>NW_024066215.1:212500-926632 GCF_014898535.1 Botrytis deweyae
CCGTATCTCTCATCAACTTATACATTTCATAAGCCTGTTTGGGTGTCATCCCATCTTGATCTTCGTATTCTTCACTATCAAGATCGATAGCGGAGTCCTTGCTTAGACCGTTCATGATTTTCAAGTCCTCGGGACTCAATAAATCCTTGCCATGAGCGCAGACTTGACGAAGACGCAATATTGATTGCAAAATGTGATGAAAGGTTTTGCCTCCTAATGCGCTTTCTCCCTGAGAAGTGATAACTTTAAGCCTATCTGTTGCATTCTTTTCAAAGATATCATATACCATACGCTCCTCATCACTGAAATCTAGCCTAGCAATCTGATCATGACGCTTAGGAAGGTCAATTTTGTCTTTGAGTCGACGAAGAGTAATACTGTCGACTAACAATCGAAGTTTGGGAATGATTTCAGGATCGCAAATCTTGAAAGGGGATAGTATATGTTGGGCAAATCCACTTCCGTTAAATGGTTTGACGCGAAGGAAATTCATCAAAGCACCTAAGTCCTCAAGTCGATTCTGAACTGGTGTACCTGTGCATGCCCATCGACGCTGTGCTGAAAGCCTACAAATAGCCTTAAACTGCAAAGTTGATTGTTCCCGAATCATATGAGCTTCGTCGAGTACAATTCGAAACCAATTCATCTCCTCGAGAGGATATTTACCGTCTTTCTTTTTGTTCCTGTTATTGCATTCGCTAGCGACAGAACCATATGTAGTAATGACCATATCATACTCTGACAATTTTGTAACATCCTTGATACGATTAGCGCCATGATAGATATAATACTTCAAAGCATCGGGTTTGATATGTGCCTTGATCTGGTCTTCCCAATTGGAAATGACACTGAGCGGAGCAACTAAAAGAGTAGTTTTGCAGTTCAAAGCGAGAGTTGCGGGTTCAAACTTGGGCTGAGCGGCAGCCTTGCCTGATTTGAGAACTGGCTGCTCTCTCTGATCGGATTGTGATGGTCTTTGCTTCGCCCAGTCTCTTGAATCGTCCAGTGTTGTAGCTACCAAGGAGAGAATGCTGAGAGTTTTGCCAAGTCCCATCATATCGGCAAGAATTCCACCAAGTACCTGTGGTGGACTTTTACGTTCCTCATCACCGGTTATAACATTGTAATATATCCTCTGCCCATTATTCCCATGTCTAAGTTTCCACAAATCGCATTTATCATTTATCTCATAATTTCGTTCCTTTTCTCTATTTATCATGAAGTAGAGACCCTGTTTTTGATGTTTGAGCAGCTCCGTAGTAATCAAAGAACTTGGCTCCATCTCTGGTAAATTCTCAGATCTCGGCAATGAGTCGAAAACTCCCAAAACGTCATTTCGGATTTCTTCTGTTGTCCGAACGGGGGCCTGAGAACGAGATGCGTAAGACGAGTATGTACTAGATGTGGGCTGTAAGGCCCTTGAAGGCTTTTCTATAGCATGAGGATTGTGCAATGGAATGCCGGCTTCTACAGAAAGTGGGGTTCGTAACCACAATTGCTTGTGAGAGAGGTGCCGACCAATTTGAAGAGCGTGCTTTTTTGGTCCGTAAAGATTCAAATCCAAATTATAACGAACACTGCATGGGGAACCCACTGGCTGATCATCAGGCGCCTTTCTTCTTGTAAGAATACGGGCAGCTGTTCTGACACCCATTTTTGGGGAGTCGAGGATGGGTGCGAGTCCAATTGCAGTATTCACATCGACACAGCCAATAATTTCGCGAGTACAATCGAGAGCGTGGATATTATTCGTCTTATCCCCTTCCTTCCTTCTCAAGACAATCTTTATCTGCGGCCAGTTCTCGGGTATAAGTGATTGGGCTCCAGGTTTTGGGGTTGGTACTCGATGAGCGTTGAGTTGAGATCCTTCAATACGTCCGTAGCAAACTTCCCTATCCTGCTCATTCCCGACGACTACAACATCATCGTCATCCACTAAAGATAAGTCGAGTACCTGTTTGGTACAACCATCGTTCGAGCCTTCAACTCTCCTGTTTTTCACATATTGTCCGTATGCACCTCCACTAGAACTTCCATTAAATTGCGCTCTGCTTCCCTCCCCGGTCAAGTCTTCTACTCTTCGGCGTTTTTGAGGTACCATGTCGCGATCTGTAATATTATGCATTCGATCCACAAAACTTCCCATGCCCGGCATCTTCCCACTTGGGTTCGCGTATGATGCAAAGCCATTCTGGCCATTCGAGTTCGAGTTCACGTTATAATTCGAGTTCGAGGGAGGTGACGGCGTATACGATCCGCCGGGGGTGTCGAACTGAAATAGAGGCTGAGAAGCAGATGCTGCTGGTGGAATTCTTGGTCGGGGATGAGGTGATAAACTGGGCGAGGGTCGTGAGTTTTGATTAATGCTTCGAGGATTTAGCAGTTGCGCGGGACTCCAATTTTGGGCATTTGTGGCATGACCGTTCGAAAGTGGTATACCGGGACTGTTCTCATTTTGATTCGGTCTTGATCTTGGAGGGTTTTGGCCTTGTGTGACAGAGTGATTGTAAGTAACAGAGAGATTGCAAGTAACAGAGAGATTGCAAGTAACAGATTTATCAAAATCGGTAGGGTAATTTGGGTGTAGGTCTGAACTTCCAGATTGTTTGCCTTGGTGTGTATGTAGGGACTCTCCGTTTGCGAGGATTGGGAAATTACCAGAGAAGTTGTTATTCATTGAGGCCATAATTCTCCTTTATGGCAGATAACCTTGAATATTCGTCACGGTCGCATGCATTAAGTTGTGTGTCGTATGTACTGTGTGTGTGTATGGTTATGATGTGGTTGTAATGGTAGGTAGGTAGTTGTAAATCGAGCCGATAAATTCACAGGAGGGGCAATATTTATCACTAGGGAGGATTGTGCAAAAGTAAGTAGGAAAAAGAAAAAGTCGATGAAACTAAAATCATCGGAATGTGATCATTCTGTTTGATCTTCGTATATTCACTGAGTTTTTTTGAGTTTCGTGAATACCTAGGTATTGATAGAATTTCTTATGTGTGAATGAGTAATGAATTTATTATTATATAGGTATCGTAGGTAGGTGAAAGTACGAAGGAGAGCAGACGTATGGATATGTACGGAGTAGGGATGTGGGAGAGAGAGGAGGCACAGCGATAGATGTGATAGAAAATTTCCGTGAGTCTTTGGGTACAAAGCAATTAGTAAGCAACGATATATCATTTTTAATAGGAAAGGTTTTCAAGTTAATTACCTAGATAGGTATGTAGGTATTTGATAGAAAAACAGATACCTAATTAAGTAGCTTTCAATCATATGAGAGTTAAGATTCTACCTAGGTAGGTAGTCTCAGCGCACTAATGTCATCGTTCACGTGCATAAACATGCTAATACATCGCCATCTCCCATTCTCATGCCCCCGGTCATTCATGTTCCCATCCTTAAATCACCTTCATCATAATCAAAAGAAGACTAAATATGACTGTAGTCGAGTTATCTAACTAGATTATCAAGTATTCATTTCTCACGTCTTCGGTAAGTCACGTGACTCCTCGCCGGCCTCCGAGAACTTGGTCGCCTAGTTCCCAGTTAGTAAAGGCGAGTGTCCCTTTACTTACCTAGGATTGTATTACCTTCAAAATCAAATTATTAGAAACTACTAGGTATACTAATAGATATGTCACTCTCATCGAGCTAATTACAATGACATGAAGGTTATTATTCTAGCTCAACTCCGAACTCCTCATGGACTTGATACCAATGTTACGGAACACTCGCTTAGGACGCTCGCTTTCACTAACTGGGAACCAGTCGGCGTTAACAAAAGCCGACTTCGACATGAAGGTTTCGATGAGATGATCCAGAGCCTTAGAAGTTAGGAAGGCCGGATTTTAATACTAGTGGTGGATAGCGTTTGTAACCTCAGAACCTCAATGATATCTTTCTGAAAATTCGTTGCCGAATTCTCTTTCAAATCGCGATGAGCTGAATTCGACACCTGTTCGTTCCCCTGGAGTCAAATTCAAAAAGCAGTCGCCCTTTATATATTTGCTAAGCTCTGTACTTGAAGAGCAAGATATAAGCAGCTTAGAGATCGCTCGCATATCGGTCGCCTCTCGAAGCTCTAAACAAGAATCCACCACCAGTTCCATATCTTTGAAATGAGGGCCACGATGATCACAGTAAAAATCTATGCCATCAATGATACAGAACAAGGTTACTTCTCTTTCCAAATCTTGCACTAGAGTCTTGAAAAGCCATCGGAGCGCGTTAAGATTGTTTGCCTTAATCTGCTCGATGTCATCAAGACTTAGGAATTTCAAATCGAACTGGTCCTGTGAAAGTAATTGCGCGAGAAAGCTCTTGATCATTGAAATGCCTCCGGAATAGGGGTCGTATGATCGTGTATGAGATCCGCAGAAGAAGAAGACGGTACGGAAGCGGTCCATACTGATCAAATTCTTGATCAACAGGGAGCAGAAGAAAGTAAGAGGAGATGTCGGCTCGGATAATCCATTCCCATGGATGAGAAGCTCTCTAGATACTGGGTTGACTAGCCATTGTCTAAACTGTGAAGATTTTGTGATAAGTTCGGGCAACTCTTGGCCTGCTATTTCAAACTGCTGCTTAGATCTGAAGGCGTGCGCTAGATCTTGGTTGGTTTGTTGAATATAGCTTTCTGACACACCACTCATCAGTGGTATATCGAGCAGCCTTTGTAATTCTTCTTGGGAGATATGGTGCTCTTGAGGCAATGGCGGCCCTTGTTGAGGAGGTACCGTGGCAACGACTTCCTGCAAAACCCTTATAGTTCCCGAGAAAACACCAACGATAGGGGAGATCTTGTTCAGGAGTATACCACCTCGAGTGAGCGTGGAACGAGGACAGCTCAATACCTCAGTCAGCCTCATCAAGGCCCGCAAGCCTGGTCTACCCCGGATAGAATGGAGAGAAATGATAGTTCCAACTATGAAAGCTATCCTTCGGGTCCAAGCACATTTGGGATGGAGAGGCGATGATTCTATCCGGAGAAAAAATATGAAAATCAGTCGGGGCTTTCTAGTAGGGGGGTTGATGACCAGAGAACGAATGCTGGAGGATTTCAAAACGCAACCAGTCAAGGTTAATTGCCACTACACTCTCTTGCTAGCCTAGTTTACAAAGCTACATGAATACAGCTTAATTCTCCATTTCTTTTTCAAATCCTTTCTTTTCGCTAGTGAAATGAGCTCCCTCGTTTTAAATACCCTTCCGCATGGTTTTCTGTTTGTAAGTATTTGAGTAGCATCTAACAATCCATTCAGTAAACTGCTGTTAACCTGTCCTAATTCATTCTCGCTATAACTACCCAGACATTCTACCTCCTACTTCCCACTTCTTACTTCCTACTTCCTCTCTCGTACACCACAAAAAGCGCATCAACAAGCCATCCTCATTACTTCTTTCCCTTTTTCTTCTCCTTTCCTTTTCCTCCGAGTTCCCTTCTACACATACACACCATCACCACCCAAACAAACATCTCTTACTACCTATTTAAGAAATTCCCAGACACCTAACCACCTACCTACCCAACCACCTACCCCTAAAACCCCGCCATTCCAAAACTCACAACCTCACAACCTCACCAACCCACAAACCCAGAAAAAAAGTCAAAGAACAGGATTTTCACACCATTCCCACTCCATATCCAATTCGAGGAGAAATACGAACAAAGATAATAGCTTAGAACTACTTGATACTACTTGATAATCAATAAATTCCATTCACCATCTCATCATGATCTATTTTTCATTTCCGCCAGCCTAATCAACTTCGAACTTACAGGTTTATCAAATAACAATAATAACAATAACGGAGTATCAATATCAACATCAACATCAATCAATCTAATAAGACTTCCCTACAAAACTTCAGATACCTAGGTAGTCATGATTTGCCGAAAAGGGGGAGGGGAAAAGAATAACACAATAATCTTGATGTTTCAAATATATTTCATTCATTGTAAGCGAACGGCATACCAACCAATTTCATAAAAATCATGCTACCCCCTTGTCCCATATGATTACTGCCCCGAAGATGTCTATCTCCAGACTATTTTGACGCCCATTTGCAAAAAAAATAAAAATCATGCGCCGCCTTCCGAGAGATAATATACATATTCGTACTCATTTATGCCTTTGCGGATCATCATTCCTTTTCCCCATTAACACCATGTAAAGACGGGGTTTTTGCTTTTGACTGTTTCAAGTCTCTCTACTATAACCTTCCTTTGATTACCCTCCATTCCTTCAGCTGCTGCATATCCCAAGTCCCCTTCAAGATCATCACCATCATACAATGTCTGAACAGCTCCACGACTCCTCGAGCTAAATGAGAATCTTCTCGATTCAAAATGGTTGCCGTTTGGTGACCTTGCAGGCCCATCATAACTCATACGATTTCTAGAATGTTGAAGGTGTGGTCGATCTGAGAATCTCACTCCATCCTTGGAAGTATTATCTCGAGAGAATCCTGTATTTGCAAATGTTGGCTCAGAAGACTCGAGGTCGGGGGAAGGCTCTTCGCTATATCGTGGACTAGCTAACTCGAAGCGGTTTGGATTTGGTAATTCTGTAGATGGACTTGCAAGTCCAAGAAGATCTGGTTGCGGTGCTGGCGCATTGGCGGCACTGATATCCATTTCTTCATCAAGGCTGTTGCGAGCCTCATTACGTCTTCGCATTTCTGCAGAAGGCACCCTCATAGGGACCGCAACAGGTATATCAACAAGATCATCCCAAACACAAACTCTTGGCCTTCGAGTCAACTCTAAAGGACCGTGATCTACCGTTTTGAGGGTTTCGACGACATTCCAAGCTTGTCCTTTCATAACAGCAATTTGTCTAGCGAACATGCGTTCTTGAAAATCCGCATCTTGACTGAATACCTTTCTCAACTCTAGCTGAGTCTCGCTCCACCATTGCTTCGAAGTCAGCAAGGGAAGAAAGTGTTCTCGAGTTTTTTGAGAAAATGGTTGTCCAATCAGTGATACAGGTAAGAACAACCATCCAAAGGGAAAACTTCGCCAAGCATCAGGATGCTTCCAAGGCCACGATAAACTATTATCAATCGCACCAATAGATATGGTTGGTGCTGCCATTCTAGATGGTGTAGCCGATCTACTTGTAGCTTCCATAGGCTCTTGACTACGGTAGGGATATGCCGGTAGATGAGACATATTGATGTTATCAGAGCTAGAAACCACTCGTGGTGCCTGTTCTGAGTCTGGATTGGTCCTCATTTGAGGAGGGTCTGAAACGATAGAAACGCCCTGATTTTCCCAGTCGATTTTGATCATCCAATTATCAAGGCCTCTGTCCGTATTTCGCATTATATAATCTAATATAACCAATTTCTCCAACTCCTCTCGAAATGATTGTTGTAATGCATCTGTCCAAGCAAAACGTCGATTTTGATTACCATCTCCAGATCCGGTAGGACTGCTAGCCCCTGCCCCTTCGTTACCCTCGTCTGACTTTGATGAACCTGGACGGCAAGTCTCTTTCCACCCTCTTTTGTTTCTGTGAGTATCGTTCATTCTAAATGCTCCATTTGCATGATCTGGCCAAGGGTGTTCACGGAGAAAGATATTCGCGTCCTTGAAACCTTTGAGGAAGACTTGGAAACTGCCAACCTTTGGAGGTAGAGACTTTTTACTCCTGTAAAACTTCCTTCGATCCCAAAAATCATAATGAAAAGACTTCGAAGATAAGTGAACTATGTCGGTGTAGGGCACAAGGTGAGTTCGTAATCTGCAGTCAAGCGTGTATGCTGCAGCTTCGGAGACATAACTCAAATTGGGAATCAGACATGCTCTGCCAAAGAAGCATGGAAATAGATTGCGATGAATCCATTTATTCCATTTCGGATTTCCTGCGGCGTACGGTTCCTCATCCTTCGGTTTGAACACACCGACTACTTTTCCATCACTATTTCGAGCAAAATAACTTCCAGAACTACCCTGAGATATCATTTTCGGATGCATACCCTGCTCAATCGCAACTCGAACACTTTCAACAACCTCCTCAAATTCCGATTTAGTCATTCGTCCATGATCAGGCTCCGATGCCAAAGTATCAGCAGTAACGGGTCGCATGCCTTCCGGTGCTTGAAATACTGAGTGCTGGATTTCCAATTTTTCCTCCTGATGTGATTTCCCTTTTACTTTATTGATTTTAAACTTGGACGCTATCTCGTCGGCCCATCGTTCCAATCTAGCATTTATAGCTTTGATGTCCACACCGGAGGCATTGCTTCCCATACGACTTCGCCTTCTCGTATGCCCAAACTTTCGATTATTTGTGGGTGAACTGTATCCATCTGTATACATTCCACCATGCGGTCGAGGTTGTGAAATAGAGGCATATCGTGGTGCGGTTGCTGGTTGTAAGGAAGCATGGCTGGCAGCGAGGGGGTCCTCATCTTCGTCATCGCTGAACTCTTCGGCTTGGGCAATTTGGGCATAACCCGTGGTAGCTGGTCGAAATCTTGGCATATTAAGTATGATATTTAATTAGTATTGAAGTCGCCATGAAGTAGAATTGTTTATTTATGGTTATGAGGCATTTCCAGGAGCGGTGGAACTAAGCATGTTACAAGCTCTAGATTCACAACATGCCAGGTAGTCACCGTGGCCCCGGGTCGCGTCACTTATCAATATCCTTATCCAATCAAAAGGGTGGAGAACACAAGGCTGAAAGATTTATCCCCAAAGATGTCAAATCATGAAGAAACACGACGATTGATGATAAACTTGTGTCGATTGATATTCAGTACTAGGTACACTACTCGAGTAGTAGGTATAATTATCTGGACTGGATACCTATTCAATGTCAAATGGAGTCAATTGGATTGAACACCATACCATCAATCCAGACATTGTAACGATGATTGAGTTGAATTGATTTCTATGATCTTGAGGCTTTGCGAATTTGATATCTTCTCGTACAATTGAGACATTGGCCAACGCCCTTACGATGCTGCCATAATCTCCTTTACTATCTTTGCGACCTCCCCCTTTTCTACATTCTTTTCTCCCAATACTTCAGGAGCAAATACTCTCTTCAACACATCTCCCATTTGCATCTTTGCTCCCTCGGCTTTCATGCCATTGACAAGATCCTTGACTGTATTTCTGATCTCTTCCTCACCAACCGTCTCAACACCACTAGCATATTCTTCCAAGACCTTCAATTGTTGTTCTTCCTTCTCAACGAGGTCTTCTCTACCTGCTGCCTTGAATTCTTCACTTGCAGCTCGGCTGGCATTCGCAGTTTTTCGGAGAAGAGCCAACATTTGCATATCGGTATTGATAGGTGAGGAAGTTTTAGAGGCATTGAGTGTTTGACTGAGGAGTGATCGAAGGACTGAGAGTCGATTGCTATCTTTATTTTTCATGGCAGTCTTCATGTCATTCCTATTACCAGACTAATATTAGTACAATTGCCCCCTCAAAATAAGAATAACGAACGGCATGTCGTGTGTACTGACCTGATCTTCAAGAGCATAGGCGGAGGGGTACTGGCAGAGCTTGCATAGCAGCGGCAGTAAATCCTCGAAGCTCTCACAGCTGGTCGTGAAAACATTGTCGATATGGGTGAGGGGATCTTTAGAATATAAAGAATTTGGTATAGAGAGCTTGCAAAAAGTGATTCCCGTCTGAAAATTGAAGGTATTTTGAATTTTTGATCCAAGTCCACTCACTGTCTGCGAAGAAAACGAGGCTCGCCAAATTTATTTTCCCCGATGCCTCATACATCACATAACACAACATTTGAATGAACGGACACCTACCTAGGTAGCTACGTCAATTGTATAGCACGACAGTTGTTTGTTACTTTGATACAAATAGATTTGGATTATAATTGTCTATCCAGTATGTTATCATGGATGTGAATATATAGTTAGTGCATACATTTTCGTGCGGACTATATTAACCCAAACATAAAGCCGTGAAACAAAACAGTTCTTTGATTCGTCAAAGTCCCCTTTTAGGTGATCGTCAACTTCCCCGCATCAACTCATCACATATGAAGAGGGAAGGTTGATCAGTTATCATATTATTGTTGTATATCTATTCGTACCTATCATGGTATTCTTTTCAAAACGAACAAGAAATCTCATCCGAACTACCTCGTACTAATAATTTGAAAGACCATAATTCGTTTGCTTATATCTAATTCAAAATATCTTAAATCGATTCCTTGCATGAACCCCCTTCTTCGAGATCCAACGTCCTACTACTTCAATATCAGAGCTCTGTCTGCTCTACATATTTGATCCTACCACCATACTTTGATATGTCTCTTGATACTGTGCCACTATATAATCAACATTGAACCACTAACATTTTGACGTTCGCTGGCACCAGTCACCATCAACTTATCGTTCAGCCTCTGACCTCCGACCACTCATAGAGAGACGGACGATCACTCTTTATGTAAAATCTCCCATGTATACTATATCTTCGAGTATTACTCAAGGAACAAACTAACAAAAGAACATAGTTGACTGACTACCCAACATCAATCACAATAGACGACTTTACCTCAAAAGCTCGAACCTTGCAAACTGGATCACCAGAACTGTATCGAGACAAACAAACAAACTCCTGACATACATACCATACCCATCCTCCACCTCCATCGTAAAAATGACACTTATTGACCCTCGCCCCGCAGCCCATCCACCTTCCAACGAACCGTCCCCTCAGCGCGGTCGTAAACGTCGCCGCTCTTCTGCTGCTTCTCCACCACCCATAATAACCAGTACATCCACGAATTTTCGAGGTCGAGTTCGTCATCGATCACCTCAGACATCTCACCCAACAACCTCTTCACCATTGCCAGTATCCTCACCCCTCAACCCCAAATCAACAAACGCAAACGCAACCATGACATCCCTTACATCCACAGCCCACAAAACCAAATACCAAAAGACTCACGCTACAGCAACGACAACGACCACGACTCCCTCCCCATCATCATCTCTTCTTCTTTGCTCTCCGCGCTCAAAGACCCGGAGAGGTCAATCACCCTCCCGCTCTCGTAGCAAGGGTCACTCAGCCGATAAGGAGATTCCAAGGAGAAGACAGAGAACAAGAAGTAGAAGTCGATCTCACAGGGTTGCGATTGATGAAAAGGATAGCAGCAAGGGAAAAATGAAAGCTTTATCCGGCACAGAAAGAGCTTGAGATATAGGAGACTTGGAGTTTCATTGATTTAATTCGCGGAAAGATACCCACTTGGAATTGACTAATGGAAGATAACGGATACGATGTGGCGGTTGATCGACCGAAGACGCAAGAAGAATTCTCACTCGAGATCTCTATGAATGCTACGCCCCGGAGTATCTGAAGAAAGTTTGGGTTTGGATTGGATGTATTGTTCGGGTACCAAGAATTTAGGAGTTCATTCCATTATGGGCTAGGGAGCAAGCACGTAGGCACTGGGCAGATAAGAGTTAGGCCTGAATGCATGAATTTTCTCTTCTCCAAGTATAACAATGGGCTCGTTCGCTCCATGAATAATAAATAAATACCAAGAGCAAATGCTCATCTTAAAATACATGCTATTTTTTTTATCGCATTGTACTACACACCATACATGCAAATAATATACACCAGCCAAGTTCTCTCTTCCACTTGTACTCTATCCTTAAATCCCATCCCATCCCATCCCATCCCATTCCACACAAACAAACAAAAAACCCAACCCAAAATCCCACCAACAAACCCCACCCATCCATCCATCCGTCCACTCCACTTCCACTTCCAACAAACACTCCACTCCACCCCACCCCACCCCATCCCATCCCGCCGTAAAATCCAAAATTTCCCATAAATATATATATCCTAATCCCTCCCTCCGCACCATCAAATAGGACAAACATCCTGTAACACAAAATCGGCCTCGGTGGCACAATTGGTTAGCGCGTGGGCCTTTTAAGCCCAAGGTTGAG
The DNA here is from genome assembly GCF_014898535.1 of Botrytis deweyae. NCBI lineage: Eukaryota > Fungi > Ascomycota > Leotiomycetes > Helotiales > Sclerotiniaceae > Botrytis > Botrytis deweyae. The sequence continues at coordinate 224,459 of NW_024066215.1, forward strand.
GGTTCGAGCCCCTCCCGAGGCGAAGTTTTCTTTTGATTCTTTTTTGGGGGTGATTTGTGACATCTGTCGCCTGTTCATTGTTTTTTCCCCCATACTAGATGATAGGCGGATTTGCTACTCTTGATACCTAGGTATGAATACTAGGTAGATAGTTAGTGAATAAAATGAATGATTGAAATTTTGCAATTTTTTGGAAGAGTTTGGAAGGAAGGGCGAGGAAATGAGTGAGTGGATTCTTCTTCATGGATCGATGGTCTTGAGATAGGCCTGGTGGAGTTTTTGGATGAAGTGAGTGGGGTTTTGACCGAGAGGATGATGGAAAATCCCTACCACCGTTCTGGTTGTTGTATTGACACTGACATTTGCAACCTCAAATTGTCATCTGGTAAATGCGAGTTTGTTGGAGTCTTTCGGTGGCAGAAGTGTATTACTGGGACTCTAGTCGTTGGTTTGAATACCCAGCATATATCAGGGAGAAGTTCGAAACTATTCAAAAGACTGTTCTCGTTTTAGGATTATTACGGTGCGGACGTGGAGTGAATTCACATTTTCACATCGTTATAGTTTCACCAATTCATAGGATACCATTGTTAAATGTCATAAATCATGTTTTTGAAATCCTTCAATTCGCCATGCTGCTAAATACATGAAGACTCGAAATGAAAACAGAAGCTCAAGAGATGTGAAAAGGCTCATCTGTCTATCACATGGCGTGCGGCTAGCTTTTTATACCAAATTGGCTATCAAGCCGAAGTGGTCAACGAGCATTCGCTCAGAAAATCATGAAAGCGCCGGAGCTTGAGATAATCTTGATGTGAAATGTGCATGGGAATATGGGAAGGACGGTATCTTTTATTTTGGAAATTCGTTCTTTATAGCTTGTCATAGTACTATTGAAATGATCAGTCAAATGTTTTTTGCAAAGGGTTATGAAATAATGTAAACTTACGTTCTCGTAACCTGGAACCTCAACCTTGATACCCTTACGTTTACGGAGCTCTTGGACGATTTGTCCAGTCTTGGAGGTTGCATCAATTGGTGATCCACCTGGAAGAATTTGCCAATGATCGAAGATGGATTGTGGGAAGGCTTGACCGGAGGTGTGGGAACGGAGATCAGCGTTGAATCCGAAAGATTCACCGACTGGCAAGTATGCCTTAATGGTGAAAAGAGGAGTTCCTGGACGTTGCTCTTCAGCGAAGACGTGACCTCTTCTTCTGGTGAGAACACCGTAAACACCACCCATGGCAGATTCTGGTACTTGAATCTCGACCAAGAAGACTGGCTCGAGGAGACCTGGCTCAGCCAAGAGGGTAGAAGCGTACAAGACACGACGGGTAGTTGGCATGACTTGTCCGGAACCACGATGGATAGCATCAGCGTGGAGGGTAACATCCATGATGTTGAATCTGCAAGATCTCATTGGCTCTTCAGCAATTGGACCTTCTCTTGAAGCCCATTGGAAACCAGAGACGACGGAATCCTTGATTTCGTTCAAGTATTGAACAGCCTTGGTTTGATCAACCAACAAGTTGGCACCGTTGGTATCTGGACCGAAACACCAAATCTTACGGGCATCAGTGACATCCCATCCGTGCTCATCGGCCAAGATACGGGCACGAGCCTTGAAATCATCACGGGGACCGATCTTTCCGGCCTCGATCTCCTTGGAAACCTCCTCGTCGAGAGGCTCAGCGATCATGTAAAGACGGTTGTGCTTGTTAGGGGATTTGGAAAGAGCAGTCATGCTGGACTTGCCAGTGACGGTCTCACGGTATGGAACGACAGGGTCAGAGATACGGAGAGGAACACCAGCGTGGTCCTCCTCGAGATCCTTCAAGCAAATTTCCAAATGCAACTCACCGGCACCAGCAACAACGTGCTCACCGGATTCGGAGATGAAAGTCAAGACACAAGGATCGGACTTGGAGAGACGCTTGAGACCTTCGACAAGCTTGGGGAGATCTTGAGCGTTCTTGACCTCGACTGAACGTTGGACGACAGGGGAGACGGAGAACTTCATGACCTTCAAGTTGTGAGCGGTGTCACTGGTGGTGAGGGTACCAGACTTCAACAAGAATTGATCGATACCGACCAATCCGAGAATGTTACCGGCTGGAACATCGTCGATAGGGTCGACCTTACCACCCATCATGAGAACGACACGTTGGATGGCCTTGATGAACAAATCATCCTTCTTGCCAGGGGTGTAGTTAGGACCCTGGATACGGACCTTCAAACCGGAACGGACGGTACCAGCGAAGACACGACCGAAAGCGTAAAAACGTCCCTTATCAGATGTTGGTACCATCTTGGAGACGTACAACATAAGAGGAGCCTTAGGGTCACAGTCACGGATACCAATGCAGGCCTCATCATCTGGAGGACCCTCGTACAAGGTCTCAGCACGGTACTTTTGGGCGGTAACTGGGGATGGGAGATGGAGAATCAACATCTCCAAAAGAGCATCAGCAGCTGGCAAGAAAGTACGCATAATAACCTTGAGAAGTTGCTTGCCCTCCTTGTCCTTGTCATCTGGAGAAAGCTTGATGTTAAGCTTCTCGAGGAGAGTTGGGATCTCGTCCTTCTTGAAGTTCATGACAGCAGCGAAGATACGGAAAATTGGGTCGAGAATGAACTGGTTGAAAGCACGCTCCAACTCCTTACCCTCGTGAGAAGACTTGGTAGTCCACTTCTTGGTGTGTGGGTTGAAGTAGTTGTCGCCCCAGAGACGCTCCATCATCTTGTTTCTGTCAACACCGAATTTCTTGGCGTATCTTTGAGCGAATTGTCTGATGGTGAAAGCCCAGCCGTGGAGACCGGAACCGAAAGCAACCGTTCCCTTACCTGGGTAAACTTGGACATCACCCAAAGATTTGTCGAAGTAGGTAGAGATAACGACATTGACGGACTCGATGGTTCTCGAGAAAGATTGGTAAAGATCTTCCTTGGAGACTTGCAACTCGAGGAGAGCACGATCGACCTTGTTGATGATGACAACAGGCTTGATACGCTCACCAAGAGCTTGACGGAGGACGGTCTCAGTTTGCACACAGACACCTTCGATGGTATCGACGACAACGAGAGCACCATCAGTGACACGGAGAGCAGCAGTAACTTCAGAGGAGAAATCAACGTGACCAGGTGAATCGATCAAGTTGATCAAGAAATCTCTTCCGTCGGTCTTTTGGCCAACAATGTCCTTCAAGTCGTCATCGTCTGGGAGGTTACCGTAGAGGGAGATGGCAGTGGACTTGATGGTAATACCACGCTCTTGTTCATCGGCACGGGTATCAGTAGCTCTGGCATCACCAGCCTTTGCGGCGGAGATAATACCAGCCTTGGAGAGCAAGGAATCGGTAAGGGTAGATTTTCCGTGGTCGACGTGGGCAATGACGGACATGTTACGAACGTTCGTAGCCTTGTCCATCAATTGGCGGACCTCCTCAACGGTGAAGCTATCAAGAGAAGAATCGTTAGCAAACAGTTCATTGTCAAAAGCCTAAGCTTATCTCCGAATCCTCCATCTCGAGCTTATCATTTCAAGATCCTTCATCCATCAAAACAAGATGGTTAGAGATACTTTTGATGATTTGCGGTTTAATAGTTTCATCTATGTATCTGCCAAAGATGGTATGATGTTAAGAGAGAGGGAAAATAAGTACTCACTTAACCATGTTGGCGGTGGTGCTTCGAGAAGCTGATTAAAGAAGATTTATTGTTTTGACGTTCGACACACGCTCGAACGAATAGATACTTGAGTGGTTTATTGAACCACTTGAAGTATCGTAAATAGTTTGTAGATACCTGCTACAGACCCAAAAGTATTTGGGATAGAGAGATAATACAAAGAAAGATTTGGTGATACTTTCGATGTAGAATGAGAGGAAGAAGAAGAGGGGAAGAGAAGGAAGTCTTGTATAAAGGTGGGCAAGAATTTGGTAGGAAAAGATCTCGGGTGGGGCAAGTAAAAGTGGCGGGGTTCCAATTGTAATCTGGAAATTTTTCACTTAATTTTTTTGCACCGAGTTGGGTGGCTAGGCAACTATAATGCATGCCTTAAAAGGGTTAGTGCCCTAGTTGAGGTTTTGGAATGAGAATGAATTGCATCCGCCTACCAATTGTAAGCAGGATTGTAATTCAGATCATTTAACCGAGTGAATACGCTTACGGAGGTGTACGGTATGTAGCATTCTTTACCTTTATTATCATTGGTTCATTCTGTAATAAGTGTATTAGTAAAGGGTACATTATCATTTTGTGCAGTTCAGGTCACCGTATATGTGTCAGTATGATTGTATACCCTACGGAGTACTGTACTAGAAAAAAGCACTAGGTGTACTTTGGCATTTTCAAGTTTTAAATTCACCCTCCTCTTTTACTAGATATGCTCAATGTACTTGGTGGGGAGGAGGGGCTTACAAATTACAACGCACATTAACCACAACTCATTGTGATTTCCATATGAATCCATGATATTTATACAGACACTCCACTACATCTCATGATTTTTATCTACCTAGTATGTGACTGTATCAAAGAATTCATGATTTACCCACTCACTATTGGGTAGGTAATCAATAAACGTATGGTAGCTCATTCACCCGGTCAACATTTACCCCTCCTCTTGACTCACCGCCTTACCGGCATGACAAATCCGGTCTGCGTCAGAATTAAGGAATGGATTGAATTGATATAGAAATCAATGATTTTACAAATTTAGTAACATGCTATTCAATTACTAGTTAGTTTCAAAGCACCTAGTAAATTCAGTCATTATATAAACCCAAATACGAGTGAAGAGTAGGTTATGTATCAAAAACAATAAATTGAATATTATTAAGCTGCTATTAATAGTATAGACTCAGCGATCTACCCTAAGACCTCTAGTCTTCCATCAGAAAGTTCACCCCAACTCCATCGCTGCTATCTGTAAAGATCATGTGTGAAACTGACACATGAATAAGTGATTCGCAAAGTCGAAATGTACTCAAGAGGACCCTAAAATCTTTTCATAAGCATCCTCTACCTCCCCAGCCAATTCTAATAACGCTACAATCACTATTTGATGTGTGAGATTTGGAAGTCGATCTCGATGTAACCCAAAGAATTCCAAAGGTGGTGTTGCTTCACCCAGACTTTGAAGAAGAGGAGTCTCGATGACAGGGGGCTCAAGGGCTGTATATTCATATTTCGATAGAGGAACGTTGACCTCGGCCGTAATCTTTTGTTGCTCACCCTCTTTACTTTGTGGATCTTCTGCGTTTGGTACACCCGTGATTTTCAAGGCCGAGGGTGGTAGAGGCTTTCCTAGTCTTTGTGCTAATGCTTTTGTGTGTGTACCGTACATGCTACGAATGTAGCTGACACGGGAATAATTCCATCCAACCTCAACCTTCCCCTCAAAAGAGCTTTTGAATATGTAATCGATGTGGTTGGAACCAGGAATCTGCCAGGTTTGCATCGTGGCCTCGACCTGGGGGACTTTCAATATGGTACCACCACGAGATCCCGTGACACTATTGACCACATCTTCCACAGAAAGGTCGCTAACGGACTTTGGCGCCTCATCTTGCTTCACTCCAGCAAGTCCAATGCGAAGTTGACCGAGAGTGAGACCTAAAATACTATGAATCTTTCCCCGATCCATGGTTACGGCAAATCGTGCCTGTGCATTGAGTGCCTCGATTTTGAAGACTTGGTGGTCGGAGAATGTGCTTGGAAACGCCCCTATATTCAATGCTTTCAGTGTGACGATCACATCAGTGTGCAGTGATACAGGTGATTTCGACTTTTCTGGTTTCGGCTCCGTAACAGGTGTCTTGGGATTGGGTGAAATTGTCTGAGAGATCGATTTACGTTTAATGTATTTTTCAATTTCCGAAAGGGACGTTTCATAATTACTCTTCTTCTCTTGAGCGAGACGCAAGAATGCTTGGTATAAAGCGAGTGCTTGCGAGGCGGTCGTTGCCGTACAAAAAATTTGTACTGCTTCCCCATCTAAAATGGCAACGAGTCGATCTCCCTTCGCCTGCGTCCCATTACGAACATTATACATAAGGAATTCGAAAGATGTGATATCCGCAACCAAGAAGGCTTGATAATCAAATGCAGCCTTGACTCTTAATTGGCTGAAACCCAAAGAGCCTTGAACTAATGGCGTTTGATTCAATGCCTTCTCGCGTGCTGGCCATTGGATGGAGGTGCGTATTTTGAAATCCTGAAGCGCCACGAATCCACTCATTCTGCCTGAACTGTCAACACCAACTTTGTCAAAGCCGAGACACAGATTTTGCTCCCAGTCCGAATTCTTTTTGGATGAGATCCAGAAATTTGATATAATGAAAGCGGATTTGCCGATAGCTTGGCCGAGATCCAATTGAACGTCCAGCTCAGCAATAGAGACTGTAGCATTCCAAGGGAAAGCACCAGTTGCTGCAACTTGCTGGTATCTCTGTACGAGAAAGGTTGATGATTGTATATTATCAGTTGACGATACAGGAGCTGTAGAGCCTTCACGCAACTCTTGTGGAACCCAAATCTCCCTAAAGAGCAGGAAATCTTGTAATTGCTTGGCATTGATTAAGACTTTCATAGGACTAATTTTTAATATTGCAGACATTCCGCTGGTGCCACTCACATGCTTACTATTCATGAGAGATAGGAAAATTGATTCAACATCAAAGCTTCCTGTAGATTCCCTGGAATAAACATGTTGTACTGAAGCTTGCAGCCTTGAGAAAGCAACGGATGCAGCAAAGAAATGTCCATGCTCGGTAGATCGGACCGTGTTGATAGTCAAATAGATTTCGTCAAATCGCGCGCTAGCAGCAACACGAGCTATAGGTTGACAGCTAAGAGTGAACTCTTGCTTACAAATTCTAAGCCCTAGATTGAGGCGAGTGCGGCCAAGGACAGTACTGGGATCGGCTGCCAAAATGTTATCGTCATCGGAGCCCATGAATTTTTGTGGCGATGTTTTGGGCACCGACTTTTTGTCCTTGCCATCCTCGCTTACAATGTCTTTGACTGAGGAAGATATCTCTAAAATGAGAGGCACAACTGATGGATAGAGTATGTTTGTCGAAGCGTCCACTTTCACCTCAGCATTCAGAGACGGGTCATCAAGACCATTATCTGTATACTCTATTTTCCAAGCCAGGCCAGGCGCGCGTAAGACCGTGCTACTACCGGCGTCTTTATGCGTAAATTGCCCATATCTTCCAGCATGAGGCACGCGACTCGTTATGCCTGCTTGATTTGTCTGCGTAGTCTCTGCCAGTTTCCTTCCCGACAGATATACAACAGCTCCAGCAAAGTCCGCATCCACCAGTAAAGACTCCATACGTTTCTTCCCGAAGAAGGGCTGCCTTTTGTTGGAAGGCGTTGGTGGTATTAGTGTCGGTGGTGGGCTTGCACTCCATGTAGCTGACGCTACCCGTACCATTTCGGTAGCAGATCCAATTGATCGTTGAAGCTCAGCGGCAGGTATGATGAATTGAGAAGTCAGTCGCAAATCAAGGGATTTTCCTGCCGCTTGAAATGCTAACCTACGGGTATTTTGACCAGAAATATATCCAACATTGAAGATAACTTCTGGCAATAAAGCCGAGTTAAGCGAACGTTGGATTTTGTCATGTGATGAGGGTACCATTTGCAGTTGTAAGTCTTCAATGGTAAGTCGAGCAGAATTCTCCTTCCTTGTAGACAAACCAATACGTTTCAATGATAAAACCAGATTTTCCTTCTCAGAATGCGAGATGCGATCGTTTTCTGTATTGCCAACCAGCCAACTAACTTGGATATTGAGCAATTCCAGAGTGTACATCGAAGCAAACATAATGGTAGACGTTGAGCCAGTAATGCTATCATGATCTTTGGGCTCATCGTTGACTGTAATCCTTGGTCTGGAGTTACGAAGTTTCTTAAAATACTGTTTTTCTCTAGTGAAGTCGATGTCTTTGATTTTATTTTGCAAATGACCCATGACATCTACTACAGAAGATGCAGTTTCCGCGAAAAGGTTGATTTCAAGGCCATTGCTAGTGAGATTAAATGATCTAACATCGTCCCCTATTTCGTTCTTTTTGCTCGTGGCAGTCAAGAATGCAGCGAATGCAAGATTTCCGCAAGGTTCCATAGTCCCATTGTTGAGGCGAGACAATTCAAACATAATACGATGCAGACTTACATGAATCTCTGGAAATTCATATGTTGCCCCATGTGCCTCCAGCCTGTTTGCAACTAGAAGTTGCACGCATCCGACGTTGAACTCAAGTCTTGCCGTGGTTTTTCCCTCTCGCGACGGTTCCGCGTTTGCATAAACATCTAAACCTGCAAAGGTTAGGTGAGCATCGTATATAAGAGCAGGACCGGCTTTCGGTGGTGAATCCGGTACTGGACTGCTGCTAGAACCGAATATTTCCTCAATGTGTGCTTGTATTGCTTTGATATCGTCACGGATATCGGAAACGACACTAGATATTTCTGGTCGATTGAGTGCAGTCAAGAGACTATGGAGAGCAGTTGCATCAAGCTCTATGGGTTCCACAGAAGCAAAGACTGAAATCTTATTCTCTTCCACGGACATACTACTAACGATACGACCGTTTGTTGGTGGCATTTGCAACAACGAAATACTTTGCTTTTTATCATTTTGGGCTGTTTGCACATCGTGTGAGTGTTCTTTAATGTCAAAATCAAAGACAATTTCGGACCCAAATTGAGCTGCCAAGGAAGCCCTAGCAACAACACCTGAAATGGTATATGTCAACGATTGTATGAGAGGTATGCTGACTTGATACATATTTAGGAACAGTGCCAAATTAATCTTGTTGATGGGCTTTGATTCTTGAACACTTGATTGCAAGACATTCGGCGGCGATGCAGGTCGTTTGGCTGTAGGAAGCTTCTGTATCAAACGGTTCAGCTGCGCGACTTCATCCCCAATCACTAAGTCCAAGACTTCAATAAGTGCGACAATATCTTGCTGGACTATGAATGACAACTCTTGCGAATTTGCTGCAACTTTAAAAACGTTAAGAGAAGTTTCGTCGAGCATTGAGCTTTCGAATGACACATAGACACTTGGATTCCGCAGCTGGTACAGACTTAAAGGCTGCGAATGACTCTGAATTTTCGAGGTAGCAGCTTCTGCAGCGAGCATGACATTTATCATAGTCGTGTTAGCAATGTCTTCTGTTGAAACAACAGATACTTTCAAGCCGTTACTAATGGAAACAGCTCTGAGATTTATTGTGTCAAGCGTGATAGAACCTTTGTCAGTTGCAATCACGACCTGAAGATTTTGTTTAGCTTTTACTTTTGGGCGAGCTAGCGTGATTGGTGAAGGCCTTTCTGGTACTTTTGCGTTTGATTCGCTTTGTTGATATAATTTTAAGATATCTTGCACAAGCTCACATAGTTCCCAATTTAAATTAATCGAAATTTTCTCGCAAAACACATGCACGATAGTGTTCTGAACTGTGTCTGTATCTGAGCCATGCTGCGATATAGATATTGGAGACGTGATGGAAGAACGCGTAGTTGTCACCGAAACACTGGCCGACAAAGAAGATAGTGCAACCTCGTTTTGCTTCGGACCTGGATCTATCACTAGCCTTACAAGTTCTGTTCGAAATGATATGCTCAAGTTTGGTGCTTCTGCTACCGTTACCGTGGCATCATCGTTGGCAAAGCCGAAAACATTACTCATCAAGACACAAGTGCCAAGATTGTTGAGATCCCAGCTCCTCCATTGAGAAAAGCTAGCGAGGACTCGCTGAGCAGCGTCTTCGGGAACGCTTTCTGCATTATTTGCGCACCGGCTAACGATATCGTGTTGCGAAGATGTGCCAAGTATTGAATACATGTGTCGAAGTCGAGCAATTACTTTCCACGAATCATGGGTTCTCAAATGCCTCTGTGCGCTTCGAAGGACGTAAGCCGGTCTTGTCAAGAATAAAGGATCTGTAGCATGCTCCCCCGCAGTCGCGACGAGATATGTGAATAGCTGGAGACGATTTCGTTGTTGGCTTAATCTAGACGCAAATGTCTCACTTACTCGATCAGCGAGAACATTGGTACGATGGACCAACGACGCAAGATATTCAATCTTACTGCTAGCCGTGTTGACTTCTATAGTCTTGAATATTATGTTTGCCGCCGTGTTATGTCCAGAAGAAATCCAGAACACAACATCCTCAAGAATCGCGTTCACAGCTGCCTGAGGATCATTTAGATCACCGAATCGTTCCTTCGCAGCCATGATAGCAGAACCGAGGTATAAATGGATTGCAGAGGACTGCCGACCAGCTTGGGCGGCGATGAGGTCCGAAGTTCCAGTTGTCTCACTTCTTGAGGTAATGGCAAGCTTTGCGATAGAGAGATCATACTGATCATGCGTTTCATCTTTATCACTGGTCAAGTCATGTGCATCGGGCGAATTTAAGAATCGAAGACATATGCCTGGAGTCCGCACAGCTATATCAAGAACCTCGCCGTGTATCTTGTCTTTTTTGTCCATGCCGAATATCTCTCCCATGGAGCTAATCTGAAGATCATCTATCATATCCACAGGATCTACAGGTTGTATTGCAGTGAGTAAATCCGCAACAGCTCGCACTGCTTTCGGGCTAAACACTGCCTTGATACCCCCGGGCATTTCTATGATAAAGCTGACATGGGTGGCGTTCTCGCCCACTCGATCTGGCTGAATGTCTTCTAAATTCATGCGAGGTGATTGCATGGTGTTTTCGGTCTGAGCTTCTGGATCTAGGACTGGAAGATCCTTGATATCAGGTTCGACAGCCTCAAGTGGAAAATATGGCGCTATATAAGAGCTTGAGAAGGTAACATTAGATGGAGGTATGCCTTTAGGCTCGCCAACAGCACTATAGAATGAAGATTGACGACCGGTCGAAACTGAAAGGTCTCTGAGATGTGATTGACCAGCCTGTATACTTCGGGAACGTGAAGCAGAAATGGATGTTCCCTCACGATTGAACGAGTGAGGCCGAATGATACTCTGATTGCTTCTGAAGCTTGAACTAGAAGCGGTCAAGAATGAGCTTTGGCGCCCAGTCTGAGGTCGATTCCTGCGAACCGACGATACATTGGAGGACATCTTGTAAGTAGATGGCCTGTCTTGAATAAGGCCGTCATTGTAAGAGAGTGGAAGGGGCATTGGCGGAACACACATTGCAGGCGGTTCAACATTCTCTTGATCTACGTCTGTCATAACATAATCATGTAAGAGGAAATCGGTCCGGTGCGTTCTTCGGTCATGAAGTCTTAGGTGTGCTTGCTGCAGGCCACGATCCTCTACAAATGCAAGCTTCTTCAGGATCATCCCAAATGTTATCGTTGTTTGAATAAGGCCATGCGTCTCCACGGGATGTTGTGCTCTTGATCTGTGCCGTGAAGCTGATTCCGCATCAACACAGCCAAATTTCAGATTTGGTATTTGAAGATCTAGTTTCTTGGAGTAATGGGATCCAGCCCAATCATCGAAATTCAATATAATTTTAGAAGTGGAAAATAGAAAGGCTGCTTCTTCGACATGTATCCAAATGCGTATGGAATTAACCGAGGCACGGAGAAAAGTGACATCGTGCAATATTAATTCAGCAGTTGGCGGCAGGGCATTTTCATCGTCATCGAAGGAAAATGCAACTGCCTTGACACTTCCAAGCAATCGCACAAAGAATTCCGTTGTACACTCGCCAGTAATTGCGCCCACACTAAAGTCCCAATTACAGACGTAAGTTGGTTCAATAGGAGGCAGACCAAAAAGGCGGTTGCCCGATATATTAAGACCGTCGATAAAAAGCTGAGTACCAGACGTTGCGCTAGCAAAAGACATTCTACTATCACTTTCGGTACCCAAAGAGAAAGCTAGTGTGCCAAGCTCTACATCCAAGTCCATGTAATAGTTGGTGAAGCGAAGATCAGCAGCCAGTGTCGCAATCTCGATTCGAACATGGTTCTTTGCTGAATACAAATTTGCGGGTAAAATTACACTGGATTCGTCAGCAGATATGCTCAGGATCACATCGAGATCATTGCTCTTCTTGTGAGGTTGAACGTTCGCGTCCTCTTGGCTGTTGGCGGTTTTGACACGGATGGCTTCTTGGTGTTCCTCCAAGGTCCTGAAATGAATATCATCGCCAAAGTAATTGTCTTTCACCTTGAGGTAATATCGAATGACGAATCCATAGAATTGCGCTGTAGCCCCATTGCCATGTACATCAAGTATTAGCGTATCGGTATTACTGGAAGAAGTAGTTGCGCAATATTGATATTTTCCTCCAAGTTTTAAAGTATCGAGTTCAGCAATTTCTGTAGATTTCAGAAAGGTGGCCTGCGTATTCCACGGAGGCACATGCAGATTCAAACCACCGTGCTTAGCGGAAACATCAAACGATATATCGTTTCGGTGAGGCCGAAATGTATCGATGGGAATGCAAATGTCTGCAATCAGCGACTCTCCAAAAATGATGATGAAGGTATTATCGTCAAAATCGGCAGGATTGTTGATTATGTTGGAGTCATTGACGTTGAGGTAGAGTTTGAATGCCTGAAGATTGAGGTTCACCAAATACCGAAACGGCGTAAATGTGAGATATTCTGGCGGCGGACCACTGGCCCAGTCCCCAACAAGATCTGTGAGGAGGAAGATGTGTTCCCTCAGAATAAAAAGTTCTAGTCCGCGACTGCCAATATCGAAATTCCATGTTCGGAAACCGTTCCATTGTAAGGGATTTGATAGATCACAACTAATCACATTTCCGGTAGATCTCCAAAGTAGCCCGTGGTTAACACTTGTAGTTATCTCGGTGTTGGGCAAATCCAATTGAAGCTTGTTTGAAAATCCAGATTCTCCTGCCACCATATCCATCAGGTATCGAATCGTTGCGTTCGCCCCAACCTTAATATCAAGCCAACCAAAAGGTCTAACCTCTGGCCCAGGGGTCCCCTTGTCATCTTTTCTCCTGCGACCTCTGTTATTAGTTCGTTTTCGCTCGCTCGGCCGGGCACCAGCTGTTTCTGCTTGCTTTGTCCATTTCCAATTCTTCGATTCCTCTCTAATGGGCACTCGAAGAGTCGTCTCGTGGTCAAGTTCAATGTAAAGTTTGAATTGTGTTGGCACTCTATATTGACCAGGTCTAATCATTTTGGCAGGAGAGGCGTCTTTACACAGACTTGGAAAGAAGACTCGCTGGATCTCGGCCCGCTGCCTATCTGCCCAAGGACCGTAATTGATGACAGCACCTTCCAGAAGAAGATCGATCCCCCATTCAGGAGGAACATCACCATTGATGTTATTGCATGCTAATTTTGACACTTCACGTCGCCATGGAACCTTGGCTGGGACATCCCAGTAGAATCTCATAGTAGCGCTGGGGCTATCAACAATAGTAGTAACTGTTGCATATTCGTTAGAAGACCACCGCGCCTTGTCATCCTGCTCGCTTTCATCCAGATACCTCGAAAGACCTTGCCAGCTACTAGGGTTGGGGTCTCCTGGAATGGGAGAGTTTGAGCGGCTATCATGGCTGGATGAGAAAGACTCTACAGAGCTTCGAAAATAAGGTACAAGGTCTTGAATAGTATGCCATACTCTCTTGCGCTGTCGATGGAAAAAGCTGTGGGAGTGAACGCGGCTTGCAATAGCGTTCGACTGCTCAGGAACCCCGCGTTTGATTTTACAGGCTGCTGTAGTTTGATCTTCTTTGTAATCATCATTCGGTTGCATTTGTATAACGGGATGTTCGAAACGAAAATTTATTAGCTGTTTATACTGATCCAATTTAGTCGCTGCTGAGGCGTCCAGATCTCCCTCTGCTTTGTCCATTTTAACAATGAGCACGCTCTTGGTATTTTCATTCCCTAGTACCACTGCAGCTTTGGAACATTCAATATGAACGGGAAGAAACCTAAGTAAGAAAGTTGATTCCACTGTTGCATGCGACTCATCATTTTCCATATCGGCTGTCTGAGAATTCGCGGAAGATCTATCAGATTTATCCTCTACGCGAGGTGCTCCAGGCTTAGCTTGTTCTTCGATATGTGAGGGCGAAGTTTGAGAATCGGCAGTAGATTCCTTGGACAAGTCTTGCACATTCCCACGACCATTCACAACACCTTTCTTTCTTAATCTCACATGCTGATGGGAATCATCTCCATGGCTCTGCGCAACATGATCTGTATCCTCACCATCTCCAGCAATTCCCGATATAATAGCATCGTATGCCGCACTTCGGTTGTAAACAAACCATTCCACCCCGTTCAAAACGATAGCGAATCGACACGGTAGTTTCTTCTTTTCTTTCGGCCCCGCTTCCTGATCAAGTCTCGCATCAACAGTCGGCTCCTGCTCCTGCTTTTTTGTAGACTCGTGGGTTTCTAAGTCCAATTCTCTCACATTGCGGAGCCAATATTTCCATGTGATGTATCCATTTTGTATCAATATAGTTTCATTGTCGCCGTGGTATCTAACACCTTTGAAAAACACGCGCCCTCCTAAGAGAGATATTTGTAAAGCTTGGATGTCGACATACACTTGATATTGATGCCATGTCCATTTCCGAAGACCAAATGATACGATGGCAGCAAAAACACGGTTGAAATAGAAAAGGAAGAATAGTGTGCTATACGGGGTGTTAGCTATGTGAAACCAACCACAGTATAAAGACTCACACAATCCCGCAGACAATCAACTCAATAAGGAAAATCCTAATCTATTAGTTAGCCTGCTTTTGCGCCGGGAATGCAGAAAGCTACCAATTGAAGCCCAGATCCGCTCGCAGAGGGGATGCTGTCAAGCCACTACTGCTCGCCATCTTTTAATGTCCTTGTTTGAAGTGTGTATAATGTAAAGTTCTACGTGATTCCGACTGAAATGCTCATGATCGCAAAGACTCCGGCCTCCATGCTACATATTGCATTGTCTCTCCAATATCGTCAATCTTTCGTTCTTCGTCTTCAAAAAAAATCGAAATTACCGAGAGATATCAAGTGAAGTAGTCAGAGTAGCATCAATCCTTTTTGGTTGGATAGGTAAAATAGAAAAGATTGAACGTGTGGTAGATCGCGAAGTAGAATTGTGACGCTTCATAGGGGCCACTCGGCCGCATTAGCCCGCTTTGAAAGCTGGAAGCCACCGCCTTGGCAGAATTACGCACGCTTTCGCCTCTATGCTCTGCGACAAAACATGGCATAGCTAGGTATCAAGACCACTAATAACTGCCCGCCTATCTCGCTGTGTGAACATTTTCCAGAGACAATAACATTCACTAGACTTTATCATTCATTTTTAACAGTATGAAGGAGAGTTTCGCAGATCATGTTAGTCGCACAATTTGAGACTTCTAAGCTCCAATCTACTCCTATAGCTTATCGTGACCAGGAGAGCGCGCCAACTTCATTGATTCTTTACGCCTTCCAAGATGATGGCAGGAAGTAGTGACCTATCCGGTGGTACTGGTGAGAAGTTGACAAATGCAACAATAGTGGTAGCTGGTTCTGCTGCATTGCTTGCCTCTTTACTATCAATCGTGTATGTTTGAGAGCGACTTCGTTCATTCACTTTAGAAGCTAACATCTTGTTTGACAGGTCGGTTTGGTTGCAAACGTATGTTATTAATAAGGCTACATGATACAACATTGGATCATTTTCCTAAACTCATTTTAGGAAAAACTATCGAAAACCTCTTTTACAACGCTATGTCATTCGAATCCTACTTATGTACGTGAATGAAGTCTTCAACAATATTTACAGTTCCTATATTGATCAATACGCTTAGGGTACCGATATACTCAATCTCGTCATGGACTAGTCTAGTTTCTAGAGAGGCAGCGATGTTTATCGATCCTATTCGTGATGTGTATGAGGTAGGTTGAACATCTTTGAATAACATGGCTCGAAACTGATTATTGGCAGGCTTTCACAATTTACACTTTCTTTCAACTCCTTATCAACTTCCTCGGGGGTGAACGAGCATTGATTATTATGATGCATGGGCGAGAACCGGTTCATCACCTTTGGCCATTGAACCATGTCTTCCCCAAGGTCGATATATCCGACCCTCATACATTCTTGGCCATTAAGCGCGGGATTCTACAGTATGCTTGGCTGAAGCCTCTTCTTGGACTTTCAGCTATAATCATGAAAGCTACTGGTGTATATTCTGAGGGTACCATTTCTTTAACCTCCGGTTATATGTGGAGTGGTATTATCTACAACATTAGTGTGACATTGAGTCTATATTCACTCGGAATGTTTTGGGTTATCATGTCTAAAGATTTACAACCTTTCCGACCTGTACCGAAATTTTTGTGCATCAAGCTCATTATATTTGCCTCATACTGGCAAGGATTTCTTCTTTCGATTCTGGTCTTTCTCGGAGCAATTCCAGACAATGTGGAGGATTATACAGCCGATAGTCTTGCTGCGGCAATACAAGATGCCTTGATCTGTATCGAGATGCCTATTTTTGCCATTGGACATTGGTATGCCTTTTCATGGCACGACTATGCAGATGTCACTATATCTGCAGCTAGAATGCCGGTCCGCTACGCTATTCGGGATGCTTTTGGTATTCGTGATCTCATTGAGGATACGAAAGAGACATTCAGTGGGAAGAAATATGAGTATCGGTTATTTGATTCAGGGGACAACGTCTTGGCCCATGAAGGATCCTCGTCAAGAGTTGCTCGGATGATGGAAGGTATGCGATACGAGCGTGGTGGGAAAGGAAAGTATTGGATTCCCAAACCAGGCGAAGCAACCGCAAGAACACCGTTGCTTGGAAACAATGCTGGATCTCCTGGAAGCCAATCTCCCGTACAACCTCGTGATGGCGATTCCGACTACATGGGGTGGGGAGACGGTGGGGTAGAACAGCAAGGTCTTGATCCTGAAGAAGAAGGTCTTTATGAGAGAGCTAGACAACTGGAATTCGGGGACTGGAATGTAAGTAAATTTGGCTTACTGCATGCTTAAAGCTAATCAATCATTTATAGTATCATGTGATTACTGCTCATGAACCGTCAAGGGAAAGATGGCTCACTGGGCAGCCTGATCTTCTGACAACCTCGGCAAATCGTCATCTCCTTCAACCTACTGATGACAACCGTATTCGAAGAGCCAGTAATATCAGAGAAACGGTCGAGGATGTCACTAAACGAACTAAGAGAAAGTCTTCAAGGAACAGCCGTAGCAGAGATTCCAAAGGCAAGAATAAAGAAAATTCGCCGCTGAGTGAAGAAGGAAGGGCTCCAATGCTCAAAGGCATGTTGCGACAGCATTCGTCTGCCTCCAGTTCAGCCAAATCCGACAGAAGCCAATTGGTTGATGTCATAGTCGAAGATACTGCGGCAGAAGAAACTGAAAGAGTTCGGGCTCGCAAAGAAGGAAGTGCAGGATGGAATGAAACTGAGCCCCGACGTTTTGTGTAAGTCCACCCTTTTATTGGACAAAATTCAAGGCTAATTTTTAAAGGCGAACATATGGAGACGGTACAGGTGAGGACATCCGGGAAGGATTCGAGCCGAATGATGATGCAGAGGCTGTGGATCCCAAGCCAGGTGTTGACGAAGAGTTCGCAGTTGATGGGGATAAGAATCATGGTAGTGTTCAGGAAAACTCGGAGGAATCACACCATTGGAATGAAGCTCGACAAGAGAATGTGTTATTGAAGCCTAAATACGGAGTTGACGGAGAGGCGTTTGAGAATGTTTGGGGTAGTGGAGAACCATCGACTCCTCCACGGGAAAACCCCTGATGTATAATAAATACCCTTTGGTCTTTCGGGAGTGTTGCGGATATATGGTTGAGGCGTTTGTTCTAAGCATCATGTAAACATACACGGGTTTTCTTTTCTTCTTCTTTCTTTTGTTTCCGCGGATTTACACATTCATACCGTAAATTAAGCATAGGATTTTCTTCTCCAATTATCTGTGAAATTAAGGAATTTGATGTATCGCATTTGGGGTTCCAAGTACCAGGGCTGTGATATCTAGCTCTTTTCTATTTGCTGGTCCACGAATGCGACAAATCATATTTACATGGGACCAAGGAATATACTACGGGGAATGATAACATATACTGCTTTGCCCGAATGAAAGGAGAACCTACAGCGACTGTCTTTTTTTGCTCAGCAGATTCAGACGCAGACCAAATTGCTTGATCCTGTACTACCTACGCACAAACATCGTACGCACATTTATCAGGGGCTAGAACAGCCTTTCAATCTTCAATCCAGGTATTGGGGGCATCTCAAATCTCAGGTAACACTTCCCATGCACAACATCCAAGCTCCATCGACCACTTGCTTATCTCAGTAGATGAACCATGTGTTGGCTTGGCTGGGGAATTACGGTTAACCCCAACTTGGTTTAAAGCTTGTGTAACACTAATCCGTTGACCCACTTTTCCCAAAAACACAAAGTCAGTCTACGGTGTAATGAGAACAGCTACTCGGCCCCTATTGAGGAATACTGTATGTAGTAATGATAACAACTTTTGGTAAATTCGGCGACGATTGATTATTCAACACCCATCGAGACAACAAATTTTACGATGATGAGTGAGTTCCTTTAGGCTAAATGAAAGGGGAATTTCCAAAGGGCTATCTCGGATATTGTATAATAATGCAACACAGTATCACATTATGATACATACACCTAATTAGCGGGCCGAAAAGGTGTCTTTGTCTACTCGATATTCTATAGCCGTCGGCTTTACCTTCTCTGTGTAACTAACGGGCTGTGTTGTGTGATCACGGGACGGCAAAGATTCTGAGGTTATTATGATATCTCTTATCCACACTTAGGAAGGAAGGGCCACTCAGAACTCAGAATACTTGGCTAGACGATGACATCCGGGTCTGTAAAAAGAAGGGGCCGAAATATTAAAGCGGGGATGACATCTCCCAGCTACATATGACCTAGTGTATGACCCAAAAGAAATCAGTAGTAGGGCTAAGCTTGCGAAAGAGCATCCTGTCATAGAACATACCCAGTCCAGTACTTAGCACTTTTTAAAAATGGCATTGGATTTTCATATGTAGCTACTGGGATTCATGCGCTGTTTCCTGTCTCAAGAGGAATTTCACATAGCATAGCATGCAATGTTCTCCTGCTTATAAGCTCTTACCCGGCTGCTCTGATGACCAAGGCTTCCATACTGCTTCCCGTTTGAAGAATCCCAACGTATTGGTAGCGAGTAATTCTTGGGAATGTATATATAAACCTTAAGACTCACAACTGATCTGAAAAATCCCTTTCCAAAAAGCGGCTCTGCTGTGTCTATTTATGTTGCAGCGGTATCCCTTCGATTATTCTAGGCTATACACGCTTTGGGCTTTATCACCCTTTTGCGAACCGACCATTAGTCTAAAAGCACTTGCCATCTAGCGATCTCTAACACAATTTATCCAATCATGTTGAATATAAGGGTCGGGTGGACAAGGGACTACTTACGTTGAGCTTCTTGATCACATCTTCATTACATATATTCTATAATCTGGCCCAGGATGACTTTACATTAGATAAATTTTGAATTTCGTATTTCGTTATTGGAAACAGCTCATGAAAAAGATGGCCGACGAAAATGTACTAGGTAGGTAGTTAAACTGCTTACTTCTCAATGTGGAAAGAACAAGCAACTCGCGACACGATAAGGAAACACTAAAGCCTTTACAAAACCAAAGAACCTCACGTCACAAAAACCCATCAATTCTCTGTTCCTATTCACCATGAAGCCTGCCACTTGAGCGGGCGATGTATGTTCTCATTAGGTACGTCCAATCTTCATTGTGCTTAAATATACCATCTCTGAACATCATCGATTCCCTTTCAATCCAATTTTTGAGCGTCTTGGATGCAATCAAGTCTTCTTACTCTTCCCCTGCTAACATTCCAGTTCGGACTACCTAGTTCCTGGGCCTTTCAGACTATACAAGTGCTCCAATGTGCTTGTAAGTTACATATTAAACCCTGCGAACTATCGACGCGAGCGAGGTTTCCTTCCGATGCAAACATACAAAGGGAAGTACACCTGCGAACGGGAGATTAGCAACCTTCATCTTTCAAATCATTTGGATGCAATAATCACCTTCAACAATGGGTCATCGGCCTCTACTCGAGCCTGCGCTACAAGAAGTTGAACATCTTGGATCGGCATCCTACCATTGATTAGATCTAATTCTGAAAGAGGAGCAGAAACAATCACTCTAGTCTTTCCGCGAATGGATAAATCGCAATGGATCCTAAGAATTGTTGCACGTTTTCTCTGTTGGCAGTACCAATATCATAGTCTCTGGTATCTATCGCACTTGCTATTAGTGTGCTTCTCTGCCCGCTCATTGCTTACTGACCGCTTGACCACTGTAAAGTTCTGAGGGTTAGCGTTTAGCCATTACCACGTATCGCTTTTAAAACCAATGAAATATTTGATTTCGAGTAGAAGATTAAGACCGTGTTACTTGGGAAAGTTTCCCATGGTTTTTGGTTATTCGAATGGATATGAAGTTGGAAACTTACACCACAAGTGTGAAGGGGAATCATTCTATGTTCAACCTCGACAAATCCTGCAGCTCTCATCATTTCTGGAAGCCGGGGTGCCACGCGAAGATCTTTCAAGCCGTTCAAGCTCTCATTGTACCTAGTACTCCACTGTCTAAGAGCATGGGCTGTTTTTTTGTTCGATCAGATACAATATCTTTACATAGTACCTGTCTGGAGAACTTACCCTCTGTTAGACTTCCATTGTCTGATTGAGCGTTATGATGCAGCTCTACCAACTGGCACCATCCTCCGGGTCGGAGTACACGAAGCATATCACGAAGGTATCCAGCCCATCTGTTCACATGTATAGCACCCGACATTAATCGACTGTGGACAAGGTCGAAGTTGTGGGCCTGAAAAGTGAATCTATCAGATGTTATCAGACCTGTTCCATCTTTGGTCTTTTCTGTACAAACCGGTTGTTGATATCGTCCACTTGCAAATACAAGTTTTCAGGAACGGTTTCTGGCTGGAAAGGGTAAATGTCAATCGCTATAACCTGCATGAACGTTAGCACTCGACCACACAGGCGGCTCCAATATTTCTGATGATGCTCAGCCATCCGCCCGGTACTGGCTGAGCTCTGCATTATATACACTCGAAGAATCATGCCGTTTTGTATTTCACTGAAAAGCAAGGGAAAGGAAGAGAACCTCGCATCCTGGGTTTTGTGTAGCAACGTCGATAGCCCAGCTGGCTGTTCCATAGCCACAATCCAGAATCCTTCTAGGTCTGTTCAGAGTCGGAAATAGAAGACGATTGTCGAAAACTCTGTTTAGGACTGCGTGCCAAACACGCAATCTTTCTAATTCGTCCTGCGCGGATGTTTTAGTTGAAGCTTTCTAGACTATTGTGTGTCTGCTGGTCGTATTACCTCATCGATAGGCTGGAAGTAAGATAAGTTCGCTATGGCATACTGCTGGAAGTGTCGATTGTGATATGTGACAGTCTCGAAATAAGTGTTATCCACTTCGACTGTCTGAGATTCGGGATGGCTAGGTAGAAAGTTGTCATCTTAGCTAGTGATTCATTTTCTAGGGGTCTTAATTGCAGAGCACAGAGAACCTACCTCGCCATGTTAGTTCTTCTCAATGTCTTTTAACCAAAATTCGTGCTACTGTTGCTTTCAAAAATCTAGTTTGAGGTAGCCGATGCGGGGCCAAAGACTGTATAACATGTATTGTCGAGGTTCGATTTTCAGTTTAGTTTTTCAAGCAAATTGGCGATCCATGCAATTCTCTTTCCGTCTACTAGATGTCACTGAATACCTCTATTGTACAAGCATCCATGCATTCTTATTTGCTATTCGTTGACCTTTTCAGAGCCTGTGTGGTGCGGGCATAAGCGGTTGCTTCCATGTCTGCACAGTCAATGTGGCATCTATCTGTTCCTTCACAAATGTGGTGAATCCGTGGTGTACGTCATATAAAAAGAGAGAAAACAGCAACTAGTTCAATAGGCAATAAGTATAGAAAGCTACTCGTGCGGCCAGAAAGTATGCAATTCCGGCGCTATGAAAACCAGGTTAGTCCTCTTGTAGTTTACCATCTTGTGGTATGTGCATCTAGCGTTGGAGTTGCATACTTTCTGGCAGCACGAGTATTCTTGGCGCAAACCTTTATTAGAGTGATTAAAGAGCCAAATAGAAAAAGTCGCGAGCCAATCAAATTCTGTTGCTTCAATTAATGAGACTTCAACAAGAAGGTCGTCAGTTGGTCTATTCACTCTGCAAGGTTCTTCTGCAAGGTCTGAGCACTAGTAAAGCTTTTTCTTTCCCACGTCAATAGGAATCAGAATTTGAAAAGCTAGCGGGTGCTGTGCGGTACCTCCGAGTTCACTAATCGAATCGAAGCGGGGCAAAGAGTTCCTTAAATTTGCATCGACTAGCAGGTTATCTTTGCAGGCACCTCAGCATGCTTTAGGTTTCACTACTGGTTAATGGTCGTGGTGTAAACTGACATTTGGCTATTCATACATGGTACTGAACAGTTCCACCACAACGAAAGAGGTAGCCATGCTAGGATAGACCACAATCGGCGTTGCATGCCTCCTCTGGCATCCTTTCATCATGAGCAAAAGTTATGTTTCTATATAAAAGCCAAGTTCAAAAATCTCATGAACAAGATGAGTGTTTATTGCGACTTCTGTATTCGAACTATGTGAATACCTGGTGAGCGTATGACAAGAGACAAGGATGAGATATTGAGTGGCCACAACCTGTAGCTGTTTGTTACTTGCACCAACGGGCCTTAGTATTTTATCCAAGGTTATGAGCTATAGTCAATCCAGTACATGTACGATGTGTGTTGCTAGATGCATGTCAAGCCCGTTATATGTGATGATGGGAATTTTACCGGTAACACTAAGAAAGCAAAATCTGTACAGGCTCGGGCCGCCGATTCTTAAACAGCACAGATCTTCAGCTAATCATTCACCCTTGGTGGGCAGCCAACTTATTACACTTCATGTTAGGCATGCTCAGTGGAGCCAGACAATCGAACCGGGTCATTGGAACAAACCTTCTCAACGATAGCTACTAATGTTAAAATTGCAGTGCATAACAAAGGTGAGTAATTTATATTCATGCTCTACGAACCTTATTTTGGAGAGATGATTTATAAGCTTGCTGAATTGTGGTAAATGGAAACAACACATTCTGTAACTTATGACCTGAAAGATTACCAGACTTGAGATTGTATGGTCTATCAATGGCAAGAATTCTGCACTACTCGTGGAATTTGTTATATGGTATTCTTCAATCATCAAGACCGACCCGCTCGAACGTACAGATTACCTTCATATGCGTCACCCCCACCATAGCATACGACAACAATGCGCTGGATCACACGACATTGTATATAGTGGCCGCATCAGCAAATATCCTTCAGCCAAAGATACCATGATGTACAGCTTGTTAATACCCAGCGGAGAAGTACAGCCTGTGACAGCAAAAAAGCAAAAACACAATGGAGAGATTACCACAACGCGACTAGCCTTCCAATCTCTTAGATTTATTCAACGCTATAGTAGGGTTTTCTAGCCGGAGCGAAGTCGGACATGAGCCTAGGCATGTATGAAGTTTGATCCGATGGAGCCGCTGTTGCAGTTAAGCGTTTCCAATATGGAGAAACTTTAGAGCAAGGGGTTACATGCCGTACTCTGTAAGGATATCGGAATTTAATCTTAAGTTCGACATCTGTGGCATCCCGAGTGTACTAAGCTGCCGTTCCTGGACAAAGTCTCCGAGACCCATTGCCTCGGCGATGTAGGGGGGTGTGGATTATGACTAATATTAATAATTTTGCTTGGGTAAACGGGTTATAGCAAGTTTTGGAAATTTTGGAAATTTTCTTCGCCCATAGATATAGTATCATGAGGCGCATCGCAAAACCGTTGACAAACATGTGGAAAGTGCCATGATTTATGTGAGTGCACGAGGAAAAGCATCCTTCTGTGGAGATCATCACCTTTTATAGGCCGGCTACATTACATGATTAGCGACGAGGCATTAATGGAATTGAAGAATGGCCATTACTGAAAAAGTTTATAAGTTTCAGTTCGGAGAGAGATTTTAGCTAGCACAGTCCGCTCCGTGTATTATCAAGCACGTCGGCCATTGGGCTATACTATCACCACAAATACTAGCAGACTCAGGAGGTTAATCATATGCATTACGTTGCGTAACATGTGCATCTTAATCCCCCAAGGATTGCAGCCTGACTCTCCCACTCAGTATCAAACCTTCGTCCGATATCAAATCTGGCTTCCTCGCTTTCCGCTCCAAGCAAGACAAGCAGCTTCACCATATCATCAGAAGTAAGAAGCTAGAACGACTTGGCTTTCGTGTTCGGATGATTCGAGTTGGCCGCCTCTGTCTTAAACCTTAACTTTCTTCAATATCCATGACCACGTCTCATAAGCCTCACGCCAAAAAGCCATCCGAGATTTGAGTTCCCTCTACGTGTATCAGTGTCGAGCCCTGGCCGCGACGGAAAAGCCATGCAGATCGCCTATGTACGGATTAGATATTAGACTTACCGAGCTCCATAATGCTCCCTGCTAATATCTATACCACGCTATTCAGTGAGCCATGATCGCCTTACACAGGTAGCATAATTGTTTATTTCTTGCATCCGATGACTTTATGCAAGATGCATAAGTTATACAAATGCATCTAGCACCCACCCTGTCCTAATATCATTCGTTACCACACGACTGGACTCGGTGCGTCTATGCCACTGGCGATCAGTGTTGGTGTTCGGATGAGTTGGGAGATCGCCTCCAGCAGGCTGGAACGGTTGACAAGCATATTTCTTTTATGCGTCGGCTGTAATTAGAATATGTACCATGTGTGTTACTGTCTCCAATTGTCTAACTAGATTAGGATCAACGTCGAAGAGACTTCATATGCGGAAACATAAAATCAGCGACGCGAGCATGCTGGTTCTCATTAGCTTGGCATCGATCTAGATGATGAGCGGACTTTTCAAGTCACTAGAGAGAAACCAGGACATGGATTGAGAGGATATAAATTTCACAGCGCACGTGGGAGATTCCGGATATGCATACATAGGTACATACATATCCTCCTTTGACAAGACCAATTAACACACTTTGAAACCACTATTGGAGAGTAACAGAAGCTGAGTCTCAAGACAAGTACACATTGGATTATCAAGCCAAGAAATTGCAAAGTGGATACAGATATACATAAATAAATACCAAGAAAGCAAAACCGACCCCATCGCTCGGCCCCTGAGACCACCCGGGACGCGTAACCGACGGCAGTGTAGCTCGGCCGCTAAGAAACGGGGTTAGTCGTCTGGGTCTTGGATTCTGCCATCGTGTGGTGTGTGCATCTAGTTTGTTTCGGAGTGACATGTTTTTCTTTTCTTCTGGCAGTGCCGCTGTGCGAGGAGGGGAGGTGGGATGCGTGGAATCGAACCGTGGTTGTGGGTTGAGAGTTGAGAGGGGACGGGATGGGATGGTGGGATGCGTAGTGTTTGAGGGTTTGGAAGGGGGTGAGGGATGTTTGTGTGTGTGCATTGTGTTGTGTTGTTTTGTCTTCTTTACTGGATGGTATTTCTCTCTTTACTCCGTCTCGGGAGAGATGTATCTATCAATCAACATTCCCATTTCCAATTCTCACAAATCTCCATGCTGCAGAGGCAAGATCTATTCCTGCAGAAAACACATTGAGTAACAGCTCATAAATTCATCAATTCACCAATCAATAACAAAATTCAAAAACTCCAGAGATGAAGAATTATTAAACCGGCCCAATAACTCAACATTCCATCCTCCATCCTCTACCCCCTTCTCTCTCTCCTTTATATCATACATTTCATACCTACGCGCAGAATTATTTTCTGCGTAACTCACATTATGCATCCTCTTCTCCTTCTCCACTCTTGGCACTGGGGATGCGGATGCGGATTGGTAATGGGAAGTGATCCAAATGGAATGGGATGGGATATTTTATCGGGGTCTAAATGTCATCGTAAATGAGTTAATGAGTAAATGAGTCCTATCTTGGCATAGATATAGGGTTATCCTTTTTTTCGTCGCAAATCTCGGGTTTTGTATTTTGGGGGGGGGGATAGTAGTTGGGAGGTGTGGTATCTTGGGCATGTTATTGCGAATTGTGAGGTGTGAGTTGTGAGTAGTGAGTTATAAATTATAAATCACATCAGGTTTTCTTCATGAAAAGGAGAAGAGTGAATTTCAAGGAGAGGTGCGGAGGACTCCTCGCAGGTATGGAGAAGAATCGAGATTTCTTCTTATAGATTTTTATTTTATAGATACTTACTTGTCTATCTATCTACCAGACTTCCAAGCTGTAGAATGCAAACTTTTCAAACAAACCCCGGGGTTTGTAAGATTTAACTTGGATCTGGGATTGGGGTTAATAGATAGGTGTTTTAGAATTGTATAGTATACAGGATAGGATAGGACAGGACAGGACAGGACAGGATAGGATAGGACAGGACAGGACAGGACAGGACAGGACAGGACAGGACAGGACAGGACAGGACAGGACAGGACAGGACAGGACAGGACAGGACAGGACAGGACAGGACAGGACAGAATAGGATAGGATAGAACAGAACAGGATGAAATAGAATAGAATAAATATAATAAGAGAAATAAGTATTCAATGAACTTACTCTGAGTATAAAGAAGAGTTCTAAACTTCTAAATTATAATCTTCTATTCTTCTATTCTTCTATTCAATATCTACTAAGATTTACTAAAGAGAGGATTATATATACAATATCATCTCGTATAACGAAATAGATAATCTCTTTCTATTCCCTTATACTTGCTTTGCTATATTTCGCTTTCTTATTATATATCTAGAAACCTATCTAGAGAGTCATATTAATATATAATATGAATTCACGGTAGGTAGATAGATCGATCCTTTCGAACTCGTCGGTTTATACTCATATTCATACACATACACAGTTCTTTTCACATTTTATTAATCTTGCTACTATTACCTACTTTCCAAGTCGATTCGAGTGATTCCAATTCACGTCATATTCCAAGTACAATGTTTCTTTATACGCTCTGAACTATGATAGGGATATATCGGTTAAAAACAAATAAAGCAGATACAAAAAGTGGAATTATATTACAAAGTCGGGAGTAACAAACTCCAAAGCAAAAGAATTCTACGGAGTAATACAGTAATATTGATATTCATCGATACCAACGACTCAATATTAGAAGGGAGCCTTCCCTCAATTGTAAATTGACATTGAGAAATTTGTGAAGCTATAGATTTGTATTGTTTATCTTGTAAAAAAGTTTCGTATTCATCTCTATGTATCATCCTCCCATTTTACTTTTTGGTACGTAACACCTGACGGATACTGCATCTGAATACATTATGTCGTGAATGACTAAAGAGAACCCTCCCCAAAATCTCCAAAACGCCATGCATAATTCCATTATAGTAAGCTTGAAATAGAATTGTGCCTTGAATGTCAGAGGGTATTTTAACGACTGTTTGTTTTGCCGATACTGCGTTTTCCGGAGAACTAATTGCACATGTGTTAGCAAGGCATTTGATATTGGGTTTAAAAGAGCGTTTTTAGATACAGTAAGAAATGATGTGGGAATAGAGGATCGAGGGCAGTAACGTACCAAATGCTTTGGTCTGACACCAGCAACATGCCTATCGGCTTCACCTTGTCTCGCCATACGATTCATCTTTCTTTGGCCGAGTTTCTGGGCACGCTCAGCCTTTGTCCTGGACTCTTCGTTTCCAGCAACACCATCATCTCTTCTATTGGCCTGGCTTCTTGCTCTGCTCTTAGCACGCATCTTAGCTTCATAATCAGGATCATCAACATCCATAGCATCTTCAGTTTGTGCGCGGCTGCGTGTTTGACTACGGCCTCTAGATTGGGAGCGTGCACGGGCGACAATAGATGTGGTATCGTGACCGAGAGAGTCGAGGTGATCTTCCATCTCGGAAAGCTTCTTGCGAGTGGCAGAGCGGGGAATGAGAGCACGGTTCTTGAGGGATTTCTTCATCTTGGCTTCATTCTTGATGAGTTCACGCTTCTCGCGGATGAGGTTAGCCTTCATGCGGATCTCAGCATCTTCAGCATCCTCGAGATCGTCGTCAGAGTCGTAGTATCCTTCTGCCTCGAGCTTCTCTTCTTCCTCTTCCAAAGCGGCCAATTTGGCCTCGATATCTGGGTCCACGAAATCGTAAACGTTCTTTCCGTCGAAGATTTCGGGAATTTTGTCGTGCTTCCATTCGTCGTTCTCGAGCATATATTTATCCTTCAAGTCTACGTTGTAAACACCAGCTCCACCATTCTCTTCCTCAATATCACGAGCAAGCCTGATGCGCTCCGGATCACTTTTGTCGTACTTCTTCTTGGCCAAGGCAGCCTCTGGAATGAAGGCCTCACGGACAACACCATCCATAGGTCTGGCAACGTGAATTCTTGCGAGGACGTCACCCAATCTACCACCAACAGCACCACTGCTGTTTGTACCAGCCTTGAGCTTTTGAGCAACACGATCAGCGATCAAACGCTCGCATGCAGCATTCTTAACTTCTTGAACTCCCTCGGCAGTTGTACATGATAGTTGCAATAACTCAACATCACCAGGCTTAAGGAGTGCCTGGAGTTGAGCTTGAGTCTCAGGATCCAAATCTTCGGGGCGTGTAACATCAATCTTGTTAATGACGATGAAAACGAGTTTGTTGGCGAAGAGAGGTTTGATACTTTGGAAAAGTTGCATTTGTGCTTGAACGGTGTAACCACACTGTTCAGACAAATCCATGAAGTAAAGAATGGCAGATCTTAAATGCGCAATAGCAGTAATAGATTGCATTTCAATGGTGTTCATTTCTTCCAGTGGATGATCCAATATACCGGGGGTATCAATTGCTTGAAACCTTAGGTATTTGTAATCGAAATGTCCGACAAACAAACTTTTGGTGGTGAAAGCATATGGTTGAACATCCACATCGGCTCTAGTAACACTCTTCAAGAAACTGGACTTTCCAACGTTGGGATAACCGCAGATCAAAAGTGTTCTTGTATTTGGGTCGATAGATGGAAGACGACCGAGATGCTGACGAACTTGATCGAGGTACAAAAGAGGGTCTTTAAGTCTTCTGCAGATGGTGGCCATTCGTCCCAATGCAGCACGCTTAAGTTGTTTACATTGGAAGAGGGATTGACCATATTTGAGAAGTCGAACATAATCGCGAGAAACAATTTCAATCAGATGTTTGGCAGTTGACAATTGTCCTAGAGCGATACGGAAATGGTCGGCATCGTAGAGGGTGTTGAGGAGATCTTTGTGGAACGGATGAATATCTTGTAGTCGTGGGAATCCGTCCAAAATGAGAGAGAGCTTCTCGGAGAAAGTCTCAGCTGTGAACTTGACCTTTCTAGTGTAGAAACCTAACATGAATTAGTTAAAAGAGTCGTTGCGATGAAGGCAAATAAGTTCTGTACCTCTAATTCTGGTAATGGCAAATCCAGAACGAATTTGTGTAGGCAATCGACGTTGTGTTCTGCTCAACACAATATCGAGAAACTCTTGAGAGGTTGGAACCGGTTGAATATCCTTCCATGTGGTCTTCATGATGGGCAAATGGTATCAATGAAGTGTGATGGAGGTGTTGATGGGGATATCGAGAATTCGGCTTGAAGTTCTTTCGATAAGAATTTGGATAATTTTTTTTTGCTTAGTGCCTCAGAAACTGGCCGCGCTAGTGTATCTTATCGCTAATCGGTATTTAGAGTGTATTGGAGTGGCTTTATCAGCTTCCAATCATATCAAAAAAGTCTTACCTAGGGAGTAATTTCACTTCAAGCAGACAAAAATGATTGTCTTTAAGTATGCACAGCTCGACCTCCCTTTTGTGATTTTGCTTACCAGCAATTTCAGTTGGTCGATGGTGACTTGTATGTCAAAAGGAAGTACGCACCATTTCCATGTGGTGTGCCTTAAAAGATCTTTGCGGCGTTGACCTATCCTTCAAGTTCTGTTTTGGAGAGAGGAGAGAATTAAAACATTCAATACGATATATCCTGGTATTCTTCCTAATACCTGCATTTTCATGTAGTCGCTGTCAACTGTATAGTAACAATCAACATCCACTGTAACGAAAAGAATGAATCAATACTTATCATTGTATTCGTTTGGCCTATACGATATCAAATCTTCAATGAAGACCATGACCGTAACACCTGCTTATCCGTTTTTTCTCAGGGTCGCTTATTCCCCACCATAATATCTTTAGGTGCATCGTACCGAGAGGGGAGATGAAAAAATTATTTCCCCTCCATGACATAGACATTGTTATACGTACTTCGAATTCCAAGACACAAAAAAATAACTCGAGTTCCACTCACACACGAAACCTCGAACCTCACTCATTCCACACTTCGATACACATATCCATCATGTCCACCCTTTCTCCATACAAAGCTGAATTCCTCAAAGCCGCAATTGATGGCGGGGTCCTCAAATTCGGCAGCTTCGAATTGAAGTCGAAACGAATCTCTCCTTACTTCTTCAACGCCGGCGATTTCTACCGCGCAGATCTTCTCCGCGCTATTTCTACTGCTTATGCAAAGGCTATCATCGAGGCACAAGAAGCAAACATTCTGGATTTCGATATTGTGTTTGGACCTGCATACAAGGGCATTCCTCTTGCGACAGCTACCGTGGATAAGTTGGCCGATCTCGATCCAAAATACAATACTATGTGTTATTCTTTCGATAGAAAGGAAGCCAAGGATCACGGAGAGGGAGGAAATATCGTAGGAGCTCCTTTGAAGGGAAAGAGAGTTTTGATTGTGGATGATGTTGTGACTGCCGGAACTGCAAAGAGGGAGGCCATTGACAAGATTCGCAAGGAGGGTGGCATTGTAGCTGGTATTTTGGTGGCATTGGACCGAATGGAAAAATTGCCTTCGCCAACTGGAGATGATAGTGCCCCGATGCCAAGTGCGATTGGAGAGATCAGAAAAGAATATGGGATTCCAGTTTTGTCTATTTTGACATTAGATGATATTATTGGAGGTCTCAGCGGCATTGCGTCAGAGGAAAATGTCAAGAATATGGAAGAATACAGGGCTAAGTACAAGGCCAGCGATTAATAGATTCGAGATCCTGTTATGACGCGTTATGCGGACATTTTTACTCAGAACGATATTAGATAATAATAATCAGATTTCTTAATATTATTTAATCTATACTTTTATTTAATAAATTTTCAAATATATCATTTTATTTATCAATTATATATTATTTTAAAATAAATTTAAATTATTTTAAAAGATTTCAAAGATTTCAAAGATTTATATTAAAAAAGATTAGATAATAATTACAGAGGAATAGCTAGATATATCGAATGATTACTTTGATTAGGAGATATGACGTCTTGCCTTAGAAGAACTACAAGAGCAGGATATAATTTGTTCTTAAAATCTATAATTACAGAATCGGGAATAAAGCGTTCATTAAACACATCTATATATTAATTATATACATATAATCATATATATATATACATGTGTATATAAGCAATTACAGCTATAATTAGGTATTGATCCGTGATACTACCCCCCTCTCCAAAAAAGCTTACCCTTAAGCTTTATAATTACCTATTTTAATTATCAAATTGACAATCTCAAGATAATATTGTTATTATTTAATTAGAATAATATAATAAACAGATATATACATAGATTTTTCTTTTTCGTAATAAAAAGGTGTATACAAAGCAAAGGAAATCGTTCTATAGCCTAATAACTAATTAAATCCTATAAAATATATAGATTGATTAAATCCCTTTTCTTTTTCAAATTTTTTTTAATTAATTAATTCTTTTATATCTATCAATCAATATACCTTCAATCCTAAAAAGAAAATATAATAACAAGAGCAAACTATTATTAGTATAAATTCAATAATAAAAGAATATATATATAATAATAAATTGTTTATAGTTTTTTCTACATTTACTTTATTGATTTGTTCTTCTATCTAATTTGCAAAAAAGAAAGTAATTACTTTTTTTATTATATAAAGTAAACAGTCTATTAAAAAGAAGAAATCCCTTTATAAAAATAACTATAATTCTAATAAGATGAATAATGAATTAAATCCTGATAAGAAATATAAGTAAGGTTTTTTATTTGTTTATTTTCGGTATATAATCGGCTTATCTAATAAATACAATTATAATTATTAAAAATAATATTATTGAAAATAGAATTGATCTTCGATTTGCTTATTGGATATATCTATTCCATTATATTCCCAAATAAAATTCAAAAAAAGAATATAATCCTTTAATTAATTATATTAACAATTATAAAAGGAAGTTTATTAATAAATTAGCTATAATAATATATTACTTTAATAATATCGAAAATGATGAGCAA
Source organism: Botrytis deweyae (assembly GCF_014898535.1). Lineage (NCBI taxonomy): Eukaryota > Fungi > Ascomycota > Leotiomycetes > Helotiales > Sclerotiniaceae > Botrytis > Botrytis deweyae. The sequence continues at coordinate 256,966 of NW_024066215.1, forward strand.
AAGATTATCAAAAAGAAGATCATAAAGACATTACATTAAAGTCAACCTAATTATAAATTCAATATACCTTATTATAAAAACATTAGCTTTATTAATATTAATAAATTAGGATTTTTAAATAAAAAATTATCAAAAAAGATAATATTACAATAAAAATAATATATTTAAAAAAATAATTAGATTTATATAGATTATATATATAACTATATCTTCAGCAAGAAGAATAATATATACTACCAAATTCCTAATTAATTGTTTAATCAAGCTTATTGTTTGCTTTGTTTTATTAATAAGTATAAATATAAACACTTACCCTTCAAAAAGATTTATAAAATATTTCTCTAATACCAAATAATTATAATTAAATATAGCAATATAACAAAGATAAATTATAACTTTATCGGTTTTTAATAAAATTAACCCTTTTTTGATAACTTAATTTATAAAAAAAACTAAGAAATTGTATTTCGAAAGAAATACTTCCTATTACCCTTACTCAAAAGAATATAAAATATTGTATAATTAAAGCTATAAAATAAGAAGGCGAATTAAAATAACAATATTAGTTTACTATAATACAAATAGAAATAAAGCTTTTGATAATTTATAAATAATTATAAACAACTAAGTACAAACTTAATCTTATTATTATATATATTATAATTAAAAATCATTTTATCTTTTAACTTGTAATTATCCTATATATTCTTATTATTATTATTAGTTAAAAACTCAATTGATATTTTAATTTAAACTATTTAGTCTTTGCTTTTATACCTTATCCGATTATAACTATTAATATCTATAGGGATTTTCTCTCTAACTTACTTTAAAGCTATTAAAATAAAATAAAAATATTCTTTATTATATTGTTTTAATAATTTAATCTTTATCTAATCATTTTTCTATTATTTATAAAATTATGATTTCTTTATTATTTTAATATATAAAAAAAGTTTTTTCGATTTTTCTTATTTATACATTGATTATTATTTATAAAATTGTAATTATCCTATTCACTCTTATAGAGATGAATCCATTTGAATAAATGTATAAAAGATTCTGATAGAAAGGGATTTTGTAAATAGAAATTACAAAGGAAATACAGGATAGTTTTGAAATCAAAAGTAGGATACCAAATAAGATTATTATTAGTATTTAGTTACAATACTTTGTATTTAAGCTATCAATATATTTTCTTAATAACTAAAACACATTCCACTTCCTATTCAATATTATCAATAATATTTATTAAAGATAATGATTTAATAGTTTATTCGGGAAATGGATTGTTTATTATTTTGTAGAATTTGCTAGATAGAAACATAGAATGGATTTTTATAATAAATAATAGATCTAATTAAAAGAAATCTTTAGCCCAATCAATAATCTTAAATCTACCCTGGATTGGATAATCCAGTTTTTTTGAAGATTGTTGTATTGGGAAGTTCCTTATACTAAATTATATATAATCTTCTATATCGAAATCAACTAAGCAATAATATAAATTAACTAATTGAAATATCTTTTTTTATATATACAAGATATTCTCTTTTACTCAATTGAATATTAGTTTATTATATTTAATATATTCCTTAATATTAGTTATATTTAAATTATCAATAAATATAATAAAGTTGAGTTTTTAATCCCAAGAATTGTAAAATAAATAATTATATAAAGTTTTATATAGGAATTGATTATCTAATGATTTGTAAGGAAGTGTAAACTGAGTGTAATCTATCATTAATAGAAATTCAGATTAATTATTTTGATAATAGCTTATAAAGAATTACAAATATTATTGGAGATATTAATTATAAATCTCAATTTAATTATCAATTTACAAATAATAAGCAATTAATTGCTTGACTTATATTCCTAAGATATTATTAAATTCTTACTAAAAGATTAATATAAATTGAGAATTGCAATTAGAAATTATAGACTTTGAAATACTATAATATCTATATATATAATATAAATACAAACAGGCCTAATCTCTTGAATCGATTAACTTATAATAAAATATCGAAATAGTTTATTTAGTTAATCAATCAATAATGACAAATACATTATTATAATTATATTTATTTTTATTGAAATTATAGTAATCTATAATAATATATTACTATACTTTTATAGAAATAAGAAGCGAATAAAGTAAACTGAGGATATAATCTCTAGAAATAGAATTATACTTGTATTTATAATAGTTCTGTATATATTAGTTGATTATAAGAATTATATTCTTTTAATAATATTACTTGGCTAAGAGAAAGTAGATCTTTTTTATATTAGAATGTATAGTAGAGATTGAATTGTAGGCTTTATAAATTAAATAAGTTTGTAAATTATTAATATCCGGAATGTATAAACAATTGTTGTAAAGTAATAATCCTTTTACAAAAGTGAAATGCTTATACAATTTAACTATATAATTACATAAAGCTTTTAAATTCGAATAGAATCTATTTACTTTAATAATGTAATTAATTATATTAAAAAGCGAAGATATTACATTTACATTGAAATTTGCAATAATATCTGATTTTTATTGGAGAGATTTATATATAATCTTAATATCTATCTGATTATCTTTTATAAACTACTATAATCGATTCTTCTTCTTAATACTATTCTGCTAATCTAACTCATTAATATAATAGATAAGCATATCTACAAGTAGATTATTCTTTCTAGTATAATATATAATAATAAAGTTATAATTAATAAATAATTCTATTCAATATATTTATTAAGCATTTAGCTGTTTAATAGATATAAAATACTCAAGAGTTTTATAATCGATATATACTTTAATCTGATATAGGGATTCAGCAAATTCAGCTTTCTAATAATTTAGGGATTTGATAATTATAAGTATTTCTTTATCATAAACTTTATAGTTTAGCTTAGTAATAATTATTATTTTCGAAAAATAAATAATTAATAATTATTTATTACTATACTTCTAAAAGAATACATTAGTGATTATATTATTAAATACATTGATTTTCAGTATACAGAATAATATATAATTGTAATATTATAGAAGAAAAGTAGAGATAAATCTATTTTTAAATATATCGAATATATTCTAACAGATTTTGTTAAAGTAAAGTTTGATATTTGTTTTTATAAGTTTATAAAAAGATTTTATTATTATACCATAATCCTTAATAAATTGATAATAAAAATTACAAAAACCTAAAAACAATTAAATACCTTTTACAATAATAAAGTAAGTCCAAGTAGTAACTACTTCGATTTTCTTTGAATCAATTTATATTTTATTGATAGAAATAATAAAATCTAAATACTTAGTATATTTAATATTGAATTCATATTTCTTGAAATCTATTTATAATTTGATAAATTCAAATTGCTTGAAAATATACTTGATATGTTTTTTATATTCATTTTCGTTTTCAGAATATATTAGTATATTATTGAAATAAATAATACAAAAATCATCTAAATAATCAAATAGAATATTATTTATATATTATTAATAAATTACAGAATTATTTATTAATTTAAAAGATAAAACTTTATATTTATAGAAATTATATTAAATATAGAAGATAGTATATTCTTTGAAAGCAGGATTTATATATATATAATGGAATATTTATTGAATATTTAATTTGGTATATATCTTTATATTAGTAAATTATATAAATATCTTATTAATAAAAGATAAAGGATATCTATTTTTGTATATTAAAGAATTTAATAATTTAAAATCTATATAGAATCTTAAGCTTTTATTTAATTTTCTTATAAAAAGAATTGATATTGTAAATAATATTTGATTGGGTTTTATAAATCTCTTAGCAAGATTTTCGATAATATATTCTTTAATGATTTTAAGCTATTTAAGCGATATCTTATACAATAGACTGTATTTAAAAGCTTTTTTGCTTTTTCCTTTAAAAATAATTATATAATTATATAATCAAAAGGGAGGTAGAATATTGGATTCGTGTTTAGAAAATGTTTAATAATATTGCTAGTAAGCTTTGGGGATCGGGGATTCTGTTTCAATATCTATAATAATATGATTAAAAGTAGTAATAATTTTTGATTTGAAATTATTTAGGGAGGCGATTGTGGTTATAATTTGATAATTATTGTTCTAATTAGATTTATAATTTGAGATGATATAATCAATCTTTTTGTAGGTAATTGTAAAGATTTTATAATTCTTATTTCTTTTATAAATAAACTAAAATTAAATTAGTTTAAGTGTATATATATTATATATATCAGAAATATATATTAGAAAAGATTTATAAATAAATTAAATACAAACTTAATCAAAAGCAGATTTCTTCCCTAAATTGATTGAAATCGGAGGTTTGATTGTATTAGGGATTATTATATTAAGCTTCTAAGGAGATGTAATGAATATTATAGATATAATCAATACTATTTTTTATTATTTGTTATCAATACAATAATATATCTTTTCTAATTAGATATTCTGATTATTAATGTTTTTTTGCTTTAGGTGATTGATTTTAAATTGTTGTAAACTGTTTTTAATTAAAAATATATTTTTTGATAAAGAAATAATAAAAGAATGTTTGAGAGGCTATTCGAGATATTGTTTAAAATAATCGATTTTGATTTAGATCTTTGTTAATTATTTGTAATCTAGGATTATATTATATAAACTCAAATTGGTAATAAAAAATAACAAATAGAATTATTATTGAATATCAATTATAAAATTAAAAAAGGTTAAATAAATAATAGCTTTGCTTTTTATATTATTATAGCTTTTAATTTCAATTAGTGGTTTGAGTAATATAAAATAAGATTTAAATATAGAAAATAATAATAAAAGGAGTGTTCTGTTAATAAAAGTATAACTATTTATTCTAGAATCTATAAGTGTTTGAGTATAATATAAATATTCATTTTTCGAAAGTATATATAGTAGATTTATAGAATCATTTTTTATTAGTTTTATTAAATCAAGAAATCTCATATTCCGGATTATATTTAAAAGAGAACTTTTATCTAAACATTTTGATTTAAATACTGATTTTCAGTAGTACAAGTAGATTTGATAGTTTTCATTTATATATTTAAATTGATATTCTTTTCGATATTCTCTTTTATATTATAGAACTCTTTATCTTCTTTAATCTCTTAAATTTTGATTATAGTATTTATATTATTTATATAAAGAGTAAAATTGCAATTCACTTTCGGTATAGGGGTAGATATATTATAATTGAAATTGTTTTCTAAAGATAGGATATTATTAGACTTAAAGGTTTCTATATAGCTAGTAGAAGTATAAGGGGGATATAAGATCTGAATAGATAGATTTAGATTATTTAATGGGTGGAAAACGATTTTAAGAGAAGTTGATAAGGGGGTTCTATTAAATAACTTTCTAAAAGAAATCTCTTTAATTGTTTTATTATAATTACATTTTCGAAGTATAACTTTTAATTTATTGATTTTAATAAGTTTATTAATTAGGTCTTTTATAGTATAACATTATTGGATATGGAGATCAATAACTCATTAAAGGAAATCGAAGATTTTTCTTTTTAGATTGCAAAAAAGAGTTATCGGATTAATGATTCTTGTTTGTGTAGCTAATAGCCTAAACTTACAATACTATATTAGGAAGTTTCTGTGTTGTATATTATTCGGTATAATCTAGTATTTATATTTAATATAGGTATGATTGGCTTTAATTAGGTTTTTATAAATAGCTGTAAGCTGGTTGATTAATTGCTAATCTATTAAATAGGAGACTTATGTATATAACAAGAATATATATTCTTATGTTTTTTCTTTAGTTTGTTTTATTATATAGAATCATTATTACGATTTTAAAATAAACGAGTTTTTGTAAAGTTTAAATTGTTCTATAATTAATAATTATTAGAGGCTTGCTTTCGATTCTATATTATCTTTGAATTTAAATAAAAGATTGATAGGCTTTAGAATATATAAATACTTTATTACAATAATAGGAAAACAAGAAAAGGGTATTTATTGAATTTATAAATTATTTGGTAAAGCGATTAGGATTAAGGGGGATCTATTATTAATATTCGGAAAAGATCGCTACAAAGACTGATTCTGTAAATAGAATTTTCTTTTATTCTTTTTTTTTTAGTAATAGGAAATGCCTTTTTAATAAAAATGATTAAAATATTAGAAGTTTGGATTTTATAATTCTTTAAGGAATTTATATAATATTATTATCGGGGTTAGAAAGATTGAGATGAATAAATAATATTAGAATTATATTGTAGTATTTCTTCTTTAAGTTTTATTATTTTGTTTTATAAGATTCTATAATTTATAAGAGTTAGTAATTATTCTTTTTGAAATGAATAAGTATATATTGATATATTATTCTTGAAAGTTAATTCCTTAATTGAAAAGTTGTTTTCCAACTATTTACCCTTTTTATATCTATTAATATTTATATTCAAATTGAAGGGATTGTATTTATTACTTTATCAAAATTGATTATTATTAATTAGAGAAGCTTAGCTAATTATAGAGGAAGAGTAATATAGTTCTTTTAAGATAAATAAATCGGATATAATAGTAATATTTGTAATTTAATATATTTAAAGGAAATATCTTTATCAAGTTTTAATTAAAATAGATCTTTTTTCTATAAATAATATTAATATATAATTCATCTAAAAAGATATTATAGTTATAAGGTATTATTTAAATAGCTATTAGATAGTTATATAATTATATAAAAGTTATAGATAATATAATATTTTGCTTTAAAAGAATTATAAGAGTAGGGTATAATTTGTTTTTAGAATCTATAATTACAAAATCAAAAGCAAAATACTTATTGAATATATTTATATATCAATTATATACACATAATTGTACATATATATATATACACATATAAGCGATCACAGTTGCGATTAGGTGCCGATCCGTAATAGGAGATAGATATATATAATGATAGTTAAACTAGATTAACTTGAGGTATGATTATAAGAATTATATCAATCTTATATACCCTGATCGGGTGATAGAGCTGTTTAATTAGGTATTAGGGTTCACCTGCTAAAGTAAAGAAATAAAAGAGCATTTTGTAATTATGAGAGTAGGTATTTTGAAGGAGTGTTATACTTATTCATATGATATTATACAAGACGGTGAATTCCGTAATAATAATATATATCAGATCGATTTTAGAATCAGATAATACTATATTAGACGAAAGAAATCGTTCTGAGCAAAAATGTCCGCATGTCGCGCCATACCCTGTTCATAAATCAAGATACCCGTACGAGGGAATATAGCACCACTTTGCAAATGTTTGAAACTCCTGTATAATCCCCTCTCTAAATGACAAGGAACCGTGTATGAACCAAAACTGTAAAAGGGTATCATTCTCTAACCATAAGCTGTTCGTGCCTCGGGAGTCTTGAGATCATAAATCTGGTCATATGTCAGTGTCCATTCAAGACTAATCAGATGTGTACCTTACCATATCATACCAGCCGCCGCCACCAAATTGAGCATCACTCTTGCCCTTTTCTAAAAAGCCAAGCATCTTGTAGAAATTCACTTTATGCTTGAATAAATGTCAGTAAAGATCAAATGTGTGTGAAGACTATGCACGTCTCGAGTCAGAGCAAACTTACATCATGCGCGATAAGAGCCAATCTATCAGCAATTCCAGCACCATTCATTTGTTGCATGTACGCAGCCATAAGAACTTTGCCCAAACCGCGTCCTTGGAATGCCGGTAAAATGGCAACCGAATGAAGTACTATGGTCCGTCCATCTTCTTGATGGCCGATATTTGTACGTGGAGGTTTAGTGCCCTCCCAACCTTCAGGAACTCCCATGGATGCATCCGAAGCAGTCGTGTCATGTGTCTTGGCTGCAATAACATGACCGATGAGAACACTAATCGCTCCATTCCTTCGACTAGTTTCAACCGGACGGCCTGTGGCAAGAGTCTCGATTTTGGAATCGGAGCCGGGGACCATGGTGCAGAAGATACCCAAGCATAGCTCACCACATCTGGTAAGTCTATACCTTAGCTTGTCGAAGGTCAGCCACGCCAAATTCTCTAGACGAGAAGGGAATTAAGATATAGATGACCAACCTTTTCTCTAGATGCTCTTTCATTTGGATCTTCGAAAGCGATATTCTCGAGGGCCAAGACCGACTCCAGATCGGAGACAGTCAGAGGACGAGTGTACGGGTGAAGATCCCGATGAGAATTGGAATACATATGGAAGTTTTTGATTCGTTGATCTTCAGGTACAATTACAAAACCTCTTTGGGGTTCTTGCTGGTCGTCGAATTGTCGTGGTGTTACTGGATTGGGACTCTCTGATAAAATAGGTGATTGAGGTGTTCCTTCACGTTGTTCGTTTTCCGACATAATTTCAACTTTCTAGATTAGGTTGGGACCCGAGAAATGCTACTAGGTAGGTAGGTAGGTACCGTATCCAGGCAATTGTAGCCTTATGGGGAGAGATGGTGAATTAGTTCTAGATTTGACCGATTACCTAACTCCAGCTCCACGGGTAGAAATATGGATGGCACGGATATGGACTGATAAGATTTGGAGGTTGGATCCGCATGAGCAATCCATTCACTTGTATTGAGCAATTGCACAATGGAATGTCTGGAATCGATTTGATGGAAGTGAAGTCGAGCTGGGAAAACAGCAGATGAAATACAGGTGAAGAGTCAACACCCGCGCCACAAAACCAAAAAAAGAAGGCAACAGAGAACAAACGGCGTTTGATTCGATCATGTGCTAACAAGGCTGCTTTGTAGTAGGATTATACCTAGGTAGGTATGTAGCTCATCGTCATTATTGGCTCTTGTGTAAGATTACAACCTTGATTGAGAGCTCGCATCTATGTGCTGCTCTGGTGTAATGTAATGGTTATAATGTTCATTTTGGCAATATTTCTACAATAAATAGACAAATGAGGAAGAGATATCTACACATACCTACTAGGTACTCATACCATGATATTGAGCTGCTTACTAGATGTTGCAGTAGATATTGCAGTCCATTTCAAGTACCTAGTATAAAGTAGCTCCTACCTACCTAGGTAGGTATGCTACTTTCATTCTAGCTAGGTAGATACCTAGGTAGTATTCATATATTCATACATTCATACATCTATACAATTGCTATTGAAACCCATACTTGAAAATGTAACAACGCTTCATCTCTTCCATGGTTGAACAAGATATACGAGCTCGAAACATGTGGTTAGGTGACAATCAACTACATTACTAGGCCAACGAGTAGGTACTTATTGAGGCACATTTCTTCTATTGCACAGCATCTGCTTCTTGTGTGTGTGTACAAGAAGAGACCCCGAAAATTCTATATTTATATTCGCATTTATACGGAGTACCTGTTGATCTATTTCTTTTATCAGATGAAGCATTGAAGAAAACGTCCCAATTTGTATCCATGTCTTTGTTGTCGCATCATTATCATTGCATTGAGGAATACCTTTAACATTTCCATAATACTCCACAGTGCCGGTACTCCATATTCCATATACCTCAATCACCTGCGGAAGAACATTCGTCACCAATTGAGACGGATCTCTCATGTTATCCTCTTGAATCGGCTTATACCCATCCCATCCATGGGTTTCATCGTCGGGTGCGGGCATGGCTGCATTCGCATGGTAACCAAAGAAGCTGTTAGCTACTCCTTAGGTACCTAATACCTAGTCAATAGATAATTTCATCTATTTTGAGTATCACAGGTCATTGGCACCATTGCTGATCGACAGCAAACCGGTATCTTAGCTTCCCCAAGATTCTTCCTAGGTAGATTCATCACTCTTTGACATGCACTGCCACTGAAAATGAGTACGAATCAGTCACCAAGCCTTCCTGCTGCCGAAGACTTTGTCATCACACTCATTGATATCCATGCATTCAGATGCACCGAATGAGGGAAAAGATACCTAGGTGCAATGCAAGTACACCTGGGCAGTCAGTACATTCAAAAGCCAAAAAAAAAAGAGGCAAACAAAAAAGATAGATGCTAGAACTTTCTGCGGTACAAAGTTTGCCATGTACCGTGTATGTAGTTCTACACTACCGGTTACCTCACAGATAGATAGATATTCGCTACAAACAAATTGTCTCCATTTCTAATTTACTAGCTTCATCCGCTTCTATTTCAGGCGATACTGGAGTGGTGAGATATAATAATATCAGTGTCAGCCTTCTCTCGTCATACATGGATAACTACTTACCCCCAAGCTCTGACCGAAATTCCTAGTTAATAACCCCTCTACCATCACCATCACCATTACAATTTCAACTTCAACTTCATAGTTTCAATCTTTCCCACAAATTTCACTACTTCTCTTGAGAACCCAGATTTTCTAATATTCACAATATCCTCTACTTTCTACAGTCTTCTAATATTGAAAAGTACAATACTTATTACTGCCACAGAAGTGCTACCTGTGACATAATCTTCAAAATGTTCGTTGAAGATCCCAAGAGAAGTGCTTGATTTGTGAGCTGAGGCTAATCATTTCAAACCTAGGCGTATCACTTTAACCATTACTGCTCCTACAGATGACGATGCAGATCTCATATCTCTCGAAATACCTCAAGACACCACGGTGGGCACATTGAAGGAATCCGTCCAAGCCGAATCTCGCATCCCTAAGAGAGATCAACATCTATACCACAATGGCCAACTACTACACGATGACAATAAGACCATGGAGCAATTACAGATTGGTGATGGAGAAATGCTTGCTTTGCATGTTAGGGAATACAGAGATCCTCCTGCTGCCACCGCACAACGAACTTCGCAACCTGCTCGCGCACCTCCAGGAAGAGGAGGCCAACAACAGCCAGATCCAGAGACAATTAGATTACAATTGATAGGCAACGCGGAAATGAGACGAGAGGTCGCTCGTCAAAATCCGGAATTGGCTGCTGCTGCTGATAGTCCAGAACGATTTGCAGCAGTACTGAACCAAATGCGAAGCCGGGAAGCAGGTGAGGAGGCTAGGCGGAGACAGCAGATTGCGGATTTAAATGCCGATCCTTTTGATGTTGATGCGCAAATGAGGATTGCGGAGATGATTCGTGAGCAACGAGTGCAGGAGAATTTGCAAAATGCTATTGAGCACAATCCCGAAGGTAGACATGAGGTACCCCATTCTGCCTGCGCCAAGCTTCTAACCTGATCAATCAATAGTATTCGGCCGTGTTCATATGTTATACATCGATGTCGAAGTCAACGGACACAAAGTCAAGGCATTCGTCGATTCCGGTGCCCAAGCTACCATCATGTCTCCCAAATGTGCTGAAGATTGTGGTATAATGCGACTGGTCGACAAACGTTTCGCAGGTATCGCACGAGGAGTTGGTACCGCCGCTATCCTTGGCCGAGTTCACTCTGCGCAGATTAAGATCGGGAGTATGTTTCTTCCTTGCAGCTTCACCGTGATGGAAGGCAAAGATGTCGATTTACTTTTGGGCTTGGATATGTTAAAGAGACATCAAGCTTGTATAGATTTGTCCAAGGACAAACTCATCATACAAGGTGTCGAGGTTAGCTTTTTGGGAGAGGCAGATATTCCTAAGAATATGGAGGATGAGAGGGCAGAGGAGCCACAACTTGAGGGACCAGGAGGAACAACCATCGGAGCAAAATCTGGTGCAGTGTCAGGGCCTTCGACAGGACAGCAAGCACCCCAGAGCGCATCATCAGCACCAGCTGCTTCTGCTCCATCCGCCCCACCACAGCAGCAACAGCCGTCGTTTCCAGCAGAAAGTATAGATCAACTTGTAGCATTAGGATTCTCGCGCGATGAAGCTGTTAATGCGTTGGCGGCTTGTGGGGGAGATGTTCAGTATGCGGCTGGTCTTCTGTTCCAAGGATAGATTGGGGCTGGGCTGGATTGGATGCGCTAGGTTATGATACAGTACAGAGTGCGTTCAAACAATAATATGTTCAAAGGTCAGGCAGGCATGGCGTCGCATGGCGAAAAGGAACGAATGAGAGGCAGAAAGGATCAAAGTCAGAGGACACAGGACTTGATCTTCCCGACGATGTGGTCTGACGATAAAACCTTAAATAGCAAAACCGGCGTTAGCATAGCAGATGTGTGGCTTGATGCATTTGATTCTTTCTTCATGGTATATCTGCTCCTTTGTGATTTAAATTATGAAATGGGCGAATCTGATCCCTAAGATAGTGCTACACATGTGCTCATCGCTTTCATTGTAATTACAGTACGCTTCACCCACAAACTCATATCAACGTTCCCCCTATCTCAACTTGTAAACACAAGGTTTCAAAACTGCCGCCTCGCTGGAAACAGGTACCTCCTCGGGCTCATCCAAAAACTTAGCCTTGGGCTTCTTCTTCCACGTCTCTCCTTCTGGCATACCCTTTGGCACTGGTACACACTTGCCCTTGATAGGCGTTGCACCCTTAACAAAATGCATCTTGACAAACATCTTGTTACTCAAATCTACCGATTTTTCCGTCTGCAGAACGAATCCTCGCTTCTTAAGGACCTCAACGAAAGCCGAAACGTCGGTTTCCTGCTTGTTGTCTTCGTTACCATCAACGTGCACCATGAGATCTGCCTCGTTTTCCTCGTCGTCGGCGGCTTTGATGGCTTTCTTGTTGACGGGTTGGTTCTTTTTGCGGTGGCCTACGCTGTGCTCGACGACTTTCTTGTTGTTTCCTCCTACGCGACCGAAGCGGGATTTGATTTCGGCGATCCAAAGTTCACCTTTCCAGCGGAGAATGCGGAAGGCTTCTTCGATGAAGTCGATCCAATTGGTTCCCATGAGCGCCAGACAGAAGATTGCGATATCGATACTTCCATCTTCGAGAGGGAGATTCGCGATATCCGCACGAGTAACGAGGGGGCTGGGACTTTGGAGATCGAAACTGTGGATCTTCAGGTTGAGTTTCTTGAGATCTTTTTGGAGACCTGTAGAGAGAGCTGCGTCGCCGCATCCCAGATCAGCAATGCGACATGTACCGTCTGTTCTTGGTAATGGAGTGAGATCGGTCTTTTCCTGGGCGGGTTGACCTCGCATATCTCGTCTGAGTTTACCGCGCTGGCGGATTTGGAGAGAGTAACCGTCGACGGGGTTTTCGGGCCAGACCTCTACTTGACGGCGGAAACCTTCGTGGTACTCGGTGAACATTTCTGGGTTTTGTTGAAAGGTGGCGAGGGATTCGGCGGATGGAGTAGTATATAGAGATTGATTGAGGTGACGGAAACGGGCGGAGATGAGCTTTTGACGCATAGAGGCTTGGAGTGGTGTTAATTTCGCTGCGGGCTTGGGAGGTTGAGGAGCTTTGCTCGAGGCAGCATTGGAGGTATCGTCTTTCGAAGATTGGTCATTGTCGGATGGTTTTGAGTCCTTGTCTTTCTTGTCCTTCTTGTTCTTCTTGTGTTTCTTTTCTTTTTTGGATTCCGAAACTTCTGTCGATTCATCTGAAGGTTTTGCTGGTTTACTCTCATCCTCACCTGCGCTGACTTCCTTGGCTACCTTCTCTTTCTTCTCTTTTGTTTCTCCATCCTTTTCAGCATTCTTTACTTTCTTTGCTTTTGGTTTGCCTTCAATGACCGAATCCCAAAGTTCCGACAAGTTCGCTGCGTTGACATCTGGATTCTTTGCGCGTTTGCGTTTCTTGCTAGATTTCGTCTCGGCAGGCGCTCCTTCTTCATCAGCCTTTGAAGCTGCAGCAACAGGCTCCGCTTTTTGAGTTTTTAACAGACTCGGCGAGACTGACCATCCTGGAACTGCGAACATTGCGAAGAAATGGCAATGTTTGCTTGATGTGGTGAGGATTGATAGTTATGAGGTTGGTAGTCGAGATAAATTCTAGACAATTAATTTTTTTCTGCTGCGATAAACTCGATAACGATGATAAATTTTGACCCCACATTTTTGCTTCAGCTAGCGCATTCTTCTGGGGAGCTTATTAACCGAACCATATGATGATCGATCGACCGAATTTCAATTATTTGGGTACCACGATGTTACGAGGTTACCTACCTGCCTACTCACCTACTCACCTACTCACCTACTCACCTACTCACCTACTCACCTACTCACCTACCTAGTAGGTATCTAGTAATTTTTCTTCGCAGTCAGTTTTATTAGTAGTAAGAAAATGAATAATGTCTGATTCGCCCTCCATTTAACTTTATTCAATCTTGATTATTTGATTATTTGCCGTGATGATTTACGTGGACAGCGAGTGCTTGTTTTACAGTTTGACATTTGAACCAATCGATTGTCTTAACATGCGGTGATATGCGTCTGGTATGATACCCTCATCTGGAGATGTTTGCTTCCCTCGGGGACCTGCCGATAGAGAAAGAGTTTTACACATCCATTGGAACCTAGGTAATGCTTTAGGTTATGATGGCGAATGTGTCTTAATCTGGAACTCTCCTTATATATCGTACAATACTACTTATGTAGAATGATCGCTGTAGGTCATAACGCGGTGATGAAACGGTCAGCTCTAGGTGGGAGACGGCCGAACCGATTTTCTCTGGGTCGGTAGAACAGGGGTAAGGTTTAGTAGTGGCTTTGGGAAACATGGATACAAATCACAAGATATTGATTGGAATCATCAGCCTGTCATTCTTACAATCGGCCAAAAAGGGCACGAGAGGAGTTCTGAGATTTGCCATTATTTCTAGCTTGTCATACAAGGGATTGAAGGTCAATAGTTGAAGCCACAAAGCTTTCGGCGTCGTTTACAAGTATGGTCTAGATCGTTAGCTTCTCCGAACACCCAACCTTAGTTGCATACTTTCCGTCGGAAATACGATCCAACTTCCAAGACAAGGATATCTAATTTGGAGCGGTGATGATATGGTACCGGTAGAGCTGGCAGCTTGATATCAAGCGGAGAGTCCAAGATTCCGCCCCCGATGGAAGGTATCTATGGACTACGGAGTCTGGAATGCTGCTGTTGAATGTTCAATTAATTGGCAGTACTGTTGGCCACCTCTAACACGAGGGCATGAATATACGATGTAGTGTACAGAGTACGAATTGCTGCTAACTTTCCTTTTTTTATATGGGTAAGTATTGTGGTCCATGAGAAAATACTACATGGGAAACCCAATAGACCGATGGCAGGCATTGGCAGCATTCTGCATCAACCCCTGACTAACACCTCATTCTCCTCCTTTCCTACATCCGAATGTAAAAGATCAAGGTGGGTGGGTAGTGTTACCAGTCTATCTCCAGTCTATTTGGGTGCCTAAGTTTGATGTCAAGCCTTGTTTGAATCCCATAAGCCCAACTTCATGGGGTTTTCATAAGCTCAAGCCAATCGTTTCTTATCCCACGCAGCCTTGCAAACGAAAGACATTTTGAGTTTATGAGGGGATCTTCTCATCCGGCAAGCCACCAAAAATTAAAACTGGCTACTCGAGCAGAGGTTGACATACTGTAGTCATCTCGAAAATATATCCACTACAACGTAGAGCCAGCTCTGTAGTGATGCGTTCAATTCCTACTTCCTTCTTACTTTCCAATTTGTCGATTTTTCCAATTTGGATGAAGCTCGGTTCAACTAACCTTAGAGGAAAGATCCACCAAAAAAACAACAACCGTAACCTATTGCAGGGAACCGCGGACTAAATCGACGTGTGAATTTTGAGAAAAAGAGACTGGATGCTTCTTTTCCTGCAAACCTCTCTTTGCTTTTGATGCCTTTTCTTCTACACCCAAATTTGGCCATCAACTTTGCTATCGCCATCGCCGTTACCATCATCGTCGCTATCGCTACTGTCATTGTTGCCTCGCCCTTGCTGTCGCCATTCAATGATATCATCTAGATAATCGATAACATCTACCTTACCTAGCTGAGCAACCTCCTTTTACCTTGGAAATTGGAACCCATCTTATTCAGCCCTTGTCGATTTTGGGTTAATCCCACCTTTAAGCCCAAATACTGGTATCACACCAGACTTCAATTGCATACACCACCAAACGTCAACGCATAACTGGCTATACTTCATCTGGCATGACACATTTGAACTGAAGTTGCAAATAACAATGATTCACATCCCTTAGGGTACACAAATTGGTTGTTACTGTGAATAATCCCTCGTGGTGGCAATATCACCATTGTCTCAATTCCATCGACTTGTTCGATTATTGTAGTATATATTATGGTCTCCCGAGTTCACGGGTGAACCTACCGAAAATTGACGTTTCCCAAGGTTACACGAGTACTACCATGATGGAATCATGAGGTCCGAGTTTGAATCGTCCATTTAAAGAGGGGAGATATAACTACGCTTAAACCAACCCACGGTCATTTTCAATATGAATCCAGAGAAATCGCAGGATCTTGAAAACGAGGAGGAGGAGGAAGAAGAGAGTCCCGCAGGTGTAAGAAAACCTGGTTCCAAGGCTCAGGGTAGGAAGCGCACGAAAACGGGATGCTTAAGTGAGTCTAAGCCGCACCAAAGCTAGGTTTGTGTTTGAAATGACTGACATTTCTACCCTGCTTTTAGCATGTAGAAAACGACGGATCAAGTGTGGGGAGGAAAAGCCAACATGTCAAAATTGTTCAAAATCCAAAAGGCACTGTGAGGGCTACATCCAGCGAGTTGTGTTCAAGGATCCTTTGAGTGCAACCCGGGGACCATTTGCCAATTCTTCCCAGGCAACTTTCTCATCGGGATCTGGTCGGTCAAATCAGCGTCGTGTTGAGGCCCCAAAACCTTCTACTCTTATGCAAGTTCAATTACCAAATCTTGCACCGAAACCAGGTGACTCGGGCACATATCATAGCCCTCCATCTAGACCGCCCAATGAGACAAATCAAGGATTTGAACAAGCCATACACGTTTTCTCCGGTCGCGCGACTCAAGACGTAGTAGTCCAAAGGAGCACCTCTCAAGAAACCCCAGAGACAAAATCAGCCCAAAGAGATACCGTGGATCGTTCATACCTACCAACTCCCGAACACAGATCCCCTCCAGGTTTAGGGCCTACTCACTATGATTTTAATGCTCTCTTTGAGCAACAATCACCGCTTGGGAATTTCCCCGTTATGCAGTCCAGTCCCTCTCCATGGATTGTTGACCAGAATAGTACACCCCATGCCTACCCTCAAAAACATACACAAAATACAAATCCACAATTTTCGCTTCTCTCGCCACCTATGGTGACCACTCAGAGTAATACAAGCTGGCAACAACCGGCCTTTTCTCACCCACCTAATTTGAAATCAAGTATGTCACATGTCCCACTCACAAACCAAGTGACACCGATTATAGAAACAGCATATACACCTCCCTTTGACATGGCACAGCAGGCCAGTCATATATCGGATGAAACCTTTTCACATCGCACGGTCTCAAGAAAACCAGACGATCATACCATCGACAAGAAGAACTATGCGACGATTGAACGGGGAAATGAACGCACATTTGACGATGATGAAATGAGCCTGGATAATGATCAAGGGGCTGATGACTACGAATATGATACTTCCAATGCTCGGAACATGGACTATGGCATTGGACAAGTGATTGCCCTCCAAGCTCGACAGAATGCACAAGATCAAAGTCTTCGCTCTTTTACCTCACTGCTCGATCGATCTAATATGCTATTGGCTTACAATCCTTCACTACGGTCATCTCCACTCAATGATAGTATGACGGCTAAAATATTTTGTCATTTTATCAATGTGACTGGACCGAGTATTTCAATGTTCGAGCGGAATCCTGCCAATCCTTCTTTGATATTTCGGGGGACACCCGTGCCATCTTCTCAACAACATATCTGGACTTACACGTTTCCCATGCTTGCCTTGAAAAATGAAGCGCTTCTCCACGCAATACTCGCTTGCGCCAGCTTACACATTGCAAAACTGCAAAACACTCACATAACCGCATCTTTAAAGCACTACGCAATTGCTTTACGAAGGATTGCAAAGAGCGTATGCGTGCCTGGACGCCGAGAACATCCTGCTACTTTGGCTGCAACAATGCTGCTTGCGTTTTATGAGTGCTGGTGTGCTGATCATCAAAAGTGGAGTAACCATCTGCTTGGGGGAAGGACCCTTGTGAGAGACATCGACTTCACTGGCATGACTCGCCATCTGAAGGACATGCGGGCACAGCTGCGCCAAGAAGACCGTGAGCGCTATCGTCAGGAGCAGATACATATGGGTAAAACATTTATTGAAGAAAAACGTAAATTCGCAGCCTCATTAGAAGATGTGGACGAAAATATTGTTGGTGTATTGATGGGCCGAAGACTTCGTTACGATGACTTTGGACACATTATCGATGAAGTTTGGGAGAATACCGAAGACAGAATTTATAGCCCCAAGGATATTGAAACTTATGAAATGCAACGCGACCTTGTGTGGTGGTACTTTAAACAGGACGTTTACCAAAGTATATTAGGTGGAGGAAAGCTCTTCGCTGAGTATGATCGATGGAGTCTTTGCCCTCCGCGTGCACCACTAGGTCGATTAGACGCAGTTTACGGCACTTTTGATCATCTCATTCTGTTGATGGGACGACTTGCAGATTTCGCTGCCAAAGACTTGAAGAGGAAGACGTTAGCAATGAAAGCTGCGAACAACCCTATGAGTAATCAAATGCCAAATTTTGCAGGCATGGTACCAAATGTTAAGGAGCCAACTCTTCCTATGGGATTTTCACCAACGCATTCTTCGTCTCCTCAAAGCTCAGAGGGCGGAGATATGGATCTTGAGGCTCAAAGGCTTGAGGCAGAAGAAGAGTGGCAGGATATCCGCAATGCATTCAGTGTACTTGAAGATCATTTTGGTGAAGACTTTCAACCTTTAGGCGACGAATTCTCGACCCCAACTCAAACTCCCTTTGGCCCAGCTTTACAATACCGAACTTATGGTATTGCTGGCATCTGGATGAACTATTACATGGGTCTTATTTCCTGTCATCGATCTCATCCTTCTATGCCACCAGCAGCAATGGTAGCCGCAGGCATGGCGGCTCGTAAGACAGCGTTCTTTGCAAACGAGCTCGGTCGCATCGCTGCTGGCATTGCACCAGACCTAAGCATGACACCTCAAGTCAATCCAGGAGTTGGTGCAGCACTTATGGAAAGTACAATCTGTCTCTTTCTGGCGGGCGTTCAAGTAAGTCTGTAATATCTGAGTACTGTAATCTTGTACTGACCATTTGTAGTTTCAAAACCCGGACCAGCGGACATGGCTAATATGCCGGCTTAACGATGTGGCTCGTTTGACGGGTTGGGAAACATCACTTGCTAGTATGTAACTTCTTCGTTCTCTATGAACTTGATGTCTCTACCTTTACTAATATATTTCAAGTCGCTTCCGGTTGCGAAACATCTTGGGTCAAGGCTGGAGAAATGGGGAGAGGTCCACCGTACACAAGGACGAGAGACGAGCGAGTAAGTCCACAAGTAGTGAATGTTACACGCAATGGGGAAAGAGTTGCGATGCAACAGCAGCAAGCAACTGATCAGGGATTCGTGATTAGTACTCATCAGAGAATTCATTATGCGATTGGTATTTTGGGTGTCCAAGATGATCTGAATAATCTTGACTTGAGATAAAAACCAACCATAGTCAAATGATATTCACCCTTTACAGAGTCCGAGAGCCGAGACACAAATGAACGAAACGTCGCCTGAACGATGGATGTTTGGAAACAAATTTAACAATGCGACTTGAATCCGAAGTCGTCCAGAGTCATGTTGGAACGAGACCAACGGCTTGGTATAATGACGCTGTCAATAATGGTATCGACGGTCGTCGCAGAAAATGATTGGATAGCTCGTGCTCGAGCCTTGGGTGTCCAATATCTTTTAATCTAGGCCATGAGTTTGAGATGGAGAGCAAGATTATGAATTAGGTTGGATCGAGTATGGGATGATGCCTTTCCTGAGATGAGATCGTGCATGATACGGATCTCTGAATTAGATGAGCTTGCATAAGCCAAAGAGTTTCAGAACTCATACAGTGTTATTCGTCAACACAAATAATAATGTCATTTGTAATACTAATTTGGAAATGGCGTAGAGATATTTATTACGCATCCATGGATCAGTGTGATTTTATCTGTACCGATATTTGTGAGATTATGGATGAAGGATTTCGTGTGGCCAGGTAGTGAATATTAGAACACCACACATTTCCCAAATGAGGCCGACCGTCTCCGGATTCAAGATATTCTTGTTATCACCCAAGTCCAAATCTGATAATCAAGTGGTCCTTCATGCTTCAAATAATCAAGTAATCTGTCGGGACCTCGAAGCCCTGAAGTACATTTTGCCGTCTACGTTGAACTTCGACACTCGCATGCTCTCAGACGTTTTGAGACTTCGTCAAAAGAACTACTCTTCACATTTCTAATCATTCATTTCGATATTGAAGTCTCATGTCATTTACGTTGTCTGAAAGTAGAGTCGAGGAGAAAATTCCATATTTCGATTTCTTTGGTTTCGTGAAGTAGTCTACAATGAGTTTAAAGGCGCTTTCATTGACGGGAGTTCGGAAATCACACCACATGTCAGAAAGCTGTACGGAAACAACGACTTCTTGACTAGTGTATGTTATCTCCTCTCATGGACTTGAGGAAGGGGAGAAGAATTCCAAGTTTGGAGATCTGGTAGGTAAGTGGAATGGACGGAATCACTTCTCTCGATTTCCAAACTCAGAAGCGGAAAACCAAAACGTCATCAGCCCTTGGATTATTTATCAACTCATCACCAAATAGTATGTCTCGACATTGAAGTTGTGGTAGTTGCAAACAACGTGCTTGCTTCATCAAGCAGGTTGGCACGGTGCACTTCGAGTAAACAAATATACCACCTCATCTTTTAAAACCTCCAGAATCATTTTTTGGTTGTTCAACTTACAACCTAGCAATTTAAAACATGTTTTTCGGCAAAACTACCGGGAAAAAGAAGACTGGAGAGCAAGGCTCTAGTCAAAATGAGATCCCTAATATGGCCCAGTGCTTGGCTGCCAATCGAAGCAAACGCGACAACGAGCATATAAATGCGATGACCTTTCAAGATGAATACTATCGGGACCGTCTGCGAAATATGCAGGCCACCTACAAAGTTAAGCTAGACAGTTTCCCTGGTCTAGGTTACATTTCACGCATCAAACTGATCTGGGACCATGATCGTCTCTTGGGTACTTTTGAATTGGACGTTTTCAAAGGTTCTTTACTTATTGATCCTGGTCCTAGTCAAGAGCACTTCAAGGCAGATATTGAATACTCAAAGTTCCACGAGGCACGAGCAAAAGATAAGGAATCGAGTGAAGAGTCTGGAGACGATAATGATGACGCAGATGATGGAGATGATGAGATTGCTACTACTCGAGAGTATCGTTTCAAATGGCGTGGCATAAATTCAAAGATACCACACAAGACTTTCAATTCTTCCTTTACTGTCGGCAAGATTCGATTTGGCAATGGCAAGATTTGGGGACACTTTGACGCAATGTCTGGTGTTGGCTTTCCAGGTAGTCGTTGTGAATTTCATGGCAAGATACCTCACGGTCCTTGTCTTGTGGATATGTCTATTCAACAGTTTCTTGATAAATGGAATGGATATGCGGAGATTGAGGAGGATGAAGAGCCACGATCTCCTACTCCAAGATCTACAATGACAAGGTCACACACTGAACGTGATGGTGCTGGTTCAACACCTTCACCAAAGGGTGATACATCACGGGTTGAGGAATGGACAGAGGATGATCAACAGAGTTTTGTTGATATGATTACAGGTATTTATGATATCACTAGTAGGGAGATAGAAGAGGATTGGTCGTCAAAGTCGAAGGGTTTGATGGTTCGTCTTCACGTGGACCAGCAACAGGGAAAAGTGATGGGATTTTTTGACATCGGAATAGTTGAGGGTTTCTTCTGCTTGGATGATGGACTCGAAGACCTCACACACAACGATTCAATGGGTTTCACATGGCACGGAAAGGGAACATTCTCTGGATCATCTGAGAAAGGCACTGGTACGATTAGCATTCGAGCACGAGGAGGCAGAACAGTAGAAGGTATATTTTGGGGTATGCCTGATAAGAATGATGGCGAGATAGATTTCCGTGGTACAAAGCGAGTTCTCCCAATGGGAGTTTCGGGTCGTGGTGCGGGCTATTATCGTACGCAATGGGCAGAGTATTCGCGTTTTGGACTGGATGTTCCACAGCCAACTCCTCACAAAGGACGATGGGGAGTCAGACAGGAGCTTGCTAAGAGAGTGAGCTGGAACCGCTCTGGGGATTCTGCCAAAGAGAGTGGTGCTCTGAAGAAAGTCTCTGGATGAAGAATGGTTATGATGGGTTTGTACTATTCTTACGAATCATACATTATAGGGAAATGTTGGCATCGGCAAGATTTTTAGATCTTCGTAGGCCCAATAGATGCATTAGATTAGATTATTAGACGAGAAACATTAATCCAGATTATCTTTGTACAGTGTGTTTATTGTTTGTGATTGAATACTGCTGTACATGTGCAGGATTTATCTAGCCATGATTCGATATCCATCACCATCATGCCATGAATCTCATGGACATTGAATTGAATGCAACCAATCAAGTTCTCTTGTTGGTTGTGATTATTTAGCTGGGAAATGGAAATGGATATGCGAGAAACTAATTTAGCTAGATAGGTAGGTAGGTAACTAACTGTTGGGAAGTTGTATGTATGGATTGAAGAGAAGAGAAGAGATGGGGTTGTGAGGGTGAGGATTGATTATTAGGTAGGTAGAGGTAGGTAGAGGTAGAGATGTATTAGGTAGGTATATTTGTATTAAGGTATATAGATAGGTATATATGTAGGTATATGTGTAGATGAATATATATATAGATGAATATATATATAGATGAATATATGTGTAGATGAATATATGTATAGATGAATATATGTGTAGATAGATAGATAAATAGCATTCCATCCAATCCAATCCAATCCACCATCTTCGAAATCTCAACCCACCTCTTTAATACAAACCTCCTGATACACAGAGTATAATATTCGCACATATTCGCACATATGAAAAAGAGACGGACAATCTACCAGTATATAATTCCGAAATCTAAATGTAAACCCGAAATATAAATGTAAATGTGGAATCACTAATGTGAGATGCAGTATTGTACATAGTGGACAGGATCGATAATTGTGATGGTACCTAACTTGGAAGAATATGGGGAGGGCGTGGCGCGGCGCGTCTTGCATGTAATGCTGTCTGCGCGTGTTCTGAACGATGGATCACGGATGGAGTACCACGTGAGTACTTAGGTAGTGTACACGTTTTGGTGTGGGTGAGATGTGGATTGGATGGATGGATGGATTGCGTGTTTAGATGCAGAGATTTTTATTTTTATTTTTGATTTCATTGGGAGGAGGAAAATAGTTATGGGATTGTTATGTAGGTATGGGGTGGGTTAGTTGGAGGTTAGTAGGTAGGCGCAGGTTTTGACTACTGTAGGTAGGTGGCTCGGGTGGGTAGTGAGGTAGGTAGGTAGGTAGCCCTGGAGGTATCTGGGATTGCGCATGCGTATGTGAGCTAAGGAGTGGATGAGCATGTACGGTTTGTTCGGCTTGTGTGTGTGTTTGTTACTATGTATAACGATGGGCTTGATACGAATGGATGGATGGATCATGGATTGCTTTGGCGATTCTGGAGGGCTAGCGAGGTGTTGGGGAAAACGAAAACTCGTATTGGATTGCATTTGGATGGACTCTGTCTGCTGCTGTGAGGTGGTGAGGTGGTGATATGTTGGATGATGTTTTGGGATGAATGGAATGGTGAGGGGCGAGGATGCTACCTAGTATTCACTCGACGTGTGTTGAATTAGATGTGAATATGCATAGGATTTATTAAATGTACCTAGCGAGCCTACCTAGGTAAAGGTATCTGTATCTCGTGATTTCTTATGGTTGGAAGAGGTTTGATAGATAGATTGAATGGGTAGGTAGGTGGTAGGTAGTAGGTAGTAGATAGTATACAGTGTCGTGAGGAATTAATTCGACACTGTTCAGACGCCAGAGTGTAATCCAAGAAGAGAAGAGAGGAAGAATGATATGACGGGACATGATCATATACTTTTCCTCCCATCCTTGCTTCGCGTTGCTGGACACACGGGTGTTCCGTTCTCCGTCTATCATTTATTTGTGGCTCTCGGCGTCCTCGAGTTCATGCAGGGAATGTTGAGTAGAATTGATGTGATTCATCCAATCAAAATTGATTAATGCAGATGAAACATACGTAACCGATTAAAGGGGCACTCACTTGCTTGGTGTAGGTAGCTAGGTCGTGTAGGGAGGACGTGACTTGGTAGGAAGATGATGATAATCCATCGTCTCATCTGTTCCGAAATCAAGTCCACTGATTATTACGGAGGAGATCAAACCTTGGAACCCCTCCTCGCTTCATATCGAGAGAGGATCGACTTTGAGGTTTTGGGATAGATGGATAGATGGATAGATGGATACCATTGATACATCCAACCTCCTGTGTAAAATTACTTTTCGTCGTGGGTTCTCTAGTCGGTGGTTTCAAGGGAGAATGTTAGTGATGATGACATCAATTTGGATGTTCGTAGTCATAGGGATATTCATTGGGATAGGGCATCAGCACGATAACCTAACTTTTCTTTTCTTTTTGTTGATTAACATGTATAACATGTGTGAGATTAGCTGGTAGGTCTGTATTGTAGTTATTAGATACCTACCTAGTAGCTACGATATATGGGGTTGGAGACTATTCAGATTCGGATTCACTTGATATGATATGAATGATCGATCCTGTCTATATACATGGGTATGACCTACTTAGATAATCCTGTCATACCTGTCATAGCATAGTCTGGAATTTCAAATCAGACATGAACTGTAACATCATTAGCGCCATAGATACGGAGTCAAAGTATGAGTATCATCTCATATCTAATTCAATCTTTCCATTCGAGTATCGTTGCCGTACATCAAACTTGAGATTTCTAGATTCTATATATATACTAGATACATACCTATGTATACCTCCTATGGTATACCTCCAATGTATGCCTCCAATGTATGTACGATATAGCTAGATACGGATGATGTACCATGTCATGTTGTATATCTTCTCGATCCACCATACTTCTAGCATAGCCTCCTATCATTTTGATTCCACATGAAATCTTGATTGGACGATCAAGTATTGATTGATTTTATTACTCTGTCTGTACGATAGATTATCACAAGAGCACAAGAGCACGCAAGAAAGAGAGAAAAAACCTGTTAATAAAGTTTCTAATAAACCCAGTCAACTTATCAAGCCAGTCAAGCCAGTCAAGCCAGTGATGTACTTGATAACCTTAGCTTAAAGCGTGCCCGCCCAGCCCCTCGACTAAAATGTCAAAGGAATAAACTTCTCGAACGGCCTGAATTAATCTTATCCACCCAAAAGGCAAAAGGCAAAACCCTCACAACCCTCACAACCCTCACGATCTTCTAGAGTTTCCCAAGCTTACGTTCTAGCTACATTTCCACCGGAAAATCGTAATATCCAGTTAAACAATCCACTTTGCGACTTTCTTCCTCTTCATGCTTCATGCTTCATGCTTCATTCACGCTTCATTCGGATTTTATAAATTATTCTTTTAATTGAAGGATTGATTCAATATACCATCTTGCATGATTCAAAGCGCAAGGACTCGAGAAACAATAACAACTTGCTTGCCTTTGCCTCGACGCACTTGGTTCAAATATATCCCAAGAGCAACAACATCTTTGCACACGCAATTCAAAGAAGAGAAAACGGGACAATACTAATAACAAACTCATTTGCTGTTGGCTCTACTCTCTGTCTGCTTTATGCCGAGAAGATCCTCCCGCTCGAATTCTCGCAATCTCAATAATTAACTACAAATTAACTGCGACACCTGTCGGCGCGCATAATTCCTCAATAATCAAGGAATATCACCCACCAATTTACCTCTACATGAAATCTCAACCATAACCACGAAACTTCTCCGAACGACTAATTTCTCAATTGTAAAGGGTTATCCCTATTCGATTTACCTCCTCCAAGACCGAATAAACTTCAAAGATCTCTATTGAGCGACATACAAAAAACTTCAAGTCTCCATATCCTTCCTAGGCGGATTTGCCGCCGACTCCTCCTCCATTATGGATCAAGCCGGGCATGCTCTCCTGGCTGCGAACCTCATATATGCTAGAGCAAATACGACAAATGGCACAACCACTACAGATGCCGAGACCGAAGTTCGACCACCTATATATAAGGCTATTGGAATTTCATTGGCTGTGGCGTCAGGAGTATTCATCGGAATATCGTTTGTGTTGAAGAAGATTGGATTACTGAAAGCCAATGAAAAATATAATGAGGAAGCAGGAGAAGGATATGCGTACCTTAAGAATGCCTTGTGGTGGTCTGGTATGTCTCTCATGATTCTTGGAGAAATTTGCAATTTTGTGGCATATGCATTTGTGGATGCCATTTTGGTTACTCCGCTGGGCGCACTCAGTGTCGTCATTACCACTATCTTATCCGCAATTTTCCTCAAGGAACGACTGAGTATGGTCGGAAAGGTTGGATGTTTTCTATGCATTGTTGGATCTGTGGTTATTGTCATGAATGCGCCAGCGGAAGCTTCGGCGGCGACAATTCAAGAAATGCAGCATTTTGTGATTGCTCCGGGGTTTCTGAGTTACGCCGGTGTCATCATCATCGGGTGTACCTTTCTTGGATTTTGGGCTGGACCACGATATGGAAAGAAATCCATGCTTGTGTATTTGTCAATTTGCAGTTTGATTGGAGGGCTTAGTGTTGTTGCGACACAAGGTTTGGGAGCTGCAATTGTCACTCAAATTGGTGGTACAAAACAGTACAATCAGTGGTTCTTATACGTCCTCTTCGTCTTCGTCGTTTGCACACTTTTGACGGAGATTATATATTTGAACAAAGCGCTCAACATTTACAATGCGGCATTGGTAACTCCTACATATTATGTCATGTTTACGAGTTCTACCATTGTCACTTCAGCCATTTTGTTCCGAGGGTTCAAGGGAACTCCAACCTCTATAATTACGGTCGTTATGGGGTTTCTGGTTATTTGTTCTGGTGTCGTCCTTCTCCAACTATCGAAATCGGCCAAAGATGTTCCCGATGCTGCCATTTTCGCAGGTGACCTCGATCAAATGCGCATCATTGCCGAACAAGAACAGCCAGAAACTGAGCCCAAGGCAGATGCCATCAGAGGAACAGCAGCTATTGTTAGAAAATTCTCTTCAGCTAGACAAAAGATGGAAATGGAGGAAGCTAAGAGGCTTCATGAAGAGTCTCACTTGGAACCACTTGGTGAAGATGAAATAGTTGAATGGGACGGTCTCCGAAGACGTAGAACTACCATTGGTTCGAACTATAGCGCGAGCATGAGATCTCGTGCTAATTCATCTGTTCCTCCTCTACCCGAAAATATGCACCATCAACCAACTCATCGAACAACTCTTCCTAGAACACCTATTGCTCATCCACCTCTTGGTATGTCTCATTTTCCGGATCCAGAAGAAGATCGCGACGAAGAAGATCGTCCAGGTACCGGTCTTAGTTCTTCCATCTTTGGCACTATTCGCAACCGCGTAGCTCGTGGCAAATCTCTTTCTTCGGGCACAAATCCTGCTGTCAACCTACAAAGTCCTACTCACCCTGTTCCCTTGACCGATATTCGTACCTACAGAGGCGGTGATGGCGATATTTACAAGAGCGAAAATAGCGATGAAGCTTACTACATTCATGATAATCATACTTTAGGTTTACCACCTGCTTTGCGTGATCAGAAGACTGAGTATACTGGCTCGGGAGGTAGACACATTACTATTGCGGATGATCCACACCGTCCAATCTCCAGAGCTAGTAATTTAGTTCCTCCTACACCCCCACCTCACTCTGCCAAGAGACAATTTTCATTCCAGAATGTCTTCAGAAAGGGTGGAGGACCACAACAAACTGACGGACCTCCACAAGAAGTCCGTTCGCCTGATAGAAAACGTATGGGTTCTCGACATGGAAGTGATGAGGTTGTTAAGGGTGCAACCGAAGAAGAAAGATTGGGACTCGTCAAAGGCGATACGAGAACACAAAGTCCATCGGGTACATCTAGTACTCCTTCTTTCGATGAGGATCTTGAAGAATTAGAAC
Source organism: Botrytis deweyae (assembly GCF_014898535.1). Classification (NCBI taxonomy): domain Eukaryota; kingdom Fungi; phylum Ascomycota; class Leotiomycetes; order Helotiales; family Sclerotiniaceae; genus Botrytis; species Botrytis deweyae. Next base: position 285,217 of record NW_024066215.1, read on the forward strand.
CATGGAGTTCTGAGACCAAGGGATTTAGAAGAAATCGTTCTCCTCCCAGAAGAGATCCTGCGTTGGGAGAAAAGGGTTCATTTCTTTAGGGGATACAAGGATGGACATATGGGATATGATGGAATGATATGAATCATGTGGAGTTTTGGCGTTTGCGAATACCTAAGAAAGTTTTCCTTCTGGTATTATTATTTGTTTGGTTAATCGATTGATTGGATGGATGGATGGATGGTTGGGTGGATTATTATTACTGCAAGTGTATAATCACAAGCTTTGTATATTGAAGAAAATGGGGGGAGGGCTTGCCTAGAAGGCGATTTGGATTTGGGAAGAAGGATGGAGGATGGAAGATGATTGGAATTATTCGAGGAAGTGACTGGGAGGGAGAAAAGAAACCTATGATACCTACCTAGAAACTATTATGAACTCGGTTGTAATCGTACCTAGGACTTCTTCTTACCTGTGATTGATATGTGTTGCTTCATAGACGGAGATGCTATGTGATGGGATTTTGTGAATAGAATGTGTGTGTGTGTGTATGTGTGTATGTGTGTGTGATGTATATTTTTTAGCGGGAAAGGAGGGGGGTGAGGTGTACTGTGATATTCAATAAGGCAGGTAGGTAGGTAGGTAGGCATTGGGGGTTTATAAGAGCGATTTACTTACTTGCTGATTGGTGGAGTGGAGATGGGATGGGATGGGATGGGATGGGATGGGATAGAATAAAGAGTTTGCGGATAGAGAGATATGTGAGCGAGTGGGTTTGGAAATAAGTGAGTATCTATAATATCTACGTAGTGGAAAATGGAGAGGGGAAGTGGATAAATGGAGAGGGGAAGTGGGAAAATGGAGAGGGGAAGTGGGTAAATGGAGAGGGGAAGTGGGAAAATGGAGAGGGGAAGTGGGAAAATGAATAAAATAAAAGTTTGACTTATTCTTGGGGTAGGTGGGTGGGTAGGTAGGTGGGTGGATAGGTAGATGGGTAGGTGTAGATACAGAAGGAGAAGGGGGTTGTAGGATGATGAGAGCCTGTAGGGTTTGGAAAGGGTGGGTAGAGTGAGGGGATTCTGGATGGGTTGATGCTGATTGCTGAGGATGTGAGATTTGGGGTGTGAGATTTGGAGTGTGAGATTTGGAGTGTGAGATTTGGGGTGTGAGATTTGGGGGAGGTTTGTGGGGAGATTGTTGAGGATGTGGTTGAGGATGTGGTTTGTTTGTTTGTGTGTATCTACTTAGATAGATATTGAAAGCTCATTCTTGTTGTGTACGGAAAATTTTCTTCCAGAGAGAATTCTGAAGTACATCGATAGATATTCGTTTTGAAAAATGAAAAGAGAAGATTTGGTGAGAGGGGGTGAACGGGAAATGAATTTCTGGAGTTTTGCTTTTATGATGCGGATTTGGAAGGGGGGGGGGGGGGGGTAAGTAATAATTGCTAGTGAATATCTATTCGAGTCTTTTTGTTATTGAGTATCGATGTAGTTTGAATGGTTTGTATTGCTGTTATTGTTGTCGTCGTCGTTTAGATATTGAAGAGTTTTGTATATATTAGGGTAAAAACGATGAGCGGTTATATCGTCAGTTTCGCGATTATACAAAGAGTGCTGTCAAACAAGTCTTTATTACAATTCCATCTTATCAAAGTTTGTATAAACACTTTAGTAGGATTATCGTTTCTTCGATCAAGTGTACGGGGGTTTATATATACACCGGGAAGTCTTCTGGGTAGCTAGCTATTCCGTATAGAGTAATGTGGAGTGTGGGTTAGTAGGGAATAGTCTTAAGAAATAGAGTAGAAAGGAAATCCCGATCGCATCCTACCTCAATGATTCTCGCTGCTATAGTTCATCTAGAAGAATACATATGCTAATGCGTTTCTGTAGATCTTGGTAGAAGCGAACTTGAGATTAACCATTAAGCGAACTTATTTACTACGAGCAATCCATAGCTAGGTGTTAGTAGTCTCTGAATACTTTTTGAGTATTAAGTATAGTGTTATAGATTACCTATCGACTTATCTAGAGGGAAGATGTAGTGCATAGTGTAGAATTTGACATCTGAGTAATGATAGAGTAAGAAACAGACAATTATGAACTCGTCAGTTATGGAGAAGCGTAGTCTCAAGCTTTTGATATTGTTATGAGTGATGTAATGGGTAGGTACTATTAAGGATGCTCCTTTTTCTGATGTTCATTCATTATTTTCTTGCTTTGCTCTTTTTGATCAATGAGTCACTGAATTTCTCAGTATCAATTGAGACTGATGGTAGATCTTGGAAGATTGGACATGTGAGTATGATTCCTACCTAGCAAGATTCATTGTTCGAGCCACTCTGAATCATCAAATTCTCATGCCTGAAATTGTCTTGTATGAGTGTACTGGTGTGAGTATTATTCATTGTATCATTGTATATGACTTGATTAAATAACTCTTAGTGAGAGACCCAGTAATTTACAATGAACACTATGATTCCAAGACCATGACTTTCAGCGCCAGATTTGTGCTCGTAAGTTTCCAAATTTCCTGGAAAGGAAAGGTAGTAAAAGCACAACCAACTACAATTCTAAAATCCGAAAGTCCGCGTCAATATCTATCTTATTTAGACATATCTACATACCAACAACTATCTTCAAAATGGGGATTCATCAGGAGAATCAAAATTCTCTCCCTACTGCTGCGCACATTCCAACGCGTGAAGAACTTCCCTCCACATCCTTCACATCTCCAAATACCGATTTCATTCATACAGCGACTGTCGCACCACCCGCCATCCGGTACGGACATCAGGTGATCTACACTCCATCTTTCCAAAGCACCAGAGCGCATCGCGGATCAGATGGACATAAATCGGCTGATGAGGATGGGATTGTTCATTCCTCGTTATTGGAGATTTTTCCTCAGAGTGTTGATAAAATGGCGCTGAGAGAGAGGATTGAAAAATGGATGGAGCAGGTTGAGCATGGGGAGTGGGAGACGGAGATGGAGACGGAGATGAAGACGGAGAGTAAGAGTAAAGAGGGGGGAGATGAGGTGATGACGGGAGGAGTCTCTTGTTGTAAGAGTCGTAAGAGTCGTAAGAGAGATAGGAAGGGGAGGTATGTGGTGGGTGGTGATGAGGATGAGGATGAGGATGGTGGTGGAGTACGTGGAAAGAAAAGTCGTGTGGGAGAGTGAGGGGATGGAGATGGAGATGGAGATAGTGAAGGAGGGATGTGTGAGGTTTGTGAGAGGGAGATAGTGAAGGATTTGAAAAGAAAGTATTCTCTTGAGGAGCGGGAATACTGAAAGGCTGAGACTCAGATATCATGGATATACTGTTTAGAGCGACTTGAACGAGTGAAAGCTTATTGTTCAAGTGAGGCTTGGATTTTTATGGATAGGCGCACGTATGCACTTCTTGAGACTTGGGGTTTCTTAGCTGTTGTAGTTTAATATCATCGATGCTTTTGGTTTTTTCTTCTCTTTGCCTGGTTTTAAAATTGTTGGTTTGTGGAATTATTTAAGGAGTGAACTTTATCATACAGATTGACTTGAGTGAAATCTAATGCAACTACCTACTTGAAGAGTTTCTTGGCACCATCTCCTCTTGTTCAAGCTGTCTGAACTCCTGAAACCCCCCTTTACTAAAAACACGATAAAAATTACATTCCTCTCCTCTAACAACAAATCTTCTCAACCTTCACATTTTCCCTCCAACAAACCAACCCCAGCCCAAAATCCCCGCTGCCACGGCCAAACTTCCTCCCTAGGTTTCCACTCCCGAATCGCCCCCGGCACTTTCCTCCACTCTCCACACCACCATTTCCAATCTTCCACCGTCGGCACGCGATACCACGCCCAACCAACTCTCCCAGATTTCCCAGCTCTCGGATCTTTCCCAAACATTGCATTCTTGATCGCAATCTCATCCTCATCAATCGCCCAGAGATACTCCCACTCTCCATATAAATATGGTTTCTTCTCTCCATCTTCCGGAACCGCATATTTCTCATCGATAAATCCCATGATCATCCAATCATCAACTCGTTGATTGGGACCTTGAGATTGTAGAATTAGATTTTTGGCACAGTCGATGAAGGATTCTGCTGCTTGTGCATATGTGCTTTGACGATCTGGGGTAAGCTCCTCGTATGAAGTTATGGAAGTGTGAGCGCTTCCATTCATGTAAGTGATTCGATTCATGAGTTGGTTTGCGAGTAGGGTTTTGGTTCTGTGAAATCCTTTGTGTGGGTTTCGACCGGTGAGACTGGTGTGGCGGTTAAGATTACTAGTGGAGGTATTGTGACGGGGTTTTGCAGAGGGAATGTGGATGGGGTTGGGTGTGGTAATTGTTTCTCCGAAGGCTTGCGCCCATGTTGTGGACCATCGAGTGGACCACCAGGTTGAGGATTGTGGTGCTTCGTTGTTGGATTGGGATTTGGTTTCTTCTGTCTTGTTTTGTTCATTCTGGTATGGTTTGTAAACAGGAGGTTTTTGCTCCGGAGACCATGGAGATTCTGAAAGAGGGGCCCTGGTGTCAGATATCTGGCTTCCCACGACGTCGGCAAAGTAGGCTTGGCTGGGTGGTGAAATGATCACTTCTGATGCGTTGGCCCATCCAGTGGAGACTCGTGCTGCTTCATTGCAAATATCATCGTTTGCGTCTTTGGGGTCATCGAGTTGGAGATCATGGAACTTGTCTGGTCCAGTAAGGTAAGACCCCGTTGAATTGTATGAGGGAGGCTCTTCTTTAGACCAATGAGGTTCTTCAAGGTCTATGGCATTAGTGATGGGTGGTGGACTTAGTACGGAGCCAAGCATCTTGAATGGTTGATCTGTATTTTGTATGTTGATGAATTTGGAATGTGTATTGTGTGCAACGACGAAAAGTTATCGGCTTGAATAGATTGTTTCTGAGGATTTGAGGAATGGCAACAGCGAAACTATATAGTACCATATTGATTAGTATCATGATTCCTCTCGTTTTGTTTCTTTTACATGACTGGATTTGTTGATATCGACTGTATGACTTATTCGAAACTTTCGAATCTGAGTCAAAAATGTTGTGTGATAGTCATTAGGAAATTAACATCATGAATAGTTACAAGTCAAGTTCGGATGAGAATGTATGATTTGAGAAATATGGAATTGCTACTAATACAGAGGATATGAAAACGTCTTTGAACATAAGTACCCACAGAGCGATATCAGGTAGACCCCTCCCTTTGCTCCTATGCTCTCCGAAACATCAAATACTTCCAACTCTCAACAATCTGTCTTGGAAATTCCCAACTATTCAACCTCTTTTGCACCGCTTAGGTCTAATATTCTCCTTTTCCACGCCTGGTATAGTTGGATTCTACTTGCTTCTGAAGGTCCAATATCTAACTCATGTTTTTCCTCTGTGACTTTCTCACTTATTTTGGTTGATTGCGAGTTATGACAATGACTCTCATCCTTGTTGTCTTCTCCCACTGTGATGGTGTTCTCGGAAAAATCATGATACTGCTCCGCACTGGCCCGATCAGCCAAATTGCAAGTAGACGAGTTTTCGGGTGCAGGTAAAGGCCAGTTTGAATCGTTGAGAGGAGCTGGAGGTACAGATTTGGTTTCGGTTGCTGCTTCGGTTGCTTCTTTGATATGAGTGTTGGCTTTATCCTCGATTTCCACCTTGGGTGGCTTCGAGAACAGTCTATTAGAGAAAGTACGGATGTTTGGCTTTAGAAAATGTGCTCGAAAGAGGTTACTAATGTGCACTGATGTCTTGTGTGTAACGATGTTGGTCTTGAGGAGTTGGTTTTCTTGGACCAGCTTCCTTTTCTCAACATTTCCACTCGTCTCGACTCGTTGACTTTCTCCAACCTGTTGTCTTTCAACAGTGGAAGATAAGATAGTATGAGCCCTTTGCGTTCTCAATTCTCGAAGTCGGACAAGATGATGTTCGGGCAGATACATCACTGGGAGACTTGGTATTCCATCCTGAAAGATATTGCCGATTGATATTTGGGTATTTGGTGATACGCCCACATTCTGCTGTATAGATTCCTCAGGTGAATGGACTGGAGGTTTTTGTATTTGTTGCATAGGTGGCAAAGTATGCTTTTGTTTGTGGTACAGAAGCGCAGCTTTGTGAAGTTCGAGTTGATCGGGAGCTTTCGAGGGGTGTTTGGAGAAAAGCATTTTGAGCACGAGGATGGTTGAGCGGGTCACAGATGCTTTGATAAAATATGGATCACTTTGATATGAAAAGCTTGATGGATCGTTCTGATTTGCTTTGGCAAATGTAGTGAGAAATGGGATTGAGTTGAGAGTATTCAGAAATATATACAGCTCCCGACACCATATTCCGCTGACTCTACAAGGTATTTCGAATCATTTGAATATATTTAACAGGCAAAATGTCCGCTTGGAATTTGTCAACGATAATACACAGTCAGGAAAATTTAATTTTTGAGTCAATACGTACAGATAAGAAAATGAAGCTGCAGTGAATACTTACCCCTAGCCCCAGGATAAACCCTCTCACTCAAGTCACAATGAAAGATAAAGGCACAATAATAATTCATATTGAATCTCAATACCTCTGAGCCGAACTCAAAGGCGCTCAACATACATAGCACCTCTTTTCCAAAAAGCCTCAACCTTTACCAAAATCACGCCCCTTTTGACGAGTAACACGTTCTCACACACAATTTCCAGAAGTATAACAATCTCCTTTCCACAAGTTAGCAATCGAGTCTTCGTGTTAGATATATCAAATATCGTACCTAAATAATCGCAGGTTCTAGATTCCTTACTTTTGAGGTGGCTCGATTCCCAGCACACTTTTGATCTGTTGCATGGCGGTAGGAGGAGAAGAGGCAGTGTCTAAGCCCTCTTGGCTAGAAGTCTCGACACGTTTTGGGCCTGCGGGTTCCCGTAGACCGAGACTGCTAAAGGAGGTATATGCTGGTTGACGAGAAGCTCTTGGGTATTGTTCGCTGTTTGTTGATTTGGGATCTGGCGATTGTATGGCGGATTTTGTTTCATGAGTTGGGTGTATAGCCTTTTGGGGGGTAGGAGGCGGAGTTAGGTCTGAGGAAGTTGGTAGAGGAGTGTCAAGTAAGAGGGTTTGGAGGTTCATGAAGGAGTCTGTGGTTGGACTATCCATAACTAGTGTCGTAAGGTCTCAGGTAATAGATGGCTCACTGGTGTATAGAAAGATTGGAACACTTGATTATTTGTAGAACGATTGGATTTAGAAGCTATTCTTGTCTTCAGTGTTGCGCAAAGATCTAGTACAATATACCTGGAGAGTTGTATCAAGGGTCAAGAATGGTCTAGCACAGAAATGTGACATCAAGTCTGAATGGACCATTGTTGGCATCCTTGTATTGAATAATCATTATCAGCCCACTTGACTGTGAATGAATACTTCTTATCTACCTAAGCCATCAGAAAAGAGTGAAAGTTACTCAAAATCATGTGTAAGCCTCAGTGGCTTTAGGTTCTCCAGACAACCATTAACCTTATCGTTATGAATAGCATGTAAATCTCAAGTAAACTGTATCATTTGAATGGACCATCTCGGGTTCAAATTATTCTCGATCTGTAAACGCCATGCAGGTTGACTATGCCTTTCGAACCCAAAATCCAGACTGATTCCCACAACAACACCTGGACAGAGCCATCGAATCTAGCACGAATATCTATCATAATGCCCCAAATCATAGAACCAGAGAACAAACTCGTCAGAAGGCTGCCCCTTGCCTGTCGATAAATACTCCTTTCGGACGATCTCCAAATCCTCTAATACCTTTCTATCGATCCACTCCATGCCCATTCCCATCTTCGCAGCCTTTTTCTTGTAACGACGCGTGAGGGCTCGTGTAACTCGAGGAAAGTTTTTCGAGTTCGAGGTCATCAGATTAGAGGCTGGGGCAATAGTTGTAGAAGTAAGGCGCTCGGGTTCTGCGTTGCTAAGGAACATGGTTACTGGCATGTAAACCAGGAAGTTTGACGGAGTATCGTTTGCTTGAGGATACTTAAGTTCTTGTGAAGAATATTTAAGCAATTCATTCAAGTGGAGAGTTCTCGTGCTATCTATCTAGACCTTAAAAGTGTAATATAAGCCATGCATTGCTCACTGTGATTCAGATATTTTCTATGTATAACTTAATAAAGGAATGTTTCAACTACGTATTTTGGTATCATCAAGCAACAATTCGAAAGCAAGCGAAAGCATCAGACAATCACTGTTCCCAGGCCGTGTCCAGGATTTTCAGAAGCCAGGACTGCATCTTTGCATTCAGAAGGTTTCAATTTGTGAAACCAATCAGACCATTCCAATCGTTTTGAGATATTGGATTTATTCTAACTATTGGACTACTTTCAAACATCAAAAGCTTACACCAGTCCCCCAGTCCCCCAGTCCAAATGATGAAACGCCTTGCCTCCAGATTATCATTATGCGTGCCTCCAGCGAGCTCCAGCTTGCCACGCTCCGTATCTGAGCTTGTCCAATTCAATCTGGTCCTTTCTAGCACCGCAAAAGTCGATGACAGCATTGTCATATGATTCATCGAACCATTCCAATCCTTCGCATTGATGTGAATTTGTGAGTTTGTCGGAAGTTCCATGAGCATTTTCGAAGTTCTTTATTTGAATGCGAATCAGCTGCTCAATCAATTTATGCTTTGCATCCTGCAAGTCATTCTTCATCAATAAGGTTGCACAGGACGAAGGATTGGGTAGCGTCTTGTGCCTGTTGTTGTTGATACGTGCGGAGAATTCTTGAAGCCTAAAAATGTATGGAGAACATGGAATGTTTAAGAACTCTTTGAACTTCTTCTCATGACCATACCATAACACCTCTTTAGCTAGAGCTGGTAGTGGAGGATTTTCTGAGCAAGCAATTTGCGTGGAAAGCGATAACGTGATTACGGGTGGAATTCGTGGATCTTCGTCAGGTACCGAATCTTTCAATAGCATCAAGTATTTCTCGGACGCCAACCAAGCCTCAGATCCGACCAATGACATATTGCCTGGAACTGGACAGCTGTCATACATTGAAAGGTTGACAGTTTTTGAGACAATGTATTTTCGGCAGCTAATGAGGATTTCTTTCAGAATACGGAGACCAAAGCGTCGGTACGAAAGACTGTGTGATGTGTATTTACAATGTTGATATGTATTCAGTTGATCCAAAAAATGCTGGAGCGTTGCAAGAAAACTTTGTTGAAGTTTAGGTGTGAGGAGAAAACACCACCAATGAGGATGTTTATACATAAAATTCGAACAAATAATGATTCAGACATTTTTTTTTTTTTTTTGGAAAATATGACTCCAAGAGAGGAAGATATGAATAATCGCTAGAATTATCATTGAGCTACCATCTCCCAATCATATCACTACTCCTCACAAGATATGGTGCGCTTCAAAGTTGTGGCTTCGTAGTATTGAACTGCATAGTCCCACGCATCAAAATAATCAATAACGTCCTTTTGCGATGGATGTTTCCCATTATGACCTTCCTGATAGACTCGAACAAAAAATGAGATTTCTTGGTTGACAATCTTTGAAATCTCCATATTCTTCATGCGCTGGAGGTTGCAATCTTCCACCGACTGATCCATGACTTCACAAGGAGCATCAAATCCGACTTTGATGAGGTGTATCCGCACGGGCAACGTATAATCTTGCGTATGGTAAAGTTCATATAACCTCAGGCGGTGTCTGAAATTGAGGATTTTAAGAGCATTATTGTAATTAGAAAATTTCATGCCCAGTCTGCTTTTTAAATAATCCAACGTATCAAGATGTGGTGCAGGCATCCTATGCATACCATCAACGCTTGAGTATGCTGGAGGTGCTTCTTCCATGTAGGGACTGATCGAGTTTTCCTCCAAAGACATGGCTATAGTCTTTCGCTGTAGATTTTAGGGTTGCCACAAAGCTGACGAATACAAAGAAACATGGATTTTGAGTTCTGCTGTTTCTGGAACGTCTTGCGAAGAAAGTTATGAGTCTCAAGACTTGATCGAAACGAGAAGAATTATGTGCACGAATAGATGGAGTGAAACTGCTTCGATAGGAATAGAAGAAACCAAAAGATACACTTCAATATTGATGCACCGTTTGCCAACCTATTTTATATATACAACATGAAATTATGAATGATTCAGAGCGGCAGATGTTCCGCAAACAACCACGCGACGTGAGCATCACTTGATGTATACCTCCAGTCGTACAAATCTGTTTACACAATGGCTGCTTTGACAGTCTCGGACAATATATTGAGGCTGCAAGTACTAGTCATCAGACCAATAGATCTATCACAAACATAGTAACAGTACGATTATCGACTTTTGGTCCATCTAGAATAACCACTTGGGTATCATCGGTACCGGGCTTTGCAAGTTTATGATGTATGGTTTTCAGCTCGAAGTTGTTAGACCGTGTTCTGCGGACACCAATATCATATTGAGCACCGTAAAAACTCCAAAGCTGTGGAAAGGAGGTCCCTGAAGAAGGCAATCATCTCCACAACGAAGCCCAAAGGTAATATTGGCTCTCCGGAGATAAGCATGTGTCTACAAGCATTATTCTAAATACCTAGGATCTGAGGGGGTTCAAGATGCTTTGGGCCAACTTCTGGAAAATGCGCTCCACACATCGACAGGAACCAAACACTTTGTGCTGATTCAGGTACAATACTATTGTCAGATATTGCCCAGGTGCCATTACTACCCACCGGATCTCCCGAGTGAGATAGAACAGATAGATTCGGAAGCAAATGTAGTCAATGTTATGTGACTTAAGCCAGTGAAATCGGATGAAGATCGATGTACCAATAGCCACAAAGTTATCTTTCATTGATATTCAAGATACCAAAATGATATTTGATCCACGCTCCAGGATAGCAATTTATTGATATCGTCCTTTCGGATTTCGCAACTCACCGCCCGATAGCGGTGAGCAAATGCGGGATTTAATGCTGGTAATATATATTACCCCAACCCAAATTTTTCTTCCTTCTCAATACCCCGCAATCATCAAACACCCCACCATACGACATCATGGAGAAAACTATAGGACTTTTGGGAGGAGGGCAATTGGGGCAGATGCTCTGCGAAGCTGCGAATCCTCTCGGTGTCAAGGTTATTATTCTCGATGCACCAAACTCCCCAGCCAAACAAGTCAATGCTAAGAATGACCATCTTGATGGCTCTTTCATTGATGCTGAGAAAATCCGCGAACTTGCAAAGAAAGTAGATGTTTTGACAGTGGAGATCGAACATGTGGACACATACGTATTGGAAGAGCTCGCAAACTCTGGAGTGGAAGTTCAACCCAGTGGGTAATCATTTTGATATTCATTATGAATATGTTGGTTCAAACTTTGCAACAACACTAATATAACTTTAGGCTGGAAGACATTGCGAGTCATCCAGGACAAGTATTTACAGAAAGAGCACCTCATTAAAGCCGGAGTACAGACTGCGACATCACAAGCGGTAGAAGCTGGAAATCTTGAGGAGTTCGGGCGCACATACGGATACCCATTCATGCTTAAGGCAAGGAAAGACGCCTATGATGGACGAGGCAATTGTCCTGTGAAATCGGAATCCGATATCAAGAATGCACTTGAAGTGTTAAAGGATAGATCATTATATGCTGAGAAATGGGCAAGCTTCAGAATGGAGCTTGCGGTAATGGTTGTGAAGACAGAAAACGAAGTTTCCAAAGATGGGGACTCTACGATTGCATACCCGGTCGTCGAGACAATCCACGAAGATAGCATCTGCAAGTTAGTTTACGCTCCAGCAAGAGGAATTTCCGGTGATCTCCAAAAGAAAGCACAAGCCTTAGCGCGCAAGGCAGTGGGTAGTCTTTGGGGTAAAGGTGTTTTTGGAGTTGAGCTGTTTGTTATGGAAGATGGTGAAATACTAGTTAATGAGATTGCTCCTCGCCCTCACAAGTGAGTATTTTGAGGCGCCATTTCAACAGGCAAATTTGGACGAGTACTGACACAATCTTCCTATAGTTCGGGACATTACACAATTGAAGCATGTCCAACCATGTCGCAATACAAATCTCAACTTCTTTCAATATTAGGTATCATGCCATCCTTCCCCAACTCAGCTATTCCTTCCATGTTTCCCGCAACTATCATGTTGAACATCCTTGGTGGAGCGTCAAAAGATTCCCACAAGGAGTTGATGCAACAAGCCGCCGCAATCCCCACGGCCAACCTTCACATGTACGGTAAAGAATCCAAGCCAGCTCGCAAAATTGGTCACATCACTGTCATTGGTAGCTCTATGGCTCAAGCTGAGCAACTTATTTCTCCCTTGATCACGCTTAACGATAACATGCGCGCCGAACGAAAAGGTCTCCCTAAATCCACATCCACCACAATCTCATCTCCATCTTCACCTCAAAAGCTCGTCGCTATTACTATGGGTTCAGACTCCGATCTCCCCGTTCTCAAACCCGGTCTTGCTATCCTTGATTCACTTCAAATTCCATACTTCCTTACTATAACATCTGCGCATCGTACACCACAACTTATGGCAGATTTTGCACGCGATGCCGCTTCCAATGGCTTTAAAGTTATCATTGCTGCTGCAGGTGGGGCGGCACATTTACCTGGTATGATCGCTGCGCAAACCCCTCTTCCGGTTATTGGTGTACCAGTAAAGGGAAGTACATTAGATGGAATGGATAGTCTTCTGAGCATAGTACAAATGCCAAGAGGAGTTCCTGTCGCAACTGTTGCTATTAATAACAGCGTCAACGCAGCGCTGTTAGCAGCAAGAATAATCGGAGCCAGTGATAGTGTGGTGTTCGCAAAGATGGAGGACTATATGAAGAAAATGGAAGATGAAGTTGTTGGAAAGAAAGGAAGATTAGAAGAGGTCGGATGGGAGGGATACTAGATTTTGAAGGATGTAGAATCACATTGATACCACGCATTTCAACTATGCACACGGGAATATTTAAATGAACAATAGACAAATAAAATCAGCAACTAAATTCTCATTTGCTTGATGTATCTACTTAATTGATTTCTTTGCTAAATACCTATCAACGCCTGACCTCCGAACCAGAAAATATCGAGGAAGCATAAGGTGAAAAATCACGAGAATTGCGTCCTTAATTGAACCATTTCCCTTTCACTTACTCCATAGACTTATCCACGAAACTGGGCTCTCAGTGCCATCAATTGTGCCCTATCAGCTGGTGGCAAACTATCGATCAATTCCTGTGGCATGGCCATAACTTGCGCCATCAACGCATCTGCATCTGGTTCGGCTACTTGAGCTGGTGGTGGGGGAGCTTGTCTTTGTTGTGGAGGAGGTGGCGCATAACCTTGCACTGGCGGCGTACCCATCATTGGCAAACCCATCTGGCCTGACATATGTGGAGGAGGAGGGGGATACCCAGATGGGTATGCCGAACCTCCATATTGAGGAATAGCCGCAACGGGTGGAGGGATACTTGGGACGGGGGGAGCGGATACTGGTGCTGCGATCGATGATTCGATAACGGACGAGAGGGCTTCGGGTTGAACAAGGCCCATCAGAAGAAGGGCTTGGAAAACGGCATAGGAGAGTTGGGGAGCTTGATGGAGGAGTTCGGTCGCTTTTTGAGGATCGGTCGAGGCAAGGGTCTTCATTTGAGAGAGTACATCGAGAAGTTGGGATGGAGGGAGAGTGTTGAGAGTGCGAGAGATAGCATCAGGGCAGGTGAGGCCTTGGGGTAACTCGATGCCTATTGGCAGAGGCGGCAATGGGGCGGTGTTTGAGGCTTGAGGAATTGGTAGAGATGGAGGTGGAACTGGAAGGCCATTTGTATTGAGAGGGGGAGGTTGATAGTTTGGCGCAGACTGGAAATGAAATGCAAATTAGCACACTCTCTTGGCAGATCGGATTATTATAGGGTATAAGCTCGACATACATTCTCTTCCTCACCACCATCATTTGAGAAATCAACGCGCAATTTTCGATTCATAATTTCGTAGTCGTTTAAATTCCTTACTGCAGAAGCTGCAGAATCTAGATGGACGCGCAAAAATTTAGCAGTGTAACCATGGATGGGAAAGTCGCAAACCAAACACGCAGTGTACTGCACGTACCTGAATCGGGATATTCTGCGAAACCGAAGCCTTTGGGTCTACCTGTTTCGCGATCATAGACAAGTCGAAAATTGACAACATTTCCCGCGCTGCTGAAGATATCTATTATCTGTTCCTCGGTAAGACCTTTTCATACGACATAAATTAGCTTGATACGGTACAGCGATGACGACCGGTCAAATAGAAAGAAGATAAATTACCATAAGGAATATTTCCAACAAACACAGACTTGGAAGGAGGTTTTATTGACATATTGAAAGAGATAATGAATGTTCCAGACTATGGAAATATGCGATGGACAGAGTTGAGATGATTTTGTTTGCAAGATTTGACCCTTTAGAAAGGAATGCAAATGGATTGATCACTTCTTTTGTCACTGCAAAATTGAGAAATGGCACAGAAAGTCTTTGAAGAAGTGATTTCTGGCTACTCTAAAATCCTTCTTGTCCTCTTCCTTATGAGCACCGACAATCCAAATCCCTTTTATAATTGCGGAAGTAAGGGCGATTAACAGTACTGCCTCTGTTGCGAGAAAATTCGATTTTTTTATATTGTTTTGAGCAGTATGGAAGGGGAATACGTCCTCGATAGAAATGATAGTAAGGTTTAGTTCATCGCGCTTCACGACTTTCACTATGGCTTGGCGTCAAAGCTTGTGTGGAGTGAAGGTGCGGCTAAATTAAAAATACGCTAGGACGGTTTTCGTTGATCTGATCATAGAGCTTCACAAATTCCCCCTCCGCATCACAATTTACTCCCCTCAAACCCCGCCACAATAACTCGCAGACCGATATTGTGTCCGACTTTTCGAAAGCTGCCATCATGTCGAACAATCCACAAGATGTTTTCAAGAGGCTGCAGAGAATGGCAAATGAAGCAAGTAGAAGTGGTGGCGGAGGACCGGCACCAAAGGGAATAGCAGGTGGAGTGGCTACACTTATTGCACTGGGTGGAATCATGGTAGTTGGAAATAATGCGCTTTTCAACGTTGACGGTGGTCACAGAGCTATCAAATATACGAGATTGGGCGGTGTTGGCAAGCAAATCTACAGTGAAGGTATGTATTTACTTTTTCCTGAGGCGATTATTTCACGCACTGTGGTGGTTAACATTACAATTTTGCTTTCCAGGTACACATATCAAGATCCCATGGTTTGAGACCCCTATAGATTATGATGTTCGAGCGAAGCCACGCAATGTCGCCTCCCTCACCGGTACAAAGGATTTACAGATGGTCAACATTACCTGCCGTGTTCTCTCAAGGCCTCGAATCGATGCCCTTCCTCAAATCTACCGAACCTTAGGTACCGACTACGATGAGAGAGTATTGCCATCTATTGTGAATGAAGTTTTGAAGAGTGTAGTTGCGCAATTCAACGCCAGTCAGTTGATCACCCAACGTGAGATGGTTGCAAGATTAGTCAGAGAGAATTTGTCGAAGAGAGCAGCTAGGTTCAACATCATGCTTGATGATGTTTCCCTAACGGTATGATATTATAAGATACTCTAAAAACGACACAGATGCTAATGAGTGAATAGCATCTCGCATTTTCTCCCGAGTTTACAGCAGCAGTAGAGGCCAAGCAAGTTGCACAGCAAGAAGCCCAGCGTGCTGCGTTCGTAGTTGACAAGGCACGTCAAGAGAAGCAAGCTATGATTGTTAAGGCCCAGGGAGAAGCACGATCTGCGGAGTTGATTGGTGATGCTATCAAGAAGAGTCGATCATACGTCGATTTGAAGAGAATCGAGAATGCTAGAGCAATCGCTCAAATCATTCAAGAGGCTGGTGGACGCAACAAGATGTATTTGGATTCGGAGGGATTGGGATTAAATGTCACTGAGGCATTTGAGGATAAAAATAAAAAGGCATAATGAACTGGGATGGTAATGGCGAATTAAATAAACTCTCTCCACTGTACTACAAGCGTATGTAGCATGTATACTATATTTTCTGAAAGGTACAAGGTGTGCCGATCGGTTTCTGGCCCATGGCTATGAATGCATTATTTGAGCACACATAATACGCCTTTCTTTGAGTCGATTAAATACCCACTACTGGTGATTAATAGGTGCCATTGCAATCTCTAAAAGGAGAAAATCACTTTTCTTCCAAACTTTCGGGTCTTTAGACTTCCATTTCTCGCTTGAAGTCGTGTCTGGGTATCCGTTAAGATCGTTGTAGCTTTCAGATTGTTGATCACTTGCATTGACCCCTTGTTAAAATTCATACTCATCATATCATCCATTTCGGAACACGGATCAAGACTCGCTCGAAGTATAGGTCGGCTTATTAGAACGGGAGAACGGCTCACAATTTTGGGCACGCAATCGCAGAGCTCTCGTGCTTTTGGAGGCAAATCACGTGATTTACATTCATTTCTATCTCAATTCCCACCAACAATTTATCGTGGCGTGTCTTGGCGCTTGGCGCTTATAGCCAAGACACTCCCACCTTCCTTTTGGATGATAGCTTCCGATAGCATTTTTACGGACCTTCCCCTCAGGTTTAGATTGGCCCAGCCTCATGGTTGAGCATTTGGATCGATACGAGTAAACTCAGATGAATGAGCCAATTCAAACTGGTGTGTCCCTGGCCGATCTTCCCAAACAATTGGAATTACCTTATAGAATCCTGGTATTACGATAAGACCACAGACGAACAATACAGGGGAAAGCTTTCTCCGCACTTTGTGTGACTTTACCGTTGAGTGAATGCATATTGCCTTGTTTAAACTTCGGATGTAAACTGTCAATATGTTTACTGTTATGGAGCTTGGCGCTCTAGCACGACATCATAGCCCGAGATAACAATCCAATTAGCGGGGCTCAATGGGATGAATGGTAAATATATAAAAGCTCGGCTTTTCCCCGATAAGTTGTGTCTCGAAGTCACCCTCCTCTTACCGCCCTTCCTCACAGTCCGCTAGGATACTCGCTCATCATGCTCTTTACGATGAGGAGCTCTTTGTCGCTGGTGGCACTGCTATCCGCAGGGGTAGCTAATGCTACCTACACCAACTCTACACCGACATTCACTCCCCAAGCGATGTTGAGTTCTCCTCGTCGAGGGTCGGCAATCCCAAATGCAGATGGAACGCTTGCACTTTACACTGTGGCCACCTATTCATTTGAAGAGCATCACAATTCTCATGAGCTCCGTGTGATGAACCTTGCGAATGGTACATCTTGGCTATTCAGCAATTCTAGTGGCATCAGCAATGCCAATTGGTTAGGCGATGGAAGTAAGATTATTTGGTTCATTTCGGAGGATGATGGATCCACTAGTTTCGTCGTGGGAGACGCAACGGCACCAAGTGCGAAGTGAGTCTTCTATTACATTCGTCATGTGGTCTTTGACTATACAAAAGACTATGCAAACCTCAAAACGGATTCCTGTTTGCATCTTGACTCAATTCTGACCCTCTTATAGACCCATCTCAGCAGGTTCTGTTCCTGGAGCAGTAGACAACCTCAAGCTAGTTAGCATCGGCGAGGGAACTCTTGGTGTTGCATTCAGTGGCCAAGCTTTACCTAATGGTACTTTGTACAATTCAGAACTCGCTCCTACACCTTATTCGACCGGAAGAGCGTATACCACCATTTTCGTGAGGCATTGGGATACTTGTGAGGAACTCCCAAGATTCTATTTGAAACCAGCACTAACATAGAATAGACGTCACACCTCAAAGAAACAGTATTTGGTACGCGGCTTTGTCAACCACTGGCAGTAACTATACCCTCAGCGAACCAATTAATGTTTTGAACGGATCTGGACTCGAATCGCCCGTCCCACCATTCGGTGCTACAAACAGGCAAGTGAATGACGTCATGTTACTTTCTGGGAAACTTTCTAATTTCGAACAGCTTTGACATCGGTAGCAAAGGTTTATCTTTCATTGCCAAGGACATTACTCTGAATCAAGCTACCACAACCAAGTCCGATGTTTACTATGTACCATTGACGACATTTACCGAAACCTCTCCGGAACTAAAAGTGGTTTCCACTCCCAATCTCGAGGGTGCCTCGGACGCTGTTGTCTTTTCACCCTCTGGATCTTCACTTGCTTTCGTTCGTATGGCACATATCGCCTACGAAAGTGACAAGAACCGCGTTCTACAAGTAGCAGATGTCACTTCCGATTTGACTGCTGTTGAATTCTTTGCCTCAGAAGATGGAAAGGGAGCTTGGGATCGTAGCCCAAGCACACTCCTTTACAGCCAAGATGGAGAGTCTATTCATGCAGTAGCCGAAGATTTCGCTAGGGTTAGACTGTTTACATTTTCTTCGGATCCTACAAACACAACCCTCCCATCCATTATTTACAAAGATGGCGGTGTAACAGATCTTCACCCTCAAGGAAAAGATAAGTTACTTATTAGCAGTTCAAGCTATCTCGATAACTCGGTCTTCTCTTCCGTTGACCCCAGCGTTTCAGCTGCCACCAATGCATCATCTGGTGTCACCACTATCTCAGCTAATCTCAACAGTCTCAAAGCGTATGGACTTTCCCGTGATTTCATCTCTGATGTTTTCTACCAAGGCGATGGAGACTACCTAGTCCACGCCTGGGTCATTAAACCAAGTACATTTGTTGAAGGTCAAAAATACCCCCTAGCATTCTACATTCATGGTGGACCTCAGGGAGCAACTGAAGATCTTTGGAGTACCCGTTGGAACATGGCCGTGTTCGCTGAACAAGGCTATGTTGTTGTAGCCTTCAACCCTACCGGTAGTACAGGATTTGGTCAGAATCTCACCGACGGAATTCAAAACCAGTGGGGTGGTAGACCATACAACGATCTCGTCAAAGGTTGGGAATATATCGAAGAGAATCTCCCATACGTTGACACAGATCGAGCTATCGCTTTGGGTGCCAGTTATGGTGGATACATGGTAAACTGGATTCAAGGCCAACCTCTCGGTCGTAAATTCAAGGCTTTGTTCACACACGACGGGTGTTTCTCCACTCTTGCCCAATATTCCTCCGAGGAACTTTGGTTCATGCAACATGATTTCAACGGAACACTCTGGGAAAACTTTGACAATTACGCACGTTGGAATCCGGCAAACCACACCGATGCCTGGTCTACTCCTCATCTAATTAACCATAATGAGTTGGATTACCGTCTTCCAATCGCGGAAGGTCTTGCTGCATTCAACATTCTCCAGGCAAAGGGAATTGAGAGTAAATTTTTGAGTTTCCCAGATGAAAACCATTGGGTTTTGAACCAGGAGAACAGTTTGGTGTGGCATAAGACGGTATTAGATTGGTTGAATGAACATGTAGGCTTACCTGTTTATTCCAGTCCAAATGATACCGATTATAGGGCTGTTTTACAGAGTGGTCCTTGGATTTGAGGCCAATAAAAGGTTACGGCAAAGAGGTCATTAATAGGGTAGTTTGATAGGCCAATAAAAATTACATTTTACTTTCGAGCTTTTTATTCTTTGGATGCACAAAGAGTGATGATTATTTATGCAAGCCTCTCGTTCAATATCCCATGTTGCCTCGAGATATTGTAGACTGGCAAGAGAGATCTTTTAGTCTCCCTCTCAGACGATAGAGAGTTTTTTCATGAAGACACTTTGGCGTTTTTGAAAGCGTAGGAAGGTCGAGAAACACGTGAGTAAGCTTCGCTCACGTCTGCATGTTCTTTCCCGACTGTAGCTTTTCGTTATTATCTCAAATGGTAGGAACTAGTTCTCGCCCTAGAAAGTTGGAATAAAACTGAGAACTACCTACCTGGCCTCACGATGCTTGGAGTGCTCATGCCATGCAATAATTTTTTCCTATACATTCATTACCTACTGATTTGATGTTTGCTCAACTTTCCGTTCACCTTCATCTTCATCGGCATACAGACACAAAGTGAATAAAAGGTCACCCAATCTGTCCATTTGGACCTTAACTTTTAGAGTTTTTTTGATTCCTTCCCTTTTCATATCAATTCTTTTCCTTCAATACGAATTTCTATCTTCCTATCCTCAACATCAACTGTATTCGATAGGTTCGAAGAGAAAGATCAATTCGAAACAAAGGATTCCCTCCAGAGATCCTTTTTCTCATATTACACTCATTTCTGACAATCAGAAACCATGTCTTTCAATTCCGATAAACGAAATGGAAGTCGTGCTAGTTCCTATACTTTTTCTCCAAAAATATCCCAAATAGCTGAAGCTCCTTCTCCGGTTCTTCCACCAAATATCCGTAAGTGAATACTAGCACCGCTCTCTGCATATATCCCCTAAGACTTTCTCGTGGAACAGAAGTTCATTCTAACCAAATACACAAGATCCTACAACTTTTTGTGCCATTGGTCCTAATGCCTGCGATCTCGATATTCTCTCCCGTCTCCACGCTCAAACTGTCAGAGCCATGGGACGCGATATTTCCCGCGAAGAATTCTATCTCCGTATGGAAGGACGTCCTGCCAGAAGTCTTGCTCCCCTTTCTCCAAGCCCAAACATCAATCCATTTTCATCTTCCAATACCAAAATCAATCCTGAATACCAAACATCTGGAAAATGTCGAATGGAAAGTGGCACAATTGGATCTGGCACAACCGTATCTGGCACAACTGAATCCAGAACTAACAATCTGAGGAGTGGTATTAGTGCAATGGAAGCAATAGAGCCAGATCAGAAGTTCAGAGAATTTGTAGCGAGATGCGTGGGAATAACACCGCGGGCTTTATTTATGGGAGTTGGGGCAACAGAGAGGGCAGATAGAAAGGTTGGGAGAGGACCAGGTTTGACGGCCAAGGAAGAAGAAGAAAAAGGGGTTTACGAGAAAGTTGATTGGGGGGATGGGATTCCTGAGTATGTTTCTTACGTTTTGGCGGAGTAGATTTGAAACCTTGTCCGGCTTACTAATGGAAAGTAGGTTTGATGCGTGGGTCGATATGGTATGCAAAGAGGTCCTAGCTATGAGAAGAAGACTCGATGCTTCAAGAGGTTTGATTTAAAATCGGAGAACAAATCAGTTGTTCTATTGGCGCACTGCTAATGGTACAAACTGTCTCATATCCGTTACATCAGCTGCATTGAAGGCGACGGGTATTTGGAAGTAAAATATCAGTTGTTATTATCGCTCGATCCATCGACTCTGCTTATTTATACTAGCAGTAATGTTGAGGTGGGAGATGTATCGCTGGGAAGAAAGGGATGCAGATTGGAGAATTTCGTCTTGCTACAGTTACTTTCGTGACGAAGTTCTCTAGATGCGCATAGATTTCGAGTTAACTCTTCTCTAAAAGATTCGAACTACAACTGCTGGCAGATAGCTTAATAACCCTAATAATATTAATAACACCACCAATATTTATCAAGTGTCCAATGTTTGATGAGTGAGCGCTGTAAAAGAAACTCTTGGCCGAGAATAATGAGGAGCTTGCTCGATCTTCGTTAGGCAGAGCTAATAATATATCACCCTGCAATGTTCTGTTTTTCGATTCTGATGTATGTGAGGTTATGCAGAAGACAACCCTTCCAGTGGAAGAAAAGTAGTAAAAGAGATGCTAGATGAGTGGTTAAATAAAGTTAGAGTAAGCTGCGCTCATGTAAAAGTAGTTCAATGCAGATGAGCAATTCAAGAGATTGGACACTTGAATGTAGTCAGTGACGAGTACCTACAGATAAAAAAATCGTAGAGTCATGGATGAGCCTATTCATATAACTACCCAGATACCTATAAACAATTCTCAAACAACGCACACAACATAACCTCCTCACACCCCAACCTCCTCTACATCATCATGACCCCTTCATACCGCCCAACCCAAATACTACCATACCCCACCCTCCTCCCTCTCCTCACCTTTATATACCCCCGATTCCGACATCCCAACATAAGCATTCCACACGCCTCGTGGCGCAGCGGTTAGAATTTCTCACTCCCCGCCGTTTGAGATCTCGCCTTTCTTCCGCATTGTGGTACTTCGATCGGACAGTGCATAGAGTGCGGTTTCGCAAGGCAGTTTCGGACTGTCTTGATCGTACATGTAGACTGGGACTGCAAGCCGTCGCGGCTGAAGTTTTGCTGTTTTGGAGGGTGCAGGTGGGTCGGGGCTTGTTTTTGGGGTGGTGGGTGGATGAGTGAATGAGGTGGGTGGAGTGGGGCACTTTTTTGGCGAGGGAGGGGTTTGATTGGGGGGTTTGATGGGAGGTTTGATGGGGTGGGTGAAGATGGGTTGGAAGGGGTGGGTGAAGGTGAGGTGAATTGGGGTTTGTGAGAATGTCAAACTTGGGCATTTCTTTGAATTGAAAGTTGGTATTTCGAGGTGGAGATCAAAGAATGGGTTCATCGAAGGTTCTGCTCGAAGGATTTTCTTCTACCGCAAGAACTTGTCTGCCGTTCTGATGCCCTGCATATTAAATTCTGACTTTTGGTGCATCGCTAGCTTTCGCAGCGCAAGATTCCGCTCAGCTTGCCCACTGTGTCACTTTGTTTGGTACCGTGTCGCATGTTGTCGCCATCTTCTAGTGAATCTGGTGTGTAAGTTTCACGCCAATTCATTTTATATTCGCCTGCACTGTTTTTAGACAATGGCGCATACAGCTCTGAAGCCTGCTTATGATAGATGTGCGCGAATTGCGATTTTTCAAGTCTCGACTCGTTTGTTGAGTGGGTATGATTACGGCGCATGTGTCTACATAACTATATGAGACTGGGACACTCCCCCAAGAAACAAGACCAGATTCATACACAGTGCAGGTCTTGAATGCAACTGCATATACATATGGTTCCAACACAGGGTCTTAATCGTATTGGGAGACAAAGGAATCGGTAAAGAGATGTGATCGAAGCCTTGCACTTGTGTATGAATGTGGAATGAGATGAACCTCAAACGCCTTGGCGTAAATAGGTGCAAATGGCATGCATTGGTATGCGTTATTTTTTGTGCCTAGTTGGGCAGAGATATAACAACATACAACGCGGGTAGAACGAGGAAACACCAATATGCAGAATCTAAATATAAGAATGATGAGATAAGACTTACTGAGCCCATCGAGATATCGTTGGAACTTCATGGGACTCCTCGCAGGGCAATGAGAATCTAGTGTTTTACTCTTGACCCACTTCTGCTTGAGGTTCAGAGTATTCCTTTTTAAGAAAGACGCAGTATATTTCATCAAGTACTTGAGTATGTCTTACCACAATACATACTCAAAATAACCAATTATACATGCTCGTAGAACAGGGATACTGGGACACTGGTATTGTGTTGCAGATACTGAAGAGCAACTGCTTGATTTTCGACCTTTTCAGTGGTACATAAACTCTTACCAAGTGCTGGGAACCAAACCATAACGTGTAGAATCGTGCCTTGTATCTCATTATATAACGCACATTGTAAGCATCACTTCTCGAAGTCCAACACCAACTTTAAGACTTGATCAATGTTTCTTTGCTGGTTGACAGGCTGGTTGCTCTCATTTTCCTTTCAACAGCTGCCCTTATCTTATCTTGAAGTCCTTTTTCGTCTTTCCTATGCGATGGAATCGAAATACATGAGTTCAACTGGAGTTGAGTGATCTAGGTTCGATATGAAGTAATTCAATGTCACGTGATTATGAATCACAGCGGTCGGAATAACGTGGAGAAGGGAAAAAATGAGCAGTTATCCGGAAACTAGTCAGGGCTTAGCATTTACGGTCCGTTGATTAACCTTGAGGAAGGAGCGCTTGGGGGTCCAAGCATGTGCGTGTAAGCTCCGAAATACTGTTAGGGTACCGTTTGAGGGACTAATTTAGAATCAGAGAATCAATCTTAGAAAAGATCCCTTTACGAAATCCTCTCGACTCAGACTGCTTGAAATGGGCATTCAAACAAGACAGCCTCTAACCCTTGGCTCCTTTGATCATGCTGCTCTCGGATTCTATCGTTTGAACCGGATCACTGATGGTCATGGTTCGTGAGTAAAGTCGTGTACACGACTATTACAACAAGGGTAAGATCCTGATTGAATTATTATCATGAAGCATCGAAAGGATTGAAGGATCTTATTGGCCTGGGATACAATGAAAGCTTACGCGTATACATTGGGTATTCTCCTGAACCTCACTTGTTGCGTAGCTGGAAACTTGTTCCTATTCACCTGTTATATATCAAAGGCCATCTAGATTTGCTTCAAACTTCAAGGTTGCCGACTTCCCCACAATGTTGGACGAGTTGCACAACGTTACAAAGCGGAATTATCCCATTGACGAAGCTCAATCTTATCTCGGAAGGACAGATGTCGAAAATGATAAGATAGAAGATGGAACAACTCAAAAAATGTTTTCTCGAGATGGTCATGATAGTTCTGCAGCTCGATCTGATGTACACAACGGCACTATTAACTGCGGATCTCGCCAATTGATTGAGACATGGGTAGGCATGTTTGGCGACGATGTCTTCTTATGATAAGAACTAATGATTACTTTAGATGACCGAAGTACGCTGTATGGATTAGCTGCCACAGGTTCCCGTCCCCAGATTGATGGGAACTCGCCAGATGCACGTGATACGACAGACGTGTCCAAACGTGAAGACGAAGAGCTAGTCACGGTTCCTGTCGCAAAGCTACAGCAACTGGTAGAATTTGGGATACAGGTACTGAAAGAAAGCAGAAGGAAGACGAACATTCGTGAAATTGACCTAGAGTATAACGCAGCTCCGGCTCCAGAAGGCTTTCCTGTGATTCGCTCTTACCGTTCGAAATCCCACTCTTCAACTAAATCAAAATTAGGTGCTAATGAATAATACCCAGAAGCACGTTCGGAAGTTCCACGCCCACTGAATCGCCCGAAGTACCTACATGAATTCTTAACTCGGGCTTGCGCGAACCCCTGGCCAGTTCGGAAGGTTGAAGTGAACCGTAATCAGGTGATTCATCTGGATCATCTTGGGCAGCCCTTTGATAGATTCAATCGTGTACATTTCGAGGCCATTTGGGAAAATCACTTCAGGATCTTCTTTGGATACGGAGAAAGATCTGTAACTGCTTCAGAGATAGTGCGAAGAGGATGGTTTTGGAAAAGAATACTTAATGAGTGCGACAAAGAAATGATACCCTGGCTGCTCGAAATTGGGACTGATAATCCAGACGCTCGAGCAGCAATTCTGGTAAAGATTTTAATTTGCATCATCAAGTCGTCAATTGAAAGGAGATATTCTACTACTTCAACAATTGGGGCTATTCTCGAGCGTTGCTACACGAGCGGAGTATTACGCCAACCCGAAGATTTCCCCTCGAATCCAAATAGCATTCATTTCCAAAAAGAAATGAGGCAGGACTATAGCTTTCATATAATTCTTGTTGCAATATCACTGAATATATACAATGATTGTTTGATGGAAGATAATTCGGACCTGGGTCTCAACAGCCGCCAGATACTATGGTCCCCTATGGATTTATTGAGAGAAGCTTGCGGGGGTGCCAACTTGGAACAAATTCTTGCTTTTCAGGGACCGGAACTTGTTGTATCAATTCTATCTGTATCAAAATCTTCGAATGCTCCAGTTCTATTGGAAAGCCCAACCACTAGCTCTGGACGTATCGACGATCTGAACATTGGGTCTTTGCAGACTATTGGGGATCTTCGAATAGTCTGGACAGATATTTTCGAGGAACATCTCCTCCTGAACCATGAAAATAAATGTTTGAAAATTGCACGACTACGACCCTTCGTCTGGGGGATGTTAAGTATTTTTCAGAACGACTGGTTAGTTGTATTATCTTTCATTGTTCGGCATCATACTAATGACTTGAAAGCGTCCGTTGGTCTAGTATATACCGTCAGCCACGAGAGCTTTCAATCTTGAAAGAGCTAAAGGCCGATATCGAAAAGACATGGGCCATTCTCTTCTCAATCACAACTCTAGGCGAGAACTCCAAGAACAAATCGCGGGTTAGGGAAAAGCTCAAGCATGAGTACGAGACCATTATGGACGAAGACCGAAATCCAATACATACAGATATTCAAACCCTCAAAGAATACCACATGCCATGGATAGAAGACGATTCAGCGACCGGCAGAGTGCAATCGTACTACGAGTCACGATGGGAGAATCTCCAAGGAATCATCAAATCAAAACAAGACAAGAGCACAATTGCCTACTCCAATTTCGGCATGTTCGAAGACCGTGTGAGAGATCTGAGACAGTATATGGATCACCAAAGACCACATGGTTTGCGACAATTACTACGAGATTCTAGGGATGCGCTTAACTATTATACGTTTATGGGTGTTATTATCTTTGGATTGTTGACTGTCTTTCTCGCTCTGGCATCTTTTTTTGTGGGCGTCGCTCAGACGTATGCTGCGTTTAAAGCGTTGGATGCGTCTTCTTAGTGTGAAGTTCGTGGCATGCTTGACGACCAGTACTCTTGTGGATGGAATTGAAGAATCGTGTTGGAATTTTTCATTAGATTTCCTACCATGAAATGATTACTGTGAGCCGAAATGGCTAATCATATCTGCTTTGTGGCAAACACACTACGTCAGTACTCACGTCAACGAATCACCAGGAAACAATGCATGGACAATCCCAGATCTGTAATTGCACCTCTGAAGACGAGATATAGGATACATCGAGCGCGAGAAAAGTCGGAAGATCGGATGAGTGGGTATGGAAAGACGTATATACCACCCTTAAGACTTCTCTTACAAAAAAACACCTCCGCAGGAAAGAGCAGAGAAATATAAAGTGTCCTGCTACTCTAGGAATCAGAATTATAGAAAAGAAGAATGGGAAAGAAATGAGGTTATGAACTATCAATCTTGTGTACGAAACTGGGAAAAGGGGTAATTATTTGCTTTGTATTCTAATTTTCATCATGTGGGATTCCGTCCCTCTAGAAGGTGGACCATGGTTTTATCAAATCTAAGATGAAGGTTTTAATTCAAGTAAGAAAATTACTGTCAGTTTGATCAATTTGTTATTTCACATCGATTCAAAAAGAATATAAATTTCTATATGCGATTGGTTTCAACATTCAAGAGACTTCAATTGTTGGACTGTAGTCTGGACTATCGAATACACGGTCTAGAGGGCCGTCAAGTGTTATGCAAGTCACTCGCGCCATTGTGTATCATGGGTTTATTGAACTTTCTGGGAATTTCTAAAGCTCTCTATCTAGATAGCTGAATTTTACCATGAAATAAGAGACCAGCGAAATCTAAACAGAAACCATTGGAAAAGAAAATGAAACCGTGAGACATCGAATCATTAGAAGCCCATCAAGCTCCGCCATTAAAGTCATAAGAAGCCCGTATTTCCATCCATCCCCTCATCTCCATCAAGTCTGATGCAATAATAGCTTATCCTTGACAAAGAAAAAACTCTGTATCAAGTTCTCACGAACAATGAATCACCAATTTCTATCCCTGCCAACTATTCGGAAGAAGACCAGGTACCCTCTCCATTTCCCTCAAGCACACACCCGCAGCTAAATATCTGAAGCTCTTTAGAGGCTCGTCTCGAGCGCCCTTCCTCTTTCTATCATCCAAAGAAACTGCAAAACAAGCAATGCTTCGCTCGAGAGCCTCATCCGAATACTCATCATTGACCTTGATGATGCAATTGACAATGAATGCCGCGATTTCGTCATATTTCTCTTTCATGCTGGTGCACAGCTCTCTTTGCTTTTTGCTTACAGATCCAACTTTTCCGAGAATGTTACCAACGAATACCTCGCGCTCGCTGATGGGACGAGTTGGGTGTTCACTGTACTCATGCATTATATCTAGCATGTTGTTCTCATAACTGTATTTTCGTTAGCTGGAATAATCATAGAAAAGAAAAGGGAAACATGAGAATATGGGCTGTTCAATAGTCGAGACTAGCGGACTGGTTTTGAGGCTCCAATTTTTGGTGACTCAACAATTGAGCTAATTCAGGTATTCGAATTGTTTGAATGTTCTAAACAAATCCAAAAATCAAAGCCCTTCATCATCGGACCACAGTCTGGACTATTTTGACACCTTGTGAGAACTTACATTTCTTGAATCTCGAGGGCATCTTCGCGCAAATGTTGCCATTGAATTCCCTGGGAACGAGATTTAACGAACTCCCACATGTGCTGCATGACATCAGGACTATCATTAGCTTGTACGTTCAGCTTTTGAATATCCTCAAAGACTTTTCGCTCATCAATCGCACGGTAAAGGCGCCCACAAACTTTTTTACTTTCATAGTACTTGATATTCGTGATTTCATCCTCTTCGTCCATTGCCTCAATTGGAACATACTCTTTCACAAATTCCAGACGATCATCAGGCCGATGGGAGATTTTGATATGAGGACCTGGAGCCATAAAGTCAGGACGCCAGAGGGTACTCTTGGGGACACTTGGGTCACCAAGATTAGGCTAAAGGAATTTAAAAGTTAGTGAAGAATCTCGGTCTGTTGGGGAAAAAATATCATACCGGAATTCCAGTTTTGGAATAGTCAACTGCCGTCGAGCAAAGCTCCGCCAATTTAAGGCAATTAGAACACTCGGTTCCCATCACATCTTGGTCTGCATACACTTGATGTCTATTGGATATAACACCAAGTTGGTCCGTCTTCATGAAAGTCAGGAAAAAATCTGCCATGTCTGGTTGTGTGACTGAGCGGCCGATGTCTAGAGGTGGCAATCGTGGGTAGTCTGCGGGCCTTACAGTCCTCTTTAATTTCATATCTGGATCAAACATGACATAATAGAGATCTCCATCTAAGTCTCCACCTGATAACTGACTTGGTAGATCCCGAGGACCTTTCTGACTGAAGCAAACGCAGTTGTAAAGTTTCTTTAACGGAGAATCAGCTGGAACATCCACAGCAGTCGCCCATTGAATGTCTCCAGGATGAAGGGCAGGAGCACGAGTGATAACAACATTCGATCCGACTAGAGTTGTGCGTCTTCCATCCTCAAGCCAACAACAATAAATCTCGCCTTCCTCTAGAATTCCAGTCTCGTCCATGATACCATGTAGATGATAACCCTTCTCGACGGGTATTCTGGCCTTGTGCTTCAAAGTACGAAGCTCAATCAAGACTGTCATTTCGAGAACATCCCGTAAAAATAAATCATTTCTGAAGTCCAAACCTAAAGCAGAACAATGGTCAATAAGGTGTGGGAGAAGAACAACATCTCCGACTCTTTTGCTTTGAAGAAATGTCGATGCGTTGTATGCATTGGCTGTGATTGCTCTCATTCGTGAGATTTCCTTTGCTTGGAGCCTCATGAAGTATTCAGGCTGCACTCCTAAGTCTTCCAGAATTTTAATGAATTGTCGATTAAGATACATAGGGAGGGGTTTGTATGCACCGCCGCATATTTCAAGATCATTCGAACTCGATCCTTCGAACTTTATCATAGAATCTCTGAGTCGTAACTGGACGCCTGGGAGACGACTGTCCAGAGAAATCATTCCTTTGGCGCCTGTCATTATTGGTAAGCTGAGTTCAAGAACAACTATATCGTAGAGTCATAAGATGGTCACACTAACCTTGATAGCGAATTTGGAAACAAGTCGGCTTCACACGGTGTTTATTCGGTAATTTATCCCATATCTTGTGCATCAATAACTCCGACATTGTGCCCACTCCATCACTGAAGAATCTGCCATTTCGTTCGACGTCATCAACTTTTTCTATTGTGACAGTTTCATCAAGAGTGAGAGTAATTGGTGTATCAGAGAATGCCTGTCCGATTCGTGCCGCACATTTGGCCGGGGAGCGAATATTTCCGAACTGGCCTAAGTCGCGGATAATACGCTGGGCATCATGATATACATTGTTTTGTGTGAAAGGTGCCACAAACCAACAAGATTGTGTACGAAGAGAAGAATGTGAAGAGCCTAGGTACTCATATTTCTGTTTTCCAATTGAGAAACCATTTTGTAGAACGTTCTTGAAAACTCCGTCGAAAATCTCGTCGTTAGAGACATTTGATGCATATTGAATTCTTCCGCCATCTTCATCGCAGAAGGTCACACGTACAAAGTTACTATGGCTGCCTAATGATAGAAACTCGGTCGTCAGTATGTGAGAATAGTATTGTAGGATTCGAAAGGGGTTACGATTCAAATCAAATGGGAGGAAGAGGATAGGAGAGAAGTATAATGAGACTCACCAGCATATTTACGGAGTATGCGATTATTACTCTCAGACTCAGGACCATCTAGATACATCCCGGCGGGAGTAATGGTAACCCGATGGATCAAAGCAGTATTCTGAGAGGCTGTGCCCCCAAATCCTTCGGCATACTGGGCCTCTTGAGTCGAGGTTTTCTCAATATCCAAAAGTAGTTCAATGATGGCGTTCTCGTCAAAATCTTCCGCTTTGACATTGGGTCCAGGGTATGGGATTTGCAAAAATAACCTCCTCATGGTCGTGACGCAAATTGGAAGAGTAGTTCTTTCAAACATTGAAGTGAAGGCTGGTAGAAGATCGATTATTTTGCGAGGAGACAAATATCCGTTCTGGGCTAGCTTTTGGACTTGAAATGTCAATGGGAATGGTAGCTCGTTATTGAAACTCTCTAAAGCTTCATGGAGTTTCCTGAGTCCGATAATATGAGATTCTCTAGGACTAATGATTGAAGCAGAATGATGAATCATTGGAGGAATGCCTCGAGCATTCTTCAATGTCTCCAACTTTTGCTCAATAACCGATGAGAATCCGTTTGTGTCTTTGAATGTACAGCGATACACATGAGAGCTCCCCGCAATTTCCTTGTGCTTATCACCAAAACCAGCGACTCGAGACCTTTTTGTGTGGGGCCTGCTGCCGTTTCTGAGGTTTACATTACCAAACATATCGATCATCTCAAGGAGGTCTTTGGGGGGCGGATTGAAGAAATGAGGGGATTGATGAAGCGTCGCAGTAATTCCTGGGTAATGACCGTCATCAGTTGTGAGAAGTTCAATTGTATCATACCGAATTACCATCCTTGATCCGTTATTCAGAACCAATATCATTGCTCTCTCCTTGAAATGAACAATGATCCTACTTTGCCATATCAACTCCGGCATGAAGACCAAATTCTCTCCAACATAATTCCAATTGCCACACATGATTGTAGAGCATTCAAACGAAGTGTTAGCAACTGGTGGGCCATGATTAAGATAGGAATTCTCAACACGTTCTTTCTCTACCTTTTCCAAGCATCGGAGCAAATATGGATTGGCAGCTGATTTACTCTTCTCACAATAAATCGGCGTACTGTGATAAACAAGCTTTGCCGGAGTAGCTTTCGGATTTCGTTGTCTATTGTTTGGTCTCCGTTCACCAAACTTGCGTAGAAATTTTTCTCCATCTGTAGCCGTCCGAAAGGTGATTTTCGCATAGTCTATGCTTCGCGCAGTGTAACAATGAAATGCACGAATTGCAAGAGCATTCAGCTTGGGCCTGAGAAAATTGCGAAGATCGTGCTCTCCAGTATGAATTGGCACGTTTCTCACGAATACCTCCATCGCCTCTTGATGAATGTCACCACCGTGGAGATGGAAACAATTATCAAGTCAAGAGAATATCACAAGACCGGCGAGAAGATTCAGAGAGAAGAAAGCATCAAATGTGGGAGAAATATGAATGACTTCAGATAAGATAGGATAGAGAGACTTGATATTTCCAAGGTGGAAAGTATAAGAAGGTAATGAATGGTATTGGAAAGGTAAAGAAAGGTAAGGCTCAGTGAGCTGCAGGTAACCGTTGACTGGATGCGGGCAATTCACTGGTTGGTCGATTAAACAAGAGCAAGGGTGTGTAAACGGCAGCTACATCCGCTTATCTGCAGGCGGGGTAAATCATTATCGTCCCATATTTGTATATTTTCCGTTTCTTACCTTTGTGAATTCTACATCTCGTGACTGGAGCTTCATCTTTTCAATGCCGCCGACATGCTTTATTAAATTCTAGCAGATACTTGAAGATCAACAGTACATGATCGCGAGGGGCACTTTGACAAATTTTCCATTCTTCAACAGACCCGTGACCTGACACTTTGCTTACAGAACTGTGGAGCATTTGAAAATTCAGAATCTGGCTTACCATAAAGTGAGAGCCAAAATACAAGCCTGCGTTGTTAAAGCGAGATAATTGGTAGTACCAACTTTAAGCTTCAACACTGGCAGCAATTTCATGAAGGCTACTATGGCATTCTGGCCAGCTGAACATGCTGATGGCCATGCCGAACATGCTGAATATGCTGATGACCATGCGCTCGAGATCAAAACACTTTCAGACAACAAGCACCCATACAAAGCTCAAGAGACTATCGCTTGAAGGTCTATAGTAACCACTAGAATACCACAAGCAGGGTGGCTCCGTATGTTGAGAAAAATACAGGTTTGGGAAAGAAACAAGCGTTCCTCTACGTCTTCATCTCTGACCTTCATTTCTAATCTTTCCTTCGACCTGGAGAAATGCAACGATTGATTTGGGAACCAAAGATCGAGACAAACATACTATGTGGCCACATTACCAAAGCAGCGCCGCACATCTATATACGCCTCCAACACTCGAATGCGTTGGAGCTCGAGCTTTTCCAATTAGGCCGATAAGTTCCAATTATTTCTGCCTCAACATTCTCGGTCCATAGACCCAACTTTGAGACTGCAGAATATCGAGTCCAGAAATCGGATAAAAGCTCTACCTAAAGCTCAGATCACACCATCATCCGCCCTGATCCATTCAGAACTTTCGATTTCCCCACTCCTGTTAGCAACCGAGTGAGCCGAGGTATTCTGACCCCCACTTCTCATCTGATATCTTTTACGATAATACTGTCTGCCTTGGTTGAAAGCGGCTATAGACCGGTCACTCCATGATCGAGGCGAAGTTGTTGACATCAGAAAGTCTTTGATGAAGAGCAGGTAGAGAGTTTACTATTCTAGGATATTATTAGAATCACGAATTAGATATGCAACATTCCGATTTCTCGTGGTCGAGGGAATGGTTTAGTACGGTGTGAGATAGCCAGGTGAGGCTTTTGGAATAGTTTATCGTGCTTCATGTGGCTTTGTGTAGGCTTTATTTAGAACATACTACAAGAAAGTGGTCTCAGTTATTCCGAGACAACTCCTGGGAAGAGCTAGAACTTCTGGAACTTGTGGTGGTACTATTCACGTGCACGGGCCGAAAAAACTTACTTCCTCTTGGATTTGGTCGAAATTTTCAACATCAAACCAAAGATTTCCGGATTGAGGAATTGAACACAAACTCTCTATATTTGAAAGTATCATACTATGTACATAGTGAACCCAGTGTTTCAAACTATCTAATCATCGTACTGAAAATCAGGACTTTCAATCTCATTCAAACCTTCTATCCGTCATTCGATTGCCTACTACCTAGTGAGCACATACAAAGTCTACTCGAAATAGGTTTTCTTCATCACAATTCACATGTATATATGTCCAACCACTGACACAGAAAGTCATATATACTTTATCCCCGAAGTAAGTTCTCTAACCCTATATTCTACATACTTCCTCCATTCTTCTTTATGATTCAGAATAGATTTTGTTGCACATCTGATATAGCTTTCTAATAATAATATACCTACAAATAGTACTATAACTATTTCCAGATCACCTCCACGACCAACACAGGCCTCGATACAATCCGATCCATCTTCCACCATGTCTCCACTTCCTTCTCTCCTTCTATTCTTCAAACTTTTGTTGCACATCTATTATACCTGCCTAATAATAATAGGTCCCCAGATACCGTGATCTCCATCCCCTCCAAAAAGCCTCTCCCATAACCATCCATCCATCCCATTTCCCACATCCCCTCTCCCATCAAGATCTCAGACCCCACAACCACCCAATGTTGCACATCTCATATACCCATCTAATAATAATACCATCTTACTTTCCCTCCTCCCAACCTTCCCAACCTTCCCAACCTTCCTTCACCGATATCAATCCCTATATCAAACATATTAATATAACATCCTCATATCAAACCGTCCACCCAGTAGGCACTAGCGTCTCCGACACCTCCACTCTGCGGCTCAAAAATAAACCCCAAGCCACTTCCTAGCGCGGAATTGACGCTGCGCAAGAGCATTTTCTGGTCCGTCCGTGAAGAAGCTCGGTAATTGCTGTGGGTCGTGCTGGGGCTCAGGCCTCCTTACTTCTTTTCACGTTTGGCGAGTGGGAAAATGGGGAAGAGTTAAGACTGATGTTTTTTTTTTTCGGCCGAGAAGATGGATTTGTTTTTTTTTTGGTACTCTAAGATCCTGGCGATATAGAGATTTTGTAACTTGTGTGCGTTGGTTTTTCATGTTTCTTCGTGGATATCTATTAAGTGTACCGGTATTCGATTCAATGGATAGAAAACGAAATTTGCAATTTCAAGTGTTAGTTGCACCTTTCGATGATGATGGGATATTTTATGTCTCAGACTCTTGAGACACAGATGGAGAGACGGTTTCTCATCGTTCCTGACGTCACTATTATTGCATATCATGCTGTTGCTACTCTTTCCTCTTTTCTATTCTTGTGAACTGTTTGTAGTATTTGATCAAGTGCTGTCGAATATCCTTCGCTATGTTAATTCGTATCACGGGAATTTCTTGAAGTTATGTGACTGAATGGAAAATTTGATCAAACTCACAATCGGGAAACAAGGTTTCCTGAAATCTATTTTGTATAGTATAGGGCATACAAATTATGCTGAAGATCTACAAGATAGGAGGACTTGTGCTTTTTGTATCCATATCAAATCCGAATCGGTTATTCTATAGAGGAACGAGAATTGCAAAGATGGAGCGATTTTGATCAATCGTGATCGCACAAACAATGCCATTCAATACTCAATTCAATTCTACAGCAATTAAAAAGTTCATCTAATACACAAAGTTTGCATTCCGCATCTATAAAACAGTTATAATCTAACCATACCAAACATTTATGTACACTGCTCCGCTATGAGTTTCGCCAATCGTATGCGTCTTTCCCTTGACTTTTTCAAATCTCTAATTCTGGAATATCCCATCAAGGAATGTTAGTATTAGGAAAGAACCCGATAGTTTGAAAACATCACTATCAATGCTAAAGATCCCACTGTCACCAAGATTATTGGTATAGTTTGGTATAGTTCCATAAGCATGCCCTTCAATAAGCACTGTCAAGTTTTGAACAACCAGAAACATCACTTTTGACTCTCTACAACTTACTTCTCTCTTGATCTGTATATTTGCCTGAAGCCAAAGGAGAATCATCAGCATAGAAAATTACATGCTTTCTCTCAAACAGAATTCGATATATCTAGACTCGAGCTGTTCTGCAAAAGAATTTCTCAGAGAAACATGCCATGATACAGTATAATTCCACCCCCCTCCCCCCTTCAATATCTCTTCTCCAATCCCATCTCTCACCTATGAATTTTCAATTCTTAGACCATCAACCTCTCATCTCCACACACCGCCAGTAATCACCATCACATCCCTCTTCTTCCTCTCCTACCAACACCAAGTACCCATCCATAAACCCCACAACTCCCAGTCAAAACCAAAACATCTACAAAAACACAACATAGTGCATCTGGGAATCGTCCACTCATCGACATCAGGGTATCTATATCAATGCAGAATAATTCCGAATGATCTATTATACGGCCCGTTAACTCTGCATCAAGCGCAGGAATCTCCTACCAAATAAAACGCATGTCAGAATCTAGACGACGTATCTCCAAGTTGTCTTTTCTATCGAGGAGAAGCCTTGGGAAATAAAATACACCCACCGTATTTGTGACTACCTAGTAAGTATGTTGCTGATCTCCCCCCTTCCCCAAAGATCCAGAAACCAATAATCCCTCTATCTTTTTCTCGTCATATTCTCAAAATTTGATTTCTTCTCTTTACCTTCGTCATTAGCATCGGACTTCCCACCCCTCACTATCAATCCCTCTCACTATCAATCCTCCTCATCACCAATCCCTCCTCTCCCACAGGATATCAAATATCAAATATCAAACACCAATTCACCCCCCCAATCTCCCTTCCTCCCTCCTCCCAACCCCACACTTATACATATACACATCAACTAATCCCAACCCCACATACCCATCTCCCCCCCAAAAACTGCACTGCACAACCCAAAAATCAAAATCAAACCACCACCCACCCTAATACAATTTCAATTTCGTACATATACTCAGATAGTAAATAGATATACTATAATATAATATCATAATTTAAATAAATATAAAGAGAATTACTTAGATACTCACATTTACCCATCTCTACTTTTATAGTATAATAGTCAGGGAATGAAGAAAAGAGATTATGGTATTGAGTTGGATATTACATATTACATATTGAAGATGAATTTCTCCTCGTAGTCGAGTTTTGATCGGATGCGAGAATGGGTTTTAGTTGTAAGAGACTGTATTTCTTTCTACTCCGTCTACACTCTATCATCCCTCTATCCCGCTATATCTAACTACTATAACATCCTCCTTCCCCCTTCCCTTAAACCACAACCTCATCCCAATTTCCAAAACGCATCTAAAAATTAGATAAAATTCCTTCTCTACCCATCAAAAATTCATTTCATTTCATCTCATCTCACCTCACTTCTCTTAATCTCTAGCACAAATCTATAATCTACCTGTATTGATTTTCTGACATTTAGAATCTAGAGAGATCAATATAATATAATATGAGATATAAATTTAGATCAACACCGATATGGGAAATATTAATATTATTATGAATTAGGTATATTTACATTTAAGTTATATTATCCGTATCATTATATTATTACCATCATATCCGACTAGGTAATTATTTCATCTTCCTAATTAACTAGTATTATCAATCACCACCCACCCAACCTCCCCACCTCCAAACCTCCAAACCATCTATCCATCTCACAACCAACAAGCGAGGAAATTCCCCTCTCCCTCACTACGAGTCTCCTCTAATCTCATATATATCATATACGTCGTTTTGATGTAATACTACTTCTTTAATAAATCTCTAATATTATTTCGTCTTATTATATAGAGTTTTATAGCGCAAATTCCAAATCTCAAATCCTAAATCTCAAATCCTAAATTTACCTATCGATTCTTTTTTAAAGAATTCAAAAAAAGTCCTTTTAAAATTTAAATATATATTAAATTAAATCAATCAATTTAATAATATACCATACTATATCATACTATACTATACCTAGGTATCATACCATACCATACCCACCCACCCATTAATACACTACACTTACCTTCAACCACCCAAACCTCCAATCCCTCTCAAACCTTCCCCCTCCAACTCCCCTCCAAACTCCCCCTCCAACTCCCCCTCCAATCCCAATCCTAACCCAAAGAAATAACTAATAAACTAACAACAAGTACTTTCTCTCCCAATCACCTAATATCTATTACCCCATTCCCCATTCCCCATTCCCATTCCCCATTCCCCATTCCCCATTCCCCATATCCCTCGATTAAAATCAATACGCATCCCCTCGATCCAAAAATCAATTCCCCTTCTTTCCCTCTTCTTTCTCCCTCTTCTTTCTCCCTCTTCTTTCTCCCTCTTCTTTTCTCCCTCTTCTTTCTCCCTCTTCTTTCTATTAATCAATCTCCTATTTTGCTAGATAGATAGATATATATATACTTCACTCACTTGATATACTCAGTATACTCACACTCAGTACACTCACGTTACTCACTCCACTCATTCCACTCTGCTCAGCACACTCCACTCAGCACACTCACACGCAGCATACTCCAATCTCATACTCAATCCTCAATCTCAATCTCAATCTCAATCTCAATCTCAATCTCTCCTCTCCCCTTCATCTATCCCCTTCATCTATCCCCTTTATCTATCCCCTTCATCTATCCCCTTCATCTATCCCCCTTCATCTATCCCTTCAATCTATCCCCCTTCATCTTCCCCTTCATCTATCCCCTTCATCTATCCCCTTCATCTATCCCCTTCATCCACCCCCTCACCTCTCCTCCCTCACCTCTCCTCCCACTTCATCCCCACCTCTCCCTCCATCCACAACATCCACAGCATCCAAAATATCCTCTAAATTCTCCCAAATCCTCCCAACCCCCCCTCCCCCACAACTCCCATTTTACTCTTCCACTTTTCTACTCTTCCAATGTCCTCTTCTACTCTTTACTCCTCACTCTCCCACACCTTCATTCTTCCACTCCTCCACTCCTCTACTCTTTCACCCTCACCTCCCTCACCTCCACTCCCTCACCTCCATCCCATCCCAGTTCACCTCCCACACTTCACCTCTCATACTCCACATTCCATCTTCTAAATTCTAAATTCTAAATTCTACCCTCCTACCCTCCTACCCCCCTATTTCTCATCCCTCCTACCACCCTATCTCTCATCCCTCCTACCCCCCTATTTCTCATCCCATCCCATCTCCATCCACCCATCCCACTCAATACAATACAATACCACAATAAATTCCTCCCCTTCACTCTCCAAACCCTAACCACTCAACTAACATAACAAGATAACAAAACATTAATACATCCTCAAAATCTAATCTTCTCATTACTCCCCCTTCTCTCCAACCTATCTAGATATCTAGATATATAAAACTACCATTCCCATTTCTCATTCTTTCAATTAGCACCCAACTTACCCTGCCCCTTTCCCATCCTATCAAATTCAACCATCAAAGCTTAAACTCACACATCACATCACAAGAATCTCACAAACCCCCTCAAACCATGATAAAACTTATTTTTCTTATTCTTATTCTTATTCTTATTCATATCCCTATCCCTATCTAACCACTAAATATCTCCACTTCCCAAGTCAAACTTAATCACATCTCCCCTCCCATCATCTCATATCCACATATGAATATCATCTAATCTCAAAACCAGATCAATCAAATAATGAATGAGACCTAGCAAAAATTCTCCTTCCACAGATTCCTCATCTACAACCCCAAAATACTACCGCTCAATAATAGCAAAACCAATCCTAATCAACCAAACCACTCAAATGGAAGGATGATATAAAAAAAGCCATCGAATCGATTCAAAGCACAGCTCTTTCTTGGCTCAATGTCTCATGCCAACCAATTGAAATTTATCACCAATTCATCTCACTTCCCATTCTTTCCTCCCCCTAAATCAATCTTTCCATCAATGACTAGCATTGAAACCTGAAAGTCTCAACTCACACCCAACATAACATGTTTCCTAGAATAGAAAGGTATCTCAAAAGTAAAAAGCTCCGTCGTAGAAAAGAAGAATGTTCATAGATACACATTATTGTTATTAGCCCATGTAATAAGTGTATTAAATTTGGTTCTGAACTCCTCCGAAAGAACAACGTAAAAAAAAAACACCATCCACAAAAGAATTGCAAATTTGGTGCGAAAGAAGTGAAGAAAGAAAATATTGAACTTTGCTAAACGATTTGATGAAAATGCGCCAATAAAAACTTGTGTACATTCGTCGTTCTGTTCATATCGAATTTTGTCTGATCAATTCGATTCCCATTTGCGCCATATGTAAGACCCTATCTTTGTACTTGAAGGAAGTCTATATTGGGATATAGATAATCTGTTCATCCCATATTCGTTTGATAGGTGGGTAAATTACAGGGCTTGACCTGGAACAGGCTTTCGCTCCACTGGACTTCTGATGTTTGGAGCAGATGGTGGAGATGAAGGACTATCTGTTGGCGCGGATGTAATCAATGTAGGACTTGGTTGTCTAGAGATAGGATCGGTATCCGAATCACTTCGAGCACGTCCTTCACTTTGTGGAGCCACTTCATGATTTGGTGGAGTGGTTGGTCGTTGTTCGGTCGCCTGACCTTGTGGAGTCATTGGTCTTGGAGCAGATGAGCCTTGAGGTGTCATTGGTCTTTGTTGATTTGGGTGATTGGGAGGGACCATTGGTCGTTGACCTTGTGGAGTCATGGGTCTATTACCAGCTGGTGACATGGATCTTGGAGGACCTTGCATCATACCAGGGCCACGAGGAGGGCCTTGTCCATTTGGACCCATTGGTCTTGGTGGTCCAGCTGGGGACATAGATCTCGGGGGACCTTGCTTCATGCCAGGGCCACGGGGAGGGCCTTGTCCATTTGGTCCCATGGGTCTTGGAGGTCCATTGGGTGGTCCATTTGGTCTCATTGGAGAAGATGGATAAGGTGGACCGCCATCCTTGTTCGGAACGCGAGGAGGACCTTGATTCATACCAGGTGACATGGGACGTTGCTGAGGACCAGGTTGTTGAGGGCGTGGTTTAACAGGACGAGTAGAGAGACAAGTTCGAGGAACGACACCTTGTTTAGAACGATCGAGACGAATGCAAAGAGCCTGTGTTCAATCAGTATGTGTAATTTAGAGTAAAATGTTTCATGGAAACTTACCCATCCATCATCATATTCATGCAAAATTCGGATCAATTGGCCAGCTTTCAATTCAAGTTCATCATCCATGGAAGGAACGAAATCAAGTTGAACTCGGTGAACAGTAGTATTAGGAGGACCTCCAGCTGCAGCAATAGCCAAACCGGTTACAGATTGAGCTTGAGTAGCACCTGATGCAGTACTGAATTCAGAACCAGAAGGACTTGGTGGGCTCAAAACTGTGTTGGGCTTAGTAGTGAAATCCATTTTGAGACCATTACCGGCTTTAGAAGCACTACGAGCTAAACCAACTGGCTTGAGAGGGGCTGGAGCTGGAGAATTAGAAGCATGAGACGATGCAGCAGCAGCAACGACAGCAGAAGTAGCAATTACTTCACCTCCGTCGTTGAAACCTTCGATAATAGGTGGGCCATTGGTGTTAGGGGTATCGATAGATTCAGCGTGGTTACCAAATGGATTGTTCCTGTTCTGGTCTTGAGGTTGTTGTGAGTGATAGCTAGGCGCAGTTGACACTGGGGTTAACATGCCACCCATTTGAGAAGGTGCTTGACTGGCTCCAGTTTTCTCATTGAAGGGTTGGAATTGTGTCACAGGGCGGAGAGATAGACGATGAGCGGCTGTTGCTGCAGCTGCTCCTCCTCCATTTGAACGTTGACTTGCTTGACGTTGAACTTCTACGCGTGTGGCTTCCGCGCGACGAGCTGATGACGCTACCATGGCAGATTTCTCATCATCAAGACGTTCAGCCTTGGCCGCTTGCTTCTTCTTTCTGAAGAAAAATAAAAGGAGAGCAAGTCCAACTCCAAACAATAACAAAATACCAATAACCAATCCTGCTTTACCACCAGCACTCATACCGGAACTCGATGTATCTGCTGCAGCAGTGGAGGAAGCATTGGCCGAGGAAGCACCCGTAGAGGAGGCGACTGCGGTGCTTGTCGGTACATTATCGGTGGCTGCGAGAAGAGCAACCGAACTTCCTACCGACGTAGTGGCGACGAGGGAACTGGGAAGTTCGGAAGAAGTGGAAGAACTGGAAGCGGAGGTTTTCAGAGTCGAGGCAGAAGTGGTTGTGTGACTTGCACTTGAAGAAGTAGCAGTGGTCTTGGCGGCTGTAGTTTTAGTTGAGGAGTGTGTCTCTTCAGCCGATGATGTTGTTTCATCTTCTTGTCCGACCGTTGAGTAACCTGCGATCGATCCGCTAAAGGTTGGTGAAGCGGTGACATAAACAACCGATACAATTGTTTGTAAAGCTGGTTCTGGATCTGGTTGCCTGACCTCAATTGGTGCTGCCATGATATCTTCCTGATTTAATTCGGCGCGCTTCGCATGACGTGCATGTTGATGAGAACGACCTTTCATCTTGAGCGATTTGAAGATCTGTGGATTGAGTATGGATTGGATTGTGGGTGGACGTCAATAAATATTTTCGAGACAGTAGTATCCTTTCGCTCCGACGGGATCTCTTGTTGATCGTGTACGATAGTGGTATGATTATTGTAATAATCGACTAGGTATTCATCTAATGACTGTATGTGGATTGTATTCGAAAAGAAGGGAATGGGAGTCAATCGCGTTTGAAGGTTGGTGTAAAGAATGTAATCCAATTATTGAATTTCCCGTCGCAGAGAGTGACTGTGTGTGTGAATGGACGGAGCAATGATTATTTTTCAATAATTATCAAAGCAACCCAAGGATTAATGGAATTATTGACCGATTGAAGTTGATTTACCCTCGTCGATAAAGGAAGGACGACGAGATAGAGTTAATCTTGACTCTAAAAGATTGGGGGTGGGAAGGAAAAAGCAACGATGGTGGTGAAATTGAAAAGAGGGAGAGGTTGAGGGTGGAAGAGAGAGAGAGGAAAGGGTAGAGAGAAAGAGTGGATTGGATTGGATTGGATGTGAATGGTAGGTGGTGAGTGATTGGGTGGTATGGGTGGTATGGGTGGTACATATGGGTGGTATGGGTGGCATGCATGTGGTATGTGGTGGGTGGTACAGAGTACAAGCGTGAGAGAATAATTCTACTACGAGTCTAGTCTACCACAGGAAAAAGGGTTCGTCTCTTCTTTTGCGCGGATATCCAAGGTGGTGGTGTGCATTGGAGCGGATTGCGGAGAAATGATGAGAATT
This sequence comes from Botrytis deweyae, assembly GCF_014898535.1. Classification (NCBI taxonomy): domain Eukaryota; kingdom Fungi; phylum Ascomycota; class Leotiomycetes; order Helotiales; family Sclerotiniaceae; genus Botrytis; species Botrytis deweyae. The sequence continues at coordinate 327,808 of NW_024066215.1, forward strand.
CCACCCCAGTGTCATAAACCAATGTCCATTCCAGTAAGGTTGATCCGAATTCATTTAATCCCTTGATCCAACTATTTCCTCTTGCGGTAAGATCGATTTGTGACAATTACAGAAATACTTGGGATGTCCCGTGGTTTGCTTGATTTATGACCATGATCCAGGGATTCAGATTATACGGTAGTCCGAATCGAGTTAAGCTCCAGGAACCAGACACGGACCTATCCGATGCAAGGTGAGATGTGATTGGCGAACGGGCAGAAAATGAAATGAGGATTCTTGATGATTGTCAAGGGTGTTTCAACAGGAACCTATCACTTACCTTGATTGAGACTAGGTCTGGTGAATTGGGTTAGCTTGGCTGTCTAACCCCCCTTGCATGCTGGTAATGTGGCATGCATAATCAGGAACAGGAACAGGAATAGATAGGAAATGGGAAAGTGATTCGTTTGTTGAACGGTAAATCATAAATGATGAGTGAATGAATCAAAATTTCAAAATGAAGGGATTGAGAGGGTGTGTAATGAGTGAATGTGAGTGTGAGTGTGTGAAGAAAGAGTCAAGAACCCGTGACATGAAGAAATATACGACCAATGCGATTGTAGTAGGTACCTTGGTAGTATATGTTAACAAGTATCATATCATTCTTCAACATTCACACATATCAACCTACTAGGTAGATACTTCTCAATCAATCAATCATAAAAATCATAACACAATATATCCTCATCCCTCATCCGAGGTAATTCCTTACCTACCTACCCATCTCTCCTCCGTAACATCAACAATCTTCAACCTTATCATCTCAAGCATCGAAAGCCACGTATTCGTTAATTTATAAGCGCTTCCGTCCCTACTATAATTCCTTGCTCCCGAACCTCCAGCTCTCTTAACATAAACTATCTAGGTAGAGTCCTAGATATTCATCTAGAGAAATTTCCCCTTTACATTTTATTAAAGCCGTTGAACTTTGGAGTGAAGATGATTAATCATACTATCTAGGTAGGTGTATACCTATCCATATCCATATATATATATATATGTATTATGAAAAAATCCGACATCCGAGTGGTATTGACATCAGCCGGTTGTATTCAGACAATGTAAGATTACGATTCAGGAGTACAGACTGTACAGTAGATTATAACCATCTCATCACAAGTGAAAAACTAAAATAAATCTTTTTCCGTATTTCCCTTTTTAATATTATGACAATCTATCTACCTACTAGGTAACTATCTATCTAACCCAATCTACAGAGTATACCCATAAACATCACACCACCATCATCATCGTCGCCTCACAAACCCCAACCCCAACTCACAGACAAGATCTACGACGATCCCCCAAGTACACTACGGAGTAACCATGAACTAATAAAATCATTCCATTCTCCTCTTTCCTTTCCACTTTCGATTTTCCACAGTAGGTACCTCTGTACATACATACACTCAAAAATACATACATTCATCCATCCATACAAACAAACAACCTTTTCTCCCTCCCCTCCCAATCCCCAATTCCATTCCCATATCATATTATACATATCATACATATCACATCCAATCATCCACTGGGCACCTACTTCATATCAAACCACATACATCACAGCTGGAACACCCAAACAACCCAACACCCAAACAACCCAACACCCAAACAACCCAACACCCAAACACCCCCCCTCCAAAAAAAAACCTCATCACAAGTTCACAACCACAGCGATCCTCATAATTCCTCTTCCCCCCAAAAAAACACCTACATATTTAAAATTACACAAGACAACGATCGACACAGAGGCTTAGATCCATCCACTAGCCCCATTTTATCGTTTGTCGCGTGGAGCACGTGCTTGCTTGCTTGCTTGCTTGCTTGCTTGCTGCATTCTTGTAAATTTCCGATGATTCCGGGGATTGGTGTGGTGTGTGGTGGTGTATAGGTAGTGGGTGTAGGTGTATTGATGGATATGATATAATGAGATATGATGGGTTTTTCTCAGGTAATTCAAGCTACATCATAGCAGGTACAGAACTGTAATCTCAGACAGCTTATAATTTCTTACCTACCTACGATAGGTATTGCCGATTTAAATCAATTTGTTCTTGTGTTTGTTCATGTCGATGTTGATGCATGTAAGCTTGGCTGGGGGGGATGGGGACGGGGGTGATCTATCTTACTCTAGTGACCTCAGTAAGTGAAGAAATCGAAAGGAAGTTTCGATGAAGTTTATTTTAGAGGATGTTCTGTAAGTATACATCACGTGACAAATCTCCAACGATAGGAACTGACAGATCTAGGCTGATGATATCGTAGTTGAAAACCGTGCATATATCAATATTAAAGATTAAAGATTAAAATGTACTACAAATACATCATCCCAGCAATCCCACCCAACCAACTGACCCATCATAAATCATTCTTCCTACCTCACCACATAAAATCCATTCAAACCCACCCCCGCATCCCTCAACCTATCTACTTCCATCCTCAACCCCATCTTATGCAAAGGTACTCTATCCAACTCCCTCTGCGCCCTCAACCTCACATCCGCATATCCCGTCGTAGCTCTCTCCAACAATCCTCTCCCTTGCCCTTCCCCCGTCTCCGGTACAAAAACCGGTTTATCAAGTATTGTCTGCGCAAAAACAATATCATTAAGTGAAGCGACCAACTCCTCTTCTATCTCATTTGCAGATACGGGATGCGCATCTGGACGTATGAATCCCATGACTTTGATTTCCAAATTCTTCATATCATAGGCTTGGGGATCGAAACAATCGGATATGAAATGGATTTTGAATATTCTTTTGCTGGCTTCGGTAATCGTCGCTTTGTGAAGATTGGATGCTTGCATTGGTAACGACGATATTACGGTTTGCGACCAGATATCTGTATCGAGACGCGGTGTTCCTTTGTCCGGACGTCGTCGAACCCATGCGAAATAATGCCCTCGGAGTTGATGAGATATATGTTCTGCAATACCAGATAGAGTCATGGCAGGCATACTAAAATAATCTCCCTCTTTTATTTCAATCTCAGATCGTGCTATGAAACAAATTGGATAAGGAGCTCTTGGTCCCGACTCATTGTCTCCACTTCCAGCTTGATTATATGAGAAACTTCTCATTCCCTTGTAATGAATATTTCCATTTGTGATGGTCGATTTCACCATATCCTCTGTTCCGCTTTTTCCATAAAGTGCCACGGCTGCTTCCTTCCGGGTTTTAGAAGGCATGAAAGGTTGAGCAACTTTCATTGCAGTAGATGTAACTGGAGAAACCAACCCTCCAATTGTCTTGTTGGCATAAACAGTCATAGCCATAGCCCCAAGTTCCAATGGCAAGGTACTCAAACTCGCACCTCTCATTGAAGAAGGACTTGTCGAAGCAGAAAGAATGCGGAAAACCGGACTTGGACACAAAACTTTTTTCTTCTCACCCTGACAGAGTACAAGATGGAAATAGCCATCGCTTGCTTCAACCGGTATGCGGACTACAAGAGTCTCGCGCAATATATGTTTTGGATGTTTTGTTTTCTTCAAAAATTTCTTGATATCTCGTTGCCAGGCTCGCTCATCATTTTCTTTTAGTTGTTCTGCTGAAATGGGTATTGTTGGTGTGACGTTAATCCAACTACTATTATTTCCTACAAAAGCTTTCAGACGCATCCCAGTATTCCCAGACCACCCTTTGTCTTGAAGCCATACCTGCCGATCTGGCGGTAAAGGTGCATCTGAGAAGATTGAAACCGTAAGAGTTGTAGAACAACCTTGATAAAATACTAGACCGTGTGAATGTCGTAGAATAGAAAAGTGTTTTGTGCTTTCTGATGGATGAGATATGAGTCCTCCCGCGAAATGTCGTGCTTCTTGAAATGCCTTTGAGACGTAGGATGTGGATGGAGTGGATGATGGTTCTGATGATGTTTCGTTTGCGATTTTGGGAACGTCATTGAGGGCTGGTAGATTTAAAGGGGCGACCGGGGCAGAAATTGTTCTTTCAATGTGTGTACCCGTTTGGGTGATTTGAAGGGTCTCAAAACCGGCGGGTTGAATAGGAATTGTGTGCGATTGCGACACTAAAGTTTGAGCAGCTTTGTCGTTACTATATTTCCCCGCTTTGCTGTCTTCTGATAGATTTCGACCATACTTTGTCGGATCATAGACATTGTTTCCCAAGGGCGTCGCTGGATTCAATTGGAGTGTTACGGGCTTGCGCTGGATTCGAGAGGGGTTCGCACCGTCGTAAGGCCGTAATGGCCTCGGAGTCTCACTGTATGCTGGTGGGGGCGAATAATAATCCATTTGAGTTTGTTTGTTAATTGATCATCATTTTCCGTGGTGTCAAACCGCCGATTTGAGTCCCCATTTCATTAAAATGAGTCGTTGCAGTACCATAATGGCCAAGATAGATGACTGTCGGGAATGTTTCAGTAATCTCGGTCAAAGCGTTAGTCATTATCTTGGAAGATATTGGCATTAAAAACTGGTGAATTCGCTCTTTATCATATGGACCATTGTATTCATTTCCAGAAAGCTCATATATGAAAGAATATTTTGATACCTTTTATGGTGTTCAGCTTAACGTATGGTTTGCCTTGCGCCCAAAAGATGTTTCGTGCATGCAAGCTTATTTTCCCCACCAAATCCACTTTGAACTAGCCTCGGCTCCCACAACACGTGATACACAGCTCACGTGATATCTACTTTGCATCGCGTCTGTAACCTGCATGCGTAGATTGGCATACGATTTTATATAGGCAGTAAGAACCCTCTTAGTGGGAAGGAGACGGGATGAAATATATCAATAGAAACCCTATACTACATGTTTGTACAACCTGACGAAGTCTGTCCAACAGAGAGATCGCTAATCACTTCCAACCCCAAAGGCAGCTCCTATAACAACAAGGCGAGCAAATAACTAATAATAGTCATACGGCTATATATCTCATCTATAACCTTTACTATATTCAATTGAATGTATTCAACTGATTGCTATTAGCACCATAACTGATCCCTTTGTTGTCCCCATTGTGAATTCCAACTGTACTACCGGTATTGTGAGATTGATTGATGACAGTTCCTGCCCCACTATTGTTCAACTTCTCGTCCACAGAGCTCCCTAACCACGGATCGCACCCCTCAACAACTTCCTTGAGCTCCTCTAAATTAGACTTGCTGATACCCATGCACTCCTCATCACTGAGCTCGCGGAGTTTCTCGCGGTCATTCTCCGGAATTATGTTTTCAAGATCATCGATCAACTTGCAGATGCTCTCTACAAACTTGTCAAAATGATCCTTTTTGTAAAAAACCCATTTAATGCCTTCGATGACTTTGGATGCCTGACATTTACGCTTGCCGAGAAATCCCATGAACCGGACTCGAATTTTCTTTAGATCGGTTGGTAGGCATGATTCCGGATCAAGTGGCAGCGAACTTTTTCCATCTAGCTTTGTCTGTAACCTTCTTGCTTCCCCCTGAGCGCTCAATAAGCGATCCTGAATATGACCAAGAATTTCGTTTATAGAAGCTAAATCGTATGTATACCCACTCGCATTCTTGCTGGGATTGCTAGTGATAGTGAGGCCAGCAATTTCACCCAACGAGAAAGGCGAAGTTGAATAATGTCGAGCTTTAGCTGATGAGTTTCGAAGTCATCCTTGAATTCTCTTGCAAGTTGAATGTAGCCTAGTGTGTCGACAGCAAACTGAAAGAGACTGATGGCTGTGCTAAAGCCGTCCATATTTGGGAGAAGAATCAGATACTAGTGATTTATTTGATGTTAAAAGAAAAAAAGTAGTCGTAGGCGATTTGTGATTCTTTCTCAGAATTCAAAGTGACGGAAGAAATTTATATCAAAACGGAGTCGGTTCAAATGTATGCATTCGTGCAAAATAAGTCAATCAATCATAACGACGGTTGAAATATTCATATTGCGGATTGGCTAATATCTATTATACTTGATGTAGTATTACCACTCCGCCCCTTTCAACAACACACTCAATAGAAGCTACGGCGTTGTCTGTATCTACAGACCACTCAACTCGGTTCCTTGAAAATACCAAGTAGCAGAGACCTTTTGTAATCCTATCGTGTATTATACGTGAGGAATCACAACGTGTGTTGTCAGCAAGAGTACATGTGAGGGATCTGTATGGATCAGTGTGAGGTTTATAAACATGTAAATTTACAATATCGGCGCAACAGATCAAGTTTTAATTGCTTGAAGAAAAAGATGATTATTTAGTATAGAGCCACTACGAACACCCCAGGTTTTTTTTGGGCTGTCAACTCCGGCGAGAAAGATATCAACATACCCCACTAACTTACAGATGTGAATGGTCTCCAACGAAACACAAAGTTGAGGCTTTGCATTGGGCTGAGACGATTCCGGCCTAACGCCCCACCAAAGCACCAAACAAGCTGCACCACAAAGCTGTGGCCTTTGTGCCATCCATTACAGCCCCGTTTTGTTACTCAAAATAGACGTGCAGATACCAAAACGAGGGACTAGTAGCCAACGGACAGCCACCGAATCTCGTTTCTCGACTTAGCTTAAAAATACAGCGAAACGACCCTTCTTTCTCGGCTCCAGTTCCGACTACCCTTCTTTCAATCCGCCTTCTTCTGGCCTGATAGCTCGATACCAAACAAAGGGTGCATGCTATCATTGATACACGTGCTGCCATAAAGCATGCCACACTCCACTGACAGGCACGTCCCATAAGGGGGTAAAATACAAGGTGATTGGTGGCCCATGTGTGAGTGGAGTGTTGCATACTTTCTGGCCGTACGAGCAGAGCTTTATGGTCAAGCGCTTGTGCATAAAATGCTTTCTGAGGTGGGCCAGATAACTTGTATGTAATTCCTTAGCTTAGCACGTCCTCACACCCTACGGGAGGTCATATGTCATAGGTACGGGGATCTTCTCCATCCGTTGGACATACATAAATATCATCACCACCATCACCAAAAAATTAAACCCCCTGGATCTGCAAGCTAAAAACTTTTCTGATCTGATAAGCGAGACTTCCGGCGGCCGTACGGTTGTGAAAAGACGGTCTTTTCTGCACTGTCATATCATATTATGTCAGCCCGTTTCTTCCGTGCCAGTGGCCGTTTCAAGGATTTTTTTGAATGATATCATTTGATGATATACTGTCACATAACTCATCTCATCGAATATAGATCTCATATTCAATAAGTTTCTCAAATTGCCGTATTAGTGAACCTCAACATCATATCATCGAACTGACCATAGAGCGCTAGGAGCTCGTCGGTCATACGGGTATCAGTATGTTGTTTGAACTGACCGTCGTATCAAGTTGCCATCCCTAGGTTGCTGCTAGATGATGGGATAGAAACAGTTGTAAAAATACTACCTCTTTGCGCAGCTCAATCCAACTTTCAACTTGCGTGGAATTCTTTAACGTGTGGATACGATGCAGCGATTAGTAATTCACTGCGACATACTACGGAAACTCATGTATTTGTTGTCACGATTACAATGTTGCATCCAGAGGAGTGAAATAACTACCCTATGGTGTTGTAATGTCTAATCATATACAGTCGAAGGCCCATTTACAGTCCTACTCAATAGCGGAGGTTATGCATGATAACGATGCATGGCCCAGTACATGTGACTATATCTTGACACCCACTACCACCACTATCATTGCATCTCTATCGACTCGGCTGGACTCAATCTAACTCTTAATTTAACTCCCAATTCAACAAAGACAATATCAATTATCATTCAAGTTGTCATCCTGTAGCACATCAATAGCTGATCTACAGACTAACTGTTCATCGTCATGTCTGGAAACATTAGCCATAGAATCAATCAAAACGGCAATATTGGTCTGGTGCAAGGTGTAAACTATGGTGATAATATTCGATGTAAGTTCCGGGCATTTACAATACAAGTCCCAGTAACACTCACATTTGCAGATGAAACTCAAGCAAGCAAGTCCCTGAAACATATTGCACAGGATGCACATGAAAGGACTAAAACAGCGTGGGAACATTCCGGAACATGCAGCTGGCTATTGCAGGAGACCGATCTTCAATCATGGCTGAAAATGGATGAGGAATATTCCTTTCTTTGGCTTTATGGCATTCGTAAGTTTCTTGAATCGCGTAGTTCACAACGCCATACTGATAATTATACAGGAGGGTGCGGAAAATCAACTTTGATGTAAGTTTCCAGCTTGATTGACGTTGTCTTCATTGAATACTTAAGTCTGATCCTCGTGAACAAACAATGGTTAATCTTTCTGCTGTCCAGGTCTCGTTTAATTGAGAGCACATACCAGGATCGATTTCCGATGAAAGGACATGGAGCTATACGTCTATTGTACTTCTACATCAGTGACGAAAATAATCCAGAAAGCTATCGAAACATGTTGATGACATTTTGGGACCAAGCGGTTCTAACAACCGAAGAACGATCGACCCATACTTTCGGAAATAATCGTGATACACAGTTTCTTGAGACCAAGCTACATGAACTGCTGGTTTCCTTGAAACGCGATATATACATCTTCATTGATGCTGTGGATCAACTTTATTCACATTCTCGCTATCAAATGATCATGGGACTCAACGAGATGGTTCAAAAGTTCAAGGGGACATCAATCAACCGCATCAGTGTAGCCATCAGCTCTCGTGATTGCGATGGTATGGAGAATCTACGAAAACACAAACTGTTTCCGATTGAAGTTACGGCGGAGAAAAGTAAAGGAGATATCGCAACTTACCTGTCGAAAAATCTCCATTCAGCAGTCTTACGGCGCACATCTAAGCTTAGGCAGCAGGTTTATGACAAATTAATGCAGAAAGCTGATGGGATGTGAGTATAGTGAAGCATCCTTCTCTACTTCAGCTGACATGAATGATCTTAGGTTCTTGTGGGTAAGCTTGCAAACATTGAATATCTGCAACATGGAAATGGAATCACAAATCTTAAATGCCCTAGAAAGCCTCATTCCACCACAAGAGATGCAAAGACTCTACAAACGCTATGCCGAATACTTTGAAAACACAAAAGAACCAATTGAGCAACAGATATGCCAAAGAGCGATTGCTCTTCTAGCACATAATATAGGACCAATGCCAAAAGAGGTTCTCATTATAGCTGTCTCCTTGGATGCCAAGGGGATACCAAACCAGAAATTATACCAAGAACTGAACCGCAATCCTACTATGATTATTCGCTATTGCTATTATTTGCTGCGCATGAACGAAAAACTTGGAGTCTTCCAATTCTGCCATCAAACTGTCTTTGAGTTCTTCAGAAAATACAAGCCAGAGATATACAACCATAGGATTGCCCGAGTCTGTTTATCTTACTTGTGCTCGCTGGATCTCCCTCGAGGTCTTTCGAATGATGCTACATGGTTCAACCCAGGTAGTCTTGAGACAATCCTTCAGAAGGAGCCATTTCTATCATTCGCATCTTCTAATTGGGCTACCAGCCTTGGGAAGAGCTTCGTGCCTGAAGATGGAAACAATCCAGAAATACGACATTCTGGAATTTTCAATCTGTTGAAGATACTTTTTGGCAAGGACGGAGCAGTCGAAGAGAGAGGCAATTTGCAGCTATCATTTCAGATACATATGCTCAATCTGAGAAAGAAGATACCCAAAAACATCACCTACATCCACATCATTAGCTACTTCGCTCTTTTCAGGCTGTTTGATACTTTGAGAGATAGGGGGTGGCTTAACCCGAATAAATCTGATATTGACGAGTTGAGGCCGATCCACTGGGCTATAAAGAATGAGAGTGATCTTGATGGTGCTAGCCGCACTGCTAAGAAGTTGATCGAATATGGCGCTGACTTCGATGCAAAAGACAAGGAAGGTCGCAGCCCCCTGTATTACGCGGCTTATTACGGAAATTCGAAAGTAATACAGCTACTTATAGAAAGAAAAGCTCAACTCGACTCCACAGATAAAAACAGCGAGACAGCTTTAATTGCTGCTTGCAGAAAACATCATGAGGCTATTATAAGGGTTCTCGTCGAGGCTGGAGCAGATGTGAAGATTAAAAGCCTTTTCGGTACTGCCCTTCACTTCATTTCCTCTATTGGATGTAGCCATTGTGCTGAAACAATACTTAAATATTGCGGAAAGCTCAGGAAAATTCGAAATGACGGGCCATTTGGAACTTCAATGCATGCTGCTGCATTTAATGGTCACTCAAATCTGGTTAAACTCTTTTGCTCACAAGGAATGTCTGTTCGTGTAGCAGATAGAACATACGGAAGCCCGGTGACAGCCGCAGTTGCGGGGCTTAACCCCGGCCTGGACCCAGCCCCGTTCGTGGAGATCATTCAGGAACTGATCAGAAATGGGGTGAATATCAATGACCAAAGCGGTGAACTAGGACCAGCTCTTCGTATAGCAGCATATCATGGTTATCCAAATATTGTGCGTCTGCTCTTAGAAAAAGGTGCCAAGGTCCGCAAAGCCACTGGACCGATGGGTACGGCTTATGATGCTGCATCAGACCGCGGACACGATGAAATCATGAAACTTTTGTTGGGCAGCGATCCAAATGCTGCAGACTACGCTGGCTTATCTGCCTCCAAAGCTCATGATCAGCAACAAATCCAACGCAAATTGTTCAAAAGCGCTGTCCAAGCAAGTAGTATGGATACAATCAACAAGCTCATTGACCAGTTTGTTATTCTCTTTGGAAATGAAATCAGAAAGGGTGAAACCACATTTCTTAAGCGGCTAGCAAAACTTGCCGAAAACGTCTTCGAAGACGTGACAACATTGGCAACAAAGATCCACGATGATTCCGATACACCCAAGAAAAAAAGACACTTTGGCCGCAGACATTTTCATCGAGACAGGCTGTTTAGCATTTTGTGTATGGGGTTAGCACGCAAAGATTTCGAAGATGATGATCATGATTCAACCTCAGCAATGAGGCATGCTAGTGAAGCGTCTCCCGGTTATCGCGGAGCTGCGACTAATCTGGCCCAAAACAGTTTTGAAGAGCATTTCCCACAAGTCCTGAATCTACTGACTCAAGCTGCAGTGAAGATCCTGGAGAATGCTATTGAGAATAAGGATAGAGCTGTGATTAGGCTAACTGCCAATACATGGATTGATGGATTGAACAACCTTGTCTCCTATCCTGTTTTTGGGCAGTTTATGTTGACTAAAGTGGTTCAGAGGCGTGCGGCTGAACTCAAGCAACACTTGATCGACCCAGACTTGAGCCCAGATGAAAGATTTAAGAAAGCCGAGGCTCTAGCTCTTGTGGGCATTGAACTACTTTTGACAGCCGTTGGGCGCGGCCAGAAGTTCAAGCACCTGTCCTTTGTTATTTCTAAGCTTTGGATCAAGGCTATTAACGATGTCGAGAGCCTGGGTGAAGCAGGGAAGGCACCAATAAAAGAGTTCATACGAGCTTTTGTGGAGCGGTTCTCAGAAGCAGTCACAAACAAAGATCAAATCAACGCCGAAACATGTTCAAAGGCTGGGATAGAGATCATGAGAGCAGTATCCATTGATAAGAATGAGACCTTACTGGAGAATCTGAGTAATGAATGGGTGATACAATGGACTATGGCTATTCAAAAAAATATGGAATATGTAGTCAAAGAGCCAATCCACCAAATGTTGAAAGATTACCAAGAATGCCTAAAGGACAACAAGTACAACGAAGGTATTGGTCTCGCAATTACAGGTATTGCAGTTCTTCGCTCGGCTTTCAAGCAAAAAGAAAGCCCAGCAGCATTGGTACTCCAGCCTTTCATCGAAGATGGCTTTGAATTGACGCAAAAATTTCTTGCACGGTGTGATACACCTACTGCTGCGGAAAATTTGAAATCATTTCCGGTTGAGATTCAGGATCTAAGAGCTTTGCTTAACTCCATTATCAGCTTGCTTGCGATAGAAGAGATACAGCACCACCGCTTATCAGTGAGGCCTTTGGTTTCGCAGATTCTTGATCTCGCACAAGTTACTGTAGACTATCGCTCTCAAGAACTTTCTCAAGCTTTTACCCAGTGTGTTGAAGAGGCCGATCAAATCTTCTTTCCCCTTGAGCAAGATGAGCGACTCCTTCAGATTGCTAGAACAGTTTTTTGTTTACTTGAGGTGGCGTTATATAAGAAAGAGAAATATTCCAATGTTTTGTCAATACTGAGAGGGGCGGCTCTGAATGGTATGATTAGGGTATCGACTTTCATCGGAAGTGGTCGATTGGTAGAATATGATGGAGTTATTGAGTATCTGAACCTTTATTAATATAAATAATTAAGGAAGTTAGAGCAGGAGACTGGATTACTATATTGAGTAGATTGAATGAAGAAAGTACGTTAATTGAGAGCGTAGAATGTATTGTAAGTAGGATATATTCTATCATAAAAAGATCTAAATCGGAGGCATGTACGAGACGCCCTCGTAAATCTCTTTTGATGACTAAAGTAGCTAACTAAAGTAGCGCGCAATCTAGTAATAATGATTTCGTAGAAGTAATCTCAGATGATTTCATCCTAAAATAAGTGTTAATTTATGAATCCAAAGAACGAAATGAAACCGATTCACATTATAAAAACAGAATATCTCTAACTATAAGTATACTACTTTCAAATATTCGATTATCAAACCTCTTCTGATTGAATAAGTAATGTGCGGACGCTAGGACAGAGCTGTTCCGGCCAACGAAGGAGCCAAATGCCTGAGAAACCACTTCAATAATTCAGAGTTAAAGTTAAGTTCTTCTGGGATTCATTTCAAAATGAATAACGAAGTTCTCCTAATATCCAAGTCACAATTGACTATGTAATTAAATCCTTCTCATGTTCAAATTCAAATTAGACAATCAAGTTCTTCGAGTAATACAATTCAAATTTGATATTCAGATGCCTGGGATATCATTTTGGCGTGCGATTCATTACATTCATGTGGAGCCCCTTCACCAGACCCAAAATAAGCGAAACGGCGAAATCAAATTAAGATTTTTCGTATTTGTAAAAAGTGAAGGAATAATTTTCATAACCTAAAGTTGTGGTATGCAGTACACTTGCTTCTGTTTTCCACAGGTCTCGAATTTGATACAATCTGAATGAGAGGTCAAATTTAGAGTGAATACCAAAGATGACGCACTCGAAAGGCAGTCAGTGTATCGGCATCTCTCATGCCCATAACCTCAGGACTAAAGTTCCTGGCAACCGAATCGCCGGAACGCTGCTGACATGCTCCACACGTTGATATGCTGAAATAGCAACCCCAACAAACGTCAATTAGGATTAGGCCGAATGGTCCAGTGGTAGGATTGTTGTTTCGGGATACTCTCCCCACGTATACTCGTGATAGAATATGACAGATCCCGGGTTCGAACCCCGGTTCGGCCCTCCATTTTTGCTACCTTGTTAACGTTTTGATATTGAGTATTTTGGTTGAAACCACTGTCGTTCGAAGTTTTGACATTTTTCTTTTGTCTTGGTGGGGTACACGAACGAATGACTAATGATGCCTACCTAAATAAGGGTTCTCGGGGTTGCAGATGCGATCTATGCACACTAGGAAAAACAACGAATTCCATTGAACATTCTTTTTCTTTCATGATCCTACCTGAAAATTCGAGTGTTCTAGGTCTGGTATTACTGGGAAAAGTTACCTGTATGACTAATTTCTTAATCCGGAAACTGATAAATTCCATAGCGAGAATACGTCGCCGAAAAGGGAGGGCCTTAAGAGTGCCTCCGGACTTGTGGAGTATGTAATGTGAAAATTGGACCTACCGAAAAGTTTGAAAACTTCTCACTCACTTCCCTGACAAAAGAATCATCCACTTGTCAAAACACAACTGCATGAACTTTCTGCAAAGTCGCGGAAGATGAGAAACTGGAGAGCGTACCATCAATCTCAAACCCTCACCCAAAAAACAAAAATTGACCACTGGCGGTCTCGAACCGCCGACCTTGGCGTGCCAAACCCATCTGAATGACTGGAACAGATATTAGCACCACGCTCTAACCAACTGAGCTAAGCGGCCTGATTGGATACCGGCGGCGCCGTGTATCAATTCATATTGGTTTCTCTGATCAGACAAATTCACACAGTATTTAGAGCCTGGCTCCCTGGGTATTGGAATAGCTACCCACATCTCATTGACCTCATCTTCCTGTAAGTTAGTCACAAGCAATGTGATACAGCTTTCGAGATTGCAACTGTAAGGGAATTGTTCACAGCATTTTACACTCCTGACTCGTTCCTTCCTATCTGAGATTTTTAGCAATTTTGTTAATACATAGTCTATACACAGATTTTGGGAATCACTCTATGAGCAGACAATTACACGAGTAATGACTTCTGAATTGATCTTATAGCATTGGAAGAAACTCATTGTTCAGTGATGAATGATTCTCAATTGTTAGATGAGTTCAAGTACTGGATTCATATTGGATGTTCGGATTTATTGAGAACCATAATATCTAAGCAGAAGCCTAACGTCTCGAGTATTCGAAAATTCGAAGTCGGATGCCTTTGATTCGGATTGATTGCAGCCGAACTATTTGACGAATTGTTGAAGGCTATAGTCTAGAGTCTAGCTCAGAAGGCATGTATGTATGTGTGTATTCAATTTGATAATATCAGAGTAAGTACAGCTTGCTAATCCGGTGAAATCTGGTGAAGGCAAACTAGTCGTATACATGTTTAGTTTCGAGTTCGAGAAGAGACAAATGGATGCTGATATCTACTTGCTCTGAGTCCGCCAGATATCTCTCAAGGACGTAAGTAATGTAGCAAGCAGAGTAGCCTGATATTGTCATAAGAAGGCGGCGCAGTTGTTCATTGCATCCTACAAAAGTACAAACTACATGTAAACATTGACTTCGCCAGCATAAAACTTGACATCAAGATTGAAAACAATGGCGCCTTCTGCGCAGACAGTAAAATAATTGCATATAGATTGCAACCAACTCATATTAGAAGGATAGCTAGCAAATGTACAGGTATCATATAGACAGGTATCAATTCATAAAAACTGTTGCTCTCAAAACACTCAATAGATGTAACCTTCGCTTCCAAACACCGAAATCTTTCCCTTCCAAAGATACCCACCAAATCAACGCCCAAGACAAATTTTCTACTCATCACTTTCCTCAACGGGTCCACCCATACTTGCAGGTTTCTCCGTAAGTGCTCTCGTGATTCGTGCGTAAAATCTCGCAGCTTGTGGCCTTGGAAATTCTATCTCATCAACAAGATAGTCTGGTAATAGATCCAATAAGGGTTTATCTCTGCTTGGATCTAAAAGTGGCGTATATCGACAATCTGGATCACCATCTGCCATTTTCTCGCTCTCAACACCCAATTTGAAGTGAAGAGCTAATATTAAAGTCAGTATAGACTCATTATATTAGCAAGAAATAGGGCAACTTACTACCATTACGACCTGTCTGAATACAATCAAAGACATCTTCTTCGGTTTCTCGTTTGACACCACGTATAATTAATCCGGTTAAATCACTGTATAGATCTTCTTTCAATTGAGCGGCTTGTGCCGCTTGAGCTGCTTCTTGACTTCCAATAATACGCATACCACCATTGGCTTTGATAGCACTGCCTGGAACCTTGTTATTTGCGCTTTCGTATGATGCGGTTATCTTACGATTTGCTGCAAGCTTGGTAGACAATGTCTTGTTTTCTACCTGTGCTTCTGATAACGACAATTCCAATTGATGGATCTGGGCTTGTAAATTCGTAACTAATGCGTCTTGCGATTCAATTGTTTTCTTCAAACTTCGTGCTTCTTTTGCCAAAGAAGTTTGAGTTGCTAGATTTGCTTTCAAAGAAGCGATAAGCTCATTCGATACTACTCAAGGTTAGTGCCTGACCCGATTGCCTGATTTTAAGAGTTCCATACCCTTTGTTTTTTCCTCCGCTGCCTTTTTGTATCGGTCAAAAGTTTTCTCTGCTTCCTTGACCCCGACCTCTCGTAGATCTTGGTATTTTACCTCTACATGCTCAAGTTTCTTTGAAAGTTCGCCAAGCCTGCGTCTGACAGCTGGCTCATTCCTCTCTGTATCCGAAGCACTGCCAGCTCGGTGCCGCGAAACGGACATCTGTCGTCGCCGTGAGTCGTTGTGCGAGCGAGATCCTTTCCTTTTCACCTCAGGTATGCTATCTTCTTGTTCCAATTCTTCGATATCTTCATCCATTTCCACTTCTGTTTCTTGTGCTTGAGTTTCTTGAATAACCTTTTCAGGTGACCCTTGTTCTACAACAGGCTCCTCTTGTACCTTTGCTTTGCCCTTTCTTCCTGGCCTACCCTTTTTGCCCACGGCTGCTACGATTTCTTCTGCGATTTCTGGTTCGGGATCCACTGTTTTAGTGGCTCTACCTCGAGTCGCAGTTGGTTTTTTTGTAGCTTTTGCTTCAACTTGCTTCGGCGCAGTAACCTCACCATCTAATTCATCACCTGAAGCTACATCCCCCATAGTGACATCTTCTGTCTCATCAATTTGCTCGGCCTCCTTCCCAGTATCCTTCTGTCGATTAATTTTGGCTGCCTGAACATTCTTTCTTCCTCTTTTTGCCTGGGGTGATGATTCAGGTGTTGGCTTCCCATTGATTCTTCCACTCGTGCGACGCGCCGGGGATTTTATTTTTGTAACTTTTGATGGAGCAGTCTTAGGTCTTCCTCGTGCTTTCTTCGCAGCTGTATTATCTTTTAATTGTTGTTTCGACATTGTGCGCTCTACCAAGTGGTCATCCTCTGAGTCTGATCTTATCAGTCCTGCAAGTGTTGAGTTCTTGAACTTCGACATTTAATATAAACAATGCGCTTGGATTGCGACGCGAGATGATTGAATGAGTAACACGATTTTAGCGGTGAGGCTGTATAATTGTTAAAATCGTCTTAAGTTGGCAGAGTTCGATTCGCTGGTCTGATCTGATTTGCGACAGTAGAGAACTCAAATGACTAGATTTAACAAGTGCAAATGCTGAGGCAACGGGGTAGTTCCATCCAAAATCGAGGGGAAACCTCTTGCCAAAGTAAACAAAGTTAGACGAGTGGCTTCTGTGGCTTATCGGATTTTATCCTTGCAGATCCGTGAACAGAGCACGTGTCAAAGCCTTTCATTTTTTTCAGCCACATTAGACACCGAACAAACGCCACAGCACAAGCAAACCGCCGCGATCTCGAGTCAGCTATTCAGTTCTTAGACGGACGACTGCAAAATCGCGTTTCTAGTATACTTTGATCTTAAAACTCCCTTTTCGAAGCATCGGAAAGCTGCGATTAGGTGGCATATACTGTCTCTGAGCTTTGCGCATCATGATGGGGGATGGTAATAGTAGGAAGTATGGTCTCTTACAAGATCTATTATTGATCGTTGTTTCTGTGAGTATGCCAGGAATACCTCCACAATTTGCTTTACAACGACTAATCTGGCTGTCATCCATAGACTGCCTCTTTTTACTACGTCGCAAAGAGTTTAATACCGGCTCTACCCTTTCAGAACGATGCTGAGAAGGAACAACACGAAGAAGCAAGACTAAAAGCCGCGGCGAACCTGCGAAGATTAAACAGAAGGGGTAGTGATGATGATTCAGATTCAGAGGAAACAGTCTCGGGGAGAGGAAAGTCTCGCCGTCCTCGCAAAGAGGACTTGATCCTCGATCAATATGAAAACCAGATTGCCATGGAAGTTGTAGCTCCAGAGGACATTCCTGTCGGTTTTGATGGTGAGTAATCTGTACTAAAAAGTAATACAAAGGTGCTAATTTTATACAGACATCGGTGGTCTGGACGACATTATCGAAGAATTGAAAGAATCCGTTATATACCCTCTCACAATGCCTCATTTATACTCGCATTCATCCCCTCTTTTATCTGCACCTTCTGGTGTATTATTATATGGTCCTCCAGGATGCGGCAAAACTATGTTGGCAAAGGCTTTGGCGCATGAAAGTGGAGCTTGTTTTATCAATCTACATATCTCGACTTTGACAGAAAAGTGGTATGGTGATTCAAATAAGCTGGTCCGCGCAGTATTTTCTTTGGCCAGAAAGTTGCAACCCAGTATCGTGTTTATCGATGAAATAGATGCAGTATTGGGACAGAGACGAAGTGGTGAACATGAAGCCAGTGGTATGGTCAAAGCAGAGTGAGTAAAATTATGCGAATCTCTCATAATTCTAGCTAACGATTTCAGATTTATGACACTCTGGGATGGTCTCACTTCATCGAACAAGAGCGGATTACCAGCTAGAATTATGATTCTCGGTGCTACAAATCGAATTCAAGATATTGACGAGGCAATCTTACGAAGAATGCCCAAGAAATTTCCTGTTTCATTACCCTCGAACTCGCAAAGAAGACGTATCTTGAATTTGATCCTTAAAGATACAAAAACCGATCCAGATAACTTCGATATTGAATACCTTACAAGAGTTATGGCTGGTATGTCAGGAAGTGATATCAAGGAGGCATGTAGAGATGCAGCTATGGTTCCAGTTCGAGAATTCATCAGAGAACAGAGGGAAAGAGGCATGTCCATGAGTGGCGTTGACCATTCAAATGTTCGAGGTGTACGGACAGAGGATTTTTTCGGTAGAAAAGGGGGCGGCCAAATTATCAAGGACAATCATGCACGACACATAGCTGCGGAAAC
This sequence comes from Botrytis deweyae, assembly GCF_014898535.1. Lineage (NCBI taxonomy): Eukaryota > Fungi > Ascomycota > Leotiomycetes > Helotiales > Sclerotiniaceae > Botrytis > Botrytis deweyae. The sequence continues at coordinate 346,456 of NW_024066215.1, forward strand.
TACATCAACAACAAGAGGCACGACTTCTAGTGATGGTTATGAAGATGTTGAAGAGAGCGTTGCTGAATCAATGGATTAACGAATTTATCACGTATATCTGGTCATCCGAGTACAATCGCGTTGTATTATACTAGGTAGCTATGCAAGGCGTTTGGGGGTTTGTAATGATATAGAAACAAAGAAAGGAACTCCTTTCTTTCCATGATTCAATGAAAATATATTTCATGATGATCTGAATTACCAAGCTTCACCCATTCTTACCTTTACGAATTAACATCATCTACTTCTTGAGCCGCATCGAAATGATGCTGATTCTTCACCTCGCTCGTTCACCTCCTATTCATCATTGTTATTGTTATACCCCTCTCTATGTGAATGCTTACAATCATCCCTATCTTGAGGCGAATCGTGATAAGTGAGCACGTCATTTTTAGCGTCAAACAACCCCACATCTTCAGAGTCAGAGTCCGATTTACGGCGCTACGGAATTCTCCCTACAAAGTTATATCTGGGGAACCAAATTTCTGAGTCTTACAAACAAAATCAATACTTCATCATATACTCTCACCGACCATAATTATTTGTTCAATTTATAAGAGTTTGGTATATTATACCAGCCTTCAATCTCAAGTCCAAATTTGATTCATCATCTTTCATCCTCTTAAATCATCGCTGCTTCAATTGGAATTTCCCCGCTTCTGCAATCTCACACGACCTTGAAACACAATACCAATATCAATATGTCTTCACCATCAGGCTCCTCACAAGCATCTGGAGATGGCAAAGCCAATGGCGCCCTCAACAAAGCATTCCCGCACATTGACCTTGATGGTCACAACCTTCCTCCCTCGCCTGCACCATCCAGTCCTCACAATGGCAGAAGATATGCCTTGGCCACCGAATTAGTCTACACCGAGACTAAGGATCAGTATGGAGCTTCAAGCATGCCGATATATCAATCTGCCACATTCAAACAAAACTTGGCCGGTGGCGGATCAGAATACGACTATACACGTTCCGGAAATCCTACAAGAACACATCTGGAACGACATCTCGCGAAGATTATGAATGCTAACCGTGCCCTCGTCGTTGGTTCTGGCATGGGTGCATTAGATGTTATTACACGAGTTTTACGACCTGGAGACGAAGTCATTACAGGAGATGATTTATACGGAGGTACGAATCGATTGTTGACATACTTGGCTGCGAATACTGGCATAATCGTACACCATGTCGATACGACTACTCCCGATAAAGTCAAAGCAGTTCTGGGTCCTAAAACAGCCATGGTTTTGCTCGAGACACCAACCAATCCTTTGATAAAAATTGTCGATATTGCGACAATTGCAAGGACAGCACACGAGTTGAATGAGAAAGCTTTAGTTGTTGTTGACAATACTATGCTTTCTCCCATGCTATGCAATCCCTTGGATCTTGGCGCAGATATAGTCTATGAGTCAGGCACAAAATATCTCTCTGGGCATCACGATATCATGGCTGGTGTTCTAGCTTTCAATGACCCCGCCATTGGAGATAAGATGTACTTCACAATTAATTCTACTGGTTGCGGGCTCTCACCAAACGACTCATTCTTACTTATGAGGGGAATAAAAACTTTGGCAATCCGTATGGAACGACAACAAACAAACGCCCAAGCAATTGCTGAATTCCTTGAAACACATGGTTTCCGTGTAAGGTACCCTGGCTTGAAATCCCATCCTCAATATGATCTTCACTGGTCCATGGCTCGTGGAGCTGGAGCTGTGTTATCATTTGAAACAGGCGATGTTGCTCTCTCTGAGAGAATTGTTGAGGCAGCAAAGTTATGGGGCATTAGTGTCAGTTTTGGTTGTGTCAACAGTCTGATCAGTATGCCGTGCCAAATGAGCCATGCCAGCATTGATGCAAAGACCAGAAAGGAAAGACAGATGCCAGAAGATATCATTAGATTGTGTGTTGGAATTGAGGACGTGAATGATTTAATTGACGATTTGAGCCGTGCTGTAAGTACATATCGAAAAGGTCCACGTAATAATGCTAACTCTACCCAGCTCGTTCAAGCAGGTGCTGTGAAGGTAACTCTTGATGGATTTCATGCTGTAGAGACAGCTCAAGCTGTTGCTGAGGTACCAATAGCTGAATCGGATGCTGCTGCAGCTCCATTGTAATGAATGATTTAATGTACATTGCCAAGGCGTTCACGGAGTTGTGGGATGATTTTGATACTCAACTAGCAAATGCTTTGAGATTACCAAAATGAAAAGGAGCTAGATATTTAGATACACCGCCATAAATGAGGAATAATTGATCAATCAGATCAGTGTCTCGTGTAAATTTGAGACAAGCGCCTCAAGCTTTCAAGAAAAAGCAATTAGTGATTCACAAAGCATTATACATCCATGGTCCTGATATCGGAACTTTACTGTGATGCAAGGCGGAGGTGGCTCGTTGTGTATCAATACGCCACGAATAGTAATTTCCTAGCTGGAATGTTTCCGACCCTTCAACAATTGATTTCTATTTAACATCTCACATCCACATGCTTTCTTACCGAGTTTGGCTTTGTCTATGAAGGAAGATCTCGTGTCAGATTCGAGAACTCAATGTTGTTCGTATCCGGCTACGAAGAGCATCCTCTTCAACGTCATATTGCTTTCATGTACGACTACCATGGCCAGATTAGGCTTTTTGGCTGTGCTTTTACATATTATCCAAGTTAATGCAATTCCTTGGGAGGCAGCTCCTTCAACATCGATCGCAAATCAGACTACGTCTTGGCTACCGATTCAAACACCAAAGCCTTCTTTGATTACAGCGTCGTTTCCCAGCAATAATCATACCTACGAGTCACCAAATATCTGTGGGTGGGTAGATCACAACCCTGGTTTGTGCTGAATACTCATTAATCTTGTGCAACAATGTTAATCAAAATTAGATAATTCCTACACATGTGGGGGTTCCGCAACCTGCTTTTGGGATTCTTCTCTTAAATTAGTGGGATGTGGACATACGACGTCGATGGATTATTTCACCTCTTGCATTCCCTACAAGGCACTTAGTTATTGTGATAGCTCTTGCTTTGCGAATCCGAGTATCGTTCGTTGGTATGTTTTGCTACAATTCTCTTCGGACCCTACTCTGATACTTTGTAAAGTGGCTCCGATATTCCCTATTGCGCAACTCCTCGTGTCGGGCCCGAAGGAAATTATTCAATCCTTGCATGTCAGGGACATAAACCATATTCAAGATCCGATATAAATTTGGTGTACAAAGGACAAACAACAGTCGGTCATCTTCCCAGATATCTTGGTGCAGACGGTATTGTTACATATGCTACGAATACACCGACGATGCCATCGTTAACCGCACCAAGCACCGGAAATCGCTCATCCTTTGGATTTGACGGCGCACCCGTACAAGTCTCAAGCACATTTTTCCAAAAGCCATCATCCAATTGTCATTTCAAGGCCTATCATAATGAAATCAGTGATATGAGTGTCGTCCCCGAAGCAGCTATCGTGGCAGGAACTATTGTAGGGAGTTTGGTGGTTATATGTGTAGTAGCTGGCTTCATTATGTTTCTTGTTTATAGATACAGGAGACGGATGCCTACTGCTAATATGCAGGCGGATCTTGATATGATGCCGCTGGAAGAATTGGTAGGGAGGAAAACTAGTAATGGTCGGTTGTGTGGGCCGGCGCCTCGTGGATCCATACCATCACGAAGGTTCTAGCTAGTGGAATGATCTATCGGTCGATATATGAGATCTTACATTACTTTTAGGAAATAATAACTCTACATAGATTTGAAGTCGTGCTATTAAGAAAAACTCATTGACATATAGATCTTTCAATGGACTGTTGAAGGCCACTGAAATTACTGAGTCATTGACATTGAGGGGCTAAGTTAATAGAATGAAATCTTTGCTGAGCAAGGTCTCTTTCTTTTCTTATAAATCCTACCAGATGTGAGCGAACATGATTTCCTGTTCCATCGTAATCAACAAAAATCCAAGGGATTGTTCAGAAAGCGATTCGAAGCAATTTTCTTGAAGAAACATAATCTCTCGGTAGAAAACCCTCAAATCGTGAAACTCCTGACCAAATACTCTTTTTGACATCCGAGTTTCTGACAGGATTTTAGTCAACCATGAGTCTTAATCATATCAGCACACTTTTCTGCCACCATTACAGCCGGTGCTTGTAAATGATGTGAAATAATCTGTGGGAATATGCTGGTATCACAGACTCTTAGACCTCTCACACCATGGACCTTCAACTGATCGTCTACTACACCGGGAGACTGAGCATCATCCGCAGGAGCCATTCTGCAGCTAGAAGAATAGTGATATATCGTCCTGATCCTACGCCTGATGAATTTATCTATTTCTTCGTCATTGTTATTCTTCGCATCTATGGCCTGTTTATCTTCTGGAAAAGTAATGTTCTCTTGTAGCGGGAAACCAGAAGCCCTCATAGTCTCTGCAAGTTTCAAGGAAAGTCTTACAGAGGCTCGGGCAACAACATAGTCTTCAGGATTTGATAGGATGCCAAAATCGACTTTGGGTCTCTGGTGGGGGTCTGAAGACGCAAGACGAACGGTCCCACGAGATTTTGGTTTCGCGAGAGTGGCCAAGATAGAGAACATGCCCATTTTGGAAAATAAACGTTGGTGCTCCTCTAAATCATCCATAGCTGTGACAGCAAGAGGCATGAGCTCAATGTCTGGAATCAAATCCTGAATCTGACTACTTGCTGTGGCAAGCTTTTCATTGTCAATTCCAGCATAGTCCTGGTTGAGTACCGAGGATCGAACGAATAGAGTTATATTATTAATGGGCATGCTGAGAATGCCGGAACGGAAAAATATATATTTGAAAAATTCCAGTACGCCTAGCATTGGATGGATCACTAGTCTAGTGAGTGATTCCTTGACTGGAACTTTCCATGCAATTGGAATACCGTGATGATCACTCTATTAAAAAGTCAGCATGATTGATCCTCTTGTCGGGCATAATTTGGGGGTTCGCTCCGTACCAGTCCCGATCCAACACCCGGCAGGTCCTTCACAACACTGATTCCATGCTCTTCTAGATGTTTCTGGGGTCCAATTCCACTGTTAAATTTCACGGTTAGCATGTCTTACCATTTGATGAGTGTTTGAAGCCCGAGAAATGGTGGATTACCTCAACATTAAAACTTGGGGTGAGCCCAGAGCGCCCGAACAAACAATCACTTCTCTTTTTACTTTAGCCGAGTATGTTTTGTCAGATTTCGAGTTAGCAAGTTTGAAGAAGACCATATCGGGACGCGGAACTCCGTCCTCTTTCGAGAAGGCAATTCGTGATAAAATCGTGTTAGTGCAGATTGTCAAATGTTTTTCTCGTTCCAAAGCTATATCTCGAGGAAGAAAAGCGTCAAATGTAGATACTCTCTGCCTCTGCTCGTTTACTGTAGAGTATACTGTTGTAAGACCATCAACCATGGCGTCAGGTGTGTTTGGATCGTCAATCTGAATAAAGCCTAGAGCTTTAGCGGCATTTGAAAAGCTAGGAAAAGTAAGCCTTGACGACACACGCAAATGCAAATTAGGCATTGTAGGTATCAAGGTATACTTACAACCGATATGCGCCGAATCCCCAAGTATGAAAAGGGAATGTCCGGATAATCCATGGACCTACACTGCCATAAGCTCTCAAAATCACTTGATTAATCTTGGTTAAAATTACACACCAGAAGTCCCACGATACTCTGACTTTTGTGAGCCCACCACAGTTTCGCTCTTCATGAAATAAGACAAGAGCTTGTCATAACTCCATTCCGGATGACCAAGCTGTGCCCAGGAATCGTAGTCTGCAGCAGTGCCACGTGTGTAAACCATACTGTTGATTCTAGAGCCTCCACCCATAACTTCTCCGCAGAATGCCAAGCTTCGGCGATTGTCACAATACTTCGTAGGCTCGCATTTCCAGCTGGAGGCACCGCCATCAGAGCGTAAGATGTTCGATGAAACAATGGGTATGCGGGACATGAAGTTATCGTTGGCAGGCCCGCGCTCAAGAAGTAGGACAGACACATTTGGATCCTCACTTAATCGTGAAGTCAGGACACAACCAGCTGTACCACCTTTCGGTTTGAGAGCATGTGTCAGTCAAGAGCCAGAAAAGCATGATACGAAAAGATAGATTGTAAGTGAACAAGTGAAGATACCTCCAATCACAATATAGTCGTAGGCCTGGCCATCCGCACATTTCGGGTGCCGCTCCGGGTACTTCTTACTAAATGGCCACCACATGCTGAATAATTCGAAGATCACAAAGGAAGATACAAAAAACAGTCTCGGGTTATAGACACAGCTCCGTGAGGGTGCTTTGTATTTCGCACGACTGAAAGATACAAGTTGACAAGAAACTGTGAAACTAGTCTACAAAAGCTAGAGCTTGGTTCTTGCTGTCGTGGTTGTATTTAAAAAGACATAGGGCGGATCAAAAATGTAGTTTTAATAAGTCTTGTTACTGTGCCGCATTTCCCTTACCCTAGTTTCTAACAGTGCAACAAGATATTACCAACAAACGCCGCTCTCTTACATTAGCGTATGAGCTGCAAACATGGCTAAATGCTACCTTCAGATTCGAATAACTTTTCATAACTTTTCATTTTTCGCATCCATTGTGGAGGAGAGAGCATGTGCTTCGCCTACCCCTTCATCTACCCTAGCAAGGACTCCAAATCATACAGTTCAAAAGTATCACGTGATCATCTGCCAGCCGTAAACACAATAATTTTCGAGTAGAGGAGAACCGCTTTGTTCTTGTGCAGCATACAGAAAGATATCGGAAAAGTCTCGACACGATAATTTCAGACGAGGCAGAAATATGACTTTGAAATAGACACAAACAAGTTAGCCTGGTGAAGTTGTGCCTCAAAACCAAGCCGAAATCTCTAGCGTACCATCTTTCAATGACTAAGTTTCAAGTGTAAAGTGGCATTTTCGGTGGCTATTCACATAATTATCGAAATGAGCGACAAGTTTGAAATGGAGAGCCGCAATTATTGGGTGATAAGAGTTTCTTTCACTGCGATATCAGGCCAGTCATCAAATTTCCAATTGTGCAGATGAACACGTGAAGTCTGCTACGGCTAGTTTTTGGAAATTGATCAGAAAACTTATGTATGAACTCACTACCTAGGGTTTTAAAGAAAGAAATCAAGCACAAAATATGATGGCAAGATTTTTGTTTTGGTGTATGGTAATTTGTGAAAGGCTTTTCTCATCCGTTGTCGTTGATATGGGTTTTTTCTATTCATTGTTACTGTCGCCAAAACTTTTGTTGTGAATACCAGTTTTTGTATTGTTTTGACGATAGCAGGTAAGATATTTGGTGACTCAACTAGGGGATCATGAAGGTTCAAGGGACACAGGGGGGCATAATAAAAGCTCGACACAATCTGATATGCAACTACTATCATCTATAACATTCTCATGCCTCTATGGAAGTTAAAACCGTCTGATTATCCCTTATAGCGAGATTCACTTATGCTTTTCTTGATTAAGTTTCCAGATTTGCCTCCTTTGAGGTGTAAAGCACTTTCGCAATACAAAAGACAAGACTAAGTAAGTCCGGATCTTATCAAAGCCTTTCAGCGGAGAAACATCCCATCCTATTCGGGAGTTCAAGACATTCGGAAGTTTTCTACGTGAGAAACAAGAATCTTTGAAGGTATGGATGTGAACCAGGCGTTCACGTAATCTCACGTTGCTATCTATCTATCTGTCTTTGATATAGTTGTCGATTTAGATTTCATCTATGTTTTTGTTGCTGTCATCTCTTTAAGAACACATGCTCAATTTGACAAAAGGGAAATGACAAACTGACCGTAATCGTAGAAGGTCAATCCCTACCGAACCCTCCTCGTCAATTCCGAGACGGCTCTTCCACCCTTGGTCCTCTCTCCAACATTATCCCTGACAAATCTCCGTGACTTGATAATTAGTGCTCTTTGTAGAGATATATAGAGTTATTAATTGATTTTGGTCTTGAAATCACATGCAAGCCTACACGTGGAATGGGGATCTGTCTTAATAATCTGCATAAACTTGAGCTACTAGCGGCCCGGAACGTCTATATAAATTGGCCAAGTCTGCGAGCTTAAAACAGCAAGTGAGAATTGCAATACGAAAAGAATGATTCCGATGACCGTTGCGCGGACTCACGGCTTCAGAGATCGCAAATTTGCATCCGACGGAAATCTTAGAAGCATATATCCGTACCATGATTGGCAGTACTATATAATGCATAGGCTGTTTCTATTTCTTATAGTCATAATTACGATGTCAAGCTTAAAGGTCATACCGATGGTTACAGTTATGATGATTTTTACTATCCAAACATTTCAAAACTCTGCGAAAAACAAGTATTCGTTGTCGTGAATCATATTCTTTGAGCATAGACTTCAAAATTCATCCTGTAATTTTCTTAGTATATACCAGCATGTATAATATCTGTTTATGGTTTAAGTCATTTTGAACCGATGCAGACATAGTATGAGTAGTGCCCAAGGTATGACGCCGTGGATGAAGGCAAGTTGATGTAGAAGACGATTGCCTATCAGTATCACGGCATTTTGAGAGGAGCAACCAGGAAATTGAAAGCATGACGCACACAAAAGGATGTTGATACCAGATCAAGTTATGACTGCTATTTCCATGTGTCTTTCAAGCATTTCCGTATTTGCTCAAATCGACTGAGTTTAATTTCAACACTTGAGTTACTTTTCTTTTGACAACAAATCAATACCTCTTTTGATCAACAATTTTAGATTTTTTATATTAGCGTCACATGATTTGTTTAATGTTCTGAAATTGGTTTAGATTATGTAAGCCAGGGTCGCCTAATTCAGGAGACACATGATGCACCGATTTCTTTGTTTGTATTAATCTAGAAAGCATAAGTCAATCAAGGTAGGTACACAATGGGGATAGACTAATGAGACTTATGGTGCTTACAAAGGGAGAGAAATCAAGATGATATATTGAAAAATCTTGGCGAGCTATGAATTGTTCGAGATGTTCACACAAATTTTTGGCACGGGTAGGATGAAATTTGATTTTGTAATAGCATGAATTGTGAGAATTACCCCCCCCTTCCCCCCCCTCTTCGACCGCTAAGTCTCATTGAGAAACCATATCCATTTCCCATTTAGTATTTATACGAGGAATGTTCCGGAGTTCTGAGTTCTCTTTGTATCGGCGAAACCTTTTCTTGAGATCCATCAGGAATTAGTAATACGTTAAACATTGCCTTGCAAAAAAAATTTCACATCTGAAAATTTCGGGTTTCTTGTGCTCGTACACTTTCCATCTTCATGACAGTGGTACGTGCAGGGATAGCTTTTCCTTGGATTGGGAATAACCGTTCGACGGCTCATATAACTTTGGATTCTGATCAGAAAGTCTAATGCAAAATCCTCGTTTTTTGCGTTTACATCTGCGAGTATGGGTAAATTGAGCTGTCTGAAAGTGTTAAACTCGAAAGTTATTATATCGAGCGCAAAAAGACGAAGCTTGGAATCCTTCGGTAGTCTGCTGTAAATGACTAAAGCATCCGGTGAGCTAAGTGGAAAATCGGTCTGGATTGCATCCATGACTTCATCCATGAGTTCAGTAAGACAAATCTTATCAGCTAGAATATAAACCTCGACCGGATTCCAGAAGCTGCCATCTGGTGGTAATCTGTTCGTGTAGACCCAACCTACCAACACGTCGAAAGCTACTGTGTTATCTTCTCGGAGTACTGCACTATTTGTTCAGCTTTCTGAAAATCCACAATTGAACACCTTATCAAAGTAGGGTACGCGTGTAAATAGATGTGCTTTATGAATCCGGAACAACCAGTGTAGGCAATAGTATACTATAATAAAACAGTGGTGTGTATAAAGCTTTTAATATAATAGTTAATATATATTAAATAGTTGAAAACTCACTATTATAGATATCACTCAAAACTGATATCTATAAAGATATATAGGAAAATTGAAATATGAAAATCTAAAAATACATAAAAGATAACTTTAAAAATCAAAACTAATTTCAATAAAACTTGAATAATAAAAAAATACTATTCAAAAAAGTAAATCCTATCTTTTATTTATTTAAATTCTTGAATTCTATATTATCTTTTATTTACAAATCCAAATTTAATTATGATTTTAAGTATTCTATTCTTTCAATAATTGCAATTTGAAATTAATTTTATTTTATTATAATAATAATTTTTACTAAAGAAAATAAGCATTTAATAGAAATAAATATATTAAGAATACTAAACAAATTAAATATTATTTTGCTTAAATTAGAGTATACTTATTATTATATAAAATCAAATCATTATTTATAAGAATCTTGAATATATTCAAAAGAAAAAATAATAAGATATTTTATATATTTGTTTATTATATAACAAAATATCTTTTTAGCTTATAAATATATAATCAATATGTTAAAAAAGATTTCTTCAAATATTAATTGAAATAAATCTTCGAAATCTAGCTTATATTAATCTTTTCAAAATCTTTTAATATTATTCTTTTATTTTTCGATTTATAATAAATAAGATTTCTTTTAAGATTCTTCAAAATATAATCATTTTTATATAGAATTTAATATAACAATAATAATATAATATAATAATCTATTAATGAAAAAATAGTATTTTTCGAGTTTTGTTTATTTATTATTAATATAGAAATCTAAAAATAAATTGCTTGTATAGATAATCTAAATAAGATTAGATATAAATAGAATAAGTAAATAAAGAGATATAGAATAAAGAATATATAAATAAAGAATATATAAATAAAGAATATATAAATAAAGAATATATAAATAAAGAATATATAAATAAAGAATATAGATTATACCTTTCTATTTTCAAAATACTATAACAAAAACTTTATTATAAAAAGAACTCTCTCAAAAATAGTATTATTGCCCTTTATAAACTCTATTATATCTTTTAAAATATTTAAAAAATAATAAATATCTTGTAATTAATTAAAATCATTATTTATTAGCTTAAACTCTATAAAAAGCTTATTTAAATATTAAATCCATTATTTTTTATATATATAATATATCTGAGATATAAGAAATATTAAAAGAAAATTATTAATAGAATTCTATCAAATTGAGTTATCTTTTATAAATTGTTTTCCTATTAATCTATCCTATTATTATAATAAACAAAAGGAATTATTAATTTTAAAAATAAAATTATAACATTTACTTATCACACCTTTCTTTTTTCAATATTCATAATCGAATTTTGAAATCAAATCAATTCTATATATAAAAGTTTCAAAATTATAATCTGAATCAAAAGCTTAATTTTCAAATATAAAATCTTTAAATAAAAATGTTTTTATAAAGAGATTGATATTATATATATTATATCGAATTCAATTCTATATAGTATTCTATTCAATATTATTTTTATTAATAAGATTTAAGAAATATTCAAAAATATTAATAAAATCAAAAAAAGAATAAAAGAGGAAAAAGGGAAAATCTATAATTTAAAAAATAAATAAATAAAATATTATTATTTGATATATTATTTATTATTAAATACTCTAATTTGCTTATAATTTCCTATTTATCAATTTTATTATATAAAAGTTTTACAAGATTTTTATTAATATAATAATCTTTAATCTCTTTTAATATAAAAGTAATAATTTGTAATTTGTTTATTTTGTTAATAAACTAAGTTTAAATATCAAAAACATTATATCTATTAAAGAAAATCTAGATATTATAAATAATATAAATTTTATTATAAAAAGAATATATTTTTTATTTCATTTTGAATTTATTTTTATTGAAATTATAAGTAATCTATTTTGAAATAATATAATAAAAACTAAGAATCTAGATATTCAATTGTTTATTAAAATAAATAAAAAGAATTCGAAATTTATTATATTCAAAGAAATTTGGTAATAAAGAATATTGAATAAAAAATTAAATTATAAGAGTCTCAAGAGTTTGAGAATCAATAATATAAAATTCAAACAAATAATCGAAATCCTTCTTCTTATCAATTATTCTCCTATATTTAAAAATAATAATTTTGTATATATTAATAAAAATTTGCTTAATAATAATTTATATATACTGAAAACACTTTTCTCGAATTGAAGTATTAATTATTTGATATATACTTCAAAGATATATTGATATAATCTAAATATTATTAATTTTAAGATATTTAATTTTATAATAATTATATCTTTATTTTATTTTATCTTTTTTAATAAAATATATTATTTAAAAATTCTCATTTAGTATATATTTCCAAACTTATATTTATTAATAATAAATTACTAATATTATTAAATTTATAAATATATTAGAATCCTTAATATTAAATAAGAATATAGATATTGATATAGATAATAAAAGAATTGAAGGATTAAAATCAAAAAAATCATTTTATAAAGATTTAATAGATTTAATTAAAATAGGAAAATTGTGAAAAAATAGAAATTAATTAGATTGAGAGTTATTCTTGTAGAAAATAAAATCAATAGAATTTAGAATATTAAATGTATAAGTAGAAGATATTTTGAAGGATTAAAAGTAAGATAGAATAGAATAATAAAAAAAAAAATTATTTAGGGATTCTATTTTATTAAATAATAAAAGATTTAATAAAATCACTATTCTATTAATTATTTCTAGATTTTTCAAAATGATTGAATTTATAAAAATAATGTTCTAATATCAATATTCATATTTAAAGATATCAAAAAAATCAAAATATTTGATAATATTAATAGTTTATTATTAATTAATAATAATTCAATTGAATATATAATTTGATATTATTGAAATCTAGGAATAACCTCAAATTCGTATATATCAGCTTATTCCGTATTAATTAGAGATTTGTATTTCTGTATTTTATTAGTAGTATTCAATATTAGAATGATATTAAATATCTTTAGTGGTATCGAATTCCATATTATATATATATATATTTCGAAGAAAAATCGATATGTAAGAGTTCTGGAACCTACTCACCGCACATGTAACGCTTTTCCGGCTAAAATATACGATTATTCAGCTTTTTATACCCTGGTTTATTTATGAATGTATTAGATAAAATTGAATATAGTATTACAGAAATATTTAAAATTACTTAAATTACTCAAAAAAAATATCATTTATTTTTAAATATTTTTATAATAGTACTTTTGAGGGGTTAAAGTTGAAAATTCGAAAAAATTCGAAAAATTCGCTTGTTTTGTATGGGAAAAGCATTACAAGTTAAAAATTCTGAACTTTTTCAATTAAAAGCTTATATAATTTTTCAACAAAAATATTTAAAAATAAATTCGAAATTTTCATATATAAATAATAATTCAAATTATTCATTACAAAGTTTTTATAAATTAATATCAATAATTGTATAAATTATATAAGATTTTAGTTTATATAGGAAAACATGAATTTTGCAGGGATTATGTCACAAAACCTCACGCTGTGCGGTGAGTATGTTCGATAACTCTTACTATTATCTAGCCCGTATACGGATTACGGGAAATACTATTGCCTACACTGGGAACAACGTCAATTCTTTCCCGACTCTGATATCTAGTATATGAGTCCCCGCTTTCCTAGTCCTAACTCAGCAAAATATTCTTACCCTACCAAGCGACTAAACATCTGTAAAATGCAGGGACACTGTACTCACTTCAAGAACGTCATTCTGCTCATGAACTTCTGTTTCTTCGAGAAATCCAATTTGTCTTCCTCCTCACTTGTTAAATCTCTCTACAATTAGCACACTTCGAGTTTAGTTCAAAACAGGATAATTATTGATTAGAAAGATGGAAACTTTAAAAATCTAGCGAGATACCATAAAAAGATATTTATCTGTCTCAACGTTCTTTATCGAGTTTCAAAACAAGGTCTTTAAGTTTTGAGTTGACGGATTACTAGAAGATTAATTACGAAAGCTAGAGTAGAAACTACATTGAATCATCCACTCTCTAATAAAAGCCTGGAAATCATGTTTTGGAAAAAGAAACTTTCTCGGAAGTGTAATTGGTAATGGTGTATGCATTCACCAAAAGTCATGAACTATTTTCTCGCCTCAACACCATCCTCGAAACAACATTTGGAAGAGAACGGTAATTGATAGGTTCACCCAGTATATATCACATGTTAAAGCTTCTAGATTTGAGAAACAGTCTTGTAACTCAGAATAAAAATTGACAATGTAAATCTAGGCAATGGTGCTAGGATCTTCAGTCATTGCAGCCACTCTCATTTCCGCCCGTCAAAAGATCCATAAATACCCTCCCCACTCTAGAAGGCTGGAGACTCTTCGACTTTGAGCCGCATCTTCTCTAACTCAACGAACAGCTGCAGCCGATTCCTTCTCCATGAATATGATAAATACCACCATCACCTGCTGATGGATTGGTCGACTTTGGGCCCCCACGGACTTGACCTCGAACGGCTGTGAGGAAATCGGCAGTCAGATCAGTCTCTCTTGTTACTACACCCATCAAAAGGGCCATCGGTGTTAGATCGGGCTCCTGGTTCAAGGAAAAGGCATAGAGTAAGCTGTTTAATACATATAAACGTATTTTTGAGCCCGGCAACGATCTTCTGTAAACCCAGATTCCGTGGTTAATTGAGGGTAGAAAGTCATTGTCTTTATCAAACTGTCGCATGAGATCCATTGCCTCATTCATCAGGTCTGGTATGCATAGTTTATCCATAAGTAGGTAAAAATTGATAGTGTTCCAATTTGTAGAAACAGAGCCGGGCGAAACACGATTCAAAGGTCGGAGTGGGTGATACTGAGAATACGCCCATTCAAGTAATACATCAAATGACTCAGAAAAATCTTCGGGAAATTCTGCGGAGTTGTTTGAAGCCTCTGAGAAACCGCCGTTGAACATTTTATTGAAGTATGGTATCTTGGTACAGAGAATATTCTTGTGCACTCGATAATGCGTACGATTTGGACCGACATATAGATCGACCGTCTCGATACCGATATTACTATTTATTGTTAGCGTGGTCCAGACGCTCGAGAGGAAATTGGAATTAGCACTGACCTGAGAAATGGATGTGACTTTGGAGTTGATTCAGGGTCTGATTTTGCCTCTGACTTGGGATCCATGTTGAGTTAGGGTGCTAACCAGTAAATCTCCTTTGTAGTTGTCGGTGATTAAAATCTCTGCGAGGTTGAGACTTCGAGTTCAACTTATAAGATATTTTGTAATGAGTTTGCCTTTATTGAATGTAATGTTACGGCAAGTAACGAACTTTTTGATACCTAGATACTAAGAGTTCTGGAACCTACTTACCGTATATGTAACGCTTTTTCGGCTAAAATATAGGATTATTCAACTTTTTATATCCTAGTTTATTTATTATAATTAAAGATAAAATTGAAAATTCTCTTGGAAAATATTATTTAATTAATCAAATTTAATAGAAAAATAAATAGAATATTTTTTTCTAATTTTTTAAATAGGATTTGAAACAATTAAAGTTGAAAACTCTAAATTTTTATGAAAATTTGTTTATTTTATATAGGAAAAATGTTACTTGTTAGAATTTTTGAAAATTTTCGATTTCAATTCTGAATAATTAATCAACAAAAATAATAAAAAATATTTCAATTAATTTTTTATGTTTAGATTACAATTATTTATTATTTCTGATTTTTTTTAAAAAATAAATACAAAGGTTCCAATTAAACATTAGATTTATTAGTTTATATAAAAAAACTCATTTTTTGCAGGGATTTTGTTACATTTGTTATAGGGGTACAGTAAGTAGGTTCCAGAACTCTTACAAATCATGATTGAGATCCACGTAGGATTAGCAATCAACATGAGTGAATAGGTTCACTTCACCAGATTTTCAAAATAGTCTACTGTATAATTCCGATGGATGCATACCTAGTGACTTATATTAGACACATTTCAATTGTTTGAAGGTTGTAAAGGTATGGATACCCGGAGTCATTAAATTAACCTCTTCAACTTGAACCGTATTAATCGTTGATCATTTTCATAATTTAATACAATGTAGAGGACTTGTTGAAAGACATATCTAAGAGGACTCAATCATCCAATCAAAAACATGTAACATAAATTTAGATTTTCTCTCTGCCTCTATAAATATTAATTCGAAAGTATTAGTTCTAGAAGAAGAAGAGAAAGAAAAAAGGCTGATTAGACGGTGAAGCTCTATAAGGCCAAGGGATATGTGTGAATAAGACGCAAAGAAGGAAAACATCGACATGTCATAGTGCACAGAAAGTTTGGGCTAGAATCACTTGGATTGAACTAAATGTCAGACGAGACCTGGCGCATAATTAAGCGTGAGCCTGCTTGATAGATGAATGGGTTCCAAACGTAGGTAACTCTTGAGTTCTGAAAACTTCAGTGGCTTTATTTCTCTGCTAGAATACAAAAAGGTCTCATGGAGATGAATGACTGTCATAGTACATGTGATGTAAAAGCCTGTACTCGTTCAAAGAAAGAGATATTATGACTGTATATTGAACCGAACCTTCACATAGAAGACTCCTTTATTCCCCCATTTTCTTAGCAGTAATTCCGTTCGTATTACTAATCAAGTTCTGTTATGCCTATAGCATTCCTCGTCCTTTGTATGATTGTGGTACTCGCATTTGGTGGCAGGAATCTTTGGATCAATGACTCTCGGATCTGTTGGTGCTCCCACTTTGACATGTCTGCGAAGTGCAAGCATGAAGTCTGTAAAGAGATCATTGTCGCTTTGCATTGCCTTGATGAAATGGTCATTGAGATTGGAACCCAAATTTTCTTGGGTGTGAAATCTCCAAACCAACACTTGGATAGTATATCGTCGAAGTGCTGCTCCTTCTGGAGTGATTTGGTATGCCTTTGTAGCCCAGTCCATGCCAAAGTTTGAATTCTTAGCTCTACAACTGTGTCGATAAATGTCCAGTGCACGATCCTCCAACTGAGTGAGACCAAGCTTTTCTGCTAATGCGTAAAAGCATAGGAAATTCCAGTTCTCCGGGCCGGCATTATCCCCGACCTCATAAAATCGAACGTGTCCAGAGTATACCCACTCAATAAGTATGTCAAAAGACTCAGGAAGGTCCTCGGGAAATTTTGCCGAATTCTCTTTCGCTTCCTTAAATCCACCGTTAAACATTTTATCGAAGTATTGTATCTTGTTGCAGAGAAAGGATTTATGGACTCGAAAAAGAGCTTCTTCAGGGCCTACTATGAGATCGACCATTTCTGTTTTACTTTATACTGTTAGCTGGAATTCTTTTTTTATTGTTTACTTTGAAACATACTTAAGAAAAGTGATAGTGGTAGCTTGATCAATCTTGACAGGGCGTTCAGCTTCATTTGTCTTGTCCGTAGCAACCGGATTTTGAATTACTGCACTAAACGGATCATTCATTTTACTAGATAGATCGACCATTGCATTTCCACAACTACCGCGAGTACTTCCAAAGCTACCGCGAGTATGGTCACTGCCTCCACCGCCCCTACGAGCAGAGCCTCTGTAAGTACCGCGTCCACCGAAAGGTGACGACATTCTTGATATGATTGAGAAGACTATTTCGAGATGAGCTTAAATGCAAGATCTATAGATGTAGTTAGCAGGAAGGTCATTTCCCAGAATGAAGTAAGAAGCACTTTTGGAATACTTGCGCGTTTGAATGATAGAAATGGTTCTGCAGAAGATCTATTGTCGAATTCGAGAATTCAAATTTTGTAGTCGAGTCAATGATTTTCGGGAAAAGATTTGGAAGACTTATCTACGTATTCATCAATTTTTTCAAGCAAACCAAAAAAGTGAATTGTCCTAAGAAGTTCGAACAGAAGGTGAGAGTCGTGGGCGGTAAGTCACGGGTTTAGCTCCAGCCATCCGACTGTGCCCTAGCGTCAAAAGGGGATATATTGGACTTGTAACGCTCTTCATATCAGATGCAAGTATTTTTTCAATTTGCATACTAAATTCACTGCAAAAAAGTCACAAAACTTTCATTCACACAAATAGTTCAAGGAAGAAAAGACTATGTTTTAAAATTTGCTTGATATTGGTTAATTAGGACGACACCAGGCCGAGAAACAGGCATGTTCAGCCGATGCGAATGAGAAATGGGCGTCGACAGATCTTTCAATCATCTGAGAGCATCGCTGTAGAGATTTTCCTCTTGAGCTTGTTTTGCTTTTTAGTGCATTCCTTGCCAAGCTTGTGACTGTGATATACACAATCGTTCCCAAGTTTTGGGTCAGTTATGGCTTTATTATTGGATACCTCATCTCTCAAGGCGACAAGAAAATCTTTACAAAGATCATCATCATTTTTGAGGATACAATGCATCAAGTTGGTTGGCCATTTTGTTGTGTAGAAAGATTGTGGTGATCTGAAGACAAAGATCAAAGTGTGCAACCCATATAGACGATATCCTGAGCCTTTCTGGGACTCTTTGTATATCTTTTTAATATACTCCAAGCTGTGCATCTTTCGATGGACTCGCTGGGAGTCACGCAAACGATCCATAATTTCGTCCATTAACTCTGATAAACATAGCTTCTCACAGGTCAAATATAAACTGTGGCAACTGCATGTAAAGCGCACGAAATCCTCCTCATGGCTGCAGGTGGGCTGAGAAATACGTCCGCTATAGACCCAGCCTATAAGCAAGTCAAACGACTCGAATGTGTCTTCAGGGAAAGTGGCTGAGTTGTTGGCAGATTCCACCCAAGGGCCATTGAACATTTTATCGAAGTATGGAACTTTTCTGCAGAGGATGCCTTTATGAACACGGATAAGCTCCTTGTCAGGTCCAACGAATAGATCAACCATTTGAGTGCCTGCGATACTAAGAAACATTAATTTCACTAATTATAGTGTTTGGGTGGGGTATCTCACTCAGAAAAAGCGCCATTGCTTAGGGTTTTGGGTTTTGTTTCGGAAGCCATGTTTAATCTAAAAAACGACATCATTAGCCTCCTCCTGTGAGAGTCTCTCGAACATCATTTTAACTCACATTCTAGTATCCAAGCACTTGAGCATCTGGATCTTAAAAGATCTCCAGAATAGTTTGCGCGTTCTCGAAACTTTGAGGGGGGCCAGCGTAGACTCGTTAAATCTTCAATGGCAGAGCAAGGTGTGGTTGTTGATTTGAGTTATTCTTCGAAGCCGTATTTGATTACGTGACAAGAAATCGAGGCTCGAGACCGTTCGGAATTATCCAAAGATGGAAACCTCTCAACGAGTTTCTTGGTGGTTGATAAATCTCGAACAAAGGTGAGTTATTTATATTGAGAAGTTGACTTGCAAAAGACAACTGGGAGGATCGCGAGGCTACTGCGGTAGCATTCACCTCCACCTTTTGCGAAAGACTACGTTATGGAGAAGTTTTTTCTGGGTGAAGATTTCAAAAAAATATGACATGAAAGCTTGATGTAATTACAAAAGTGTTGGTTTGAGATGAGATACGGAAGACGTGGTTCCCACTATCAGTAGTCCCCTAAATGTCTGTATTGTATTCTATCTAAAGAGCTAGCTATGTACGAAAGTTGTAGGCCTTATATAGGCACTATTGAAAGAGCTAGTCTCTTCGCCTTCGCTTAATCCCTTCTTTATACGGTAGCCATTGTATTGAAGTGAATCCTTTGAAGTGAACATCCTTGTTCACAAAAAAAGATCTTGGTGCCATAAATACTTCTTTTCCTTCCCCCTTGACCCCCTAGAAAAGAATTGTATCCCGCCCATCCGAAAGGAAATTTTGTTACCAAGTGCCTTCGAGATACGAGAAAGAGAATCTTGTCGTGCATTGATATGAGCAAGGAAATGGGCAGTCAGGATGATTATGGCATCTCCATAGAAGAGACGTCGTTTCTTGGATCCATATCATTACCACTCCAATTGTTGTCCTCTCTTCTTGATAAATCCAAATAAATCTCCAACATTTCCTCGTTCTTGGCTAGGAATTTTGTGAGAGAGGTCGTATCAACATCAGAAAATGGAATTGGTTCGCCACGAGAATCGTTCGAATACTCGAGCCCCTCAGTTGGCGGTTGCAATGACTGGAATCGAAGCATGCGGACAGCGTACTGGCGGGGTTCTGATTTGTTTGCTGTCTTCTCAGAAATGTATTGGAACTCCTCAGCTGTGTAGTAAGTTCCGTAAGCCTCATCTTCGTGTCGCCAAATTTCCATAACGTGAGTTTGTAGACTTGTCACGCAGAACTTGTCCGCTAAAACCCAAAGATCCAATTTTTTGCGGAAATCTTGACCCATAAGTGACCAGACGTTATCGTATGTAATCCAAGACATTAACATATCGAAGACTTCAGGATCATCTTCTGGGAGTATCGCCGTGTTTTCTTTCGCCTCTTTGAAATTTCCGTTGAACATCCTATCGAAGAATTTAACTTCGTGGCATAAAATGTCTTTGTAAACCTATGTGGCTTGTTGGTTTTTCGGTTGAGGAATACCATGAGCGATATAAGATATGCAAATCAATTCATACGATAAATCGACTTACACGAAACAATATCTTTTCTTCCCCAACATAAATGTCAACCATTTGAGTACCATGCTCCTCGAGAAATCGCAGCGATGTTTTTCCTTTACTCCCAGCCAATACTGAAGCTGCTGTACTGGACTGACCTAGAACATCCGGAGCTTCATGATAAGCTGAAGTTCTCTGAATTGCTGCACTTCTCTTGAGAAGTTCGCTGATGGGAATCTCCTCAATATCATTTTCGTCTGAAAGATCTGATCGAACCATCTGGAGCTCCCACAAGTGGGCTTCACTTGCCTCTGTCTTCTTCGATTGACTAGTCATATCTTGCTGAGTTGATCTTTCCGGGAGCGATGAGAATGCTTTCAGCTTAAAA
The DNA here is from genome assembly GCF_014898535.1 of Botrytis deweyae. Taxonomy (NCBI): domain Eukaryota; kingdom Fungi; phylum Ascomycota; class Leotiomycetes; order Helotiales; family Sclerotiniaceae; genus Botrytis; species Botrytis deweyae. Next base: position 367,407 of record NW_024066215.1, read on the forward strand.
GAGATAGCAGACAAAACGTCGTTCAAAGATAATTTAAGAAAAAAGATGAAAGGTTTGGTGAAGTTTTGAGAGACACACGTAAGCGTTTTGAAAATTACAAGTTGCGCTAAAGTGTAACATGACGAGTATCTACCTAGTAGGAAATTGAGGCAATTTAGATTGATTATATATTAGATATTCAATTATATTACAACTATCTAATTCACTTTTTCTGTTTTAGCTTAGGCTACAATCCCTAAAGTAGGAAAATAAGAATTGAATACAAATTATATAAATATAAAGCTTTCTATAATTTTAGAATAGATTATTTCCTAAAAGTTAAAAGTTTAATTACTCGTATATATTCTTTATTACATTCTTTATACAATTATATTTAAATTCATCAGATCGAACTTTAACTAATTTGAATTTCTATCATAATAGTGAATTCTTTATATATAAAATTTAAACATTTATTAGGATATTCGCTAGCTTATTCATTAATATTAATTCGATGAAAAAAAAGGAAAAAAAATAACTCAAATTTAAGCCTTAAATCTAAGATAACTTCAAAAAATTTCTTATATCAACTTGAATACTCTTAATTGTCTTTATATTCCTAATCATTTATTAACTTTAATCATACTAACTCATTTCAGAATATAGAAAATTATAATTTCTATTTTAATCCGATCAGAAATAGAATTTAAAACTGAAATAGATATATAGCAATTATAGATCGGAACTAAAAACACTTCATTTCCTGTACGGTAGGTATGAAGGAAAGACGTTAAAGTGAATTGATTATGTAATTTGAACCACAGTATTTTCGTGAGAGGAGTCATGCAGCAATTATTGAATTTCACAACGTATACTACCTGCAAAAGAGTGATGCTGACTGAATGAAAGCTTGATTATTGATTAGTGTTTTCTACAATTCTTCAAGAGTTTGAAAATATATGTTATAATACTGTGAAAAATTAGATCTCTATTTCCACGGTAATTCTAAGGTCACCCATACTTCGAGAATCGACACGTTCACTGCGTAGATTTATCTGACGACACTTAGAATGCAATAGCCTGGCTAATCTACAGAGCTAGGCGTTGTATCAATTAACAGCTCTTTTTTCTTTTGAAACGTCACTTCGAGCATCGAGGAACTTTCACCAAGATATAATTTTAAGCCTTCTAGACAACAAGCAGGTAAATGATAGTTAGCTAGAAGCAAAAGGAGGAATAATAAAATGTGATTAAATGATGAGAGAAGCATGAATTAAGAAATTTGTCCATTTTGAAAACTGAAGCCATTTGCACAAATGCAATGAAAGCTATTTAACTATGTAACTATTTTCCCCTCAAAGGTATCCCAAACTCACTTCATGCTACAATTAAAGCGCCCAAGCCATGGATAGTAATCTCAGATCACTCCATACCATAAAATTCTCTCGAAATATCCGCAAACTGTACATTTGACCCAGAAATATCCTATCGGAGAACAAGCAACGCCGCAAGCTCAATCATCCTCTACAGCCGCATTACTACGCTTGATCGAAATAGGACAGTCATGATGAGAAAAATGCTGATGCAATTCGCATAGGTTCCATTTTCGTGGATCGAGAGGATGCTCATAAGTTCCGCGATCTGTGATTTGGCTTCTGCAGTATTCAATATAGTCGATACCGGCATTTTCAGAGCGGGAAAGGAGGCTCCAAAGCTCGTGACTAGGAATCTTGGGTCTACCGGTGTCTTTGTTGGATTCATCGGAGGTCAAGAGCCAGCTGAAGTTTGTGTTAGTTTGTGTTCAAAAGATTGAGGGAAGGGGGAGGAGTTATGGAAACGTACTCAAAAACAGCAATATAGAGCTTTCTCAAAGGATTACCCGGATCAGTTTGTGAATAAACGGTACTAAAGTCCCGAACATCTGGTAGAATGGCTGCTTTATCATCCCCACCCCAAAACTCTCTCATAGCCAAATCCATAAGCTCATCGCACAATCGAGGGATATGGAAATCGGTTGCCATGATGTACGCGTCGACAAAACGGTAGTTAGAAAGACCTTCGGCTCGTCCTGGCTTATGCAACTCTAGTGGCATAACTGTACCCTTAGTAAGCCATTGAATGATGACTCTGAAAGATGAGGCCATGTATCCGCGAACATAGACGGAGTTGGAGTAAGGCTTGCGAAACTTGTTAAAGTGGGGTACGATTTCGAGTAAAGCTTCGAAAACGGTTTCTGTGAAGTAAAATGTCGCGTAATCTTCCAGTTGACCGCCGAGACCACAACTAATCATGCAAGTCTTTCTGGAAAATTGTTAGATATGATGAAGAAAGCTGCTGGAAAAAATCAATCACTCAGGTTCCTCAAACTTCTCACGACTACGCTTGTTACTTTTCTGAGTTGGATCCTGGGATGAACTTGTAGATTGTTTTGGTGCCATTGTTGATTGTGTAGCTGGCTTTTTATCTTCATCCTGAGATTCGGGGTTGTAACTTGCCTTGTGAGTAAGAGGAAGACGGATAGACTTTGTGGCTAAAGTAGTTGACTTCTTATTGTGTCCCTTTGGGGACCTGTTTGTAGAATCTGCAATGAAAGATGATGATCTCGGGAGTGCCTGTCTTTCTAATACTGAAGGTGGGGCCTTTTTGTAAAGTCTTGTCTTCTTTTTAAGTGAAAAAGAAGAAAAGGGACGGGTGGCAGGAGGTATAGCTGTGTGATTCAATTGTTCACTTGGGATTAGGTCGGGATCCTGCTTTGGATAAATTGAGCGATACTTTCTAGCTGTATCAGCAGTTGCTGATGTTGTGGCCGTAGTATTTATTGAAGACGGGGCAAGTGTTCCGGTGGTAGTCGTGGCTTGCTTGGGAAGAGGTCCGAGAGATCTTTGAGCTGAATTTGATGGTTCTTTAATATCGGATTGTTTTTGAACTCGAGTTCTTAATGAAGATCTGCGGTCCATTTCAGTGGAGGTAGTATTCTGGGGAGAAGACATGGCTGGTGGTAAGTTGATATCAATCCAAAAGCCGCATTTGATTTGGGGAAAAAGTGAGGGTGTAGCTTATTAATGTAATTTATCAAGTTTATCAGAATTGGGCCGTGTTGAGGAAAGGTATGTAAATTGAGATTGAGAAATTTGACGAGCCTTGCTAATTTTCCTTGAAATTTAAGCGAGGATCTATGGTCTCATTTCGTCAATCATGTGAGCGACAATTCACTTTGTTCTCTTCACGCTAGCAGAAATAAATCTTTTCCACAACACTTGATTAAAAATTAAAGTTTCAATTGATATATACCTAGGCATACAAAGCAGGACTTCGCAATAGGTGCAGTAGGTAGTATGATGCTACACATTTATTCTATTCACCAGGCTAGACAGTTAATATTCTGTACTAATTTAGCACCCTCGCTCATCTAATACAGCTACCTAGGTATAATATATGACTTGAGATCATTCACTACACTTCTTATGAACCCTATCAACATTGAAAATTCGTTTTGGAAAATATTCCCGTGTCATGACCATCCCTGTGATTCTTGAAAGAATTGATCAAATTCAATCTCTGATAGAAGAGGGTTGAGAAGTTTCATCTACACGCTAGTAATAAAAGCATTCAATTGAGATGAAAAATAAGCTAGGGCTATTGGAAGAAGAGTGATTATTGGAATACTATTGGAAACGAACAACAAAAACATCATAGAAGTCAATACTTTGATTTGATGATGTAATGTCACATCAATTTCGATTGCAAACAAATTTTTGACTATGCAAAAAAGGATACAGTTTTATCTATAAACGTGACTGAACTATGTACTTGGAAAAACCGAGACCAAAACTCAGAGCAATAACAGAATATGACTCATTCATAACAATTCACAAAGCATTGAAATCATCACCACCACCCTCTCTACTTCCCAAAAGCCGGACTCTCAAAAACCCCCTCGAACGCCTCCGCCAACCAAAGCTTCCTATCCCCCGGCATCCTCAGCGCTCCCTTGCCAGGCCAGCCCTCTATCCACCCCGCCAATCCATCCGCCTCCCTAACACACTCTTTCCAATCCCCCTCCTTCACATTCTCACCCTTCTCCACCATAATCACCACGACACTTTCCCAATCCCTAAATCCCTCGTCCAACAACGTCCTACTCCCATTCTTCAACCACCTCCTCTCAATCCTCAGCTTCACCATTTTCCTCTCTCCCACCTTCGCCTTTTGCACGATCGCCGAAAGATGTCGTTTCAACTGCGACACATTCCACAGTATCGGAATATCATGACATACCAAATAATGCGGTGGCGCCGCACCCGGAAAATGTTGTTTCGCAGAAGTGAAAATCGTAAGATTGAGACTAATCTTTCTGCGCTCAGGAGACTCGGAAGCATAAGCGTGCATCCAAGCTATATCTACAGGGGCCAATTCGTAGTCAGCCGGGACAGGAGTACGAGTAGATGGAGACGGAACATCGGGAGCTACGGTTCCCGCTCTCCCTTGCAAGTGTGTAGGACCTCTGAAGCTCAACCAGGAGAGATCGGGAAAATTGAATCTGCCGGCGATGCTTTGGAAAAGTCCACCTCCTTGAGCCCTTTTTGCAAGTGCAGCAGCTTCTTCTTGATCCTTTTTATCCTGCTCTTTCTTCTCACGTTCCTTTCTCTCCTTTCTGAGTTCAGGATTTTGAGCTTCTGACTCGAGGTTTTCTACTGTCACTGATGTTTCAACCTCTCCTCTTTCCTTCCGTTTCTTCTCAATGTGATCGCGTGCCAATCGTTCTTCCCGCTCACGTTCTTCCCTTTCTACTCGATCTTTCTCCTTTTGCTTCTTAGCTTTTTCAGCTATCAATCGATCTTCTTCATCTTTCTTCTCCTGCTCCTGACGTTTCTTCTTCTCGTTTTCTTTCTGCTGAAGTTCATTTTGTGCAAGATCCTTCTGCAAACGATCAATTTCTTCATTTGCCAATCGATCTAGCTCATCTTTCTTCTCTCGCTTTAGGCGTTCATTTTCTTCGCGTTCTTTCTGCTTCTTCATCTTTTCCTTCTTATCTTTATCCTCTTTAGCTTTACGTTCATCCGCAAGTTTTTTCTGTTTAAGTGCCTCCTGAGCCTGTTCTTTTTCCACCCGTTCACGCTCTTTCCGTTCGATTTCATCATTCTTATCCTTTTCGATTTTGTCCCTTCTCCTTTTCTCATCTGCCTCCTGTTGAGCTTTCTTCTGCATTTCTGCACGTTTCTTCTCAGCTTCTGCTTTTTGCTCCGCAGTTGGTTTTTCCCCAGGCTTGTCCTCGCCCTTACCCGTAGGCTTGTCCTCGCCCTTATCCGCAGGTGGTTTTTCCCCAGGCTTGTCCTCGCCCTTACCCACAGGTGGTTTTTCCGCAGGCTTGTCCTCGCCCTTATCCGCAGGTGGTTTTTCCGCAGGCTTGTCCTCACCCTTACCCCCCGGCGTGGAAGGAGTGACCCCTCCAGGCGCAGGAGTGACCCGTTTAGTTTCAGCCAGGAGATCATCTAATGAAGTAGTGACCGCTGCAGCTTTTGTCAGGAGACCATCTTTGATCTTGTTCAAAATATCTCCAACATCAATCGGTGCACCTGGCTTTTTCTTATCTTCCTTATCTTTCAAATCTTTAGCAATTTTATCCCTAGCGATTTGAGCGGCTTTTTCTTTCTCTTCTCTCTCCCTATTAATCTGATCTCTGAGGGCCATCTCTCTTTTCTCTCTCTCCTTTCTCTCCTTCTCGGCTTTGTCTGCTTTGGCTAATTCATCTCTTTTCCTCTCCTCCTCCTTTTTCTTTTCATCAGCTTCACCCTTACCTCTTGCCGTTTCCTCGTCCTTCAATTCTTGTTTTCTGAGTTTTTCAGCTTCTTCCCAGGCAGCCGCCTCTTCACGATCCTTCTTCTCTTTGGCCCTTTTCCTCTGCTGGCGCTCCTTCTCCTCAAGAGCCTTTAGCTCCTCTTTGGACATCATAAGTCTAGCAACTAGTTTTTCTAATCTTTTCTTCGCGGCTTGAATCCGCTTTTGACTTTTCTCCTCTTCGGCTGGGTCAATCGGGCCAGGATTCATCACACTCTTTTCTTTTTCCCGCATCGACTCTGAATCAATGAGTTCGCCTTCACCTGTCCTGACTACCTCCTCGTTATTTCTCACCATCGCCAAATATTCCAAGAAATCTGCAACCTCACGATCCGTTTCAAAGGCAAGACTTGATCTCTGTTCTTGAATCGGCGAAAGTGATTTTTCAGGTCTAAAGGGTGAACCAGGACGCGGCTCGGGAAGTGATATGTTCTCTGCTTCTTCGGTTGAACTGGTGCGAGGATCTGTTTCCGCGGAATCTTTCGGAGCCAAAGATACATTAACGGTGACAGCCGTCTCAGCTTCTCCACCATCTCCAGCTCCTTTAGGCGCTGTGCGAACACTGAGTAGACCTTTTCTTCCCGAATCCTTTTCACCTTGTGTAGATGGTTCAGGTATAACGACTCCCTTGCCTCTAAGAGCGGCCACGAGTCCAGAAAGATCCATCCGTTTTCTTTGCCCAACCACCGGTGGCGCGTTTTGCGCATCATGTACTCCCTCAATATCCTCAATCGTCTTATCCACTTCAATATCTTCAATCTTCTTCTTTGCTACCGTCGCCGCGAGGGCATCCGCAAATTGACGCTTCTTCGCCTCTTCTTCCTCCTTATTTCGCTTATCAAGTTGGCGAAATTTCAATAATTTTTCTTCGGCTTCAGCTTCCGATTTCAGCCAAGCATCCTGCCGATCAGCTTTCACCTCATCCGCTTGTTCTTTCCACAGATCCGTCAATTCCTTGTTTCTCTGGAGTAAAATGGGTCGACGAATATCTTGAAAAGCTTCCCAGTAGATGTCTCTATCTTCCGAATCGGAGAATTCACCAATCTGATCGAAAAGATCTTCTAGTTCTTCAGGTGCATCTTCTTTTTCCCATTTATCTCTCAGAAGTTGTTCAGCAAAAGACTCTCGAAGTACCACAGGTGGCGGTTGCTGTGCAGGTGCCGCGAAATGATGTTCAGCCGGCATCTCTAGCACCGCTCGCTCGGCAGGCGTCATATCCTTCGCTTTTTGCCAAACGGAATCCGGACGCATGTGAACTTGGAGTTTTACTAGTTCGACCTTTTCTTCAAGTTCAATTTCGGCTTCCAATACTTCAAGCAGTTCTTGTAATCTGAGTTTCACAAGGACATTGGTTTCCAACTCCACATTATTTCTTAACGTATTGAGATTTTGCCGTCTTTCTTCTAACCTAATAGATTCTTTGATACCAAGCGTGCACCGGATGATGACGTTTTGCAATTGGAGTATTTTGCTCTGATCGGTTTCAATTTTGAGCCGACGACTCGCTACACTTCTCTGTTCAAAAAGCCACGCCAGATGTTTTTCGCGTGCATCATACAGATCATTTTGTGCCCACGCTTCGAGCTCTTGAGCTGCAGTTTTGCTTTCGGAGCTTCTACCACGGTCTACCCATTCTTTAAACTTTTCTTCGAAAGTAGGTGATTCTGCAGGTTCGGCAGCCCATCTACGATATTTTTCACTTTGGCCTGGAGAATTCTATTTGGGTCAGTACGTGCAATTGCGAAGGATATATCACATGTACTTACATTCGAATCATGCGGTAGAGGCTTTTGAACAGGGTATCTTGGAGGAGATGCACCGTATAGACTGCCCTCATCATCTGCTACCAGTTCCTCAGCCGCTGGTCTGTCTGCTTTGTCTTCTTCCCCAGTAGGTTGTTTTCCCTTTTGCGAATCTACCTCCCCTGTCTCCAAGTCTTCACCACCTCCAGTTTTCTTTGGACTTTCAATATTTTCCGTCTTCTTACTACCCGTTGAACTTCTTTCAGCAATAGGGGAGAGATCAGGGGAGAGAAAGAGAGGTCTTCTCGGTCTTCGTGGTGGTTTACCTCGCCCGCCCCATTTATCACCTTGCAAAGGATCTTTCAAAGGACTTTGCAAAGGGTCAACTTCCTCTGCCCTACCCAAAGGTGTCGTTGCTTGTGTAGTATCAAGGGGTTTCATAGCCGGTACAGGAGCCGTGGAGCCCCGAGCTCTTTGTGCCCGACGCTCCGCTCGCGTTTCTCGAACTCCAGCCTGAACTCGAGTCGATACCACAGCTTGTATTCTAGCCATATCATAAGTGCCATCTGGATTTTTGAACTGCGAAATATCCAATGGTGGTGGTTTCGCTTTTGCCGGAGCAGGAATCTTAAAATTCGGATCCTTCTCAGTCTCCGCAGGTTTGGAACTCGACTGTCCTGTACCCTGAGCCGGTCTCCCAACGCCAGATAAATCAATCTCACCATCTCCCGTTCCCGGTGATCCAGGACCACTCCCTCCACGAAGACTACCAGCAAAAACAACTTGCGGACGAATTGCAGGTCGTTCATCAGGATCATGAATTGTTCCTGAAAGATCAGCCGAGTCGCGACTGCTGAAACTACGTCCAACCTCTGTTTTGCCACTTAGACTCTGCGCCCGCCCTTCTGACAAAGTCATCGAGCCGGGTCTCGAGTACGGGAAGTCTCGTCTGCGGCGTCCAGTTATGTCGGCCATGCTGTATGCAATTGTCATTGTACTTGAGAATGTTACGTGTGCGATACTAACTTTTCGGTAAGGTGATTGATCACAGCAAAGATAACCTGCAGTGCAGACATGGATCAAATAGCTGCTTTTATCCATAGCGACCCCTTTGTTGCATTCTAACTTGATCCGGCCACTAAAATCGTAGTCGTGATTGATTGTTTTGTTTCCCAAATCTCAAATCTTACATACAAAGAAACGTGTTATGAACCGGAACTGGTCACACTCCTTTGATCATTCTCTTCGAATAGCCATAGCAGCCAGAAGCCAACAATGAAGCTCTATTCAACGCCATAGATATAATCAATGCGATTGTAAAAATGTGTCTGAGAAAGCCATGCCGAATCACTAGCCACGTCCAAAAGAAAACATATGCGAGCAAGTAAGATCAGAATGAGGACTCCGACCGCACCAGGCAGGCAATCCATACATTTGGACAATAACCGACCGCTCAAATTGTCGCAGGCTCCACTTTCTCAATGTTATAAACAAGACGCACTCGGTTTACAGCTTTTCTTGCCTCCCGCCCTTCCTCGAAAGCCTGCATTGTCGTTTCTTGACCCAAAAACCTATGATACATCCACCATCGCCGATCAAGAAAATCGAGTTGATGAAGGAAGAGTGCACCGGCACCTTGAAAACCGTTTCCGGTCTGGAAGTCATTCTTCGCTGTATTAAAATGAATGCCATGAAGCCATGTTTTATTTTCACGTAAAATTAATGGAGCCGAACCAAATTCGACGATTTCTCCTCTGGAATTGGAATTTTCCGTCCCCTTATTATAAAAGATAACACAATCGTCAATCTGATGATTCCAGGGAAGTACATGCGCCACTTCCATAGATTTTTCTCCACGCAAATGATTGCAACCCTCTGTGCCTAAGCTTTCAAAGTCTGCTATATTCCAGCCCAAATATTTCAGTCCATTTTTCAGACATATTTTGCGTAATTCGAACGAACTAATACTTGTTCCTTCGCTATAATAGCCTCCCTCATGAATCATGAAATCAATCAATGAGCCGAAACACAATCGATCTATCTCCCAATTGATATAAAGCTGAGATTCCTTGAACGGTCCGTCAAATACTTCGCGTGAAAAGTCTACATGGCTATAATATTTGCGGGCTTCCACCCTAAACTCTCTGTTGACATGTAGGATCGGTGGAGGTTTAGTGTAAGTAACCAGTTTACCTCCAGTTGGCGGACATCTTCCCACGTTCCCACCCATTCGGAGTGAACCAAATGATACATCGATATTTCTTTGCTGGAAACAAGCCAACTTACAAATATAGAGACGAATTTCGATGGGTAGATCTGGAAAAAATGTAAACGTGCTCGAGGTCGCCATCGTTGTTTCTATCATTATAGTGTGAATACAACGAACGGTATTTGAACTAGAATAATGTCGAAATCTCCAGAACGGTAATGGATTAAAGAGTCAGACGATAAGACCTGCTTCGAGGATGAGAATCTTAATACTTTGAAAAGGTATTAATACTTTGAAAAGGTATTAATACTTTGAAAAGGTATTAAGGAACCTGTCGAGGAAGGGATGAATAGAAGTGATGAGGATTGTATCAATTAAGGTGTAATAACAACCAACAAGAGGATTATAAATGATTTTTTTCTTTTAAGAAATAAGAGTTGCTACGAGAAGTCTCTCAAAATTATTATTTTTATAGACTTGACCAGTGATACTACCTAGTAGCCGAGAAACTATAAATTCCAGAGAATGATCATCCTCTCCAACTAGCTTGAAGCAAGCGAAAAAAACACCGTTTACATAAGCTGAGCTTAGGATCTGATTGGACAGCCATCTTGTACCAAATGAACCATTACCTCTAGACTACCTCTAGACTTGTGTCTAGCTGCCAAAATTCAGGATTTGACGTCGCTAATTGTTACTCATTTTCGAAAGGACACCTCTCATTTCCAAAACAAGGCAGGTTCCATGAATAGTCGATCACCCATAATGTTCTGATATCGTATGGCCAGGCATGAACTTTCCACAGATTATCCGACTATGTCAATGAAGGACCATTCAAAAGAAAGCTCCTCCCACTTGGGGGTTGAAGCTGTGTGGTCAATGAATAGTGGTTAGAGTGGGAGGGAGGGTGTAGTAACCCTAAAATGGCCTTGATAACATAAGATGCCTTAGGATCACAACACGTATCAGTCAGTAGTAGGATAGGGTATGCGCTCAATTCATCTCAACTACAGTAAACGAAACGAAACGAAACGAAGACAGGGTAGTGGAGGTAGGTGTATCATATGTGAGTTGGCGAACGAAAAGAATTGCAAGCATTGACCACCCATCTATCATTCAATCATTCCACGTCCTGCCAACAATCGATCGTTCTGTCGGCCATTCATACTATACATTTCATTCTTCCAATCCTTCCAACCATCTAACAACTCCAGTCCCAACAACCTAATAATAGTAGTTCTCATCGTTCGTCCTTCCTCTCATGTATTGAGGCTCGCTTCCCCTTACGTAGATATCCTCGTACAAAATTTGTGGGGTCGCATCTGGGAAAGGCATCTCTTCGGCCTCCTTGACCTCCGCATCGACCTTGGCTCTTGCCTCCTTGTCAATGGACTTCAACTCATCCTCGGTTGTAACGTTCCATTCGATCAACTTTTGTTTCAGACCAGCGATTGGATCTTGGGTGCTACGCATACGTTGAATTTCCTCACGAGTACGGTATGTGGTTCCTGGATCGGACATGGAGTGTCCTCCATAACGGTATGTGACATATTCGAGGACTAATGGACCGTTACCAGCGTTGGCGTATTCCTTGGCGTGCTTGACAGCAGCCTTAACAGCGAGAGCATCCATTCCGTTGACCTTAAGACCTGGAATGTACTGACCACGCTTGTAGTAATCGGTAAGAGCAGAAGATCTGTTGGCTGCGGTACCCATACCATATTTGTTGTCTGAAACAATCAGTATACACTCAGCCTCATAGTCAGGTTAGATACTTACTCTCACAACCGAAGAGAACTGGCAATTTCCATAATTTAGCCATGTTGAAAGCCTCGAAGACTTGTCCTTGGTTACTGGCACCATCACCGTACAAAGCAACAGAGACATTCTTGTTGCCATTGTATTGATGAGCAAAAGCCAAACCAGCACCAACTGGAACTTGGGCACCGACAATACCGTTTCCACCATAGAAACCCTTGGTGAACATGTGCATGGAACCACCCTTTCCATAGGCGATACCCTCACGACGACCCAACAATTCACCGATGATAGATTTTACGGAAGCACCGCGCATAAGAGCAAAACCGTGGCATCTGTAGGCAGTAATAATGTCGTCTTCCTTGGTAAGAGAGTGTTCGATACCGACGGCGACGGCTTCTTGACCAGTTGACAAATGGCAGAAACCACGAATTTTCTTCTCCTTGTAGAGTCTATCGGCTGCCATTTCCATACGACTAAATTTTCCCATCAGCGGAATCTTCGGTCGTGATACCAAATCATATTCTTACCGCATAGAAACCATATCGATATACATCTGCTTCAGCTCTTTCTTGGTGGTCTCCATGGTGTAGGATGGAGGATCGAGCTCGTAGGTCTCGAAAGACTCGTCCGATAATTGTAATGTGAATGGCTTATCATCTTCCTATCGTCCCAGAGAATCATTAATGTACACATTCCATGTATGCAATAATCAATTGGGATATCTCAACAGGAAATCTTACCTGGGGAACAGCATCTTTATCGGCGTGCGCGGAGGCGGCGTCTGTGGTAACCGTTCTCTTCACGAGAGCAGTTCTGGAAATGGCATTCCTGCGCAGAGGTGCGGCAGATCGTGCCTTCAATGCTCTCGAGAACATGGTTGTGGTGGTAGAGAATGGGTTGTAGGGAGTGAGGGAGGCGGAAGATAACTCGTGGAAATTTCTCAGCAGCTGCCAAACAAAAGATGTTGACGGTTGGGATGCTTCGATTAGAGTAGTCCCATTTTGGTTTAGTTCGGACAGATTGTTCCTCAAGCTTCCGACCAAAAATCACGTGTAACGGAAACGTTAGAGCCCGACAATTTACCATTCGGCCTCGTCGGCCTTACTTGCGGACCCTCTTGTCTAACTCGGGTTTCCATGTTCAGTCTTCATTTCATCGATCACTCAAGAAGAAAAGCCATATCGTAGATTTGATTCTTTCGCATTTCACTATGCTACCCTACCAACTCAAAGGACAAGCTTAAGCAAGTAACTCCCTGACCTTGGGGAATCCCTAATGCAAATTCTCTCGATGCTACGCCGTTAAATTCTTCCCTTTGAACTGTCCCCCTTTCCTTTGCCCTATTGGTATTTGAGCTATTAAAAATCATCTGTACTATTCTGCCAACCAGTCAAATGAAAAACGCCCTGCCCCAGATGCTTCTTTGCTTCTTTATAAACAAGTCTTCTGTGCTTCGATCAATCAAAGGTCAATCAATATGGACATAAAATAGGTAGGTGATGTATGAGGATTGCGGAAGGATGATGGTGAGATATGTGAGACCGTATTCTCTCACAGTATCGTAATCATCTCTCAATGGAGAAGTGGTGGTAGTGACTATAGATTCCATGACCCAGTACGTAAAAGAAGCAATCAGAATTAGTGAGTGCTTATTATATAGATTAGTTATATGGCCTGGATCAGTCATCTTCGTGAAAGAAAGTAGGCCCGGTAGCTTGCGGAGGAGCTGTCGATGGTCCAGCATCGACCATTTCAATATCATCCCTCTGATAAGATGCTTCATGTGTCATGATCCCTTGCATAGCTTGGTCTTGACTACCACTCCGATATTCGATAGCACTCAGTGGCCTAGTGGGCCCAGTAATGGGAGGAGTTTGTTGGCCATAGGGATTCTCGTACAGAACATCTTCTGGCGGAGAAAATGACCACACCTTAAATTATGTTAATATAATTCAGGGAAAGGGGAGGACTATGGTACTTACTTCCATTATAGTGCGATTTGATCTGCTTGCCATAACCACACACTTTTCTTCTTCAAACGCCACTCTCCAAACAGCCTCAGCAGGAGCAGTGAGTTCACGAACGAGTTGACCAGTCTTAAGATCCCAAACTTTGACTCGACCATCACTACCTCCACTAACCACTCGTGTATCATCAAATTGTAAACTTGTGACACTATTGTCATGAGCAGCTAATCGATGAATTGGGGCCATCTTTTCAAGAGACCAAACGCGAACAGACCCATCAGAACCACCAGTGACCAAAGTGTTTCCTCGCATTTGCAATTGCCCAACTAGCGAGGTGTGTCCTTGAAGAATAGCTTGACAGGATCTAATTATTTGTTAGTGTGATTTTTCACATCTCAATCGAAAACACATACCCATTTTCTGGATCCCATATCCGAACACTGGTGTCAAGACTTCCAGTAGCTATTCTCTTTCCATCGAAAGCAATAGCATAGATTTGAGAGAAATGTCCCGAGAGTGTTCGTAAACATCTTCCCTCCGAGATGCTCCACACTCTAGCTGTAGTATCATAACTTCCAGAAACAACAATATCTCCTTTAATTTCTAGGCATCTAACACTTGCCTGGTGACCCACAAGGACGTTTTTGCAAACTCCAGTCTTGATATCCCAGATTCTTAGAGTGGTATCTCGAGAGCCTGAAATTGCGGTGTTTGCATCAGACATCTTCAGGCACCGGACTGTGGAAGTATGTCCACGCAGAGTATGTAAACTCTCACTGTTATTCGTTAGTACCTGGTCTCGAAAATGTGATTGGCAACACATACCCAGCAGCCATGTCCCACACTCGTACATCACGATCGCAACCTCCACTAACAAGTGTATCCTCCCATGGTACCATTGCCCAAACACCCATTACATGCCCAGTCAAGGTCTTTTGTGCATTTCCATCCGTATTGAAAACATGAATCTTAGCGTTGTCCAATGCTACCACAATGTACTTTGGTGTCAGATGTAGACTTGTAACAACACCCTGATCTTGTGTAATATGCCTTGCGATATTTTGTCCTCCAGTCCTCCAGGCGGTTTCGACCAAATATCTTTGTTTAAAGTGTGATTTATACGACCTAATCTTTGGTCTTCTCAATGCGCCAGAGGCAGTAGCACTATCAAAGCTCCTGGAACTTCCAGGGACTTGTGACAATCCTGCACTGATTCCGGGAAAAGAATGTGCAAGGGCTGAAGGCTCTCCTGCTTGTAATGCCTTATGAACGGGGTGTGGAGGAGGTCGAAGTGACGGTATTAGAGGTGTGACGGGATGATGTTCTGACATTCTTCGACCATAATCGTGCTTCGCACATAATTTCATCCAAGTGACATCGTCTGCAAGGAGATCTCTCCAACGTTTCGAAACCTGGGACGAGCGCGCAAGTACTTTCGGGTCGTCGATACAAGACAGAATCTATATAAATCAATTAGCTTGGGCTTCACCTCTTGAAAATGGAAACATACACGAAGGCATAGTTCATCTGGTAAAGTGGTAAATGGATCTTTCTTCAGTAACGGGCTAACATATTGATGTACAAAGCTTAGTTGTTGGCTTGTGCACAAATTCAAAAGATCTCCCAATATTCTCGTTCTTTCGGGTGCTGAACTTTGCGCGAAGTATATTCTGATTTGTGATAAAAATATATCCTCCTTTTCTCCCGCCTCACTCCAATCTGGTTGTGGGTGATCAGGACCTGGACTGGCTGCCGGTGTAGGGGGAGGAGGAGGGTCATGACTCGAGTGTGTGGGAGACTGTATATCGGCGGAAGAAGTCGTCATATTTGGCGTCGGAGGACCTCTCGGTCTACTTAGGATCTTTTCTAACCTTTGCGGCATTGGAATGCGATCGCCATTTGTGTCGACCGTTAACGCTCGGGTGGGAGACATTTCGCCGTCTCTTTCAATGGGTGCAATGGAAGCCCTTCTGTCTGTTAAGCTCAAAGGTCTGAAATTATCCATAGCCGCTTTCTCTTACCCTCTTTCTTCAACCAGTTGTTCCGTCTAGGTTGAACGGTTGAGAGAAGGTTACGATCGTAGATGCGGAGGTCGTGAAGGTCTTTCCCGACTAGATTGAGGCTTGGGACCAAGGGAAGAATTTGGATTGACAATCAACGGATGAAATCTCGACCATGGAAATGAAAAACAATTGCGCCAATTGATCAAAAGTCGAATATATCAAATTTAAACCAAGGAATCGTCTTTTAACGTGTGTTGAAGGCGGTGTTGAGAGAAGGTCGTGCAACGTAGTGTCCAAGGGAACACATTCGAATGCGTTGTCGTTAGGGTTGAAACTCGATGATTAATGGCACAATTTGAATCAAGTATGTTTTAATATCTATACCGATCACGAATATAAATGGCAAGAATCAATCGTAATGATATGGTCTATACTTGTTGAATTGTTTGACGATAAGATAGTATTCAAAAAAGGGAGTAATATAAATGCTTTCGCACTTTTAATGTACTCTGTACTGGCTGGGCTGAGGTTGATCTTGAGATGAGAGAGAGTCTTCTGTGTGGTAAGCCAGTGGAAGTGGAACGTCGTGGGTCGTGGGTCGTGGGTCGTAGGTGGATTTTGCTAATTGGAGTTAATGAACTTTTGGGTGGTCTCAGTCATTATTGCGGTCATGCCTAGGAGGCAGGGATAATTCGTTAATGAAGTAAGGATGTTGAAGAACTTAAAAGTGGAAAAAATGGATGATCATGTATAATGGATGTTATCACATTCAAAGTATGATACCGGTATGGCCATTCAGAGTTTGGTCGTTGACTTGGATGGAGATGTCTTTGGGATCATGTTCTCGACTTGAAGATATCCAAATCAAGGTATGGCAGGTCACTGCAAACAGACAATCACACATGGGAGAATTACCTCCCTCGCACAGCACTGGATGAATGAACCTCCACGTTTCTTGTTACTCCTTTATAAATCGAGGGGTAGATCTATCTGTACTGTCTGCACTACCTAGGTCGAATAGATTATCTATTGAAGTATCAACATCACTCGCTCCCAAGTTGATAAATGATTTCAGGTCTTCGTCGTCATGACTTATCGATAGTGTAGAATTGTGAAAGACTGTCAACTAGAACTGAGATCTTTCAATCTCTATTTGAACACCAGAGTAATAATAGTTCCATGAGAGCCTCCGTGAAAGAACTCTATGATATCAGGGGGGCTTAAGTTCTGGTACCGATTTGATTGACTTGCTTGAGTTGGTGGTGGTGGCGGTGGAACTGTCATACTAGGTAGCTACAAATATCCCATTATAAATCAATATTCTACATCTAATTTTTCTAAACGCCTAATAGCAATTCTAAGTTAAGCGTCTAGAGAGTGTGGCCATCAATACCCAAGTATCTTATCTGCTATCCCTCCGTCACATAGATACTCTTACGAGAGTAATAATAAGATGCGAACTACAATGTCTACGCCGTGAACACTCATTCATCTCATCCATCCCATCTAGCTTTATCAACAGTAGCACCCACAACATCTAGAATCCTCAAATAAGCAACACATCAGTGCATACATAGCACATGACCCATTTTGTCTTTCACCACACACAATAATCATCACGAATCATACTCTTTGAACCAAACCTACCACATGATATCACGAATCGTTGGAATCGAGAATCCACTCCATCATCTTCAGAAAAGGGGGGGCGAAAAACTCACTTCCAACTCGTGCCGTGCCACTACATAATCTAATCTCACACCACCTAATCGCCTCCCTTTTTGTTATCGCGATAAGGCCTCCTAATAAACTAATAAACATTTTCCCAAATACCTACATCATCGCTATGCTCGCCAATATCGGGAGCACGATCACGAACTTTTCAATAGTCAAAGGTTAAACTCAAGGCTTAAGCTAAAATACTGGAAACAGAAGGCTGTGCATCTATTTTTCTCGTTTCAAATCCTCCAACCTTTTTACCCCTTACATTTCGTACATTTCGTACTTTTCTTAGCTTTTCTAAGGTTTCAATATCGGAGAGCGCAGGACTTTTCGTCCAGAACAATGAAGCGAAACCAATCCGCATTAACATGGTAAAATACATCTGAATTGTCTGTTCTCTAAAAATAGTATGGAGTCAAAGGGTCCAGTGTTTCGAGATCCAAGGTTTTGTCTCGAAGTGGAGCTTTGATGTAAGCGAATTATGCGTTCACCTCCCCCCCGAGCCCCCCTCTTCAATTTCTAATTGCAAACCTAATTGGGAGAAAATAACGGAAATAAATATCCTAAAATTTCCAATGGGTAGGAAAATAATATAATTGGTATCATATTCCTCCCTCCTGTGCCCAATCTATATCTTACATGAACATCCATCTATGCGTTTTATCTTTTGCATTCTCGTACTGGACGAGCATAAGTTTCCATTCCATTCCATTCCATGCCCTTTCTCCTCTCTTTTATATATACAAAGCCCTTCTTCATCTAACCTTCCACTCAATGGTCATGGCCAAACTGTGTTAATAGAGGGATCAACATTCCCCCGACAGCCGCGAGCGTATCTCTCATTTGCGGTTTCGCTTGTTTACGTTGTGAAATACCGTCAAGATACCCATTGGAATTTGTGTGTTCATGGGAATGCACCCCCGAATCTTCTTGCATAGCATGCATTGCGACGTATCTATTCACTTGTTATTAGTCCTGTCTGCCTTTGGTTTGTTAAAAAAGAATTAAGCATTACTTACAGGAAAGTTCCACCAGAAAACAATAGTAACATTCCCGTCCACCATTGTCCTTTGGCTCCCTCGATATTCCCACCACCAAGAATATTTACTAATAGAAACGTCGTGATGGCACCGAATGGAGCTGCGAGACTGAAAACTATGAGATGACCACGTGCTGCTCGTTTCGAAAGTCCTTGCTTCAGTAAGACGGATGTAAGTCCAAAGGCGGCAGGCGCTTTATGGACCATGATTGCAATGAAAATGATAAACCCTAGTTTCGTGTTGGATGTAGAGGCGGATGCACCCATAGCTATTCCATCTGCCGACGCATGTATCACAAGCCCTGTCGTTGTAGCCAGACTACGACTTTGCTTCGGGCTCGGCGTGAGTGATTGAAAAAAGCCGTCTGATTCTTCATCAGACGAAGAGATGTTTGATATTCCTTGAGATAGATTGTTAAGAGAAATTTGCCTTGGAGCTACCGGGGCTTGTAATTTCTCGGAAGCATGTCTTGGAACTTTGTCAATTAAGAACATAAGAATGAATCCCAAAACCAGAGATAAACCAATCCAGAATGTAGGTGATTCGTCCTCGTCGTGATGCACATCGCTTTCACCCGTTGGTTTTTCATCCGACTTTTCTGGTGCACTATTTTCCTTTTCCTCTGCCAGAGTTTCCCTGGTGATGATCTCAACTTCTACGGGCTGCGAAGTCTTTGAATTTAGCTGGGCATGTCTTCGATTGACAATTGCTTTGTTCGAGTATGCGATTGTGTTGACTCCACCAACCCACGATAGCTCGGAGCTTCTCTCTTGAACCCTCATGCTCCTTGCTCCATGAGTATGTGCCGAAGATCCTGCAGTATACACTGCTTCAATCCCTTCGGGTATGATAACAACCAGCGAAGTCCCGACAAGCACTCCCATACCAATCGTAGATATTAATCGAAGTTGGGACGGCGATAAGGTCATAGATAGTGGAATTGCTCCAGCAAGAAAGCAACTAAATACCTCATCAGCATATGAATTGCAAGCTTTGAGTAGGGGAATTACCTCAAACACATTATCACGCTCAAAATGAGCAGCATAAATAAGCCGTCGAACATCGTGAATACCCTCTATTTGCTGCACCTTTAAAATCTACGTCGCAATCCTATAAATACCAGATCAAAAGGAATATCACCGCTTCATTTCGAAATCAGAATCACAATAGGTAGAATGGAGAGAAGACAATTGATTAAATCCTCAGAAAGGCAGGTGAAAGATAATTTTCCTATGCTTGCGCACTCCCACTCCCTTTATAAAGAAATTAATTCGTCACTCCGGGATGACAGATTTGGGGTCTTACTCAACGCACGAACGAGGCTGAACTACCAGATTGAACTAAACTAGGTAATAATAAAGAGTGCCACATTGTTAAGTAATTTATTAGAAATCCCTGTAACCTTCTGGGGAGAAAACGCGTCTCGGCGGAAAATCACTCTACTCCTTACGCGATTTGTTAAGCTCTGGTGAAGCTTTGAACCTGTACAGAAATATTTACAATTGGTCTCAATTGACAACAACAATTACTCAACAAGCCTATCTACCTTTCGCATTAACAGTATCAGCAAAATCATTGTCGCGAAGATGGCTGAAATCGATTCCGATTGTAGGTATTATCAATTACTTTAACCCAAAGTCTTTATTATTGTTCTAGTCGATCGGCCGTGTTCATCACAGAATATTCTATCTATTGCTCCCCCCCATGCTCTGTGTTGAACTGTATGCGCCGACGAGCAAAAGCTCACGAAGATCAATTTCATACTTCATAAAAGCTAACATAATAAAATTCAGGGTCGTCCGATTCAAATGAGGCCATATATATCTCTCTTGTCACCCCAAGCGCCGAAGGCATAACCTCACTTCACACCTTCAATCCAAAATTTACATATCCCATATTCGGGGAAGAGGAATCAATATTTGGATATCAGGGATTGAGAATCAACTTGAAATATAACGCCTGTGATATGCGACCTGGCCTACAAATTACCTACAACAAGAAATTTAAAGCAGTCGGTGATATAGAACCAACAGATCTGAAGGCAGTGCTGGAACCATTCTTGCCAAAGAGTATGTTCACTTCACGAAGACTTTCCAGGAACTGTTACTAACATCAACACAGCTGCTTTTGAAAAATCAAGTGTTTTTGAATCGCATATTTCAGCTACCCCAGCAGATTGGCATCCACCAGGAGAACTCTTTCGCACAATTGAGGTCGGTGGAGAAATTTTTGAAATATGGAAAGGCAATCTCTCGGATCCGGTCATTCAACAAACCATCAAGCGGGTGCAAACTCTAGTCCCATTGTTTATCGAAGGAGGAACATTACTTGATCTTGATGAATCGGAAGATGATCTTGGACGTTGGACAGTATTCTTCTTGTACCACAAGAAGCCAGCCGCAGCCTCATTTTTTGAGAAATCATCATCCTACATATTCATGGGCTTTTGTACTGTTTATCGCTATTTCGTATATACGCCAGCTACTCCTCCACAATCCCCCAATGGCGACAAAATAGCTCCCGAGTTCACAATCCCTGTTGATGGTGTATCGTTTAACACTCTTCCATGTCGTTCAAGAATATCGCAATTTCTCATTCTACCCCCTTTCCAAAGCGGGGGCAAAGGATCACTATTTTACAACGCCGTATTTGACTACTTATCTAGTGACCCATATACAAGGGAAATCACAGTGGAAGATCCGAATGAAGCATTTGATGATTTGAGAGACATCAACGATCTAGGTCGTTTACTCAAAGACGAACGTTTCCTCAAATTAAAACTAGACTCAAAGGTGAAAATTAACCCTAAAGGTCCAGCACCAGCCAAACTCTTCGACACCGATGCATACGAGAAGCTACGAGTTCAATCAAAAATCGCCCCTCGACAATTCGCTCGTCTCCATGAAATGTACCTTCTATCTATAATTCCCCCGTCCGCCAAAGCAGCCCTTTTGCGCGACACGGGAAAACCTCAAAAGTCTCTCCCGCCTCCCAGAAAAGAAGATGAACACATGTATTATCTCTGGCAACTCGTCGTGAAACAACGTCTCTATCGTCACAACAAAGATGCATTGGCGCAATTTGATCGTGGAGAAAGAATCGATAAATTGAACGAAGCTTTAATGGGCGTAGAGGCTGATTATGGAAGGTTGATTGAGATGGTTCGGGAGAGAATTGAGATGGATAAATCGACTGTTATTGGAAAGGGGAAAGGAAAGAGTGTGGCTAATGGAAATGGAAAGAGGGTTGCTGATGATGAGGATGATGAGGATGATGAGGATGATGAAGATGATGAAGAAGATGAAAGTGAGGAGCCTTTGGCTAAGAGGTTGAAGTTTGCTTCTTGAATAGCATAGGTGGTAATATGGTTGGTATAGGATGGAAGAGGCACGTGTATTAAAAGTGGTGCCGTACATTGGTACTCACTATATCATGGAGTTCGGGTGTGATTGACTTTAGGGATGATATCAGGGAATGCTTGAAATCTTTGGTTTTCGGATGGGAAAGAATAAATCTGGAGAGAAAGAATGAACATTAGAGTCAGATAGTTCAACTTCAGATATCAGTACACAACAAAATTCGAATGATAATATTTCAAATGCTATTTGCGCTAATTCTTTCGGTATCCCCATTCTCCTGAAATTTTCCATTTCATTTTGTCCAACCATTTTTCCAAGCCACCACCCGCCCATTACCCATCGCGGAACACCAAACCCAACCGTGCAATCTCGTTAAAACCTAAAACCTCATCCCATTACCTAACCCCCACAACTCCCTTTCCAAGCTGCACCGCTACAACTATCGCCTTCCTCACCACTCTCGCTACCATCCCCCTGGCTCTCCCCTCCTCAAGCACCAGCAATCCTCCGATCCTATATCCACCTGACGTACCCACTTTATCCCTCAAAAGCGCGATGCTCGCCTGATAGAACCAAACCAGCTGCATCATACATAGTCTGCGCAGCTATTTTTTGCGCTTTCGCTCGTGGGAATCCCGTGGCTACAGTATCGTCTATGGGGGCGAGAATTAATGCGGAAAATGCGGGACCGGGACCGGGACCTCAGAGAGTAGTACAAGGACGATGGTGCAGGGGTTGAAGAGGAAGAAAAATAACTTCTTCGATGCGTGTGGAGATCTGGGTTAGAAGTGTAGTTATGCTTTCATGGAGGGGGGGTGGGGGGGTAGAAGTATTTATTACTGTTATTGATTCTTGGATCTGAGAGAAGAGGTTGAGTATTGCGCGGACGATAGTGCAGGGGTTAGAGGCGGAAGCGAGGTCGGTGAGACCTTTTGTTTGTTTGACGAAGAGCTGAGTCTAGAGTTGTTTGACGGTCACGCCGGCAAAGATACTAGCGGCTAGGGCTTGCGCTGTGTTAAGCTCGGATGGGATCTCGTTTACTGTGTAGGGTTTACAGATTCGGTTGGGTAGGCGGGAGTTGATGTTCCTGATGTGTTTGGAGGGATGAGAATTCGGGTTTGAGGCGTATTGAGGGAGCTGAGTATTCCAGAGAGGATTGCTATACCCATCGCTCCTACATTCAAGTATCAGTGTTGGGTTTTGCTTTTGATCCACGTTCTGGCATGACTCCCCCGGAAAGCTAGCAAAACAGTAGACATTCATCCACAAACGATTGGTATATCAAACAGATGTGTATAAAAATGGAGTTTGGTTTCCAGGATACTATATCGTCCAAGTGAATAAACTTATAGATACAGAAACATAGCAAAGTGTAACATGAATATAATTTCTCTGCGCATGTTGGGAGAAGTACATATCCATATCTCGTCTCAGAGCCTACAAAACCAGGTACGGACGACCGATGGCTCCTACTGTACTAGAGAAGAACTTCACTGTTTCAAAAACAATAAATTTAAATTGGCAATGTAATTTCCTCTCGACTCCATCTCTTCGAGTCAATGAAAGAGGTTCGGAAAAAACAAACACACAAACATACCACAACCAAGAACTGTCAAGGTCATTTCTGATTCCATATTTTCAATTAAAGAACTCATAATTGATTATCTCCTTCTTCGATAGGAGTTAATATCAAAGTCATTAACTCCCATACATTCTTGAAGTATTTTCTTGATATATATTCCTTGTTCGGAATATTGAGGTTCTAACTTTGAAGTCAAGCAAAGCTCCCTTCCCCACCACACCAAAATACTGCCAACACTCCACCGCCCAAATTTCACCCAACAAAGCGTAGTGCTTCAAAACTACATCATGGATACAACCAGACCAGCTCCACTGCGCAACAGTGAACTGCTAAATTCCATTGAAGAGCCGACTTTTCACGCGAGTTTACCAGATCCCATACCAAGCAAGCCGCTCAAAGCGAAGGTCAAGCCAGCGCAAGAAGAGATGGATCCCTTCGAAGTGCGCATTCGCTTTACGCAATATTTACAACATCTGAATGCGAGTGTTACGAGTGCGAATAAGACGGCACAGTATGCGTTGAAATATAGGGATATGGATGAAGATTTGCATAGTTGCATTCTGGAGCAACTGGAGAAAGTACGTCTATAATTTTCTTGTGTCTAGAAATTGGATCTGTGGGATTCAAGAAGAAGGAAGCGCGTTTCTGAAATTTTATGACAGCGACTTGGGTTGTCAAAAAGAATGTAGCTGACCTGAAATTCAGAATTCTATGAACAATAGGGCAAACATCATGTTTTTCATCGAAATTTTATGCGACATGGCATCGAGAGAAGGACACGATGATTATGTACGCATGATGCAAAGAGATATTCTACGGGTAGTTGATGCAGTTGCGCCAGAAGATGGATCCGGAGCAGCCAATGTTAAAGTAGTGCGCAAGGTTCTCCAAGGCCTTCAACAAAAATCCTTCCTCTTACCTCAAACTGTTACGGAAATTGAAGAATGTCTCAAGGAACGCGATACCCAACCCGACGCACTCATGTCTTCTCCGCCCGCAAACGAAGCCAATGGAAATGGAACTTCACAACATGCTACTCCCAAACAAGCTAAACCAAATGGAGTAGGGAGATTGGATAAGAGACAGATTGAACAGAGAATTGAAGAGGATCGCGAGAGACATAAAAGATTGAGAGAACATATCTGGGCTGTACCGGCCTTGGGACCCAATTCGGAATTCGATAAATTGTGGGATGAAACGAGCGATTTGGGAGATGATGATATGGATTTGTATGAAGAAGAAGCTATGGAGAGAAAAGAGGCCGGAAGGGAATGGTTTAATGAGCAAGTTCATAAAAGTAGACTGGAGGGTCAATCTTGAGTGAAGGGTCACTTTTTCCCGGTCATGGCGTTAAATTGCATCATATGGCGGAGTTCGTGCATTGGCGTTCTACGGTTGTTCAGGTATACCGGGTTCATTATGTGGCATATAATCGGACGGCGTGATTATATATAGGTTTGAGGACTTTTGCATCGCGCGGCTATATAGTCTTAGGTGCTCATTTGTATGGACAACATTGAGGAGTCGGCACATACATATGCGGTAATACCATTTTGTTTTACAGAGATTTTATGTTGAGAGTTCAGCTTTCAATACAGAAACGGGGAAGTGGAACCTTTAGAATTATGGCAACTATCGTGTTCAATAAGCATTCTCGCAAGATCAATTTGACTGCGACTACAAATTTACTATTCCCTCCAAAGTATGGAAGCATTGAGTAACATAAGTGTTCTTACCAGTGTATGCAATGTGGCACCTGTGTGGCATATTCATCTTTGCATCCACCCACAATTCCGCCAGCGACTCTCATATTTTGGATAGTATTTTCTTTCTATTATAATTCCTTGTGTGTTTGAAGACCACAAAATTGGCTTGCATTGACGATCTAGCCACCTTTTCAACCTCGCAGCAGCAGGCCAAGTAGTTCTTAATGTGTGTTGGCTTGAGTCTGTGGGTGAGAAGTCGACAAATAACAAACACTAGCTTCTCCTTGATCTTACTAGCGAGGTTCTCTCGGGGCCAGAGAGTCTCTCATAGCATGATTTGGGGATTCAAGAGAATGTACTTTAAGAATAAATGTTCTTTTGTTCTTTTGCCACGAGTTTCAGTGTCATGTTGTAGTGTAGTTGGTATCGTTTTTCTAATATTCTTATGGTCCTTTTTGGTGTTCCTGAGTGTGGTAATTTATTTTAGATGGTTTTTCGGAAAGCTATATAGATGGTGTTTTGCGAGGATCTTAGGGTTCTCAGGCGATAGAGAGATGAAATGAGTAGGGAGAAATTGGAGTAGTTGATCCTGATGAGACGCATCGCCTATAAGTTATGTCTTTCGCTGAATTATGAACTAGCACTGGAGATGAAGAGAGAGTTTGCACATCTATGGATTGGAGATTTGATCGTTGGAGTTTAGTTAATTACTCAACGATTGCATATCTCACATCACTCAAAAACTTAACTTAACTTAGAACTTATTCCTAGCATTAAATATCATCAAATAAAGCGAGAGCTACTAGCGAGCTCTTTTCACAGATTCCTAGCCAAATAATATGATATTGACCTCTACAAGATAGACAAAAGGTTATTTCAAAAGCGGTGTTCTGTCTTTCGATCTTCCTCTAGACCCTGGCTTCTGAACCAAATTCATCACCTTTTTTATCCCACGTTTTTTCTGTATAGGCATAGACGCCTCAGAAACTGAGGAGTCACTGAAATCGTCGTCTCGAGAATATCGAGAGTGATGTCTCGCAGGAGGTGTGGGTTTCGATGAAGAACTATCAGTCACATCTTGGGGACGTCGTTTGGGGGTAGATACTGGCTTCCTCGAAGGAGACGCTGTGTCTGATTCTGAATCTCGTTTTTCATTGCTTCGTCCTCGAGGAGAATGCGTTTGAGAGATTTCAGGTGACCTCTCACGACCTGTATGTGAAGGTGGCAATAGATTATAACAAAATTTCAAACATCTTTCAAGGGTTTTATAATCAGATTTCGCATTTTCCCATTGATTTTTTAACGCTCGATGTTCCCTGTCTTTACCGGTTTTGTTTTTAAGATCGTCGTCTATACGTTCGTATAGGTCATACCGCCAATTACTCGGCGATTTGGAAGGTTTATGTGAAATTGTTGCTAGAAATTCTTTGCGCTCTTTATCTAGTTTATCAAGAGCTTCTGGGGCCTGTCGTTCGCCCTTTTTCAACTCGGACGCTGTAGGTTGCAAGTAGTGGCGGGATGTGTCAAGAAGCGCTAAAGCAGACAATTCAAACAGAAGTTTCCCCAACCATGCTTCACGTGAAGTTCCATTTAATTTTAGCATTTTATCAGCAAATTCAAGGGAATCACTGTAGCCGTCACCGGCATTAGCCAAACACACCGCTTTGCTCATCGCACCTCTCGCTTGAACAAGTAGTTCCCCCCGCGTTGTCTCAAGGTTTGAGTGTCCATCGCGAAGCAGTTCTTTGACTAGGCGCGAGAGTTTAGATTTGCTTTTACTGAGCTCCCATTCTTTTTTCTGTATGTCAAAGGATTTCAATTCATGATGTATCTTGAGATCACGAGTATGATCAAAATTTGTATCATCCTGATAAAGGCGACGTATTTCACCGTCGAGCCATTGTTCCAGAAGATAGTGATAGCTTTCGAATCGAGCGTCTTGTACGTTAGATATTTCCTTGCGGAGATTGAGTTTGTAAGTTCTTGCAGCCAACCATACCCAGAACTTTTCAGCTTTTAATTGCTACCCAAGATCTCTCGTCAGTATTTGTTATTTGAAAAATTATGAGTAAATACTTACTTCATGCGCCATCCAATCTTCCTTGCCATTAATAGAAATCATTGTGTTCGAAAACCGCTTACCAAGGATTCCAAGATCCGATTTGTTGAGAGGTTTGTTTACAGAGCCGCACATGACAGTAAACCATCGCTCGGTGAACTCACACAGAAGAGTACGGTCCCACTGCACAGAATCTCG
Source organism: Botrytis deweyae (assembly GCF_014898535.1). Taxonomy (NCBI): domain Eukaryota; kingdom Fungi; phylum Ascomycota; class Leotiomycetes; order Helotiales; family Sclerotiniaceae; genus Botrytis; species Botrytis deweyae. The sequence continues at coordinate 394,572 of NW_024066215.1, forward strand.
ACACCGTTCATTGAGAAGATTGACTCGAACAGCATTCTCGTGGGTCACACCAAAGACAAGTCTCGCAACCTCCACGGCTTTTTTGTGACCATCCTCGGTAAATTTCCCAAGTAATATCACTGATTGACCATGTTTTTCATCTTCATCTCGAAAATGATAATATTTGCTGGTGTCACGTTGAAGGGCTAATTTGTAAAATATCATGGCCAAGATCTGGTGGATTAAACTGCCTTTGATACATCTATCTGCAAAGAGGAAATCCTTCCAATTATATAGTTGTGGCGGGCCATTTTAGAATGCTGGTAAGAAGATTTTGTCATTTGAATATTGGTTTTAGCATGCCCCACAGCAAACATGTAAATAAGCAAAATGAAAAAAATGCTGAACGGTAAGCTGTAGATGGAAATGTTGGAGGTTAATTTGAGGGTCACGAACAGTACGTGTAATGCTTTTCGTAACCCCATAAAATTGAAATTATCGTCAATGTAGGACAGCAAACAACATCTGAAGTTATAATAATGAGGACGAGGGGTGCGATGAATCGTAATCAGGGCAAATGACTGAAATAAAAAGACTTTATTGACTGAGATATCAGCGAATTACACCATTTGCAATACAAGCTGTTGAAAGCCATTTTATCCAGCGCTCAACAGTACACGGTGTTACAAAGCAGACCGAATCGGCTATTTTCTAACCAATATAGCCGAAACCCATGAGAGGCTCGAATTTGAGGTATCTTGCCCGCCCGCCCGCGCTTAATTATCTACCATATGGCAACAAAAACGAGCATATAGCTATGAATCTCGTGCGTGAGATTCTCGACTGCAAATAGACTGACAATAGATGTTGTTATCGTGAAGTAGTTCTACACTTAACATAGCCGCATTTTGCTCGTAATAATCTGGTTTCCGCTCTTGTTCTTGGTTGCAGATTTGGGCCTTATTGATTTTCCAGGAAGTGAAGGTCTACTACCTGCGACATTTCCATCGAAAAAGGCTCGGATCTGACTAGTGACTCAGTAAAGCATCGAGAGCTCCGAGAAATATAATCGTGCCATACTAGTTATTCACTACGAAGTCGAATACCAGAGCCCCGGGCATAGAATGCGATGTCACATTGAGAAGTTCCTAATTTTCTCATCCCACGACAGGTCTAATAGCCTCAACACTTCGATAACATTTCTCAAATTATCAATATTGTGGTCCCACATGTAGGATTCATCCTTCGTAGCCTTGTCGCTATGATGGCCATCGAGGAACGACTACCCCAAGGCTATCGACAAGCAGGCACTACATATTTTTGACCGAGTCATTTTTGGGGCCAATTATTATCCAATTTACAACTCCATGGAAATAGATCTGAGGACCAAAGCATCACTTACCGATATATCAAAACGGAGCATCAAATAATGGAGGACGACTAATAAAACAGTTTGAGGGGAGGGCATTCGTTGCTTGGAGGTATGTGTATTCAGAAAGTTAATTCTTCTCGTCTGAAAAGTCTGTAAGCACAAACACAGGTGACAGCATGCACATTCATATATGATAGGAGGTGTGTAAGTACAACGCATTATATTCCACAAGCTCAACTAAATTAGAAAGTCAGGCTTGTTGTCCACCCGTGATGTCTTCCACCCAGACTCCTAGCCCATCTAATATCATAGTTCAATCACCAAATTGAATATTTTTTTTTCGTCTTCCACCATACTTCTTAACTCAGCAACAATTTCATTACGCCGAATTGGAATTTCCATAAATTCTCCATCCATATCATGACGTGATCTAAGATCATTATTCGCCATTGCTCGGGTCATGGCCACTTGCAATCTGGGGTGTCTAAGCCTCAGCCGTCTAGCAATCTTCCGATCTTCCTTAATCTGAACATGTAGTTTCTCTATCATGCCATCAAGGTCCCTTTTCGCCTGTAGGAACTTTGCTAAACTATTCCACTTGTATGGGCGGAGATTCTCGAAATTCCTGACCAGTTGGTCGACCTCCTCTAGTGATATTTCAGCGCAATTCATTTTGCTGCGTATTACAACACAATATCTTAAGAACTTACTCGCAAGGATGTGTCTGCCAGAATCAGACATAATGAGGATGCCACTGATTCTTGTGTAAAGATCTCACAACGTTGACCTGTTGAGCTATGACACTGACAAATCTAGATCTGTGATTTGATGGCGGGTGAAGGCCAAATAAGTAAGATTTGGATAACAAATTCGGAGGTATCAAATTGATATAGATCAGTGTAGATGAACAATAGGGGTTGTCTTTGAGACGCGTAATTTGTTCTGACAGGAGGTTTTTGAAGTTTTCAGTTTTGTTATTTGGTGGTTGATGTGCGGTTGTATCTGAGGATTGAATGTAAGTGGGCTGGAAGATCGAAACTGTTTAACGCATCTTTAGAGCGTTATTATATGGTGGAATTAAGAATCATTCCATGACCATTGCATCTCCAATCATATCATGTACTGCGTCACAATTCAACATTGGAATCACTTCTCCTCGAAGAATGCGTCACAATACGTTCGAAGAACTTCTCATGTCAGTGCATGATAGATTTTCATACGATTTCTATTAATCTTACCGGTTTAATCACTGGAAAAAAGAAGCCATCAATCCTATGACAAATCTACAGAACTCATGAGTTCCGAAACAATGACTAACTCAAAAATGTTGAGTCAGCGCTCTATGGGCTGCTAATTTGGATCTTGAAGTTCAGATATCCCTGTCACAATCATATCACATAATTATGGGACAGCCAGAGTTAAAAAAAAATGCGTTCTGTTGTAAAAGCTCGTTCAGTTACTTGAAAAGCCAGGCATTCTGCTACGCAATAAAATCCTCCGCTTTTGCTCTTTAGTACTCGTCACTCCACCATCGAACTGTCAAAACTGTGAGGGATTGAGACAGGTCTGAGGTAGCGCTTATGTAAAAGAGGTGTTAGGATTGTTATGAATCCCAGTCGTGAGCAACGCCTCTGTAGCATTTCTTTATGTCTGGATTAATCCTGAATGTATGCATACGATGACCTGGCTTTAAGTAGCTGATCAATCGATCCAGATATTCTCTATCTGTGCTCAGGCTCCACACTCTGATCTTTCCCACACCTTCAAATTTATCGGATATCTCCTGCAGAGCACCATCCATCAAGTTCTTAACAATCTGATGATCTCTTCCGTTCAGAGGAACTCCAAATTCTTGCCCCAATTTTATTCTCAAATCCTTTCTAGATGTCCATTCAATTTCGTGCTCAAGTTTTTCTTTCTCATTGCCCAAGGATTTCTCGTCATACCGGATTTCGTTCCTCAACTTTTGAGCTTCGTTTTGGCAACTGGCACGAGTTTCACGATATGAGCTGTCCGGGACACCTCTGAGATTTCTTATCAATTGCAATAAGTCCATGATACGACCTGGTGAGAAGTCAGCATTGTTTCATTGAATAGAGAGTGTATGATGCTATACTAGTGCATTTGGTAGATTTTGTGTATTCAGGCTCGGGTCCGACTTCTGGCATGAGCACTTCGAAGCTCAAATCGACAGACATAATATCAGACATATCCATGTTTCTTGAGAGAATATGTATCAAAAGGTATAGTTGAGAGAAATATGTCAAACTTTGAGGCTGAACAAACTAAGCTTAGTGATATCAAAGAAAGAAATACCGACGAACCACAAATTTTGACTGGAGATGGCTAAGTGTTATCGCGTTTTTGTTTCTAATAATGGTCGGTGGGGATTTCGGTGTGTTGTCTTTTTAGTTTTCGGTTTGATGTCTGATGTTTGATGTTCAACTGTTTCTGGATATTGGAAGGAATTAAAACAGACGGGGACTCAGAGTATTTATGTTCTCTTGAGTCCGAGAGATAAGGGTCCAGTCATTGAAAATCCCTGCGTCATTCAATAAGAAAAGCCCTTTGATTCACGCTGTATCCCATAAACCCCTAAATTCCTTCAAATGACTGCGTCAAAAATGACCCCTATGCGATCCGAATCATAATTAATAATATTGTTGAATCTCCTTCGAAAGAATAATGCCATCAATTTTGAGTCACCATTAAAATCATAGATTAAGGAAGCTTTTCCTCAAATCATGTTGTAAACAGAGTCACAAATCAAGAGTCAATTTAATAGAAGTTGGACTAGAATGCTTGGTATTGTAGAAACTAAACTAGTATAAAAAGTCAGGCTATTTGTTTAACTGTAATAAAATCCTCCACCCAGGCACCTTCAGCTACCTCATTATGTCCTCAGCTAACCATCATAGACGCATGGAGCCAAGAAATCTATTAATCTTCGTCATAATGTGAAGTGAGTGTAAAGTGACTGTCCTTCTCCTCATCTTAATTCGGCTAACGGTCGTGAATAGTCCAATTGTCGAGTACTTTCTCGCAAGACTCCAAATACTCACTATAATCTCGAAGCCTCGTTGGGAGCTTTGTCTGGTACTCGTAAATTTGATGGCACGCTTTGTTTTGCTCCTCTCGAGCAGCTTTATGTCCTTGACTACCCGGCGGATTCTGATTCAATACAGTCATTTTCGCCCTCTCCACGTTCTTCCAGTAGACCTCCATGTCACTGATCCTGATTCTCTCTGAAGCGATATCCTCATCCCTTCTAGTAATGACATATCTTAGTATTTCGATAGCTCTAGCGCGTTTTGAATTGCTTCCGAGACGGCGGACGCGTTCATCAAGCGCCTTGAGATTTGCGTGCAACAAGCTGAAATCTTCATATATTCCCGCTAGTATCAGGTCAGTATGTTTATTTTTCTATTACGGGATAGTTGAATATACTGACGGAGGTCTTTGGGTATAAAACGCTGAAGTTCCATGGTGATCGGAACGAGGATAGATATTGAGTGGTCGGTTTTGTAATTGTTTGGAACCGGCACTGATGCTGGTGTGTATTTTTGAGGTGGCAGTCCGAACAAATTTGGTACTTGTCTAGAGTCTTTGAGGCTTTCGATGAAGAGTGTCTCGATGAACTGGCTTTGGTTGGTTGTACTTCGAAGGTGATCGAGTTGCTTTTGAAATTGATGAGGATCTTTGATGGTTTTGCGTTCGCTCTCGAAATTCGATTTTGCTTGGTTTCTAAACTTCCACCTCGAGGGGAAATCCCAGCCTATTTAAGCACTCAAAAGCAGCTTCAAGGCATCTCCAAGGCAGCTCCAAGGCACCTCAAAATGATTATACCATTGACTCTTAAATCATTTCTCGGGTGACTTGTCCCTAAAAAACACCCCAGACAGACTCATAACTCGACATTCGACTCATTATCCAGGCGCATTCCGCCAGAAAATCATGAAATCCACCATTTCAGTCACGATTTCTCTCGAAAAGGCTCATATCGAGGTGTTTCTGGAGTCAAAATACATTTTTTGATTGATAATCGTCGAAACCACACTGAAAAATTGGACCTCCAGTCATCTTTTCCTGAATCAAAGCTCGCAGAAAGGTATGAATAAACGTCGTAGTGTATCTTTACTCATATCATACACCATACCAAGACAAAATTCGATACTTCGAATCATCAAATCAAATTTATTCTCTCGAATGATGCTTTACAAAACATTACTTTCGAGTCATTCCCGAAATCAAAGATTAAAAATTTCAGACTTGATTATCAATCACACCCATAGTCAACTTTGACTCGAGCTTTCTCAAATCATAATGTAATCTTACATGAATCACTAGATCGCAATCATAATTACAGAGATAACTTATATGATTCCTCAAACAATCCCCGTCTCATTCACACGGCAACACATAGATCCACCCACCGAAGCATATCGAAAACTTAGCACGCCTTCCCGCCTTCCACTCTTTCCAACTTCCCTCCACGTTCCACCCCCTCTTCGAATTATCTTCCTTTCATCAAAATTCCCAAAAATCTGTAGTGACCATGGAACCCCCAAACGAACTCAAGCTCCAATCCTTCGAACGTTCAATCCTCAATAAAATTAAAAGTTCAACCCATCCAATACTCAACCTATCCATCCAAGTACCTACTTAAGCACACAAACGAAAACTCAACATCCAAAAACCCCATCGACACTGCGGTATCTGAAAAGCTCACGCCATCCAGACCCCAGTAAACACGAAGTTCGAGGGCAAGCAACGAAGCAAATAACTATACTATTCTTGCAAAGATATAAAACCCAACAACCCTCCCAGATAACTTCCATACACATCCACATCCAAGAAGATTCCACACTCCATCCCCCACGAAACCACAAAACGCTCTCAGCGACGACAAGCTATCCTCAGACTACCCTTCCATTACAATCTGATTACATTCTCCCATCCTGATATAATCTTTCCAAAATGCACACACCATCAAACCATCAAACCCCACCAAACACCACCTCCCACAAAATGATACCATACACCACAAAACCAACCCACCCAATCCCCCATCCATCTTCCCCCCCTAAAAAAAGGAGACATATTCTATCCAATCGAACCCCACCAATATCACTTCTTAGCGAGCTACCATTTAGGTACCCATATACCCATAAACCCATAAACCCATATACCAACCAACGTAGCACAGCAATCAAAAGAAAATCTCAATATTAATCTCAATATTAATGAAACGATAATTAGCGAGTAGCACTACCTACCCACGCACCAACTCGTGTTTCCTTATGCACGCATTGGCGATCACTCGATACACCCATCACATATCACAACATAAATCCTAATTCCCACACCCCTATGTCAATGATCTCTACATCCATTATTACACAAGAAAACCACGCACAGCATCTAAAAGACCATTCCAAACCAAATACCTAAAATAAAATAAAAAAACTCCTTTGTAATTCAGTTCATGATATATAAATGTCCCCCCCCCCCCCAAATTCTTCAACCCAATAATAATAATATCCATGACGATATCCATGCCATATAATTATTCTTCATTTCAACGAATCCCATTACTGAAGTAGAAGGAAAACCCTAGGAAGAAAAACCCCCAAAATAAAATAAACCGTAGATGATAGGAGTAGAATACAAGAAAATACAGTAGTCAAGTATAAACCCGATCATAACAGTCATAACCTTCGTAGCTCTATTAAGCTTTTGTTCGTTTCTTTCATCATGAATCCTTTTTTCATGTATCATCGTGTGGGTATTGGGGATGGCATTCCGATCCATCCACGTAAATAAAAAACAAAGCCTTCCTGCCAAAACCAACGATATTCTTTTCCCCAAATGTACGCCTGATGTTGTGTCGTCCAAAAATTCCAAGAAAAAAAAATAACAACGGAAGCATTATGCAAATAGTGTAATAAAAGACAATCCCCAACCATCATCTCATAGTACAAACCAAGATCCGACCTATCCACCTCATCAAAATTCCTATCTTTTACCATCCGATAATAGACTATCCCAAAGAATATAAAAAGCATGCCTTCATGCCTAATCCCTTTCCTGGTATCTGATCATAATTCATTTACTACGTCTCGAATACTCCATCTCCAGGAGTTTCCTTCAGTGTTGCGCGCGGCGCCGATCCATTTCTCACACTTTCTCCTCCAGCGCTCTTCCTCCTCTCTCTGTCGCCTAACAAATTCTGGACCGACATCAAATTCTTCACCAACAAGCCAATCGCTAAGACCACTGGCACCTTCACCTTTCATACCAGAAACTTCATCAGACTCTTTAGAGGGCCCATCCTCAAGATCAGGAACATCCTTAAAGACATCGTCCTCATCCTCAAGCGCATCAAATCCATCCATGGTATCACCAGATTCGCTTTTTGCTCTTTTGTTGTCCCCTGGCATTTTAAGCCAACACATACGTTGCGGGTCAAAGACCATTCCGCCAACAACTTGGACATTTTGGGCAGAGTTTATATTGGTGATGAGCGCAGGACGAGGTGTCGAGCATTCTTTTTCCCTGTATATCTGTGGTGCTGTCGCTCGTGGTGTCTGTACAGGTATTGAAGCTGTCGGGGTTGCAGAAGCTGGCATATCAAAGGCCGATGCTTCAATTTCGTTGCCTTCCCATCGATAATTAATAGGATCATATTGCATTCCTTTTACAGCTACAAAGACAGATTAGCGGTAGGTTAAGAAGCTATGCGGAGGGTGTACGTACATCTGGGATTGTTTACATTTCCCATGGGCTTAATAAGTTGTGGCTTTTGGGGCACCTTATTCTTTTTTGATCGAACTGAACCTTGTACATGAACCGGACTGAGTCCAGTTGTTGCTGAAACCTTCGCCCTCCATTGATTTGTAAGAGCAGCAAGAGGAGCACCAGACCCAGAGACAGTGCGATGGGATGATGTTGCTTCCCGAGCCATGCGGCTGGCGGCAGTATCGCGCGCAAAGCGCGGCAATTCGCTCCTGCTCTTAGCTGGTGTCAATGGTGTTAGAGGTATAGGCGATGAGTTTCGAATGGGCATAATGTGTTGATGAGCTCTGTTGCGAAGTGAAAGCTGTTTAGGCGGGCCACGGCCAATTGGCTCTTTGACAAACTTTTGCTCTGCATCTCGTGAAGTAGGTAGATCATCAAAAGCATCAAGTTCACAGCCATCACCAAAATGTCTTCGTCGAACAGGTTTTGTGATTTGTCGCTTCATAGTAGCTTCACGAGCAAGCATATCGGCGCCCCGAAGAGATCTGCGCGGACTGGGCGATCGAAATGTTTGCCTTGAAAGCGTTCTCGATGGTGGACGAAAATCGGCGCTATTAGTTGAGGACTCAGAATCGTTACGGCGAAGATGCCGGGATGTTTTTGCAGTGACATGATGTGATTGAGAACTGGAAGCACCACCAGCAGGTAAGAATGGAACATGATTTTTCCTAACAAAGGACATGCTAGACTCAGCTCCGGATCGATCTTTTTCGACAGGTTCCTTGGACCGAGACATTGAGAGTGGCCTATTATTGACTTCCGTTCGAGACTGAGGTCTCTCATATCGTGTAGGCATTGGCTTAGCTGGCGAAGGCTGATAAGTCTTCATGGTTGGCATTGACCGCTTGAGCTTTAGTAGTTGGGAACTGGTCGTTGTAGGCTCATTGCGCAGAGTTGATGTGGATAACTTTGCGCCTAGTTCACGACGCCGAGGAGTTGATGGAGGTATTGGATGATTAGAAGATGATGCGTTAGACAATCCAATACTATTGATTGAAGAATGGACTGAATGTCCCAACCTAGATTGCGACCTACGGTTTCGACTTGGTATTGGCCCACCACTCTCCGAAACTGGTTCGAGAGATGATGGAATACGTTCATGTCCATGTGGCCTAGGGAGTCGGGAGGTGGAAGGAAGCGCAGGTTTATTTGTAAAAGTTAATGAAACCGATGGCTTGGGGCGAGTTGGGCTTTGTTGTTTAGCAGGGTTAACCTTTACGTTACGATTTAATGTGAGCTTCTTCGAATCGAAGACATCCCCATCGCCAATCTCAAGCCCGGTCAAGAAGTCATCCTTTCCACCCAAACTTTTTCTTGGTTGCTTTACCTCTACTGGACGTTCTGGCCAATCATTTAGTTGACGCCTCTTGAGAATATCCTCGAAATTGAGAGGGCCACTCGGTAGGACTAAACCTTCAAGACCTTCATCTTCACTCTCAGCAGTCATGGAACTGGCGATACTGGGGCTCATCGCAAAGGAATCCGAGTTCCTATTGGATCGACCATCTCTTTTTGTTCCACCAAATCGAGTACCTAAACTGCCTTCACCCCAATCGTCAAAATCGTCCTGGATACTCTGGGGGGTCTTCGGGATATCTTTACGAGAAGTGAGCTTCAAAGCTCCATCTGAAGGAAGTTGTAGATCTTGTTCGAAATCTTCTTCGGTTTCCTTATATTTCTCTGGTTTCGTTGATGTGACAGAAGGTGCCATAGACTGGGGGTTCCGTATCTTTGCAACTTTTATGGTTGCTTCGCCATCTCCAAAGAAGTCATCGTCCTCCTCATCTCTGTAGCGATCAAGCATGTTCGACGATGCCGCCTTCGTTTTTAATTCGGGTCTTGGGCTAACATGGAATATCGGGGCAGCCATCAATGTCTTCTGTGGACTTAGAGATCCAGAGCCGCTGACTTGACGTAGTGTTTCTGGGAATTGAGACCCATCTTGTTGTTTGATCTTTAGGGCTTCTCCAATTGGTACTTCGATATCCCCATCATCCCAATCATCTGAGATCACTTTCCTTAATTTTCTTCCACCAAGTCTCTTTATACTTCCTCCTAATAAAGCCGAGGAAGGTACGTTTTCCGGTAAAGGTATACCGGCTCTTTTAGCTGTAGCGATCGCATCGTTCATGGCTCGTTCGTCGTCTTCTGGTAAATGTACTTGTCGTTCCTCGTTGTAGTCCGATCTTATCGATAAACGTGAAGAAACCGATTCTCTGCGTGTCGACGCAATGGTCGCAGTTGTTGCTGCTGAAGCACTGCGAAATGTAAAATCATCGCCCCCAATGTCAAGGTCATCATCATCCCAGTTTTCCACATCGTCCTCCACGGGTGCCCGCGGCTTCAATACCAATTGATCCATCTCGAGCCCCGATTGTGTGTCGCAAAGGATCGAAAGTTTGATGAAATATTGCGACCGTGTACTACTTCTCAATTATGAGCTTCAAGATGAGTTGAAGGTTTTCAATCAGCTTAATCGCGGGAAAGTAACTATCGTGAATTCATGTCGTAAAAAACGTGCAGATCGGAATATTTTTTGTTGACGTTGTCGTAAAGGAGGAACTGCAACTGTAATTTGCTTTGTTTTGTTTCGTGTTGATTGAATAGCGAATGAATGTATGAGTGAATCAGTGCATTCGTGGTCGCAATGGTGATTCCCTGGTTTCGAATTTGTGGTGCTCGGTGTGCTCGGTGCTTGGATCTTGTTATTTTGAGTTCGCCGGCTTCAATTGAAATGAGTATCAGGATCGTGTGGTATTGATGTTGATGTTTTCTTCCACCTTTGCTGGTATCCAAACCTCCAGCGCCCTTTTGAGGGCAGGTAGCAAAGAATTGTTGTTGGAAATTCGAAAGGCGATGAATCTCTTGACACTCCTGGCGGGTGGGTATTGAATGTTGAAGTGGGTTGAAAATTTAGTTCTCCGCTGTATTCAGTGTTCACGGGGGATTGAGTGGATGAGTCGAATGATTGAAGCTCTGTGGCTGGCTAATTTGAGGAAAGAATCATGGGAATTGACCAGCCACGAGGATTTGATGCGAAGAAGAAGGAATGATTGGGTGCATTAAACGAAGAAAAATGAATAAATGAAGATTAATCGCGACGCGTATGTTTCTCTCGACGGGATTGGTGCTATTTGCTTTATTTGGGTTATTTATTGATATTAAATTGATTCTTTTATTTTGGGTGGATTTATTATTGGATCTATAGTATGGATGATATTGATGGACCGTATGGTATCTATCTATGGTGTCGTATTGCATCTGAGTGTACCCGTCCGTACCCGTACTATTGCGATGGATCATATCATGTATATAACAACCAACATGAACTACCTCTTTCCTCACTCCTCGTACCGAGCTGAATTAAAGTAAAGTCTGATATCTGTCATTAGGCAGAATGGGAGTGAAGTGAGCAATAGAAAGTCGGTTCCTCATCGTTGCCTGATCTACCAGCAGATCTACCATTGATATCTAGCAAATAGTAAATAAATTTGATTATATCATCATCACATTTGTTTGTATTTAATTCATCTCGTGGAACATTTAATACGGATTCACATCTCCCCTTCCCTTATTGATCCTTTGATTCGGCTTTCTTGTTTCATCACTCCCATCACCAACTAACCTTATTAAACCGAACCAGATCAGCACCAGGAATACACCCGTAAATTATACTATGGCGGCGAAGCAACTTCCAGCGGTTCTTCGCATAACCTCGAGCGCTACGAACCAAGATGAAGTTTTTCTTCTTCACGTCGAGTCTGCTGGGTCGCGACCTTTAGATCTCAAGTTAGTTGGGACGGATGGTGAACTCGTATTTGCGGTCTCAGGTAAGCTCCGACCTTTGTTTGGATCGTCCCGCGCTGGAGGTCCCTGATTTTCAACCCTGATTTTCACATTCATGCGTTAATTGCGGGACCTCAAATTAATATTAATCTTCATTATAGTAAAACACAGCAAATTATCTGCACTCAAGTCGAAGAATTCTCCCTGTAGCGACGAAGAATGGATTCTGATTTTGTCATCCATTCTGCTTCATGAGCCGCCGAAGGAAGGGAATGAGAATGTGACCAGAGGAGTTGAGATTCATGCTAAAGTGGAGAAGAAAGCCGTGACCCTCGTGATCCAAAAAGTTATTGAAGGGATCAAAGTACGTATCCTCCCAGTCATTATGTTGGCAATCTTATCATATTACATACTAATTATACATCAGCAACGTCTCGGCGCAATCAAACTGGATGAAACCGAAGAAGAAGAAATTGGCCTTTTCGAATGGTGCGCTCTAGCAACAAAGTCGGCAGATTCGGCAAAGGATGAGCTGGAAGCATTACAAACTAAGTACAGGGAACAGCAGAAAATGTTGGATGGACTCAATGAAACTTTCAGGGAAGTAAATAAAACAAAATCCGACTATGAGATTCAGCTGTTGGAGAAGTTTAGCCTCTTGCAGAATGAGAAGAAGCTCAAAATAAGGGACCAACAAACCTTATTAGCAAGCGCCAAAGTTGATCCAGAAAAAGTCGATACAGTGCGAGCTACAAGATCTGGGAAGTTCAGAACCGCCGGCGCATCGAGAACTGGGAAGCGTAAAGCCGGGAAGGAAGCGCAGGCTGAGAGCTCAGATTCAGATGATGCTTTTGAAAAAATGGATATTGACAAAAAGCAACAGGAGGATGATACCGCCGATGAATCCGACCAACAAGAGGTACAAACTCCTGATCGCTCGGATGAAGAGACTGAAGATGAGGCAGACGCTCCACAGTCAAAAGCTCAGCGTCGTAAGGGAAAAAATATCGTTCAAGATGATTCGGATGAGGAGATGCAAATAGCGCCTAAATCAACAGAGACAACAAAAATCGCCGAGCTACCAGCTAAAAGAGAACTACCATTTGCCAAAAAGCCAGTTCCGGTACCTGCAGATGATGGATCTGAGACCGAATCGGGGTCGGACGATGAACTATAATAGACATTCTCATTCCAATAAGAATTATCCTTCAATGAATAACGGGTCAAATCAATGAATGTCCCAAACTGTCTCATCGACACTACACAACATACAAACGTGATTGGACCTCGCAAATAATATGACTCTTCCCAAGCGCAAACGATATGCAAATCATAATCACGATTCCAATTCTCAATTCCCATTCACGCACTTCATCCACTTGCACCAACTCGGCAATGCCAAAGCTAAAGCTCCACAGTGACTCGTGCGTATCCCTGACAACCACCATCTCGAGCGGGATTTACAGAGTTGACGATATAACGGTGGGGGAAATTGTGCATGTCGCATGCACAGGTGGGGTGAAATATGTATGCACTCTATGCACCACGAGAGTGTGGATATCACACCGACATTTCTACATGCTGCGAAGAGGGGCGTTACTGGGTGATGATTCTGTCCCATCGTGTGGCGGGGATATATAAGGGACCTGGAAGTCTTTTGAGGAATGGGTATTGTGTGAACAATGATTGAAAGAAAGGCTGGCGAGAGTTGGTGGTGGTCAGTATATGGTGTGTGCGGCGATGTGGCTGGAAGCTTTGGGGGCCGCAAAAAAATGTGAAGGTGATAAATAAATAATTTCCAGCCTTCTTTTGTTTCTGTGGTAATGCTATCTTGCATCAAATATATCATTTCATGCCAGCCTCCGTCAAGTGATGGGGTTTCTTCGTGGTCATGGAGTCTTGACCGCACTATCAAACCCCCCGAAGATAATTTCAAATCCCACATCTAATTACTATTAATATCTCATCGAATATGATAATTTGTCTGTGATAAGCAGCTTGATTTTCGAGATTTTTTTGGACACACTCTCAGATTGCATCTGCCAGTATATCTACTCATGGTATAATATAAAACATTGGAATTTTTCATTGTTGCAATCCGGGGTACCAAATCTTCGCAGTGAGCAGCCAAATCGCTCATTCATTAAGACGATCCGTTTGCTATACTCGTCCATGTTAGGGCATGCATGAGAACAATATTACACTACCGAGATTATCACCCCCATGGCTACTGTTACACACACTCTACCCTGCACTTTCACCCCATCAATAACAGTAACAAACAACAATAATGCTCTTCATCTACGCTTGTGAAAGCAAATTTGAATAAGAGATCAAGTGAAATACCTCAAATAAAGAAGACTCCCTTTTCGGTCTGCAAAGAAATATGCATATAGCATATATATACTGTGAATTAGCTATCTAGTATCTGAAGTGCCAAAAGTTGTCACATACGACCATAGACTGAGGAGAATTGGGCATCCCGTCCGCTCTGCCATACACAAGCCTCAGATCGGTAGATTAGTAGTTGGGTGGGTGACCACCAGCGAATCCCTACTGTTGTATGTATGTCTTTTCCTTTTTGGTACTGTGCTATTGTTTTTGATTGTGTTTTTGTGCAAGTACCTACCTAGCTAGGTATGAATGAGTGGATGAAAGTAGATTTTGATTTTGATAAGTTGGAGGGGGAAGGGTGTAGGGGAGTCAATAAGTTAGAAATTATCTGGGTACGATGTAGGGAAGAATATTTTTGGCTGACGCAACTGGAAATCGAGTATATATTTCGTAGCGATAATCAAGTGGCTTGGTATCTTGACCCTGAGGTGAGCCTTAAGTGTAGGTAGCTGATGCATTCTTGCAGAACTATGGGAACATGAAAAAAGGGAAATGATAGTAAAATATGATTTCCGTTTCCTTACAGAGATACGATGTCAGGTATCTGAATCAGGGAACCACAAAGTAGAAGATGTATGATGTGCATGCAATTCATTCATTGACCTGTTCTTATTGTGAATATGTCACGACTGTTTACTCGCCGGACTCTGAATCCGGTGGAATGTTGAGATGATTCCGATAAGTTGAGAAAGTTATCTTGTAACTAGATGAACGAAATCGTCTGAGAGTTCAGGCTTATCGTGTGCTTTTCGTAAGTCTATTTGATATAGCTCTTGCATTTCATTTGGGATGAGTTGAAGCCGGACGTAATGAATACATATGTTTATTGTGCGTTGTGATGCTGAGAAACTCTTGTCATGGAGCATCGTTTGAAAAAGTTGATGGTAATGAGTTTCCAGTACCTGCGATGCTAAGATGTCACTTTGGTCTTGGTGATTATTCCTATTCTAGAGAGAAAATCAACTAGGGAGCAGAGGTTCAGGACTTCAGACTGGAAATCCTTGGTATCAGAATCAGAATCGGAAGCTGTGAGGATTTTAAAATTGACTATATGTGAAGCTCTGCGAGGGGATTTGCTTGGATAGAATTACAAACGCAATTTAAAAGCACGCGGTAAGGTTTCGAAGTGTCTTTTACAAGGTCTAAAGAAAACCAGTTACCACTATGCACACACGCATTGAGAAAACGAATTGCTGCAAATGTGAACGAAGTTAAATGGAGTAATTCGAACATTAAAAGTGGTGGTGGTTGATATGAATATTATACATACTCCGAGCCAGAGTTTATGGGTAATATGGTAGAAAAAGTGATGGGGGGAGGTGGGGAACGAGAGTGTGCTGAGTGATCAATAATGTTTTTCTGGAGTTCGATTGGTGAGGTACTTGTTCTTGAAATACTTCTATGGTCTCCTCGCTAAAAAAAAACAGGGGTTTTCCTGAAAGAGTGGTCTTGTCTATTATGTGTAGAGAGAGCTTTCGTAATTCCAATGTGCTCCTCCCCTGGAGCTGCATACGAATAGTCAAGAAGAGGAGTCAAATTTTTGAAAGCAGAGGTTGCTTCTATTGATGGAGGGATATATGGATTAATATGTAGGATGTTGAGTTTCTAATAATGATGTGTTTCTGTTATATGTCTTGGCTGATGAGAAGATCTGAATGGCAGATACTTCGGTATATATAGGGTGCAGGGACGAAGAAAAGAGTAGAGATGGGCTAGTAATTTTATCGTTAGAAGAGAAGATAAGTGCTAAATAATCATTGATATGTGAAGATAGGTAGGGTATCAAGAAGAAAACTTGGTCTTGGATGAAGAAGTATGGTCAAAGTTTGAGTAGTGTTATGTATGATATAGATAGTGAGCGATTGTATGTTCTGGTACAGCTGAGTCTTTACTCTGAGTAAGCAGCTCACTTTAAAAATATAGTAGATAGCTTTACAGATCTGAATTTGACTGCTAGGCGTATCAATTCATAGACCCCCTCGAAGACAAAAATTTGATTGATAGTCTTCCTGCCACTCTACACCCTTCCATAAAACGGATGACGAACATGTGGTTGTGAAAAGTTGTGAAAATAATCCTAATTCTCTAAACTGCGTATTCATCTCCTCGTAAGGATTTGGTAACCTGGCATGAACTACTTTTTTAACTGATATCCAAGGGTAGGCGTTCGAGTATTAATTGCGCCCGTTATGTATATGTCGCTCACTAACTGACTCTTTTATACCCTCTATGATATTAGAAGCGAGGTGAAGATCTTTTTATTGAAATAGATTGGTTCAACTATCATTCATCTCGGATAATTTACGTCATTCGTTGTGAACTCTCTTGCGTGACAATATCGAAAATCAGAACGAGAAAACTCAGTTGGTTTTCATTTCCAAATGCAGTAATGTAGACGCTCCCAAAATTGGACTACCTCCAGAGAACGAGATAGAGCCATACGAAAAGCCCTGCATATGACGAAAAAGATTTCATTCCAATGGTCTGGCGGTAGGAAGGAATCGGATTTTCTATGCTATACTGCTTGCCCAGCCACTACTATGGGTTGTAAGAAGCCAATCGAAGATTCTTAATTCTACCGTTCCCAACACCACTTCAAATATATATTACCTGCCATCTTGCAAAGCACGATGTGCCAATTTCTCCGCTTCTATATTATCCTCTCTCGGGACGCTCCAAAAACGAACCAAAACTTCGTGCTCCGCAAGATCCAAAATAGCTTTATCAATCTTGTCTATCAACTCACGGTTAACGACCTCTTCACCCTCGGAACTTTCAAAGCCATTTTTGCGCCATAGCCAAATCGACGTGGTGAAGGTGTCATAAACATATGTTGAATCCGTCATGATAACGATTGTGAATGATACTTCACGCTCGCTAGTGGAACGCCAGTTTTCAAGGACTGAGCTGTTTATGAGATTCAGTGCACGATCAACGGCAACCAGCTGCGCGTAGTCTTTAGTTTGCTGTCCCCCATCAGATCCCTCTATCGTGTCGAACGTATTGAAACTTGAATCCTCCCCGAAGAATATTCCATAAAATGATTTGCTTCCCGAAGCATTCCCGTCTTGATGACAAGCTCCATCAACAGCAACCACTAAGCTCTTCTTGTCACCAGCCATCTCGTTGGCATCGTGAACATGAGAAATTCTAGAAATTTGATCATAATAAATAAATCTCTTAGTATTTCTACTAGCTGGGGAAAAGTACTGATGGAGATCAAATTTGCGCGAGAATATCTGCTGATCCTCCAAAGATCTTTCCTTATCCCGCCTAGCCTCTCGCACTAGATACTTTTCCAACATCTCGAATCCCAAGTGAGAAGATTGGCCACTTGCTTGGAGGTATTATTGATGGAAGATAGTGGGTGGATGTTAGTGATCTCCCATGTTGTGATAGATTGAGGAAATTTGTTACTGTTGCGAATGACTAAGCAAACTAACTTGAGCACGACTCCACCAGCTAATCCACCAGCACCTGTGGGAAGACACAAACCCAGCACACTCTTTTAACAACACTTCTACTTCAACATCAAACAGCAATCCAATCCAACAAACCTTCGAAATCCCCCAAGCAACTCAAAACATCACAAACCACAAGCCTCGCAATTCCAGAAAACACATCGCATCTTAACACCCAAACGGCCTGAATTAACAAAATCCCGAAAGTATAAGATTGATAGTCAAGGTTTTAAGCGGGAAAAGCAAGTATCCCGAGTTGAGCAGAATCGATTGAATTAACGTCATTTAATAATCCCAATACCGTTACATTGCCAGATAGGACTTTGTTGGATCCAAATTGCTATCTTTCTTGAAGTGATTTCAATCCGTTTCTAGGCCAGAAATAAGGTATAGGGATACTTGTCTTCCTCGAAAGGAACTAGTCAGCTGCTTGAAGGGCCGACTGTCAGAGGGTATTCTTGGATGTGCTAGTATTTCTGTTCTCGGTGTATCCGCGTTTTATCCTAATTCATGGTCGCCTACTGCAAAAACATTCAGCAAGTTCTAGTACCTTATCATTGTGCCCTGACTCGGTATTTTCCTAGGCCCTCGAAGCACATTTTAGTCATGTCACTTGCTCGATACAGGGTGTAACCCAGTTAGATGAGGTCATACATGCATCTCATCATATTCGCTAACGCTGAAGCTCAGGATTAGTATTGTTGATGGTATAAGACGGCTAAGAGGTAAGATGCCAGTGAAAGCACAAAAACTTAACCTCGCAATGAAGTGGAATGAAGTCCAATGATCAGATATATTTGCCAAATACTCCTCAATCTTTCCATCTATGACCTGTCCTCCGGTGCAAACTTATCCCTCCAAAAGCCCCTGTAATGTTTCTCGCTACCGATCTTAGCAATCTCTTCCACCTCCTTCGGTGTCAGTTTGAATTGTTTAATCTTCTGATATCCCTTCAATCGGTCCTCATTTCCACTAGTAGTCAATGCTACGATTCCCTGATCAATAACCCATCTCAATGCAATCTCACCGGGTGTGACTCCATACTTCTTAGCTAGTAGAGAATAGGTATCGTCCAAAGGTCCAGGAGAGGCCTTGACGGCAGCGGTCAACGGAGAGTAGGCTGCTATTGCTATGTCCTTCTCGCGAAGGAAAGGAATCAGAGGTCCATGTTGAAGATAAGGGTGATATTCGATCTGGTTGATGGAAGGGATAATCTTCGCCGTCTCCAAAATAGTTTCTATGTCCTTTTGTAGGAAGTTAGACACTCCAATAGATTTCGCTTTTCCGGAAGCATGAATTGCTTCCATCTCTGCCCATTTTCTTTGTAAATCTTGAGGGATCTTGGCGAAGTATGGAGCGTGAATCAAGTAGAGATCGACATAGTCGAGCTGAAGCTTCTTCAGAGATTCTTCAAAGGTAGCTTGTGTGTCAACTACTTTGGTACCAGTAATCTTGGTAGTTATGAAGAATTTCTCGCGAGGAACACCGGATTCTTTGATTGCCATACCCATCTCGGTTTCATTTCCATACACTAGAAACAAGCGTTACAAATGGTGATCATCTGAAAGCATTGATTGATGAGAAATACCTTGAGCTCCATCTAAATGATAGTAGCCAGCATTGATGGCCATGACGGCCGTTTTCACAATCTCATTATCGATCTGACCATCTGGATTGGATTTGTAATGAGCAGTTCCAAGGCCATACCCAAGCATTGGAATCTCAGTCCCATCATTTAACTTGAGATTTTGCAATTGACTCATTTGCTTTGGAGAATCACCCGAATTGCCTCCAGCTCCAAAAGAACTTTGATATGCCGAGGTTTCAGAATTCATCATGTAACGAGCAGGAATTGCAGAGAAATGGAGATTGAAAGAACGTTTTATAAGAGGACGAGTGGAAAATCTGGAAGCAGAATTGATCAATGTATTCATAGGAAACAACAATGAAGGAGGAGGTAGAACGTAGGTACTACCTAGATATTTATCAATACTACCGTTGCATGACGATTTTCAAGTTCATCAACTACTGAGGCCGATTTGAATCATTTAGCATAAACCCCAAAAATAGATTTTTGCCTAATGAAAAAATAAATTTTAGAATCTGTATAATATGTTTATAGAAATCTTATAAAGAATAATTAAATTTAACCTTACTAAAGACTTTTTATAAAATAAATTATATCATTAAATAGCCCTTAGGGTTAGTTTTATTTATTTGTTTTTAGAATTCATTTTATAAATTTCTTTAAAAAGTATATTAATATTTAAAATATCTTTTCAAATAGTTTTTTTTATAGTATATAGACTATTTTAGGATAAGTGAGATAAGCGAGATAAGTTTAGTAAGAATTCCTTATCTAAAACTTAAGCTCGAGCTCAAGCTTATTTTGTTTAAATTATATGACTAATATAGTTTTAGTTTTATAATATTGATAAAAATATTTAATTCAATATATATTTTTAAAGGATTTGATAAAATAGAAGACAAAGAGATAAACTTATTAATTAAAATTTAAGGAATTGATTAATATAATTCTTCTTGAATTATCTCAAAAATTGAAATTTATATTTAATATAATATAATTTTAATCAATAAATCTATTGATTATAAATACTTCAAATATTAGGATTGATGATTTATCAAGCCACTAATAGACTGACTAATCAAATCTCAAATAATATTATCAATATTAAAAAATATTTAATTCAGTATATAATCTTAAAGGGATTGATAAAATAGAAAAAAAAGAGACAAACCTATTAATTAGAATTCAAGGAATCTATTGATATAATTTTTTTTAAATTATTTCAAAAATTGAAATTTATATTTAATTTAAAAGTATTTTAATATATATAAATAATAATCAATTTTCAATATTGAATCTTTTATTTTTCAAGTATTATTATATTGAATATAAATTTCAATTTTTGAGATAATTCAAAAAGAATTATATCAATAGATTTCTTGAATTCTAATTAATAGGTTTATCTCTTTTCTTTTTATTTTATCAATCTCTTTAAGGTTGTGTACTGAATTGAATACTTTAGTATAAAAGCATACTACTAAATTCTAAATACATTTTTAGCTCAAACAAAAATCTATTTTTGGGGTTTATGCCAAATGATTCAAATCGGCCTCAGTATCAACCCCACCAAGCCCACTCTGTCACCCGAGAAAGCTCCCGTTAAACTATAACTAGGGGTAGCTTGTGGTCCGCATGGATTATTAACGATTATCAACTTATCAACACCCCAATCAAGCCGGAGCATGACATTTGCCTCCCTTGCCCCTCATTCTTAGACACAAACCAAAAGTACCTAGGTATTCAAAGCAGTCCCAAACCATACCCAATCACAGAATACTTTGATAGTGCTCTCAAGATCAATAGAATATTTATCAGCTTCTGTTTATCGAGAGTATCTATAGTATCATCAAAATAGTTCATGCTCTTGCGTTTCTTCTCAAGACCTCTGGTACCCCGCTTGCGCATAGCTCAGATGGCATCTCATATCTCTCAAAGCAGTACCTCGAAGGCCTCTTCCTTTGCCGGAAAATCCCTCGCAGACCTTCCTAAATCATGGACATTTACCTCATCACTACCTCCCGATCCTCAGTTTCCCACGCCTGCCGCATCGCACAAAACTGCTCGCGATGAAATTGGACCTCGGCAGGTAAAGGGCGCATTATTTACTTGGGTTCGACCCGAACATTCGATAAATCCAGAACTTCTCGCTGTAAGTCCCACTGCGATGAGAGATTTGGGAATTAAAGAGGGAGAAGAATCCACGGAAGAATTCAAACAAACAGTTGCCGGCAATAAAATTCTAGGATGGGATGAAGAGAAATTGGAGGGAGGATATCCATGGGCGCAATGTTATGGTGGGTGGCAATTTGGTTCTTGGGCAGGTCAATTGGGCGATGGACGAGCAATCTCTTTATTCGAGACGACAAATCCGAGTAGTAACGTTCGATACGAATTACAATTGAAGGGTGCAGGAATAACGCCATACTCGAGATTTGCAGATGGGAAAGCTGTGTTGAGATCAAGTATAAGGGAGTTTATTGTCTCTGAGGCTCTGAATGGATTGAAGATCCCTACTACCCGAGCTCTTTCCCTGACTCTCTTGCCGTTTTCGAAAGTCAGGAGGGAAATAACAGAACCCGGGGCCATTGTGGCAAGATTCGCCGAATCTTGGTTACGTATTGGAACATTCGATATACTACGAGCGCGTGGGGACAGAGCTTTGATAAGAGAGCTTTGCACATATATCGCAGAAAATGTATTTCAAGGATGGGAATCATTACCAGGAAGAAATTCTGCAGATGATGGCAAAACAGAAACTATTGAAAGAGGAGTATCGAAGGACACAATTGAAGGTCCGGCTGGTTTCGAAGAAAATCGCTTCACTCGTCTATATCGCGAAATTGTATTGCGCAATGCAAAGACAGTTGCAGCGTGGCAAGCATATGCCTTCACAAATGGTGTACTTAATACGGACAATACATCCATCTTTGGTTTATCCATTGACTTTGGACCATTCGCTTTCCTCGACAATTTCGACCCTAGCTATACTCCTAACCATGATGACCATATGCTTCGCTACTCCTACCGCAATCAACCAACCATAATCTGGTGGAATCTAGTCCGTCTAGGTGAATCTTTGGGTGAATTAATAGGTGCCGGTGCTGGTGTCGACTCTGAAGAATTCATCGAGAAAGGAGTTCGTCAAGAAGCCGCCGACGAAATTGTTTCCCGCGCAGAAGCTCTCATAACCCGCGTTGGCGAAGAATACAAAGCCACCTTCCTAGCAGAATACAAGCGTCTCATGACCGCCCGTCTCGGACTCAAGGTATTCAAAGAAACGGATTTCGAAACCTTGTACAGCGAACTACTCGATACAATGGAAAGCTTAGAATTAGACTTCAACCAATTCTTCCGTAAACTTTCCTCCATCCCCATTGCCTCTCTCGAAACCAGCGCCTCGCGAAAAGAAATCTCCACCATATTTTTCCATCACGAGGGCGTCACCGGTCTTAACAACACCATGGAATCAGCAACCACTCGTCTGGGCGACTGGCTTCAGAAATGGCAAGGAAGAATATATGAAGATTGGGGACCGGATGGTGATGACGAGAACCGCACGATAGCAATGAAGAAAGTGAATCCGAAATTCATACCCAAGGGTTGGGTTTTGGATGAAATTATCAAGAGGGTAGATAAGGGTGGCGAGAGAGAGGTACTGAATAGAGTAATGAAGATGGTGAGTGATCCATTCAAGGAAAGTTGGGATGAGGATAAAGAGGAAGAAGAGAGATGGTGTGGGGATGTGCCGAGGGGTGATAGAGCTATGCAGTGTAGTTGTTCTTCATGAGTGGTTAGTTGTTCGAGATCAGGCAAGATGATAGGGGTGATAAATATATATCATACATATATCATGGGCAATTTCAGAATAGGATGCCAGAATATATTACATCATATAATACACATAGATGTCTAAACTGCATAGAACTTGAAGGAACAAATTTCTCAAATCTATCAACGAAAATTTAAGTGCAAGATAATCTTTTTGAAACACAATATGTGCATCACAGTATTATTGGTTTGATAGTTATTTTTCGTATTTCCAAAAGATGTAGACTGCAGTATCTAGTTTTCACCTTTTTGTTGACCATCAAACTCATATCCCCATTTTCTCACTCGTTCAATCATGTTCATCTGATTCTCATGACTTATCCTCCCCTACTGAAGAAGTTTCAAAAATCTTCATCGAAGATGAATGACAATCTTCATTCGAGCAAAATCAGCCCTTTCAGCCAGCCTTTATTTCGTCTCATCATTGACACCCAACTCCCATAGTATAGTTTGTGATATCAAATGAGACCTTTTTGTCTTTGTGAATAAGAAAATCCCCCACTCCCTTCAATCACCAGTGATCTGCTTCACACGCCACCGAAGCCGATGAAGATCCAGTAATATCTCAGTCTCGCTCACGAGACCCTTCGTGGTAATACACGGAAGAAACAAAATGCAAAAGAAAACGATTGTAAACACGTTTAAAGGAAATAGCTCCTCCCCCTTGCTGTTTTGATCCGAAATTAAAAAATTCGTCGCGAAGTTTTTGATACACAGCAAAGAAAGTTATCCTGATCCAGCAAATTTCGATTCATGATTGGGTATGTTTTATTGTGACACAGTCTGGGAATCACCACGACCTCGATATCCCGTACCACGGCCACGTGTAGGCTGTCCATTACCGGCATAACCACCTCTTCCTCTGTATCCACCACGGCCGCGACCACGACCTCGATATCCTCCACGATATCCACCATTATCGACACTTCCCTGGCCGAAGGTTTCAACATTCTTCTTTTGTTCTTCGCCTCGCCATTGATGTCCACCAGCTCTGTTTCCGGCAGCCTCTGTACGGTCCTTTGCCTCACTCGAAATGTTGTCGAAAAATGATGTGGCTTTGTTATATGCCTTGGGTGCGGTTTCCTTAACCTCAGCCTCAGGCGCAGGAGGCTGTTCCCCAAGGGGAGATCCAGCAATAGCCTCCTTGACTAGGTCTTGTTTATTGAATTTTGCATTAGCAGATTCGAAATCAAAGTCGGCCGCGGGGACATCGACTTTAGCTGGACCAGGAGCCCGACCACCACGTCCTCGTCCTCTTGCGGCAAATCCATTAGTGCCTGGTTGTCTGGGAGCACGAACCGGTTCGGTTGTTCGCATTTCGTTGACCTTTCTGGTTAGGTTATCAACTGCGCTTCCATTGGTTTGTTGACCTCCAACTGGAGGGAGTTTAGCCATTGCAGCAGCAACAGCGGCAGTCGCAGCTTGTGTGGCATCTCTCAAACTTGCGGAAGTGTCATTCTGTTTTGGAACTGCAGAGGTAGTGGTGTTTTGTAATGGAGCTTTGGTCACTGCAGGACTAGCTAATGGAATTGCTGGTTGAACGCGACCGCCGCTTCTAGGACCACTTGGGGTAGCTCGAGCTGCGGGAGGAGCCGTAGGCTGAGATTTTTTCGTAGCGCTTGCATCTACTTCAGTTGGTGAATTCTTGGAAGGAGGTGGTGTCGCTTGCTTGGGAGCTGGTCCAGCATTATTTCCAGTACCAGGAGCTTGAACATCTGCTGGTTTGTCTGTTGGGTTTGCGGAAGTAGGAGTTTGTTGTTTGTTCGCACCAGGTCCAATTGGCGATGGCTTTTGTTGCTGATTTTGCTGTTGGAAGTGTTGACCTGGTGGTGGGAAACCATAGCCTGGGGGAGGGGGGAATTGGCCAGGGTGTTGAGGAAATCCATGTCCAGGTGGGGGATACCAGCCTGGCGGGCCACCAAATGGCGACATTCCTGGAAACCCTGGACCAGGAGGAGCTCCTCTACCCCATCCTGCAGGCGGAGGAGGGTAAAATCCAGGAGGTGGATATTGTCCAAAAGCCATGCCTGGAGGTGGTCCTTGTTGCTGGGGAGCATTTTGTCCTTGCGGTGGAGGTCCCCGCGGATTTTGATTTTGAGGAGTAGGGGGTCCTGGCGCAGATGTAGGAGCTGGACGAGTTCCGCTCTTTGATAAGCAATCTTGTTAGCCAAAATTCTATGAGGATCAAACAATGAATATATGATTTGAGGGTCTGAATCAGAAGGAAGGCAACGGAAAATCTCCACACGGTTTTGCGCTCTCGGAGACAATATGATTTAACATCCGAAATATTTCATCATTAAAAGGAAGTCGATAGGTACAGCCAAGAATAATTTGGTATGCTGGCTCAAAAGGATAGCTCACTTACTCCAAGAATCGCAGGATCATTGGGCACCTGTGGGGGGATGCTTTCTCTGGGCGCAGGCGCTTCCTCAATACGCAGATCCTTTACATCACCACCACGGAAGACAATGTACTCGTAAATATTATCCGAAGCTGCAATCTCCTCTTCGGGGTTGTCCTTTCGTCCTTCTGTTCCATGAGACTTGACATTTTCCAAGGCCACCGTTGCGTTTTCCGAATTAATCTCATGAAGCGTACCGACGTATCTTAACTCGCGTTAATACTTGGCCAAATGTGACTTAACCATCGTAAATACCTAATATCGCTCTTTGATACCAAGGATATCCTTGATCTATGAACGCGCCTTTGTCAGTATGTGATGTAGAGTGTTGAAGAAGGTCCTCCAGTTTCAGCCTTGGAACTCACCCTATGAATTCAGACATGATGCCTTGTTAAACTGCGATCAGCTCACAGCCCACAGCTAGCTGCAGAGTAAAGAAAAAACGAGTAAAATCAAAAGAAAGAATGAGTATGTTGGATATCGGGCAATTGAGATGTAAGATGTTGAAGTGTGTTGGAGGGAGAGATGTTTAATGTTGGGTGTTACTTTTGTGGAGGGCATGAGTGTTATTCTGGCGAAAAGCTTAAAGCTAAGGTGCGGTGCGGCAAGGAAGCGCTCGCTTGAACTCTGTTCCTGTTTCGGTATAGGACCCGTCCCAAAGCTCCAGCAATTGACGGGATTATGTAATATGATTGGTTGGATCTATCGATTACGGCATGGCATATGACAGCTTGATAATTCACTACGGTTAGTCAAACGAACCTATAAAGCACCTCAACCCACCATGTGGGATTATCTCAGCCTTATTACAACCACCTACGTGACCTCACCTCATCATCCTCATCATCGACTACTTGTATTATTACGATTCTTCTCTACACAGTGAATCGGAGAGCAGTGAATTGGAGAGCTAACTCTTGCCGAGAGCTGTTCTTTATCAAAACCTCTTATTTATCTTTCCAATACAACTCAACCTCATCAAACACATCAACGATTTACCTCGATAATATCACAACACCACAACACCCCACCATCTGATAAGCCGGCCTCGCCAACGTCGCCATTTACCACCATAATTTCTATGTTACACCGATATTTACTTATCACCAGCAGCTTTGTGTCTTTTCTTTCTTAATCACCATCTCATCTCGTTCTCCAGAATGGCGACAGATACTTCAGGTCAATCAGGAAGCAGCGATATCAGCATTTACAAGGGTCTCGTTTCATATCCATGGGATACCGATAAAGAGTTCCAGGTAAGCTTCTTGCTATCTTCTTTCAAAACCTCCTTCATTTGCCCTCGATACCTCATTCAGAGTTACATATTTTGGTATATCATCGATTAACATAAAATAGGGCGGTCTATCAGCTATATTAGGCAATGCATCTTCACCTGATCAAATTCGAGAATTGACACTTCGGGCTCAGTGTTTCTATCTCTCTCGTAAGAAGAAGATTGACATCAATTTTGATGGATATAAGGCATATCTGGCAACTCACCCATCCACATCTTCTTCTACTGATGCCCCTGCGCCTGATAGCGCCAGTTCAGCAAATGATACTTCATCTTCCAACACTCCAAATCTCGATCATGAAAATGACCTACCACCTGCTACCACTACAGCTGATGAAAAGGCCCCGCCACCATATCCTCCATCCTTTGCTGAAATCGTCGCTTTAATCACAGCTGGTGCCACAATCCCGGGAATCCGCGATATTCCCGATACAGTTCTGACGGATCAGGGTACCAAGCCGGTTGCACGAAAGCGTCGCAAGCCATGGGAGAAAGACGTTGACGAGGAAGCGATTCAGGGTGGGGGAACTTTTGGCGACCACCGAGATACCATCATACAGCAAGAATACCCAACTGATGTATGAAGGTATCCATTTGCATTGTGGTCACGTTTTCTCACCAATACTTTACATTTTCCGAAATTATGGGAACGGCAATATCCAAGGACCAATTAATTTGTGGAAGCAGCCAGGCATTGAGCTTCTTCTGGTTCATATGACAAAGGACCGTGGACATCAGATGGACTTATCAAGCTAGAAGCTCGCAAGCTGATATATTTTCATGTTGTTCAAATGAAAGCTGTTGTACTTGTGATTTTTTCTATGGATTTCTACAATGCACGCGGGTTTTTTTCTAAAATCGCTGCTCATGTTACTTTCCGAGCTTGAAAGAATTGTCAGATCTCTCCAAGTCAACCCCTTTCTGCGTTCTAGTGAACCTTGTGTTGCCAGTCGGATCTATCGAGTGCGGTATGTTTAGTAGCGCCAAAACTTCGCGCAACCATGGTATTGGGCGGGACTTTATAAGAATCTGAATATTCATAAGGAGCCCAGGATTAGAACACAGCATTGAGTCGAGGTTCATTTTATAACTTTATGGGGCTGGACATACGATTGTAGACCAATCTTTGTCCTTCAATTTATAATCGAATCACTCTAAGGAACCACCTAAAATTAATCTTTCAATTAAGAGTTCTGGAACCTACTTACCGCACATGTAACGCTTTTCCGGCTAAAATATGAGATTATTCAACTTTTCATACCCTAGTTTATTTATTATAATAAAAGATAAAATCAGAAATTCTTCTGGAAAGTGTTATTTAATTAATCAAATCTTATAAAAAAATGAATAGAATATTTTTTTCTAATTTTTTAAATAGAATTTGAAAGAGTTAAAGTTGAAAATTCGAAATTTTTATGAAAATTCGCTTATTTTGTATAGGAAAAACATTACATATTAGAATTTTTAGAAAAATTCGATTTCAATACTATATAACTATTCAACAAAAATAATGAAAAATATTTCAAATAATTTTTTTATATTTTGATTATAATTATTTATTATATCCGATTTTTTTGAAAAGAAAATATGAAGATTTGAATGAAATTTCTAATATAATAATTTGTATGGGAAAACCTCATTTTTGCAGGGATTTTGTCACATTTGTCACAGGGGTGCGGTAAGTAGGTTCCAGAACTCTTACAATAAACTGTCTTATCTCCCCTGATTTTATCCTTTGAATTAATATTTGAGAGCTATTTAGTGAAACGCATGGTTAGAAGGCTCCTGAACTTGGCAGATTAATAAACATTTGAACCGGCCATCATTTTCGGGATGCCAGTCTTTAGATGATGTCATCTAACACCTTTGAAGCTGAGTTTTTTATTTTCTATTCAAAATATCTTACAAGCTTAAAAATTCACATACACCATTGGGTTTTGGGGGACTTCACCCCAGTGTAGATCATTCGCAATGTACATCCCCAATATCATTAATTACCTTCATGTAATAATCAGTCTGCAATTGTATTTGCAATTTGAGGGGATGATAAAAAGTTCCATGTGCCAGATCTACAGACGGTTGCCAAGCACTATCGTTTACCCCCCCCTGCCAAGGGCCTCGGACATCAATTAGCGAGCACAAGTATGCATCTGACGTTCTGAATCGTTCTATTGTTATGCTATAGTCATCTGCTATTAGGCAAACCTTATTTTCGAACCATTTTGTCTTATAGTAAGGTGGTCTCACCTCGGTCATTATCTTCCAAGATTGTGTTTCAGGTGACTAATAATTAGATTCCTGATTTCTGCTTGTCTAATATTCACTCTCACAGTCTACAAAAAATTGCCCTTGTTACCCATCACCCTCAATAGAATTAAGATAGCTTTCTGAGTTCTGTGTGTCCACTTGAATAACAAGCTCTCAATAAAATCTTGACTTTCCAGCCTACACAACCAAATTTGACGACAATTAAGAGCACCCATAGCATTCTTACATCTACTAGTCTTGCCATTCCTTTCATCTCTACATTATGAAGGTTCTTTTGTTTGTCTCTGCACTTGTTGCATTCATCATACCTGCGCTAGCTGGAACTGTTCCTCTCGGATCCAAACAATCGATCGTAGGATTGTGGGGAAAATCAACCAATATTTCCGTTCTATATTGCTACAGTGAGTAATGAATACCTAAGCTCTGGGAAAGTTCTTGTCATTTCAAGAAATACCCGTGTCTGAACTCCAATTAAGCAATATTGTAGTGGATGCTACTTGCATGCAAATGCGAGAGCATTGGCAATCCTGTCAAGTAGATCTTTTCAAAGACGTCAATGCACCCATCGGCAATCCCATCGCTCGCAACGAATTAGTAGCAAGCTGTCTTTGCAACGCCGGCATGCCTGCCTTGACATCCGAATGTCTGGCCTGTATCAGTCTTGCTAGCCAAAATTTCGTGGTCCAAGAAACTTTACACACGCTTGCTCAGGATGTGTGTGATAAGAAGATTACTCTTGGTCAATATGAAAATCAGGCCTCGCAATTTGGTAGCGCGGTGAAGTTTCCTCTTATCTTGCCATCGCTTTGGCTTAATGGTACGAAGGTTACATCTCCGGATCAAATTGTTGTCGAGAAGTGAAATCTTCAGTCGTGTTCGTGAGTGTTTTACAGTCCATCGGGCGTTCACGTTTTGATATATTCTCCGCTGCAACTACTAATTAATGAGTGCAGAATTTGATAGCTTCCTGGTGGAGATCGATTTGAGCATGCGGAAAAAATGGGCGCACTCGTGAAGTGCAGATCTACTGTGACGGAATCATTTTCTTGGACCTTTCTTGAATTTGCGATAGTGGTCAAGAGATTCGGCGGCGTTGCTTTCCAGGGAAAGCCCACTCTTCAGATTTAAGGATATGAATTGACTGTTTTTTGAAAATCCGTTTTGGTTCCATTATGCTGAGGCTTCACGTTTATGCTTGTGGTTGCTGCATTTAAATCCCTTTCTTGCGACCATGACTACTATGCATATTGCTGTAGGCGAGACCCCGCTAAATAAATCTTATTCGGATTGCATCAGAAACCCCTCATCATCATATTTTCTGCTACCATGGGATATTATGCAACACTTTAGGGGTTCCTAAAGATCTCGTATCATTGATCCATGCAAATCACTATCACAGGAAAGACACTTTTCAATGAAAACCCTTTCATTTGTTAGAATGTGTTGTAGACACAAATAACTATCGTACCCTTTTCCAATGTGACGATAACTCGGATCAATTAAATACAGAAGCTTTTATAGCTGCAGCCATAGACCAATTTACTCATCTGCTAGACGATCCATATTTTGAAACAACCCTGTGTTTTTGTACAAATATCTCCTAGCACCAAGACCAATTTTCCTATTCCTCATTCCAATCCTCTATTCTGATTGTAGGCACTATATCTTTTTCACCTTTAGATGTACTTAGACTTGCAGTGACCACTTGAATGAACGGTATCTCCCATCTTTCTACCTCGCTTGGATCTGCCCAGGGAGTAACAGAAACTAGTTTGACACCCATTAGTTAGCTGGATATTCATAAGTCCTGATTGACCTTCGTCATGTTTTGATTGAGTGAAAGTACTCACAACCTCGATTCCCAGCTTCAATAGCCCGCGACTTAATAAAGTCGAGTATCAGCCACGCATCTGATGCCAATCGTCTTGCTGACCAGTACTCAGTAAGTGGTTCTACTTCTGGCGATGCCACTGGCTTGCCTAATGCCTTCCTCCAATATTGAGCGAGAGATTTCCGGGATTTAACAGAAGCATCATGGGGAACACTAGAAACCATTCGAATTCTCTCTGGAGCATAAAATTGTATCTCGCCATTGTAAATTGGTCTCTCTGGTACTACGTCTTCGACTTCTAGTACCAACATGATACCCTGGAGATTTTCAAACGTCGATATTATGCAACTGAGGAAATTCAGCATGTCTTCCAGCTCAAAAAGAGATTTTCGTCGTGTTTTGTATGGAATCGCGAGATATTTAAGGTTATGAAAAGCTGAGCGAGCAAGTGCTGATCTTCGTAGTTCGTCGAGCCAAAAATCTCCTTGGATCCATATGATGTCTTGAGGATTGTAAATTATGTTTCTGTGCGTACGCGTTGAATAAATGGGAAACGCACTCGGCGGTCCATCGGTGAATGAATCACGTAGGACGGTATTGCGTTTCTCATTGGCAATTATCTTTAATGCATCCTCAATGCTTAAAGTGGTATGCGATCTGGTGATTCCTGGCTTGGTGAACCTATCAAGAAACATATCCCGGTATTCATGATTGAGGCATAGGATTGGTGGCAAGGAACCGCACGTAAGACGAAAGCTCTTTCCAAACATATAGTGATGTTGTAGAAGATCAGATGAAACGAAATTCAATGTTGTAATGCGTGGTTCTTCGAGGTACAATTCCAAAATGTCAAGCTGTTGAGATGCACAAGTGTCAGTTGTCTTTCATTGAGAAGGAGGTCTTGTGAAATACAAATAGATAGTAGCAATGAGACACTTACTCTTAGTTCAATTGGCAAGTCTTGAAATCTATTGAATGTCCTTTCTTCTTCCTCTTCCTCCCAGGGCCCACCATTATGAAGAACTTCTCCATTACTTTGTGATTCGCCAGCGTTCGAGGTATCTGTGCCCAACTCATGATTCAATGAAGGCTTAGAAACCTTGGAAAATAATTGTTTCGAAATTTTCTTTACTTTGTGGAAAAAGAGATGATTTTTGTGAGGTCCTTTCATTCCAGTCGAAGCTTGTTGATACCTGTGGACAATAGCATGATTGGTGACAGTTGTTGAAATTCTTTCGAGTCGTTTTCTTTGAAAATCAGTAATAAAACGAAGCATCCTGGAAATGTAAAAAAGGTTATGAAATCCATGGGATTTTGAAATTGCAATTTTCTTATGTATGTAGTAAGTTCTGTGACTTTAACTCCGCAGATGGAATAGCCAAGGAAGTATACCCAAAAGAGTTAGTGCGTGCAGACAAATTTAGCATATATATTCACTCTACATGATACGATACTGGCTCTGCCTGGATCCGATGAGAATTAAAAAATAGATATGTTGCAATTGATTGAATTGATAACAAAGTAGAATGAGAGTCAAAGAACCCCCCGCATCTGATTCAAACCGCTTCTTTATTCTGCATTGCTTAAGATGATAGCAGCGGGCTTTCACACTCTGATGAAACGTATATCAATCTTCAAATCAGCAACCAAATTACTTGAAGTGAATTATCATGGACTTTCAATCAAGACCATATCCAAGTGAAAATCTTGAATCACTTCACTGCCAAGCTACATAGAAAATGATGTAAATTTTTGGCGAGCATGATCGTGAAGCTAGCGGTCTTTGATAAGAATCCCGGTATCAACGCAAGTGAACTTATTACAAGTGTGCTGAATGTTACTCCAAAATAACACATAACACAAATTCCTCTCTCAATAGAGCTCATAGGGAACTGCTAAAGTGCGCATGGGGTTCCAAAGTCATTCGTCATTCTACCTCAACAACCACGAAAACTCGGCGTCCTTTCGATAGAGCAGATAAATGAATCATCTATCCAATACTGCACTCATTTAATCCCATGCCATGTTAGGCTTCAAGGATCAACCAAAAACATCCGACAAGCAGTTCAAAGTCATTTTCTACAATGGAATATCTAGATCATTGAGTATTGGGAGCTCTTCCGAGGTTCAATACATTGCTAACCAAGCTAAGTAACGAGTGTCCATATCTGTCCATAAATCTAATGTCACTATCCAGTTTTTCGTTCCGACCTGCCATGGACTTTTTATCAATAAGCATCACTGACTGCCTAAAACTAAAAATTTCAGATGAAGGGTAAGTTTCCATTAATCAACTACTTATGATAAAACTCCCCCAGATTCCTAGTAGTAAATACACGCTGTAGCCACGGATCGTAGCAAGAGTAGGCAGAAACAGATTTGGAACAGCCATGCTCGAACGCTGGATAGCCAACTCGACCTTTGTGGGCCAGGGAAATGAGTATGTCGCTTTCGATTGCTCTATTGAAAGACATGACTACTCCGATTTCTGACCACTCTTCTTAGGCTTGCTGTACCGCTCATCGCTTTTATGGTATCTTTGATATCTGCTGGAGCATGATGTCCATCGAAAGTCAAAGGGTCCTGGTTGAAGAGATGTTAGAGAGCTATGATTCCTAGAAATATTTAGTATTTGATCATCAATCACTGGATCACAGTCCACACCTTATATGCTCTCGCACTCTTCGACTGGATAAAATTAGGAGTACTTAGACGGCAACTTACTTTCTTACATGTCTCTTCAAGCCTGATTTCAAACGTTACCAGAGTACGACTAGGGATTAATCTCAATTATTCCATCAGCGGACAGGGAAGTCTTTTCCTCCATTCTAGCCCGTTTTTGATTCCCTTCTTTACCTGTATCAGGAACTGCTCGTTTACGAAGAGAGACTATTTTTTGCCTTTCTGTTTTAATTCCGATTACTTTTCCAATAGCGGGAAGTGATTTGGCCTCTCTAGCATTCTTCTCATTTTTCTTTGAAAACACTTCTTCGACGGGTCGTCTTATACTTATTAAAGCTGGATCATGCTGTTCACTAGATTCGCTATCGTCATCCAACTGTTCAATTTGGGTGGCCTCCTTTTCACGCAGCTCATAATTCTTGATCATGTCTGTCAACTCATCCCAAGTTCCATTTTCCTATTGCACATTAACTTTAATTAACGAGGGGTTAGAGCTGAAACTTACATCAATATTGTTTGCTCGCAGCACTAGAAGCACTTGATTCTCGAAACATTTCTCGACCCGTTTTTCTTGTTCCTACACAACATGAGCTAATTGCAACCTCATTATGATGTATATATACTTTTGTTATATAACGAGTGCGAGTAGCCGATGCTTTAAATTCAGCATGCATTGTTCTGTAATGGCGCCAAAGATTCACAGGCGTGTCTCTTTTCTAATGATCATTAATTGGAAATAATTTGGGGCATCTCTGTCGGGGCATACCGTGTTTTCACATAGACTCCCATCTTGATTAGGCGCACGACAGAAAATCTCGCCTTTGGGGACGTAAAATCTCCTTCTTGTTTCTTTCGACTTTTCGTCTATCCAATCTTCATTCTCCCATGCCGTCATTTCCTTTGGACGGCTAGTGAATTGGTGATACAGTTTGCCCAAATTGGGGTTCATTATATCTGATTGTCAATCAACGTTATGTGAGTCACTGCTGAGGGTCGGTATTATGGTTGTGCACTTTTTTTTCAGACTTGGAGGTGGTGGGGAGGGCTATCAAGCACTGAGAGTTGAGGTTTTGTATGTAGGCGATAAGAAGTCGGACGATAAAATTGTCGATTACTGACAGATCAGTATGATATTAATGAGAGAATTATTTTATTTAATCAATAAAGTGATGCAAAGTGTTGTATTAGTTGAAAGAATAAGAATGGGAAGTAGCATGGCCATGTGAGATCTGTAGTATTCTCTCCTAGAATCCGGAAGGAAACACCATCGCTTAGGTAGCAAAAGTCTTTCCAAGCAAGTACTCTTATGGTTCCTTCTCTTGATAGCTTGCTATGTGTAAAAATGGATATCAAACCGAGGTATGGATTGCCACAAAGCCTGTTGGAAATTAAACGTGCAGCTGTGATGAATGAATTAATCAGATAAAAATACAAATCGTTCACACTTGATGCTCAGATCAGGAAATAACATGTTTTTCAGCTTCCAAGATCATTAATCCAAGGAAAATTGGTATTTTTCTCTAATAATCGTCTAAATCCCTAACACATATATTTGCATGAGATTGAAGCAATTCTTGGAGCTTCGAATGCGTATTTCCATATTTTCAGCTGGGCTTTCCGTTAGAGTTCTTCCTCATTATTCATGTCATTTATAGTTCCTACTGCATGTTCACTTACTTTTATTTCGGTTGGAAGCCACTCAAATAAACCAAAATCACAATCGTTAGTGATCACCGTAACTCTTTCTCCTGCAACAGTGATGATGAATTTATTTTTATCAACAGTGGTTTCAGTGGTTTTAGAATCGAACTTTCCTACACTAATTACGCCTGATCGAAGTGTTTGTACAGAATTGAGGCCAAGATTACGGAATGCAGAGTACGAGAGATCTCTTCTTTTCGAAATTGAATCTGTTTTGGTGCCCGAAATCACTAAATCTTCGTTGGCAGACATAGAGACGGTAGAAAGGAGCGAAATTTAAGTAAAACTTCGAAAGGCGAGAAATTTGCTGGTAGGGTTTGGCTATGAGGTCGAATAAGATTCCTCAAAAAAGATACCAAGGTTGGAAAAGGTCATTGAGGGTCCTCCGAAGATCAGTGAGAAAGCCGTAGTAGAGACCCCTTTTATATAGCAATCATTGATGATTATTCTTCAAGAGTTGCTGGAGTTTCATGTCAAGCTGATTGGTTTCCGAAGTTGAAGATGAAGATATACAAAGGCTCGGAGTAAGGAGTTACCCTTGCCCGAGGGTGTAGAGGTGGTCTTGGATATCAGACTATCTTATATTTCAACAAACGCACGAGTACAGCAAGACAGGAACAATTTAGTGAATATTATGCATTGAACAGAATAAAACGCATGCTACGTACCTATCTATCTACTAGTTATAGATTGTATTCCAGAATCAATATAGAAGATTCAACATTCAGTGGACTTTTAAGTACCTTTGCTGGTCATTGAATTGCTCGTCATTGAATTGCTTATTATCTAATTTGAAACAGATATTAAAATAGTTAGAATTTTAAAATTAGTCGCCTTGTTCAATATCAGATCTTACATTATCGTAACATACGTATTTTAATGAATGCTCTAGAAAAACATTAAAGAATTCAATTCATCTCTTCACCATCTAATAAGGATTCCACAATCAGAAACAACTAATCAACATCTCTTTCTAGTAAAGTGCTGTCATACATCATGATAACATCATGATACGTGCGTTTAGATATTACCTAACTCTACGAAGCATGAAATGCTTATACAGCGGCTTATACATATAATTCTGATGTTAATTGGTTCAAAATTCAAATTAGCCGAACGAACGCATTCAATAACTTCACTCTTCCATATTTCACTCATTCTACACCAATCCAAGAAGCGATTGCTTATAAATCGGAGTAGGCACTCCTATGATCATATGTACATCTTTATAATTTTGTCTTCCATTCAATCCACAAGCCTGCCAGCCTTCAAACGACACATTTTACAACAACAGTCACAACAACAATATGACAGATCACACGCCAGGTATTATTTCTTCTTATCACAATGAACCTAGAGAAATGAAGCTTGAAGACAAGACTGAGAAAGACTTAGATTCTTCGAGTCACCTAAAAGACGAAGGAAAAGAAAAAAACAGTAACTCCGATGGACCTCACAAGAATAACATTTTGGACCTAATCAGAAGTTCAACAAGTGGCACCTCTCATCAAGATTCCCAAGAACTCAGAGATGAAGGCACAGAGAACGAAGCAAGAAGTGCCCCTTTTGATAGAAAGACCGAGACTGCCAGCAGAAAAGAACGTCGTTATGAGCTGGTAGCAGCAGACCCTCTTCATGGAATCACATCTTCTACTTTAGATTTTATCTACGCAACATTGGAGGATGAAAACTTGTCTAAAAGTTCTGAGCTCAGTGACAAGATTAGGCAGGCTTTTTCTGCTTTGGAAGATGAACTCTTCAATGAAGATGAGGAAGCGATCTTTGAGAGGTTCCCTAAACTTCCTCCTGAAGTTCGAGTATGTTAAGAATTTCCAAGTATCCTTCTCCTAGTCTAAAGACGACCGTGAAGATATCTCACAATTCCTGCTAACATTTCCACAGACAATGATCTGGAAGCTGAATCTTCTAGAACCAAAAGTTGTGCGCGTCGGTATTGTGCCAACAGAACGCACAATAGAGCAATGGCAATACTGCGCTGGTGACCTTATGAAAATCGATGGTCACATGCCGATGCTACTCGAACGAAACTCCATTCTCAAGACCCCTCCCTGCTCTCTTCTCTCTGTCAATAGAGAATCTCGAGATCAAGCATTACAAGTACACGGTGTCTTTTGGGAACAGAGGCGCCCGTGTGAAAAAGCCGAGGGCGGTTATGTTTCAATCAACCGCATATATGTCAATTGGGAGATCGATACCTTATGGTTGGATTACAACATCTCCGTCGCGTGGCATGATAATAAAATGGATCCAAGCGACATACTGATCACACCAATGCCCGCATACGATAAAGTTCGTCGTCTTGCAACACCAGGAGAATCTATCGAATGGCCTTGTGACTATCAAGTATCGGATACAGGTTTAGCAATTGCAGATTTCCCAAATCTAGAGGAATTGTTTTTGCTAGTTCCTACGAAAGAGACAGAATGGAGCGACCCGATTCTCGTCCCAACGCCAATAAACACGAAATTCTGTAGCTTTCTCGACAAATTCGATGCGGACTCACTTGGTTCGGGTATCGAATTCTTTTTTGGCGAAGATGAATACGACATTATTACTGAAAATTTAGATATAGGTGAATTGAGGGACAATGTATATTTTGTCTTTCAGCACACCCTTGAGAATTTTGCTTCTGCAGATAACGAGGAAGAAATCGAAGGTAAGCATAAGGTATCAAAGATATTAAATCAGGCAACTAACTACTCTTACCAGCGGGATATATACGTGATCTTTCCACCTGGGAATGGCCAGATGTTCGATTCATGGAAGTAAGCACAATTGAGAAGGAGAAAGTCAAAGTTGTAGCTGAAGCTCTACTTGAGGTTCTGCCAGCAGGGGTCTATGAAGTAGACGATGAAGACACCGATGAAGAAAGCCGTGGTCCCAGCAGCACATCGTTTTATTACATGCTGCTTTTGCGACGTTAGAGGGACTTCAGGAACAGGCAAATCTCCAGTCGAGCAAAGGCTAGCGCCTTGGTTGGTTTTTCTAAGCTAGATTTGCAATAAATGGATGATACATATGATGGTAAAATTTGGCAATATGTGCTTCCATAAACCGCACTACTGCAGAGCACGCAGCTTTTTCTTCACAAAATACACGTGAAATTCTTGAACAGGAAAAGGAAACGGCAGAGCAGATTTCCTGACTTCCAGTCTAAAAGCATACCCAGTTTACTACTAACGTGAAAAATTCGAATAACATAAGCAAAGCTTGAAAGATTGATATGAGGTGGAAAAGCTCTCGCATTCTTCATTGGCTTCCAAGTCATGCATCTCTGTTCATTATTCCACTTGACCTTTCTCTCTCACAGCACATATTACCCCAAAAACCAAAAAGAGAGACAATTGCAGTGTCACTAACATCACATGTAGATTATTGAAGTAACAATTGATTCTTAAATTCATTAACAATTTACATATTGTACAAACTTTGGTAGCTTCAGGCAGCTGACTCGTAAAACTTTCCGAATTCCGTCAGAATCCTTGACCAAAGATTACGCCTGTGGATCATCACAACAACTGACAGGTGAATATAGTATACCAACAATTTAAGATGTACCCCTAAAAACCCTAATCGTAAAAACGTCTATCTTCGCGGATCTCGTTGATCATCCCGACTTCGGTAATATTGTTGTTCTCTTTCCCTTTCCTGTCTCTCTCTCTCACGTTCTCTCTCATAGTGATGCTCATAGCGCTCTTGATTTTGTTGTTGTTGATATTGCATGTGGTGGGAAGGTGCTTGGGCATAACCTTGCTGACCTGAAACTGATGTAGATGGAGCAGCATTATAGTTCCGGGCATCGAAACTATTTTGTCGTGAATTGTGCACATGATGACCTACTTGATGACCTTGAATCCATTGACCACGTGGTGCTGGTGGAGTTCGATGTCCACTTTGTCCACTTTGTCCGAATGCTATAGATCGATGACTGGCTGCCACTTGAGGTGCTGAATGGAAGTCTACTGGTGTATTCGGTTGTTGTGGCACAGCGAATTGTGATTGACGATTATATATATCACGATCGGAAGCTTGAGGTATTTCATGAGGAGACGACATTGTCTGACGTGCCATCTGTTGACTAGCAGGGGGAGGAGTAGCAGAATAAGGTGATTCATTAAGCTTCGTAATTGGACTTCGTGTATATCCGCTCGGAGCATTTATTTCATTTAAAGGCTCTCGACGAATAGATGAAGACTGCGAACCAATTGTTTGGCGAGATGGTTGAGAATACATCTGGTGATGTTGTACAGTTGGTGGAGGTGCATGACTTCGGCCTTCATAAGGTGTTGGTGTATAACTGCGACCCACGGAGGATGAATGTTGATGCATGGATTGAGAAGATGATTGTGGATACCCATGCTGTGGATTCGTTTGAGAAGATATTTGATGTTGAGCCTGCTGCATCTGCTGATTTTGTTGAATTTGCTGGGACATTTGTTGCGACTGTTGAGATGAATGCGATGAAAATCGTGAAGTCTGCAATGAACGTTGAGGTGGTGGAGTTTGTGAATTTTGAATGGGAATTGCCGCGGCACCACCAACTCTCTTCGGTTGGACTTGTGCTATGGGAGGAGCTCTGCTAGGTTCACTGGATTCATCGTTCAACAAGGACATGATATTGGAAGTCTTTCTTGGTGTGTCTTGCTGACGTATAGCAGCAACAGCCGCCGGTGGAGGCGGTGGTGTTGAATACTGCTCTTGGATTGGCGGGGTAACAATGCCCGATCGACCGAAAGCTGGAGAAGGAGATGGAATCAAGTTTGGAGCAACACTCATACCATCACTAAGCAAATTCCTGACACCTTGACTTCTCGGATATTGTTGATTTGGTGCTAAAGATGGTGCTTGTCTTCGAACCTCCGTTGCGGTGACTGTCGGATATGGAACCTCGGGTCTTGTAGGTGCCATTGATCCTGTACGGCTAGAGTGTGCAGAGTATAGTTCATATTGTTGTGGATTTCGTACATCAATTTCCTCTTGCTTCATCTGAAAATTTCGTTGTTCTCGCTTTTCTTTTCGATCTTGTTGTTCTCGTTGTTCACGCTGCTCATGATCACGCTCTTGTTTTCTCTTCAAAGTTCGTTCTAGCTGTTCTTGTTTTGACTCCCTTTCCCTTTGTAGCTGTTGCTGCCGCTCGATAGCCTCCATTTCCCTTATCTGCTCTCGTCTTTGGAATACCTGCTGTTGCTCACGATGTGTCTGTTCTCGCAAAGCCTGCTGCTCTCGAAGGGCTTGTTCTCGCTCTCTAATCGCTTGCTCTCGAAGGGCTTGTTCTCGAATAGCCTGCTGCTCTCGTCTGGCCTGGTCTTGTAAAGCTAGTCGTTTTATGGCTTGTTGTTGTTCCTGTGACATTCGTTCTACCTCATGCTCAAGAGCCTTCTGCCTCTCGCGATGGGCTTCCTCGGCGACCCGAGCTGATCTTTGAGAAGCAAGTGTGGTTGGATCGGAAATTGGTGAAGCAGTTTGAGATTGCTGCGAAAGATTACTCTGTAACGTGGGACGTTGATTATCAGTCGTGAAGAAGCCCATAGCAGGACCTCTTGGTTGTCTAACTGGCTGACTCTGGATTTGTTGTGGTTGTGGTTGTATCTGAGAGGCTGTTGCTGTTGCTAATGGTGATGCTGATATTGGTTGTTGCTGTTGCGGGATTTGAGATAAGCTGTGTTGATTAGCCTGATGATGGGAGCGTTTGGATGGCAATGAACTAGGAGTTATCGTTTGATTCATTGATTGGGGAACTGGTCCAGCTTGAGCTAAAGCTGGGAACCTAGTACTCAATGCGGGTTGAGGAGGGGAGGCTTGAGAAAGAGTTATAGGTTGGTTAGCAGATAGTTCATCGAGATCCATAGCAGAAGCTGATCTCGATAGAGGAGCGGGTGAGGGGTCATATCGTCGCTTCGTTGGAGCAGTTGGTGTTGGTGCCGGTCCAGTAGATTCGCCTCTCTCACGTTTCGAGTCAGCATCTCGAGTGATCGCTTCCCATTCTTTCTTACTTCCAGAATCAACCGAGCGTTGGTAGTAGTTCTTGACCTGTTCAGCAATGTTAGCTAGCCGCTTAAGGCCTAGTTTTCCTTTCTTGATATCAAGCCAATCAGAAAATATATCGTTATATACCATGGTATGTGTTTTTGTTCCCATATGTTTTGCAATCCCTTGCCAATCTGTACCAAAATGTCGTAGTAATTCAGGAAAGTCATGCACCTCCGGGACACTCCAATAGCTAGAAGTTTGTTGTTGGGCAGTAGAACGACGATCCGGTTGAGATTCAACAGTTGTTGGAGGGGCAGATCCAACACGTTCAGGTGCAATTGGGACCTCTAGATTAGCTGGTGTAAGTCTCTCGGGTGTCATGAATGGTGGTGAAAATGCTGGAAGTTGTTGAGGAACAATACTTTCATATGGAGGGAAACGAGCAGGAGCTACAGGAGGTCTAATTGGAGTAGGCTCGGGTGCAGCGGTTGATGGGGGAGGATTCGGCGATTCATCGTTACGGGTAGCAGGAGATGGGGCAGCTGCTAGAAGTTGACTAGCCTTGGGTTGTTTCGGAACTTTCTCTCGTGGAACCTTTACTTTCCTTTTGGGTGGAGCTGAGTCACCATTTGCATCTCCTTTTGGGGTAGCAACTCTTTTCGCTGGAGTTGGTGCAGGGCTGGCGCCTTCATTGTCAGTTGGTGGAGGTGCTTCAAAATTCCAGGTTGGAGCAGCAGCTCTCCTAGGTCGACGTCTTTCGTTGCCATTCTCGACATCTGGTGTAGCGTCGGTGTCGTTGCCGCCTCCATTTTCTATGTTGGTAATGAGAACGCTAGATTTTTTCGCTCCTTTCCTCCTACCAGTTTTAACTTGATTATTTTTCTTCTTGAAGATCGCTTTCCATTCATCAGTTGTTTTGATAATGTAATAGTGTTGAATGCAGGCCTTGTAATCACGATGTGGAAGGCTTTCTGCGATGACAGAAAATTGCTTGCCAGAATGGGAGTACTTCTCTCGAAAAATGCGAGCCTCTTCTTCCGTGAAATTGTCGATGGATTCTCCAAATTCAAGCATGCGAAATGATCGCTCAAATGGAACCTTATGCGTAGTATCTACAAACATAGTTTCTTTGTATTCATCATCCCAACACATATCTGGAATGCTCGCTTCCTTGGAATTAGCGGTCTCTTCCCTGGCATCCTGTTCTTGCTGTTCCTTCGATTCTTTAGCTTCACGCTCGGATTCACGAAGGACACGTTCTATATCGTGCTCTGTCGCAAATCTACTCCCAGTACGCCGCTGACCCTCTGTCTTCGGATCTGAACCATTTACCGATTTGCCTCGTTCGACCGATTCCTCGGCTTCCCTGTCTTGGGCTTTAGCAAATGCTTCTCTACTTCGCACAGCAATCGGATCCAAATCCATATCAGTAAATGTGCGGTATTTGGCATAATTGTCTGCCCACAGTTTCCCTTCTTCTTGTTGTCTTCTCCATTTCTGCGCCATTTTTTCTTCCATGAACCTTGTAAGAGAGGGTTCGGCATCAGGAGCAATTTCAAGAGAGCTCAAGAACTCTGGATCCTCGTCCCATTTATTATAATCGTACATTGGCAAAGATTCCGGAGGGGGTGTCTTTGTATCCCTGGGGTGCTTGACGGCGTCGAGAATTTTAGACTGGCGATCTTCTTCGAGGGCGGCTTCTTGTTGAACAAGCTTTTGCCGTAAAAGTTGGAATCCGGCTTGTTCAGCTTCATCTTCATCATCATCACTTTCTTCGGGGATCTCCATCGTTAGTTCTGGGGCCTGTGGTACTGGTGAAGGCATCTTTTGTGGTCCAAAATCATAATGACCATCTTGTTCTTTTCGAAGACGGCGAATTTCTTCTCCGGAATTGCTCATATCATTGACTGCCTCCTGATTGACAGATTCGTTATTTTCAACTGTCTCTGTACCCTCCATCTGATGATCACCATCTGCATCTTTATCCATTGATCTTTGGATTGGAGCCTGAGTCCTGGGACTAATTAATGAATCATCTTCAGGTGCTTCAGCATCTGGGAGGATCTCAGTATCGATGGTCCCTAGAGATACTGGGAATTTGTAAACTGGTTCAGTTTCTGACTTTCTTTCTTTCTCAGCAGCTAATCCTGATACCTCGTTTGACACGGGCGGTCCTACATCCGTAGATTTCTCCACAATTTTTTGGTCGTCATGGGGCTCCAAGACACGCTCAGAATAATCTCTTGATAACGAAGGCGAAGGTGGCCTCTCTGAGCTGGAAAAATTCGTACCAGCATGTTGAGGCTCTACGCTAGGGAGAGCTTGGGAGTCGTTGTTGGAGGTGTTGTTTTCAAGATCAGTTCGCGGTAATGGTAATGACTCGGTCGTAGAAGGTTGGGATTCTGTGGGCTCAACGGTAGCAGGTTGAATGTCAGATGGTGCAGTATCTTTAGATGCATCATCCTTCGAGGAGTTTTCTTCGGATACACCAGCTTTAGAGAGACTCTCGTTAGTGGACCGGTCATTTGAGCTCTCAACATCCGCTTTTGTGACTGTGGAATGGGGAATATCAACATTGGTCTCGGTGCCTTTGATGGGGGTGCGAGACTCTTCAGATGGCGATTGACTTCTCTCAATGGGCAATGGAGGAGGGTTAATCGCTGGCGTTGAGTCTGCTTCCTTAGTGATAGAATCCTTTATGATCAGATCAGTACTGGAATTGGAATCTTCGGTGACTGCAGTGGGTGGTGATTGTGGTTCCTCAGAGGGAATAGCTGGCTTTTCTGGGTCAGTAGATGGAGGTTGACTTGAATGTCGATGATGTTTCTCATTAACGCTCGAGTCGATTGTTGCTGCTGGAATGGCCGGTTTCAGAAATGGTGAAGCTGGACTTTGATGATCTTCACCGACAAAGGGCTTAGAATCGGATGGAATGTCTTTTGTCGGGTCCAACACTACGTCGGCCTCTTTCTGAGGCTCTAAGTGAGGTTCAAGCTCAGATACAGATTTATTTCCCCCCTCAGTCAGTGCGTAAGGCATATCGTTTGCGGATACAGAGCCAATGGATTCAGTCAAAGTATCTGGAACTTCTCTTGTATCTAATAGCAAAGGCAGATCCCTAAACGAATTGACAAGAAAGAACTGATCAAGAGGAGGTAAGTCGGGTCTGTTGCGAGCATCGTTCATGCTACGCCTAACCTCCGCTAGTTCACTCTCGAAATTGATCTCATCCTCGGGGTCATCATCATTGAAGGGGTCCAAATCGGAGTCGGAATAATCATCACTGATCTGTATTTTGGGTGGGCGTCTACCGAACAAGGGCTTTCGCTGGCGACGTCTTTTGTCAACTCGTGCTACCTCATCAAATTTGTGTTCTGGTGTTGCGACGACTTGTGTGTCTGATCTGTTGTCTAGTGGGGGGTTTTCAATGGACTGTGGAACTATAGATTTTGCAGGAACATAGAGGCTGCCTGGAGCCCCACGGCCGGCAAGAAAACGGGGCGCAGTTGGGACCGATACACCAGGTACAGGACTTTCACTGACCG
The DNA here is from genome assembly GCF_014898535.1 of Botrytis deweyae. Classification (NCBI taxonomy): domain Eukaryota; kingdom Fungi; phylum Ascomycota; class Leotiomycetes; order Helotiales; family Sclerotiniaceae; genus Botrytis; species Botrytis deweyae. The sequence goes on from NW_024066215.1 coordinate 439,494, forward strand.
ATGCTCCAGTTGAACCAAATGCAGGAACTTGAGGAGGAGGGGCTTCAGATGGTCAGCATCATACATAGAACACACATGTTGAAACATGCACAGGAACCCAATTGAAGTGCCAAGAACAGGAAAAGTAATTAGATTGTGAGACTTACTTGCGGATGGTTGAGTTCTACGTGGAAAATTCGGTTCAGGAGATCTACTGCGGACTTGAGTTCGATGATAATGTTCATCGTAGTTATAAGGTCGTCCACGTCCACGTGCTAATCCATTTCCTCTTGCTCTACCATAACCATGAACAAATGGTTGAGATGACTCGGACGAAGGCGAGGTAACAGACATTGGACCGTCTCGTGAGCCTCTTCGAGCACGATCAAGGTCTAGGCTTGAAGGTACGTCACGAGTATCTCTACTATTGTAATTAGGAGATCTTCCTCTACCAAGAGGAGATGAAGGCCTTCGCCCTTTGAAGCTGTCCCGACCACCCCATTCTCGATCACGGCTTCGATCATCGCGAAACGGCACTAAAGGTCCTCTATTGTCTCTTCGAATATCTCTATAGTCTCTTTCTCTTTCTATCTCTCGGCCACGCTCTCGATCTCGATCTCGATCCCGATCGCGGTCTCTACTCTCATCTCGCCAGCTACCTCTTCCGCGACCACGACCTCTGCCACCTCTGAAATCACCCCGATATCCGAAATCACCTCGATATCCATCGCCAAAACTGTTGCCTCTAGGGCCGCTTGGGGGGTCGATATAACTTTTGGATCCAGCCCGTGGTCCTCGAGGAGGATCGCGTAATGATGAATCTCGATTTGTATCTCGTGAAAGTGTATGCCTATCTGAGAAAAGCTCTCGATTTTGATTGTGATTGAATGCGGCAGTGTTCGCTCTTGAGTTTGATGGCGATCGGCGCCTGTCGCCGCCGCGCGCAGCCCCTCTATAGGTATCGGAATCGCGGGAGTCGAGATATCGTCTTGGAGATCGATCCACTGGAGAGCGGGCGCGAGGTGATGTGTGTGGTCGAGTCCTGAAAGATTAAGGTTAGAATCAATTTTCATATAGTAATCATTGAAGCGACAAACATTGCGATGAGATTTACAAAAGGGGAAGACTACAATTTGTAGCAATCCCCAGTCCCTGTCGTCCTTCTTTAGTCGGTATCGCAGCGCTTGACTACCTGGTATTTATCGGTATAGCCACTGCAGTTACGACTCTGGTCTGGCGCTGCTGTTCACCAAATGGATACTAAAATAATGGCAAAAGCGTAAGCGGTGGGTGTTGATGTTGAATGACAGCGCTGAGTATTGTCGCTGGCGCAGTATTGAATCTTGAGAAGCATGCGAAATGGATTTGATCGAATACTGAGGTTGCCGCAATTGTTCATTCCCGCAGCACGACCGATATAGTTCGACTTGGCTCGAAAGGTTTGACCAATCAAATCTCGTTGTTTGCGGTCCGATCCTTCAAGGTTTTATAGCCTCGAATTTTGACCTCAGCCTCAGGGTTTTTTGAGCTTAGCTTCGGATGTTATCATGTGATTAGCTACACTTGTATTGTTTTCAAAAGGAATCAATTGATACTATTTAATTAATTTTTGTGGATTGATAGTAAAATGTTCCTTATTCAATAAAATCATACTTTAGGAATCCAGCTACCTAGTAAATACTGGATGATTCATCTGCACTCTAGATAATTTTTGATCATCCCACACTGATGAAAACCCATTACCTGCCTACCTAGCAGGTACAGGTACCTAGGTATCTACAAGCATTTAAACATTTCCCCGCAACGATTTAATCCTATGAAGTCGCACAAGTTGTGTGCTCCACTATTCAGCCACAATATAAAAATGCTCCATAGGATGGAATATTAGCTAATCATTCAAGATGTGGCTTGACGAGGGCGCATAGACTCTTGGTGGAGAATAAAATTTCAACACTTCAATCGAGCCACTAAAAGTTAATGCGTTGCACGGGCCACAAATCGCTTCTCCCTGCATCAAAACTTTTGATCACATTTCCTGACCAAGACATATAAAAATATACATGAACACAACATATTCATTAATACTTCTTGGAATTTGATTTTGTATATCTCTCTCTATCACAGTCGATACCAGCATATTCATAATAGAAAGCCCAGAGATGGCCTCAACATCCAATTCCGATGGAGCACCTCCATCCTCCGTCATGGATGCAGTTCTCGTCCCTTCAAACGAAATGCCAGTCAATGCACAAAAAGTCGAAGAGCTCGACTTTAACAAATTTGCTGGGCGCCCGATAACCGTTGATGATCTATTGAGTGGTATGAATAATATGGGCTTTCAAGCAAGTTCCATTGGTGAAGCTGTTCGAATAATTAATGATATGGTACGTCATTCCTCTCTCATCATTTCTACAAAACCTAACACTACTAGCGTGCATGGCGTGGTCCAGAACCAACAGATCGTACCACCATTTTTCTTGGATATACTTCAAATTTGATCTCAAGTGGACTTCGTGGTACTCTTCGCTATCTCGCTCAACATCGTCACATTTCTGCAATCGTCACCACTGCCGGTGGTGTCGAAGAAGATATCATTAAATGTCTTGGTCCCACCTACATGGGTTCATTCTCTACTCCTGGAGCTGAGCTACGTGCCAAAGGTCAAAACCGTATTGGAAATCTTATTGTTCCCAATAACAACTATTGCGCATTTGAAGACTGGGTAATGCCCATTCTCGACACCATGCTTGCTGAGCAAGAAGAATCGAGAAAAGATCCCGACACTGACAATCACATTCACTGGACCCCCAGTAAAATCATCAGAAGATTGGGCAAAGAGATCAATAATGAAGAGTCACTACTTTATTGGGCCTACAAGAATGACATCCCTATTTTCTGCCCGGCACTTACCGATGGTTCCTTAGGCGATATGCTTTACTTCCACACTTTCAAATCCTCTCCAGCTCAACTTCGTGTGGATCTTGTTGAAGATATTCGCAAGATAAATACTATGGCTGTACGAGCCAAGCGAGCAGGAATGATTATTCTAGGTGGAGGTGTAGTCAAACATCACATTGCAAATGCCTGTCTGATGAGAAATGGTGCCGAGAGCGCAGTTTACATCAATACTGCGCAAGAATTCGATGGAAGTGATGCTGGAGCAAGACCTGATGAAGCAGTTAGTTGGGGAAAAATTAAAGTTGGAGCTGATAGTGTCAAGGTTTATGTTGAAGCAACTGCCTGTTTCCCATTGATAGTGGCAGGTACCTTTGCAAAGGACCAAGAGAAGAGTGTATCTCAAACAACTTCAATGCCCTCGGAAAATTATGAATAAAATTACGATTTCAAATTGATATGTCTCCATACACGTGAACCTATGTAAATAACAGACTATTTCTTAGCTAAGAATTGGAAACTGATGGTCATATGAATTTGTGCTGTCAGATTATCTACGCTTCCATGATCTCTGCTCTTGAAAAAATGTCCACCTAGGATTTCATTGGTAGACCGATAAATAGAATATGATACACGCTCCCTTCCGTTTATAAAATCCATTAATAATTAAAGTAACAGCCATCGTGCCTGACATTTCCCAATTTTAGCAGCAGGAGCAAGCTTCTGTTTGGAAATGACACTTCCGGGATGTATTTACAAACCTAGTCATTGTCTCTACCATCAGGTTTGTGATAAGTTAAGTGGGAATTCAAGCCAGAAAATCCCTTTGAGTGGTATTAAAATGTTCCTTTCCTTGTGTAGTAAATCTCAGTTCCAGAGAAGTTTTGTTAGTATAATAATACTAATGATGAACGATAGAGGCATCACCTTGAGATATAAAAAAACGTACTGGGCGGCACCCCGTTAACTAAATGTGTATAATTATTATATTCGGAGAAGAATGGATTTTCATTCATGGTTGGAGATGGAGTTGAACATAAGAATATGTTTTGTGGAGGTATGGATGAATGGATGAATGGGTGGGTGGATTAATTGGTATCTATGGAAAGTGCTAGAAGTGGATTTAAAAGTTTGATATGCATTTCGCTGGTTGCGGTAGGATTGGTTTGTTCAAATATAGATTAGATTACCTCCAGCTGCCTATGATATCTCTTAGATGAGGGCGTTGAGAGGTTGAGAGCTCGGTGGATAGTTTTAGTTTACTGTAGTGGACTCGAATATTTTGATGGGAATTATGCTGGGTATAGAGAAGTAATGGTAAGTCATTGATATAGGTAGGCTTAATGATATCTCTTTTCCGGATTTAGGGATTATAAGTCCAGGTTGATCACATGTCGTCTGAAAATCAAGAGCAGGTAATGAAGAGGCTTCATGCCTTAATAAAAATCAAAGCTTAGATTCACATTTCACCCATCATAATGAAGTCAAATAGTAAAGATAATGAGTTAAAAATAACCTACATCACCAAATTAAAAAAGCCCCATCATCCTTCCAAAGACTGGCCTGCTCTGACCTGAAAGTCAGAACAAACCCAGATTCAAACTGCGCCACTCGCATGAGCGAGCAAGAAGAATGAACCTCCAGGGCTGGCCCTCACAATATCCGCCACGTATCAGAACTCTATTACTCTCAACATGTATCAACGGCTGACCGGGGATCAGCACGCTGTATTGAGAAAGAATTCTGCGTCTCAAGCACCCATGATATCCGAAGTTAACCTTGCATATCATATACCTTGAGAACACGTCGCATTTAGAGTGAAGACCAACCAACCCATTCAAACAAATACAATTAAAAAGAACCCCCTCCCCCCCCCAAACGCCGCATCATAAAATTCCCCAAACGCCGCATTATCAAACCTCCCAAACGCCGCATTATCAAACCTCCCAAACGCCGCATTATCCAATCCAAACCACCACACATCCAAACCAAATCAGCTTCGATCTCCTGATCTGTGATCAAGGATTTTCTTGCTTTGGCTTGGTTCGGGGAGCGCGGGGTTTCCTCTCGACCACCGTCAGTTCCTCCGGGAGTCCCTCGGCTGGTAGTGGAACGCCAATTGCATCCAATTTGACTTCGAGCTCTTTCCTAACCCGAGGCTTGAAGCCTTGTTTCTGATAAAGTTGGCGCTCCTCCTCAGCCTTGACCTCCCTAGCTGCCTTTTTTTGCTCCGCAGTCAATGGGATCTTGGCTGCGGAAGATTTTTGCCTTTTGGCAGGGGTCTTCTTCGCTCTTTGGCGGGGCTTTTTGGCCAGAGGTGCAGTAGTGGTACTACTGACATCCTCGACTCCCCGCTCCCGTTTCTCAACTTTGTGGCCGGGTGGTTGAGAAGCAGCTGCTTCGCCGGACCTAATTTTTGAGTCATCTGACTCGGAAAGCGTTGTAGGTGGCGATGGTAGTTTGGCCTCCTCTGGTGTAGGGGATCCCCGATAGGAGATCGTGTCTTGACAGCTAATTGTATCAGATTGATCATTAGCTGTAGGGACTACCCGTCCTTGGCGTAAATCCTCAATCCAAATAGCCTCAGAATCGGATACAGGATTTGTCGTCATCCACATCAAAAGGCTCTCGAGTTGCTGGTCGGCTGAAACGTCGGTCATTTTGAAAGAATTAATGCCTAGTGTTGGATTTGAGGTTCTATAGTACAATAATTGTCAGCCTGTATTCGACATATCAGATAATATAAGAGATCAGACTACAGTATTCATTGATGGATACGCGTATTCCAAAATGTTTACAGCTATGGTGAGTGTCAATAGTCAGGACTGTAGTCCAACAATGAAGGTTATCAAATCCCTCACAACCAATTAGAACATTCAACCGATTTGAGATATTGAATTTGATTGGAACTTTGAACCATCTTCAAGCTTTTGAAAGCTTTTGGATATTCAAAACCTTATATTGTTGGACTGCAGTCCGGACTATTGGATACCCTGGCTATGGAATTGATGATGTATCAAATCTGATCCGTCAAACCGGCTAATGAGATACTCTGCGGTGACAGATCGATTTGAGACTTTTCACAATTGCAAAGCTGTAGATATTTAAAGGAGATTCGCTTATTGGGTTACAGGGAAGATCGTAACGTCAGTGATAGATAGGAGTAGAATCCTATGCTTTCATCTGAAGATAAGAGATATAACCAGCAAGGGTCGATGAATTTGTACTGCTAGGACGGTGTCTCGAGGAGTAGGGTAGAATTTGACTACTTACTTTGTTGTGATTGAATGATCTGTCTGTTGTGGTTGTGAAAGTAGGTTGTGAAAGTAGATTCTGAAAGTAGATTCTGAAAGTAGGTTGTGGAAGTAGGTTGAAGAAGTAGAATCGTGTTGTGTTCGTGAATGTTAATGATTGGAAAAATGAAATCCGGGGGGGGCTTCAGCTTTTTAAATGGACATGAACATTCTAAGTAACTCGTTTGTACGGTAGGTACGTAGATCATTGAGCCATTGATGCCTAGCTCTATCGACGATATCAACGTGTATACTGTAGCGAAAGCTTAACTGTCTTAGCCCCATGTTGAATACCATATTATTACTAACTTTTCAACAATCAAGATCTATCCTATAGGACTCGGTACGATGATCAAGTCACGATCATCATCTTATAGTTATTTTTCAAGCAAAGTAAATCTCTCCATTGTTGGATGAGTATCCCACGATACATACCAAAGTATGTAAAGTTCGAACTTAAGAGTTCAGTTGGGATCCATCATCTCATTGGTACTACCCCACGTACCATTAATGATATGACCGGTGGACGATCCAAAAAGTCAATTAGATGGGTATGATCTAGCAGTTCATTTGATCTGACGGTTGTATCTTACCCTCATACGATAGGGTCTGCGTATAATGATTTGAATTCCTTGATCAAAACGGATTTACGAGCCACTGTGATATGCCAATTACATTACAATCTACCCCAGTACAATTCAAAGTTACCTTACTTTTTCTGGACACTGAATTTTTCAACCATATTCATCCCTTTTTGAATTCTTATTGTGAAACTCATTCCCTCACTCACCATGGTAGTCTCGATGTTCAAAAACGTCATTACTCATCATACAAATGAACTCGCAAAGAATCAATCCACAATCCTTCAAGCTCAATGATATCGAGAGACATATCATACGCCTGTCTTGTGCATGATTCTTGGTGAATTTAACTCTACTATCTTCAATATGCTCGCACCTTGTCTTTGCTGTTTAATAAACTCAGGAGTCGCTGGAACAATACGTTCACCAATATTCATCTTGTTTGTGTGATGATTCTATCTCGTTCCATCACTCCACTTCAATTTCTCGTAGAAAGTTAAGCGGAACAAGTAATAATTTGATGTGTGAAGAGTGACTTCATGGTATTAGAAGATCTAGCTTTATTGGTGCTAGTCAAAGTAGTCTTGTTGAAAAACACACAACAATTCGTAATGACTGAGATGTAAAATCAATCCATATTATTGAGTTGATCAAACCTCGATAATGCATTCTGAAGTTTTGAAGTAACAATTGACAGTCGAAATAATCTCAAAAGAATATTTTATCTCATTTCTGGGGTTGTAAGAACGATTGAATCTCGATTTTGATGTACCCACGACTAAGCGGAGCCTCCTCGCTAGTGCGTTGAGTTTATTTTGACGACGGTGATCACCAGTAGATCTCGAAACTTTAACCAATCATTCAGCATTCCCCATAATTCAATTAGACAAAAACACGAATATATCATTTTAGCTAAATTTAGGTTTCTAGAATAAGGGAGCGGTAGATACACATGCTTTCCTTTTCGAGAGCAGAGCCTCTTCGTTCATAGAGAGGCCATTCGACAACTCAATACTGTACTTGCGAATGACTTCAATTTCGAACTGCTTAAAAACAACAGTGAATGAGGTTGGTATGATTGCAGGAATTCAAGCAATGGATAATCAAATTTTTACAAAATTTTCTTGGATTTCAAATAAATGGACTGAGGGTCCACTGTCACTTCCTAAAGTAGCAAACATGTCTAGTCTTCAATAGTTCCTTGGCAAAAAAAAGTCGATAAACAGGTGTGGCAGTTATTAAATATAATCAAGATGCACGTGGAGCGAATTGTCGATATCCTGTAGCGGAGGGGTCATTATTCTCCTCGCATCCCTGGACTTCAAAATTTGTCTACTTCATTCGATCAGGCAAACTATTCTCGCCGCCAGCCTCTGCAGTTCCATTATTGGATCCTCAAGTTATGGTCGTCCTATTGAGGAAAAGAATACATGCTATCGCTCATATTGAGCAACTACAAGTAAATGGAAACAAGTCGTCGAATCAATTCTTTCAAAGGCGAAGGTTCTAATCACTCTCTACTAAAAGAGAAAGGACATCCTAGGTATTATCAAAAATACAAGCTCCTACGAATTTAGAACAAGAGCGCAGTGTTAACATCTTAAACGACAGAGATGTGAGATATCTCTCTTTCAAAATAGAAGGTAACCAACTGAGCATTGAAGATAGGCGCGCAAAGAAACATAGAATGATATTACTGAATTGATATATAAACTGACAAAAGAAGTATCCCAGAGCGTCTTTGAATGGTATGCTACTATACTAAATATTTTACAATATTATATTCATCTTGAGCGAATATACACACTTGTCGTCTTTACGCTCTGGATAACAAGATTTCAAATGCCTCCTATTTTGTATTATATTCACTTGATTTGAGGCATTACATATTATCGCCTTGGATTTTATATGTGCCGGAATTGCACCGTGAATCGCTGTAAAGTCGAGACTCTCTGCTCTTTCTGTGGGTTACAAATTTGTTCCACCATTTCACTACATCTATTGTTCGATAACCAACCTTCTACATGTCAATATCATCTGTTACCGTAAAATTCATCATATTAATCTACCTACCTGTATACAAAAGCTCTCGACGATATCTTTTCTTGATACCATCTCCGCAATATTTCTTTATCGCCATTTATACATCCATTCCAAATGTTTACCCCTCGCCTTGACGCCATTAAAATGGTATCCTTGTCTTTCAAAGTCAACTAACCTACACATTGCTCCGATCTCCAAACAAGTAGCTGATGAAAATTGCTTACTGTATGCCTCATTCCAGCAGCTGACCAGCTACGAATGATGAGTTGCCACCGATTACCCTTGTCGCACGATTTCAATACAACCTAGAAGGTTCCTTCGCCGCTTTGCAGAACCTCATTCTCTCCGCAAGCCTCTACCAAATCGATGTGGCATATTGATGAAGAAATGCGGCGAGTTCGATTCTACCCATTCGTTCCACATCTATGCAATAAGTTATCTTGCCGGCGATTATCAGACTGGATCAAATCGGACTGGATATTCTGAAACATAACGGTGGAACGCGCAGATACAGGATCTCAGAATGCCAACCTCATAGATGAGACCCTCCCATGAGCTTGAAAGCAAGCAGGATATTGAGGCTTCGACTATCAAACACATCCACGAGATGGCTGCCTCATACAGATCTTAACAATAACTCTAATCTACCACGCACACACCGTGTGGCGCATTTAACTCCTATGCCTAGATCAGGACCCATACACGATAAGATCGTGAGAAGCCAATGGATTCTGAAGAGTTCCTCGATCAAGAACCCTGACAGGTCAGGTTTCGCATGGTATTGTGCCCAAAGACCTCAAAGATACACATGCTAACTGGCAAATTGCGGACTATTCTCACGGTAGTAACCGGAAATCATTAATATTCATGTCGACAATCTTTCCCCAATCTTTTCCGGCAACCATGCCCGAGTATTTGTGGAAGATAAGTGATAGTTATATGAGGGGAAGTATGTTTCTCGATACCGTCAATTCGATGTCCGACGACCCGAAAACCTGGTGACCTTGAGCTTGGAATGGCCACAGATGAGATTATGTCGAGCAGGATAGCTTCTTTAAACCAGCTGCACATCTCTTCTGCATTCTAGAATCACGGTACCCTGCCCCCTTTTTCAAAAAGAGACGATGAGGAGAGGGTAAAAAATCATAGTGGGCTTTGAGAGACGGTAGTGGCAGGACAGGCATGGAGAAACCACAAATCTCCACATCAAGACGAGAACTTTCAATCTTGACAGGGCAATAAATATAACAGAGGGGTATTGTTAGTAGGGAATCGACATGGCAGGCTGATGAGAGCAGCAGGAAGATGGGTGTAGCGGGATGATTGGATTTGTCAAGCAACTACCATTGCAAGAAAATGTCTATATATAAGCAGAGTGATGGCAGATCTTTTATGACTGTTGATTCATGAGAGAACCATACCGGTTCCGACTAATCCTCCCTCAAAGTAGGCATACTGACAATCCCGATCTAGATGCAGTATCGCCTTATTATTCTGAACACTCAGTATATACTATGTAGGAAGCCCATATAGTAGTAATTACTTTATGTCCCCTACATACTTCCCCAAATAAGACTGGGCACATTCGGCAACTTCACATATTATGTAGTACTCGGATTTTACTAAAATATTGGAATCTGATATGGAATACTCATTCTACTCTAAGACTAAATCAGGTCTGGAACACTAACATCTGAATGAGACTGAATACTTTACATCAGATTCCCATATTTCAGCACATCTCTTTAAGTATTGGACAAGGTAATATGCAATGAAGCGAATGTGGTCTCCAATTATCTGGGGAAGAGTGGTGAAAAGACTCAAAACCAACCACAATATTTCTGGTGTAGACTGGTCATTGCTCGAGCGGGAAGATACAGCATCTCCCTCAACTCAAATATCTCTTGGTCCTGACTCTGGTCTTGGCGGCTTGATCCCACTCGTTAAATTGTGAGAAAAGTTTGATGTGACTCCGATCTCATGGTACGCCAGTCTTATCTTGCACAGGCATAATTCAAGGTCCCCCCTGTCTTTCGTCTGCCCCCTTCAAACAACAAACATTCTAGATTTGAAGCTGTCCAAAGTTGTAGTCACTCTAATTATAGACTTTTAAAAGCGTGGCATGAGAATACCAAAGGCGCCCCAACGCGCAATCCAGAAATCGAAGTCTTAGCTCTTCATGAGCTCCGAAGGGAAATGACAATTGCTCATCCCTGTTATCAGGTTAATCATCTTAAAACCAATCGGTCTAGGAGAATATGCCATTCTTTATCCCAATCAAGCTTATATGGACGACATCCCTGTCTTAACGCCGTAAGGCCGTGCTTCGTATTCGCTTCTCGTCTTTCAACCCCTTTATATTGTTTCCATTGCCTAGGTAGGTACTGAAAGGTATTCGATTTACAACCGGTACAGGTTTTTCGACTCGATTTATAAGTATCTTCTCATTGGTAATTTCCTGCGTTCCTGAAATCTTCCTTCTTTTATATCCATCTGCTATGAGTTCAACAACGACTTTTATTAACACCTAACCCAAGAGATTCTCTAACACACCCATTAGCACAGTCATCAGCACAATCATCAACACACCCCCTTCCTATCATTCTTCAATTTTATGAATCAATTCTCTCTGGAACTCAAGACTTCGAATTGTGTAGGTATATTTAATATCGTCCATGTCATTTTTTCGCAATAATTAATTCTCTCAATACGTGTCTACAATATCTAGGGCAACCTGGAATTTAAACGATGTGATATTTAGATATTTACAGGGTATGTTTATACAATCTCTACACTGTTTCTCACAGAGCAGATCTAGAATACATAGATTCGGAGTAGACTTTTGCAATAACAAGTTAAGTTCACCTTTTCAAATTGTGAGTCGATATGTAATCGTGAGATTTTAGCAGCGCTAGGTGTTCATCTATCTACCTCTTGATCTTTGAGTGCTTATTATTTGGAGGATACATGATGTCATGATCTTGAGGTAGAGAGTGGGGACTGAGGTTTCTTGACAGATTGCAGATCGTTAGAGTGTGTGTTTGAGGTTAGTTTAGAGGTTAGTTTAGCGGTTGTTGGGTTGGCTAAAGATACCTAGTCGGTGTTATAGGTAGAGGACACTTAATGACATTTTGGGATATGGAGAAGATTTTGATCTGTCGATCTTCTGGATTGGGTAAGATTTGGATGGTAGGTGAGAGGTAGATTTATTGAAGTGGAAAACTGTGAGATTGCGTGATTGGATTTTGGGTTGGGATGGGATGGGATGGGATGGTTGGTGAGTGAGCTAATGAATGAGCTAATGGATGGGGAAGTTTAGATCGGGTGTTAGGGTTTTTGATGGGGAGGTTTTTTTTTTTTTTTTTTTTTTTTTTTTGCTTGGTGGTTGGTTGTCTGGGGGGAAGGGAAGGAATTCTTTGTTGAGTTGAGTCATTGATAGGAATGTCTTGGTTTATGGGCTAGGTGCTTAGTGTGTATTTGTACATCTATCTATACTAAGTACCTAGATAGATATTATATTTTTAAATTTGTAGGAAAGATAGGAAAGATTTTGCAGATGACGTGTGTATATAAAAAAGTTTCAGGAATGGCTAAGTAGATGAATGTCGATTGGAGTAGTTCGTAATGAGTAAGGAAGAAATTCGAAAGCTGGGACTGAATCTAAAGGATGGGAGTTGGAAATTGGAAGCTGGAAGTTGGAAGTGAGATTACCTTGTATATGTCAAATTTATGATACACAATGTTTTAGAATGAAATATTGGTATAGATGATTACAGATATTTCAGGTTTATGGACTATGGGATTTTCATATGTTCATCTTGTTTTTGGGATCACATAGGGTGAGATGAGATGGGATCAGATAAAATGTAGGATATTGTAGATTACTGAATTACAGATGGAAGGGAATGTTTCATGGATTCAGGTTCCATTAGTATTAAGTTACTACATGAGATTTGTGAAGTTGATATTGATGATAAGTATTCAGTTTGTGGATTTGGAATATCCTTCTAAGCCTCTCTTACCCATCTATCCTCTCATTCATCGATTTTATATACGTCAAGGATCTCAAATTGAGGAATTTCATATCGACTTTAGCAATATTTTTGTCGTGGGATATGTACCTAGGTATTTACTTCTCTCGTTGGCTATCCTGATATCTGAATAGGTACTCTACGATCTTCCCATTCGAAATCTCAATATCTCATCCTAAAATATGATCTCAACACCACATCCCTCTAATTACCCACTCTCCACTTCAAAACCAACCTTGGAACTCATCATCACAACACCAAGATAAACTCAATCCATTCACTCCAGATCCTCTCACCACTCTCACCACTCTCACTACTCCCCAACCCTACCTAAATACATACTCCTATCCCATCCAACCTTCCCATCTCATCCACCCACCCACCATCCAAACCCCATTCAAATCTATCTTCCCAACCTGCTCTCACATTTCCCCAATAAACCCAACAAACCCGTATACATATAACAAACCCCAAGATCTTAACATCTCAAAAACACAAATATCCCAACTTTCTCCATCTATCTATCTATTCATTCATATATTATATTCAAAAACCCAATACCAGTACATAGGTATCGAACTTTCTAGATACTATCAATAGATACAGGTGCCTAGGTAGATAGGTAGGTAGGTAGGTAGGTAATTCAACTCTCAAATATGAATGTGAAAATATCGATGTCCTGTTTATTTTCACTTTATTTGTACTTTATCTTTATATTTTTATAATTACTAGATATCTCAAGAACTATAATCATAACCATAACCATAATCAAAATCAAAACCCTTCAGATATATTATCTTTTCCCAATACACTATACTATATTCAAGTATATATATAGACATATATCTTAACTTCAATACCCACCTAGTAATCTTATATCGAATATCTTAGTTCAACACATCTTATTAAATATACCTAGGCAGGTATCTAGATAGCAAAAATAAATATCTAGTATATAATAAATAAATCCTTAATTACTAATAATATTCATGAATATATCTTTATTATTCGATCTCTTTATACCTCACTATATTAATACTTGATATTTATTTATTTATTTAATCATCTATCTATCTATTAATTTATTAATTTATTTATTCATTCATTTATTTATTCATTCAGTGCATGGATTCAGGCAGGTATGGAGCATGCATGAGGGATCATAGGAGGACAGGCATTAAGATCTACTCATCTACCTACCTACCTACCTACCTATCTACCTACCATCTACCTACCATCTACCTACTATCTACCTACCATCTACCTACCATCTACCTACCATCTACCTACCATCTACCTACCATCTACCTACCATCTACCTACCCACTCACCTACCAATCCAAATAATCCCACTCTCTTCTCTTCTCATATTCAATATATATATATATATCTACATATCTATATAAATCCACATACAAATCTATATACAAATCTACATATAAATCCATATACACATATTTATTCATTCATATATTCATATATCCATATTCATATATTCATATTCATATATCCATATATTCATATATCCATATATTCATATATTCATATATTTACCCAAAAACTCATATATACATATACACATAATTTTTCATTCATATATTCATATAGTATTTACCGTTTGTCAAGTACGCGATACCGATCATGGAATGAGATTTAGATATGGAGAATTGATGGACTGTCTAGATTATACATACTCGATGTGATATTGGACTTACATATGGATAAATATTCATATGCAAAACGCTTTGAAGAGAAGAGTTGACTTCCAAGGTTTGGTAGACACTGGAGCTGATATAGTATAGTGCACTAGCTGCAAGGGAACAATTTTACTACCTACTGCCACGGTAACATCGATCAAGGGTGCTAATACCCAGACGACAATGGGCCCTGAGAGATAAGTTGGGGCTGAAAAATGTCACGACGAGAAGGAACGTCGCAATCCCCAAAACAAGACACCGACTATCACGGACCCAACCATTTCATTCCCAGTAAATACTAGGTAAAACGCTTATATCGTGACGATAATAAGTACTAACGATCCCGGCGTCTGTCAATACGATACCTACTAGGTACTACACACATAGACGCGAAGCACAGCACAACAAAGCAAAGTAAAGCAAAGCCGCAACACGAATTCCAAGTTTGAGCACACGACATCATCGTTCACCGCACAGATCACCACATTCTCCAAGCTGCTGCTGATCGCGCGAGGATCTCCTGTTCCAGAGGGTGAAAGGACGGCTCGCGGCGAGCTCTAGAGTTTCCCACGATGATCAATTCCCGAGTCAAGGCTTGTCGTTGATGATGATTTTTGATGAGGGGTGCTCCACTCTTCCTGTTTCATGGCGGCTGGAAAAGTAAGTGGGCATCGAACTGTGAATTTTGTCGAGTCGAAATTGCGACTGCGCAGGTTGACTGACGGGTTTTCGAATTATCGCCGATGTTCTGGAATTGTGTTGACGTACTTCAATTCATGTGATGAGGGACCTCAGATTCATCGATTCGTCATCCTCATATCATTTGAAATTGCGAACCAAAGAGAGATTCTTCAACGCATCACATGATCAAAAAGGGTACCGACGAGAAAGAATAAGTGATGTAAGAGAACATGGTATATGTGAAAGTTGGAAATGCTACAATGAATGCCTACCTATCGGAACATTTTCTTCTCTTGGATATCCATGGTGGTAAGATTGATCGCGGCTTCTTATCATTTCAGCCTTTTGACAACGGGATCTCGAGATAGTGATTCCGATTGGGTAGTGTGATGAGGAGGATGAACATCCAACTATTGAACCTGTTGGGATCTGGAAGGGTATTGAGAATACGATGAACTGACTCCATTTGCCATCATTGGAAGATTTGATTGACTCAAGTCAGATTGCTGAAAGTCTCATTTGACGGGATTGACATGTCTAGAAGCAAGCAATTCATCCGGGTAGCATATTGCTTTTTTGACATGTTTTGAAGGATTACGCTTCCAATTAAATAATATAAATAGCATCTCCAGAGTCCAGACAATTGGAGTCTTCGGACCCGATCTACCAATGTCTTGAAAAATGATGGGTGTGTTTTGATTATCCAAGAATCGGTAATCGAATTGGAAATGAGCATTCCCTTTGCTTCCTCGCAATCGATGATTTCGTGTGAGGAAAGGAAAGATTCAATATTGAAAAACGAAGTGACTGGACTGGGTCAGGGAAAATAGGGGACCAGAAGCACACATCGTATCGTTGCGAACAGACCACATCATGTCCCTTTAGTATATGAAAGTTTGATCATCATATCGGTTCGCCCCGCAGCCGATATTAACTGGATTGAGTATGATGGATCCTTTTTGAAAAAGGGGTTCGTGATCCAGGTCGAATCATATCTTTGCGGTGAGGCGTGGTATTTCCTTCTGGGACGTTTCATTGGTCTTGTTTTAGGAAACAATGTCAAGAGATATGCGTGGGCCTCGAACATTTTGGATTGTTCTTTGGGTGATTTTGTTTTCTTTCTGGAATTGGGAAATTGTTTGGTACTGGAACTTGGAGATGATTTATTCCGAAATGAGGATGTCGGTTCTTCGTATTCTAGAAGGTAAAGAGAACCGGCAGAGTGGATTGTGTACAGGATTGTGTACAGGAACTAAGAAGTGACATTTTGAGGGGGGAGGGGAGGGTAGGGGAGGGGATATTGAGCTTGTATAATTTGTAAGACGTGGGACGGTGAGATGGGGGGTTTTGAGTTTTAGGGAACATGAGGTGGAGGTTGGAGGTGCAGGTAGAAGAAGGGTGATGGTGATTGTGATGGTGATGGTGATTGTGATACTTGGAGTTGTGTATCTAGATGGGACGTTGAGTAGTTTTTGATATATGAGGAGTTGAGTAGTTTTTGATATATGAGAAGTTGATGTAAAAGAAAACATTGAGTGATGGTGCTGAGTAATGAGTGAAGACTCGTTCGTTGCTATAGAGATTCGGAATATTCAATTATATTCAACTAATTTGATTTGATTTGATTTGTTTTGATTTGATTTGATTTGTTTGGTTTTGACTTTACGAGTATATACAGGACTGAGTAGTGATAAAATAACTTTTTCTGTTTTATGTATGTTGTGGGCGTACAACTCCCCTGCTCCAATTCCAATAGATTGCAATTGGATAAACTCTATACCCAATCCGGAAAATACGAATGATGTGGGAGGGGAGCAGCAGAGGAAGAAGGAAAAGAAAGGAAAAAGAACACGAAATCTCCCCAAAGATGTATGGAGGAGTGGGTATGGATACTTTTGATTAATCTATCAAGATTGAATACCCCATTTGGGCAATTTGGTACGGAAGTATTTGGTGGTGGAATCCACGAACTCCACTTCCCGGTAATTGTCTCTCATCCATGACTTGCATCTCAGGAGCATCTCGGATTCTAGGGAGCATCTCGAAGGACATCTTTCTGGGTGTTGGTACGAATCATTACTAGACTCCCTGGTCAGTAAGTAAGTACTCCATACGGTACTCCCATTTCATATTACCGTTACCGAATCACGAAAATGTATCGAATCATGATATGATACATCTGATCTAATGATAGGTCGATGGATGGATTGACTTTGGATTGCCTCTGGATGTGCTCTGGATGTGCTCTGGATGTGCTCTGGATGTGCTCTGGATGTGCTTCGGATGTGCTCCGGATTTGTATTGTATATATTTGCATATATAAATACCTAGGTATACGTATATATATATGTATGCGTATATGCGTATATATAGAAAAGGCTATTCTCGAATCTTTCCACCCAAGTACATACATGGAGATATAACGAATGATATGAATTCATATCGGTCCTCCGTACAGCTTCTCATGTATATCACCATAACCTTAGTATATGAGATATAAATCTGCAGAGATCAACATGAACCAACTGCAGGAAGCGCACCATCACTGCAGAAACCTGTTCCACATGAACCAATGAACACTCGATGATGCATGGATGGATAGAATTGTGATCATTTTTTTATTTCATTTTGATAGTGATAGTATTAGTATTAGTGTTTTACATGGAAATGTACCGAGTACTCCTACGGCGTACGCAGAATGGACGTCTGTCACCGGTCAGTGGTGATGGTAGAGTAATATGTAAGATATATTTGAGGGGTTCAATTAATACGACTCGACTCTTGAAATGTTATATGTATACCACCTGGTAGGTATATATATATGAATGAATGTATATGGCCCAGGGTGGTGGTCCAATATATCTAATGTCCACGGCTTCATTCAACCCACCAACTACCTAGTACCTACCTACCGAGCCTACCTACCGACTACCTCCCTCCCTACCCAATCCTTCAAGATATCATGCTTCACAACATGCCATTTCAAACCCGACATACCATTTCAAACCCAACATAATCGATAATCGGAACCAGCCCAAGATTCCATTCCATGTCCGTACCACATTCAAATCCCAAGCCAATCGATTTCGGTTCCTTACCTTTGGTTTGATGGAGGACAGACCCGAGAAATACCCTAAAGTCTTTTCTTGTCCTGCCCTTTTCGATCTTCTTCCCTCCGTTCATCTTATCTTAATCGGGGATTGGGTGCAGATATATTGATCAAACTGATGGGGGTCACGGGATGAATGAATGAGTAATGGCAAGGAAAGTTTAAAATAGAAAAAATCAAAAGGAATTTAAACATTCTCTAGCATCTTTAGTATCTTTAGTCAAGAAATTCGAATGGCTTATGTTGTTGGTTCGATCTAAGAGATGTGATACTAGCTAGAACTAATGACGAAAGTCACTACTTCGTAAGTCGGTACACTATGATATCGGTCGGTATGTATGGTAGAGGGAGAGAGAGAGAGAGATGGAGAAAAAGGAAATGGAAAAGTATATTTATGGATGATGGTATTGTTATGATCATTGAATCAGGTATTTCGATTTGCCCTATCTATTCGAGAGAAACCAACCACTGCTTCATTTCCCGTCCAAATCCAAGTCCACGTTCCAGTCCAAAGCAATTCTTCATTTATTGCCCCCCTTACAAAATAACATATCAAAAGAAAATATCCCGAAAAGAGTCTTGTTTCCATTTAGATTATATTATTAAATAAAACCATTGAATTCTATTTAGGTATTTATCTCTCTCTCTCTCTCTCTCTCTCTCTCTACCTACCTACCTATCAACCCACCCACCTACCCAGTATCTCCCAACTCAACTCGAAACGGTTTTCATTATCTATCCCCTTTCCTCTTCCCCATTCCCATCCCCATCCCCTCCCCCTTCCCCTTCAATTTTATGATGATTGGAAGCGAATCTGCCTAGGTATGTACTATGTATCTATGTATCTATGTATCTATGTATCTATGTATCTATGTATCTATGTATCTATGTATCTATGTATCTATGTATCTATGTATCTATGTATCTATGTATCTATGTATCTATGTATCTATGAATGATATATGTACATCTGTACATCTGTATATCGGTCTCGGTATCTGTCTGTGTGTGCCTGTGTCTACCTTATACTATAAAAGTCGTAGGTGCTAGGTCGAGTGCCCAGTAATCTAAACTAACCTTCTTCCAGATTAGCTTCATTAAGGAGTTACTTTCTGGCTTCTCTTCCCAGGTTTAATAAAATCATTAAAGCAGATTTCTCCCCTTCCATCATTTCATCACCTCGAAGAAAGTCTCTCCTCTCTCTCTCCTTCCATTCTTCATTCTTCCTCGATTCTCCTCCAACCAACCGGCGTCAAGTATTAAAGTCTTCTTATAATACTGGTTACTCGTGGTCTCCTCGAAGTCGATTCTCTTTTCTTCAAATCTAATGTCAAAGTCGTCACTTTATCTATCCTTCATTCTACAATAACCATCCATAGGTCAATTTCACAATTTCACACTCTCCCAATTAACTTCTGGTCGCAATCTCCCCACAGCAAGGAGAACGAACACACACCCCCCCCCCCCCCAGTACAAAAGACCTATCGTCAGAATTATTATTCAACCACCCACATCAAAAATAATTTAAAAGCAACCACCACATAAATATCTTTAAAAACTCGAGCAACAAACGTCAGAGATTTCATACACTTATCCCGCGAACAGAGACTCGTCTCGATTTGGTGTGAGAAATCATCACCTGAAAGTGCTTTTTTTCGCTCAAAATCTTTGGGGGTACTATTGTGTGCGAACACTTCGGACTAAAGCTTTGACAAGCGTGCCCACCGGCTCCTTGCATCACAACAAACTTTTCTTTTCTCTTTCTTGACATCAAGAATATCTGCCTCTCATGATGAGTCAACAGTATTCCGAGATGTTCCAGGATTATCCTCCAAATCGATCGCCAGCGTCAAGTCGAGGAGCTTATGGCAATATGACGCTTAATCGCCAATCATCGCGACAATTCATGGACAATTATCAAGCACCTCTTCAGAATGGAGGAGGACTGTACGCTTCCGACGACGCATCACAATACAACGCAAATCAAGCCGGCTATAGAGGTCCTTCCAGCAACGTGAATTATGCCTACGAGAGTCAGACTTGGAACTATGGAGGTGCGAATGGAGCTAGCACAATGGGCACAGCAGGCCGCATGAGACCTCAACAACAACAAGCTCGTAGAGCTGAAATCCCATCTGTATGTTACCCCTATGTTATTTACGAATTGAATTTTGCGCGCCTCTCGAAATGAAACTGACATTTGGTAGGGTTGGATGAATCCAGGTACTCCATCTCTCGGCGGTCCCATCACTCAAACATCCTTACAACAGCATAACTTGTCTGGCATGTTTGAACAACCTCAACATTCCCATCGCTCACCCCCACCACCAAATCAGCAAAGCGATCACGAAGAGCTAATCCCAACCGCTATCGTCATCAAAAATATTCCTTTTGCTGTGAAGAAAGAGCAACTAACAGAAATGATGTCCAACATGGGATTGCCATTACCATATGCCTTTAATTATCACTTCGATAATGGTGTTTTCAGGGGTTTAGCATTCGCTAACTTTACTGATGCTCGCGAAACCCAACAAGTCATCGATGCCTTGAACCACATGGACTTGCAAGGACGAAAGCTCCGAGTAGAGTACAAGAAGATGCTTCCAGCTGCAGAGCGCGATCGAATCGAACGCGATAAGAGAGAAAGACGCGGCCAACTTGAAGAGCAACATCGCGCACCAAATGTCATCTCCACAGGCTCCCTTCATACCGCAGGATCTATGACTTCCATGAATTCCGGCCTGAGAACTACATCTCCTTCACCTGTAAACATGCGTCAGAACGTTGCCGCCACCAATGGTACCGCTGGTTAGTGCTGATTTCTCTTTTTCTCGCGCACAAAACTACTAAACTAACCTTCTTGCAGCAGAGTACGATTTGAATGATCCAACAACATTGAACTATTACACCGAGCTACTCTTCTTCAAACAAGACGCCGAAAGAGAAGTTTTAACATTCGCGCCTACAGTTTCTCCTGCCGATCGAAGGATAATCCACACCTTGGCTCACAACATGGGATTGGACCACCACTCCCAAGGACATGGCGAACTCCGTCAAGTACAAATTGTCAAGCCTAAGCTTGCCAGTCCACCTTTGAACTCAATTCAAGCCGGATACTACAACGAATCCCAACGTCGTGGACTCAACCGAGCTGCAACAATCGATTTCAGTGAGCAGCGAGCCAATGACGCTGCCTACCAGATGCATACTCTCGGCCGACAAGGTTCCGGTCTTCTGGATATCCCAGGTTCTCCAGGGGTACGTGACCTGCTCAGCGGTGATCGTAATTTACGAACCGCCAAATCGTTTGCGGACTTGCGCTCATACACGCCATCGCCTGTACCATCGTCGGCGAGCTTCCCAGCTAATATGACCCAGAATATCGCTAGATTCCAAGGCAACGATTATGGTCTCGGATCAGTTACAGGTGGAACCCCTAACTTGACTCCTACGTCTGCAGGACCCTTGGGTCTCAGAGAGGATGCGTTCCTTGCCAATGGCATGAGCAACATGTCACTTGGATATGATCGTCAACCCCGTTCGAATGCGCCCGGACGCATTGGTCAAGAAAGAGATAGCTACACATCAAATGCTGGTCCTATTGGAAGCCAGCGTCCAGTCAATGGAAGCCTTGAAGATAGCAGCTCCAGAAATGGACAAAGTGCAGTTCCAGAGAGACAACCAAGAGGCCCTACTAGTGATCAATGGGGATCAGGATTTTCCCGCAACAGACAAAATGGCCATGGTAGCAAAAGCAGCGATGGTAAGTCGTGATGATCAATCCTGAGAATTTCTAGCTAACCAAACGTCAGATTCATCTGAGCGCAACGGATTCACCTCCGCATCTCGGTTCATGTAATACTCCTCAAGAGATTTACGACGTTACGAACATTAGAGCTATTAACGTGATCTATTACCACTTATTATAACGTCAAATCACGGGCAGCGGCCTTTAGTTGTCATCCCTCTTCCCTCGGCGGAAACACGTTCTCTTCCATGCGATCTTTTTCGGGGCTTCTGATTTGCCTATCAATAGGCTCGTCAAGCTCGGCTCTTGTTACTGTAATTACACTTGTGACCTTGATCTCCCATTTGGGAGCCCCGGGGCTCTAGATCTATTCTTGCTCGCGGTATATACAAATTTTGCTTAATACTATCACCAATTGGCTTCCGCGAACGACGACATATTACGAATCAACTAGGATACCATTAAATCGACTGGGCAACCTTGACGATAACGCTACTATGACCTCCTTTCGGTATCCATCAAAACTAGGATCCGGATTATTTTAACGTCTTTGGACAATGAATCCGATAATAATAGGGGCTCGCCACACCCCTTTTCTACCCACGATTGACGACCGTAACGTCCTGTCATGCTATAAAATTATAAAAATTACCTTGGTCTGATATTCCAGATATCGACTCCAACCAACATGTTTACTCGCTGGTTCTCGAGTTGAATTCACAGGGCCGATTGAGGAATACGAAAATCCATTGTACTTTAATTGTTTACTGCTCCTCTAGGTCATCGAAGTTGGAAAATTCTTGTACTGTTGTTGCTGGGAATATTGGTCCCAGAAGGGGGGTTTGAAGGCCATGGATATGTGCATGTTTGATTTCAGGGTGTATTGGGTTCTGACTCTTATTGGATGAGACATGGAGTAGGACTTCAATGCACCCTTTTGCGCTTGAATTTGTGCTGCAACTGATATTATCATGTTATCACGGCGTCTGGTGGTGGGGAAATAATAGGATATAGGGAAAACAATCACTCATCGCCTACTCTGTCTTATTATCATATGTTTCGTGACTATGCGTGATTCTCTGCTTGACATATTCCTGTCCTAATAAGTTGTTCTATCGACCAAATTGTAACTATCCCCTTAACAAAATAGATCCCGATTGTTTACCTACTTATTGTTTACTGTCCTTCACCGCTATTTCGATACCACTCGGGCCGGGACTTCCGCTCCGTACGGAAGGTTACTTTGCATCCGAGCCTCTTATTAGCTTGATATATCTACAGATGTTGAACCGCAGAAGTTGAAAGATTTCCACGTGGTTCAAGGATGTTATCGGTGATAGATGGGAATTGGTACATTAGTATCGTTGAACGCTTGAGATATGAATTCTAGAGAGAGCGATAGTGCAGATTGGGGAATACTCTGTTGATTGGATGTGATGAGATGTGCTTCAAGAATCAGGTTGGGGAACGAATCTAGAATGGAAGTTGAAGTGAGGATAGGTAGATAGTTGTTTGAACTGTTGACATGAATCTTGATTGGCTGTTGGAGCTCATTGGCAGTTGAGGTTTCTTATCCAATGTCATGCCTTGATGTGAGGATTATGTAAGCTTGAGCTCACCCTACGATAGCTCCATTGAAATTCAATCAGAAGTCAAATAATTGATCGACGTCTTTCCATCGCATCCAACACATCTCACAAGGCCTCATTAATTTGTCGGACTTGCTCCTTTGCGCAACTCAACATGTCGTCACTCTACAATCTCGAACCTCAACCTACTGCATCATGCATTTTACACACCACCTCTGGCGATATCTCTCTCGAGCTCTGGGCGCAACAAATTCCTCTCGCGTCTCGTAATTTCCTGCAACATTGCCTCGACGGCTATTACGATAATACGGTATTTCATCGCCTTGTGCCGGGCTTTATTCTACAAGGTGGTGATCCTACCGGTACTGGATCTGGTGGAGAATCGATTTACGATGGCGGCGAATTTTCTGAAGAGAATGGCATATGGCCGATGGAGGAGCGGAAAGGTCAAAATGCGGGACCGAGAGGAGTGGGCTTCAAGGACGAGTTTCACAGCAGGATAAAATATAATAGGAGAGGATTGTTGGGGATGGCTAATGAAGGGAAAGATACGAATGGGAGTCAGTTCTTTTTGACTTTAGGGGATACGCCTGAGTTGATGGGGAAGAATACGTTGTTTGGTAGGGTGGAGGGAGAGACGATATATAATTTGGCGAGGATGGGGGAGGCGGAGTGTGGAGAGGGAGAGCGACCATTGTATCCCACGAAGATTACGGGGGTGGAGGTGTTGGTTAACCCGTTTAAGGATATGGTTAGAAGGGAGAGGGTCGCGAAAATTGCGGTTCCCGAGAAGAAGGCTCCAGAAAAGAAAAAGAAGAGGAAGGCTGGGAAACAGTTGTTAAGTTTTGGGGATGAGGGGGAGGAAGGTGTCGAACAACCAGTTGTTAAGAAAAAGGCGAAATTCGATACGAGGATTGTAATGGACGATGGAACTGCAGATAATGCGCCGGAACCAGAACCCAAGGCTAAATCCATACCAAAAAAGAAAGCGCCCAAAGCACGATCATCTGAATCTCCTCAATCATCACCAGAACCCGAAGCAAGAGCGCCCTCCAAACCGTTGCCCAATAGAGCCGCAAAACTCGAACGAGATATTTCTTCCTCTCCAGAGCCTCAAGTTCAAAAGGTTACCTCTTTGCTAGATCGCACAAATGCGCAAATAGCGGAACTAAAAGCGTCTATGAAGCGGAATGTTCAAACAGCTCCCGAGCCGGAGAAGAAGAAATCGGCTTTGGAAGCCATGATTCCTGCAACATCCGTTCGTGGACGAAAGCGCAACGCAAATGGAAAGTCAAATGCTAGTAACGATCAAGCCGCACTAGATATTTTGCGAGCATTTCGAGAGAAACTGGAAACTGCACCACCTGAAAAGGAAGTGGCTAAGCCTGCCTCACATAACGAAGCTGAATCCAAACAGGAGGAAAATGGAACCGTTGATGATGAAGAAGCTGCATTGTGTGATTTACACTTTATTGCAAATTGTCAGTCTTGTAAATCATGGGAAGCGCAAGGGGAAGAAGAAGAGGAAGAAGATTTTAATGACAAAGGGTGGATGTCTCACGCGTTGAGTTTCAAGGAGGACAAATTAGGCAAGGATCTCAGTTATAGGAAGAAAGCCGAAGAAGAATTGGTGGTTATTGATCCTAGAGAGAAAGCTAAATCGCTGAGGGAGGAAATGAAGGCGAAAAGAGAAGCGAAAGCTGGAGGTTCGACGGGTAGAGAATGGGATATCAAGCGGAACGAGAAATTAGCGAGAGGGTCGGCTTTGGCTGGGAGAGGAGCTAAGTAGGAAATTTGTATGGTAATGGTGATGAGGAAGTGTGATGAATGGTTCACATGACGGAATGGTCTCAAATGACATAAGGAAGGTAGATCTTTCTGGTCATGATTCAAGAAGCTAAATTGACGCTTCAGTGGTTTCTTCCAAAGTGATGCAGATGATGCGACAGTGAACAATAAAGATGATGAAATAGGCGATTTATGGAAAGGAGATGAATTAGAAAGGTAAAGAAAGGAAAGGATGGAAGGGATCTGGATCTCTTGGCAGTCCGTAGGACTACCGCTGGGGTGGCAGTCTAGGGGATAAGAATAGATAGCATTGAAGTAGGAAGTTCTCCAAGCAAATTATTTGGCACCACATTTCAGCTTTCAAAGAAAGGTTTCGAGCGTAGCGAGCTCAGGGGGTTTGGGGGCTTGCCCCCATTTACAGGGGTTTAGATGGGAATGTAACTTGTAAGTGATTTTGAAGATGGAAGATATGTTTTCTGTTCTGGATCACCGGTGGATGGATAACTTTCTTTGGATGGGTTGGAACTTGGAAGTGGATAATGTGGCTAGGTATGTGTGTATGATAGGATAGGATATGTATGATAGGTAGGTATCAATAGTATGTATGGTATTGAGAATTGAGAATTGAGAATTGAGAATTGGCTAGGTGAAAGTCTGGTTTTGAGATATTGTGGTTTTGGATTGGATTGGAGTGGATTTGGAGTGGATTTGGATTTGGATTGGATTGGGAACTCCGGACTCTCCTTGTGTGTTATGGATGTGTTGGGGAAGGGGGGGAGGTGGGAGAGATGGAAATTTTTGGTGGGTAGATGGTGGATGGATAGATAGGTAGGTAGGTATTTTTATTATTGCTATTAATGTATTCTATTTCTTACTCTCTCTGTAATATAATGTGAAGCTCTCTCTGTAATATAATGTGAAGGAAATAAATATATTCTTGTAAGATAGGTAGATAGTTGGATGATAGAATGGATGATCGAATGATTGAATATCACCTAGATACGGAGTAGGTAGATAGATAGATAAGGTTAGATATGATATCCATCAAGCTATCAGCTACCGGCTACCGGCTACCTCGCGACCGACGGAACATTCCGAATATCAAATTATTATAAATAAACCTGCAAGATTAGACGAAAATGAAAATGAAAATGAATGTTTGGTGGTGGATACCTGGGTAGGTACTAGGTAGGTAGGTAGATAGGTAGATAGGTAGGTATCTCTTTTTCGAATTGGTGTTTGGAGTTTGAAGTGGGATTTGAGATTTGAGATTGAGGGTTTGGGTTTAGGTTTGGGTTTGGGTTCTTTGGGATTTTTATGATGGGAGGTTTGGTTTTGATTTAGGATAGGATAGGAGATGGATGGATGGATGGAGGTGTAGAGTTTTGGTTGATTGTGAGATGGGTAGGTAATTTACTCTGTAGATACTAGGTAGATATCTGCTAGTGTTAGGCTTATAAGTTATTTTATTTATTTATTATACGTACTCAGTACGTACCAGGTAGGTAGGTATCTCCTTATTCTACTCTACCAGTTCCTCTTCCCTGCCAGACCCACTGAGCTAGTAATAAATATTATCTAATTAAAAAAATGAAGAATGAAAATTTTGAAAAGTCGATGATTTTCCGTGATGATTTTTAGTGATGCACTAGCGATTTATCGATCAGAGGATTGAGAGCGGAGCTTTGGCTGATAAGATTAAGGTTGGTGAGAGACCGGGAGTGGAGAGAGGAATGGTCGGTCAGCCTTGTTATTAGTCAGCATTGTCATCATCGATGAAAGCTGGGGTGGGTGAAATTTCTGAAGAGTGAAGGAGAGTGAAGACTGAAGACGGAAGGAAGTTGTAGATACCTAGGTATGTACGTATACTCCGGAGATGCGGATTCGTAGGGGAATGGGTGGATGTATATGTATGGGAAGTTTTATATATTGTAATATCATGGACTGTTTATGAGTATATAAAGAGAGAGAGAGAGAGAGAGAGAGAGAGAGAGGTATGAAGTTGAAACATCCATCAATTGATTATCATCATATTATCATATTTACACTTGATAATCTGATCCATCTACCCACCTACAGTAGTACCTCCTCCATCTACCTAGGTGCCTAGGTACATTTCCTCTCAATGAAAAACACATCTATCAAACATTAGACATTACCTAGCCTAGATAGACAGAGATAATTTATACGGAATATAATTTATATTTATATATAATTTAAATCTCATAAAAAGATGTCTTCAATTCCCATTCACCTGAGATCTCCCTCTTTCTCTTTCCACAAATACTTCATCTAGATCTAGATAATCAAAAACGTTTCAATTCCCATCCAAAAAAAAAGAACAATAAACTTCAAGTTCAAGAAGAATTCCTCCCCCTTCCCAAAACACACAACGAAGAGGAATATCAACTTTATCAACTTGCATCATACATAACCCCACTACCTATTTCCACCCCCTTCAACCTTTGTTTGGAACAATAACTTATTCTAAGAATCATCTCAACACATCTACCATTGACTCATATCTTCTGTCCATACCTTTGATCCGCCATCATCATTTATAGATACCTTCAATCCTTCCTGCACAATTCCATCAAACTCATCGCGCCGAGCCTCTACCAGAATCTCCCGCGACAATCGCAAAAAAATTAAAGGCAAACATTTTCCAGCATAGAGTAAACCATTTATCTTCGAGTTTGGCGTCGCACATCTATCCTCTGCTTGAAGTCGCTAGGGAGGCTGCAGGTAGCCTCGACTTTGGACCCGTGAATCGTTTGCTACGGCACCACAATACAGCTGCACAATTTCCACTTCTACATAACAGCTCACACTTCGACCTTCACTTCCCCCTTCCATCCACTTCTACAACGACACCTACACATCTCGTAGAAGATCACTTCCACGCCCATCCCGCACACACACCTCATCGAATGTATTCTCCTCATATGTCTTCCACCAATCCCCGAAAAAGAGCTGCACCGGGAGCCTCGTCTGCTATTCAAACACCGCAGATGCAACAAACATACAATGCAGGTACCCAGCTACCCAGTGCCGAATTCTTGCGCTGGAATCAAAACTCTGAATCTCAGAATTTCGCAGATCCAACCACGAGCAATTATATGAATATGTTTGGAGCAAATCCCGGTCTGCCGCAAACGACCACTGGTTTCGACCATTCCCTTGCCGCGCAAACCCATTCCACACAATTGGCTCGTCGACCGAATGTCAATAACAATCGCCAACTTGTTGCGCCGCGGACGTACGACGGTTCGGGTGATGCTTGGGGAGCTTTTGACGATTCGATGATGGATTTACAGAATGGGCATGGGGTGAATGGGGAAAATGATGATATTGAAGCGTTGGAGGAAAAGGCGGCTATTGCGAAGAGAGATGCTCAGTCAAAGAGAAAACAGATCCCACCATTTGTGCAGAAGCTAAGCAGGTAAGCGCTTCCTCTTTTGCGAGCTTCGATTGAGATTGTTTGCGCTGACTTTCTTCCTTGATAGCTTTCTTGACGAATCCAAGAATACGGAACTTATACGATGGTCTGATCGAGGTGATTCGTTTGTGGTGTTGGATGAGGATGAGTTTGCGAAAACGTTGATTCCGGAATTGTTTAAGCATAATAATTATGCCTCTTTCGTGCGACAACTCAACATGTATGGTTTCCACAAGAGAGTAGGACTTTCCGATAATTCGATGAAGGCTAGTGAGAGGAAAAACAAGAGCCCGAGTGAATATTACAATCCTTACTTCAAGCGTGGACATCCAAATCTTCTCTGGCTCATTAATAAACCGAAGGGTGGAACGAATAAGATTCGAAAGGAGGGAGGACCTAGGAGAGGGAAAGCTGAGGAGATGGGAGATGGAGATAGTGATGATGAAGCAAGAGATATTGAAGAATTTGGTCAAAATAATTATACCAACAATGCAGCCACCAATCGAGCGATATCAGCCGCGCCAGAATCTGGACCCTTACAACGACGAGAAATTGCAGTTGTTCAGGGTCAGATCTCTGACATTCAAAAACAACAAAACACCATCTCACAAGCGATTGCACGTCTGAGAAAGGATCATAATCAACTCTATCAACAAGCTATGGCTTTCCAAAATCTTCACGAACGTCATGAAAGTTCGATCAATGCTATTCTCACATTTCTTGCTACGGTCTACAACAGAAGTTTGGATGGACAGGGAGCCGAAAATATTACTCGGATGTTTCAAACTGGGTTAAATCAACAAGGTCCACATCAACAACAAGGCAATGTTGTGGATATTGGTGACCTTGGAACTCCTCAGCAGCAACCAGCGGCTGGAAGTGTTAGTCCGGTTGTTCGCAAAACACAAAAGTTATTGACAGCAGGACCACCGGAACGAGAAAGCAGTCGGGTTACTGAAGCTTCAACGGCTGCTTCGAGTCCAAGAAATCAATATTCTACTCCACGTTCTGGAACAGTTGAAGAACTTTTCGAATCTCCTAGTGATAGTACGACAACGAAGACGGAACCGCAAAGAGATATGTTGAATATTATTCAAAACGCCAACTCACAAAGTCGACCGGAGAATAATGTTATGGACTTTCCGGATATGCTCACACATTACGAAAACGCAAATGGAAATTCCCCGCTGACCTCGGAACAGCGCAGCAATATGCTTAATATCATTGCTAGCACTTCGTCGGCTCCAGGTTCTAACAATGCACTTGTGAGCCCGGCACCTCAAGCTCCTGATCTAGCGCAAATGGCCTATACGCAAGCTGAGATTGAAAACTTGATGGGATTACAACAACAGCAAAGTGATCGTATTGCAAGTCTTTCCGCAAATCTTACGCCTCTCAGTCCTTCGGGTTCTATTCCTGGTGTTCAAGGCGACTCGTATTTCAATGGTGCTGAATCCATTGACCCTCAGCATTCACATCTGGATTTAGATAAATTTTTCGATTCCCAGGCGTTTTATAGTGGAGGGAGTCCGGGCAATCCGAGTTTTAACTTTGATGATTTTGGTAATGGAGTTGATGGGAGTGGGTATGGTGGTGGAGAAAGTCATTTTGACGTTGGTATGGATGGTGTGAATGATGGGAGTGTGAATGGTACCGGTTCGAGTGGGAATGGAGCGAGTAGGATTGTCGAGACGGTGGCGAGTAGTGAGTCGACGAGTCCGGCGGATGATGGGATGGGAGATGGCAATGGGAATTCGAATGGAAATAGTAATGGGAATGACAACGCGAGTAATAAGCGGAGGCGGAAGATTTGAGGATGGAAGATGGAGTGGGTGGGAGATGGTACAAAATGCGAAAATTATGGGATAAGATGTTAAGGCTGGTGTCAAGGGGCGTTTTTCTTTCCATGGAAATGGCTATGGAAATGGAGTGGTTTAGGTGGAATGGATGGGTGGATACTCTGAGAGGATTGATAGTTGTGGAGGGATATTATGTTGGTCGATTTTTACCTCTTTAGACTTCCGGCTCGTGGAGTTTCTTTACATGTTCTTTTCTGTTTAGTCTATTTCTCTGTCGAGGTGAAATGGAATGAATGGATGGAGTGATAGTACATGAGAGAGGAGCAGGAACAGGAGCAGGAGCAGGAGCAAGGAAAAAAGAAAAAGGAAAGGGGAGAAAATTTCATGTTCATGTTCATATTCATATTCATATCGTACTCTTGTGAAGATTGAGGATGGGGATGTATGTGTGTGGGTGGTGGATATTTGAATTTGAACTAGGTATGCTGAAGGGAAGATGGGATACTGATGGTATGCTAGTTAGTGGTGATGTTGGTGGTGAGGGGGGTGGGGGGTGGGGGGTGGGGGTGGAAGTTTCTTTTCCGATTCCTTTCTGTTAGGGAGAGATGGGACAGGCATAGTGGCATAGTCATAGTCATAGTCATAGTCATAGTCATAGCATGTATGCATGGCGTTTTTAACTTTTTTGCTAGCTTACGGTAGACTTTTTGAACCGATTTTCAGATTTTTTTTTGTTGATTGTCGTGTGCTTGGCTTGTGCTTGTGCTTGTGCTTGTATTTTGGGTTTGGTATATTATAGTTATAGGGTTGATGGATGGGGTGGGATGGATGGATGGATGGATGGGTTGAGTAAGTGATAGCTGGAGAGGAGGGGTTGCTGTATAGAGGTTGCAAAGCTACATACATATTCATATGTATCTAGTAAGAAAGAAAGTAAGCAAGCAAGCAAGCAAGAAAGCAAGAAAGCAAGCCAGCAAGAAAGAAAGTCTAGAATGTTGATTTGCGGATTTTGTATCTGGGGGGATGAAGGAGGGGTTTGATGGAAGATGAATACCCTGAGATTTGAGATTTAAAGTTCGAGTAAAATAGCTGTTGTTTAGTGCTAGGAGTGGATGGTGCATTGTTTGAGTTGTATTCGAGGTTTGTGGGTGTGGGTGTGGATGTGTATGTGTATGTACACCTCATCATCGTGATCGAATGTCGGTTGGGAGATAGGAGGAGAGTAGAGGGAGGGGGGTTTGTCACAGATAAGTAGATTGTATTTTTCAGGGAATGGGATAGATACAAGGAAGGAAGGAAGCAAGCACGCAAGAAGAGTGGTATTCCTATTGTCTCTTCTTCTGAAGAGAATCGATCTCGCTTTTTGTTGAAAGGGATAATTAATCATGTCGAAAGTTTTCTTGAGATTTCGGAGGGAGATTGTTGTTGAGTACACTCGAGTAGCGTGTAGGTTTGGTGAATTTTTAAGGGTACCTAGGTAGGACCTAGAGAGATAGAAGAACATCTTTATATTTCTTAGCAACTCTACCGCGTTAAATATTTGTGATTGTTCGTCGAGAATGTAATTAATGACTCGAAGGATATCTTTAGGAATCAGTAAGTCGAGGCACGGGAATGCCAAGATCCGTAGATGGGTGAAGATTTGATAGAAATCTATCTATTGATACCTGGATGAGATGGTTTTTGAAGAAAATATGATATTGCTCCTTTCCTGATGAATGATTATCGATTGGTGAAGCTGTGGAGCGATTGATGGTTTGACTTGACCATCGGCTTCTCATTGCTTTCTCTTGACATCGACATCTTATCTTTGATCAGAGAATCAGATGAACATGAAGGATTTGATTGACAACTACCAGGTTGTGGAGAGGCAATGGAAAATTACCTGTTCTAATGCTAGCAATAACGATATACTATCCTAGCCTATACAACTGATGGAACTCATGCCCGTTATATTTTCAATCCCATGGTGTTTATGCGACCGCGACCATTTCACCATGGATAATACCGAAAGTAGACTCAAATATTGATTTCAACCAGCTATTCGTAAAGACGTTCATGTGATTGGTATGAACGATATTTTCCAAAAAAGAGTAAGTACGCGAATGAACATCAGCATGTCATCAATCATCTCGAATCTGCCTTTCCATAACCATCCCAACCCAGGAGATTAAATACACCAGCTGATGCGGCGAAGTTCTCGTAGAAAACTAACACGTATCTAGCTCATCACATTCTAAGAGGCCGTTGCGATAGTCGTCAATGTGAAGATGTGAACTAGACCAAGGACCCGAATCCAGAAGATTGAAGGTATTAAGTCGATAAGAGCGTAGGATTTTAGACATGTTTCTGTCATCTTTCGTCATGCTCTGCGCGTTCTCACTTACTGAAAGGTTGCCTTTTGAAAATTAGAATGCATCAGAATTAGGCACCGACATAGAATATTCAATGTTGGACCTGCGGATCTCCTCCTAGTCATTGCGGAGCCAAGGAATGTAACTAAATGCTAAAGTAATCGGATGACAGGATTATATATAGCTTTGCAGACCAATAATTCAGCCATCACCCTAAAAGATGAAGAACGAAGAGTACGCCAATGATATATAGGATTCGGATATATTGTCCTTTTATCATGAGCTTCTGTGTATCTGAAGCGAGTTCTCGTGCTCTCCTAAATAGGATATCGTATTTTGGACAAATAGTTCTCAGGGTCCTTACGAGCTTGCCAGTATCGCATTGTCATATTTCTCGTAATTCCGTAGATCCACAAATTGTATATTGCTGACTTGATCTGACATGGCAAGTTCCGTTCCCAATCTCGAGATCCATGACATTGATGTAGATTTGAATGCTCCGAATGAAACCAGTTCCTGCAAGATGATTGACAAGGTCCAGACAATCTGAAAGTGGTTTATAAGAACTGCAAAATTTCTATATTAACCTTAATGCCCCATGCCTGGTATTTGATTCCCGAAAAACATCACGGGTGGCTGAACATCAAAAAGTCAATCTCTTGTTTTTAATTAATCAATCCCCCGCACTTTATTGTGTAACATGGGGGTAATGGCGATTAGAAATCATCTTCAATCGCTTGTGGTTTGCGCTTGCGACTCGAGTTGTGCAACACTATTTGCAACGAAATTTAGAGGATTTTGTCAGGATACTAAACGGATTTGATCCTGTGTTGCATATACATGAGTTTGATGAATGCTTCGATGGTGACGAATTTTCAGTCATACCTAAATCATTGTACTTGAAATGATCAAAATAGAAAATCAGCAGCGGATGTATACCCTTTTTGGGAAATACTTGGCGATGTCAACGTATACGCCCCAGACAATACAGTGCTTACTGCTTGGCTAAACATTTTGCACTGTGTTACCATGAATTTGCGACGTCAGGGACCTATGACGATCCTGCGTAAGCGACGGTTGAACTGAAATAAAGGCCAGGCTCATCGATATGATAAAACAATAAGTTGCTAATTCTCACAAGACAGTAGGTGCTTTCAATAGCTCTGCTTGACAGCGATCACATGCACCATCCAGGAAATTGTCTTTATTTTCATTGTGATTTGAAAGGTTGAGCTGACTTCTGTAAAGTGTGCGTTGTGCGAGCCTCGGACTATTCGTGGGCCTTCGACTGATCTTGTCCCGAATATTAGTGTAGGG
Source organism: Botrytis deweyae (assembly GCF_014898535.1). Lineage (NCBI taxonomy): Eukaryota > Fungi > Ascomycota > Leotiomycetes > Helotiales > Sclerotiniaceae > Botrytis > Botrytis deweyae. Next base: position 473,837 of record NW_024066215.1, read on the forward strand.
AGGAACAAGGTATATAAAGCTCATACCAGTAATGTGAAGCGAGAAGAGAATTTCGGATGATATATAAAGTGATTGTTTGTTACACCCGATATTTCTTGTACATCTTTAGCCAATTGTGACGACCATTGCTTACTGTATTGTGCATTAATTCCAATTAAGCTTATTACTACCGCTAACAAACTCCTAAAGTGTCGATATCATGGCGATTATCAATTCGAACCAGTTCTTAGTTTTGATGGGGCGCCTATCGATAAGTTAAATAGAATCTGGCACAAGTACGCGAGCTTTGTAGATCTGAGCCTTGGCCATCAGTCAGACAGATAGCTGGGTGCAAAAACCTGGGTTCAAAGTTCATTTATCTTTGAAACGGTTGGATGAATTTGTGGATATCGTCCTTGGAGCGAACTTCAGGAGGCGATTCAACGTTCGCAAAATGGTCCGAGCCGTTATCATGTGGCTGACACAACCAATGAGTTGCGGGGAGGATAACAATATCAATCCGAAGTAAAGTGGTCATATCCATTCTTAGGTCAACCAAAAATGGGTTGTAATACGGCTTAACAATACTCCATGTGTATGACGCACTTCATTGGCTTTTGAGTTGACGTGGTAAATTGATTGGCGGAGTTCAAGGGGCTAGAGAATAAATGTGATAGTATAGCCCGGAAAAATGGAGACGAATACAATCTGATTATTGTATGCGTGTTGCCCTGCATCTCGGATAGGTTTCTACATCAAGTAGAAATTCGGTTTGGTAATAACAAATGTACAGCGACAAAAGGAATGTTCGGAGAATCTCGCTACTTATTATATTAGTCGGGATTTCAAAAGGAGGGAAGTTCCGTTCCGTTCACCAAAACGGTCGGTTGACATCTTACAATATTCAATTTTCGTGGTTTCTCAAAATCAGAAGCTTCTCCCAGTATGAAGTTATAACCTTAAACTAAAAGTTTGGTTCTTGGGATAGCCCGCTGTAAATCTGATTGGCTAGCTCGTTCATCTTCCACGGAGACGTCAAGGGGTGGTGGACCCTGCTATGCCTGTCAAAGATGCCTGTTCCATATGCGCCCATAGTTCCCATTTGGAACAGCAATCCCGGTATCTCCAAGACCAGCGCAGTATGGAGTCCAATACCATGATCTTAAATTCCCAAAAATCTGGCTTATGGATACTTCGCCATCTGGTCATGGTCATATAAGGCGACCGGCCAGTAAATTAATCGAGTGGATCATTTGTAGCTTAACCTGGCCACATTTAAACATAAGGTAAGTAGTATATGAATCGCTGAATCAATTATCTGTGGAAAGGTCCATCTCTCATTTTGCTCATAAGCCTAGCCAGCTAGCATACCGTCGGAATCTTCACATCAAGCCATTATCAGGACTGGTTAGTTGATCATAAATTCTTGAACGTAACACATGAATGTGTGAGTTGAAAGTGTATGGAGAACCATCTCAATCGACTAATCATCAACATTCGCTATCCTCTTTCAAAATGGTCGGAGCTTCGACAAAGCAGGTTATAAAGAAGGAAGTTCCTAAACGCTCTCGGGCATTCAGCACAAGAGCTAAGACGGGTTGCAAAACTTGCAAGTGAGTCCATATTTGACATCCTACTTTCTTGATATCGATCAATTCTAGATAGGCCAAAATGCTTTTTCGATGGCTAGGTTCTCACTTGATGACACATCATCAATGGTAGAGCCGTCTATTTTCTGACTTTCTTTTGAACAGCACCGTCGAAACCAAATTCTGTGCACGAACCTGTCAACTGACAAATTTCTTGTAGGGTTCGCCATGTAAAATGCGACGAAGGGAGACCCGGATGTAGGAAATGTGCTGCAACAGGGCGTCAATGTGACGGCTATGCTCATTGTACGCCCAGTCCAAACCCCAAACCTAGTGCAATTTCGTCTTCAATCGTCCCGAAATCTTCCAGCCGTGCCACACATGAAATACCTCCAATAATTCCCGATTTCTTGTCCCCAACGCTAGCTGTCAGTGATCAGGAACAGCATTCTTTCAACTTTTTCCATAGACAAACTGCGCCTCAGCTAAGCGGTTGCTTTGGCTCGAAGTTTTGGAATTGTTTCGTTCTGCAAGCTTCACATCGTGAGCCGGCTGTGCGACATGCAGCTATTGCGCTTGGGTCTTTACATGAGAGGTTTGAGTTGGAGGATAGATTTATCTCTAAGGTAAAGGACGATACTGAGGAGAATTCCTTTGCCGTACGCCAATATGTGAAGGCAATAAATTGTTTGGTGCAACCGAACATGTCCAAGCATACATATAAGTCGGCAAACATTGCGTTAACAACCTGCATACTATTCATATGCTTCGAGGTAAGTGTCTTTGTAATTTCCGTTTATTTGTTTGAATTTTTGAATCCCAACTTATGATGCATCTGAAGACTTTAAGAGGGCACCACGACTCCGCTCTCGCGCATATCGACGGCGGAGTAAAAATATTCTCGGAGCTAGAGGTATCCGGAAACTCAACTCCTGTTTCGTATGATCTGCCTGAAGATCATATTCCCGTTCCAATATTCCGTATGTTATTCGGCAGATTAGATACGCAAGCCTCGGTTTTAACTTCAAGGGCACGTATAATTGATGGCGAGTCTGGCTCTTCACCAAATTCTATTCCAGACAGTTTTCTGAACATTGAACAAGCGCGCGAGGCAATGGAATCAATCTGGACATATAGCGCAAGAAACCTCTTGTCTTGCTCCATGTATAATGGCGTTCCCCTTCCTCTCCCTACCAGCCAGGAAACCAAATTACAATTATTGGCTCATCTCGAGAATTGGAACCGAGCGTTTGAATCATTTTCACGCAAGTCAATCAAGAGAGGTAATATTGAAATAGTTAGTCCGATGGAAATGAGAGCGAGGGACCTTCTCCGCCTGCACAAAACTATGACCCAAATATTGGTCACGACCTCCACAACACATTCTGCAAGGTTTAACGAATCGAGTGAGCTACTTTGGGATGATTTTCAGTTGGAATTCGAAGCGATGGTAAAGTGGGCATCCGATATTATCCACACGCCATCGAATATTCAAATAGGAGGTCGTAGAGCCGCAAGTTTCACATTAGACAATGAAATACTACAGCCCTTGTTCCTAGTAGCCACGAAATGTCGACATAGACGCATAAGAAACAAAGCTATCCTGTTACTAAGCCAGGCTGATAGGCAGGAAGGTCTATGGAACAGTTTGTTGACGGCAAAAGTGGCCGAGAGAATTCGAGAAATTGAGGAAAGTGGATTGGGCGAAATGATAGCAATAGTCCCGGAATCGAATCGCCTACGAAACATCGAAATGAAGTTCGAATTTGAAGTCTATCATGGAAGAAGAGCGTGGCTTGGATATAGGACTTTCTCTGCGTATGAAAGCGGAGAATGGATCCAAATTTATGAACGCAACACCCCGCCCGAGACGTTCAGAACACCGAGCGGGTCGACAGATTCATCTTTTCAGGTTCATGATAATCTGAAAATTGAAAGAAACAAGGAGCAATCCTTCGAATCAGCATGGAGAGTCGGTATCAAATCAGAATTGTAATAAATCTGGCGCAGGATTGGATATGGTAATGTCTGAATATCGACCGTGTTCCTACAGCACGAATTGATGACCGAATAGCGTAATGAACTAGAGAAAGTATCTAGAGAATGCATAAAGACATCGCTGTTCCCATGTATATCCATTGACCTAAAAAAGGTGGAACTTTGTGAAGACAAACATACTCCATATGGAAGTACTGGAAAATCAGATCTTCAAGTGGCTTCCAGTATGGGGTGACTTGCACACCAGAACTCACGGACCCCGGCACTTAGAGTCGTTGGCAGACTTAGTGTATCAGAATCACGGTGACATTCGAATGCAGGGCCGCACAGGAGTGTGATAGTACCGCAGCCACACAGATTGCATGATGCCTATTTACTGTATATGGTCTCATACGATAGAATCATGTACCTTGTAAATATGAGGTATCAGTAAAAGCTAGTTACAGTCAACTAATGCTACTCTGACAAGCAAGGGGATACGTACGTACAGGTAACAAGGGTGAGAAATAAGCCTGCATGGCTGCTGCTTGCAACGAGACATCTCAGCATGTCGTTATGAGACCATCGGATACAGATATTAATTTTCAATTAATCAAATATTATCAAAATGTCGTCACTGTATTAGATCACCCAGTCCCTTTCCAATTTTGTCCAGCAGATGAGGTCGTGTCTCCGAGTTTGAATGTATGTTGGAAGGTAAGATTCCGGAGACTGTTGACGATCATAACATGAGCTTCATTTTGCCAACCTAATTTTGAAGATAATAAGACTCAATTGGTGATTGATGAATGATAATGATAATGATAATGACAAGGGTGATTTACCGGCGTCAAGAGGCATCGAGAGGCATCAAGAATTGTTGTCAAGTTGTTGCCACGTATCACGTGATAGTATTATGTAATCACCAACTTGGTTGGTAATCAAGTTGAATGCCCTTCCCTTCCATCAATCCAAGATGTTGAATCGTACAATATCTTCTACTGTTTTCTAGTATTCTTATACAATTCTGTTCATAATTCAATCTCACTGAAAGATTCAACTCTCAAGACTACATGAAATGATGATCGAAGCATCCGAATTACTTGGATATGCAAACAGAGTGATGTCGATTCTACATTCTGGTCATTTTTGAACGAACTTCACAAATAATTCATGCCTTAAATACGCTCGCTCATGAACTACTTGTGCCAACCACGAAATCACTTCAGGAATTGGAGATCGTGTATCTAGTCCTAACATGTGATACAATACCTCTAGATATCGCAAACACATAGGATTACCATTTTCTTGGCTCGCATATCCTATTGTAACCTACGCGAAGGTTTTCGAGGACGAGATAAGAAAGCCTGCCAAATTTCTCAAATCTATCCTTAGCTATCACTTCTTGGTGGTATAGTTACCGAAATTAATTCAGCAGTATGGCTGGGCAGTGACCCTCATACTTCTGGAATTACTCTTGGTTTTTTAGATGCTGGGCTTTTTGACGCTGGATATTAGACGTCTGGGGCTCTTCCAAGGTTATGCTTGATGATCATGTCCATCTCAAAACGCTACAGCCCATCGCCTATACCAAGATTTTTTGTTTTTGGACTGAGAAAGAACGTATAGAAAGATACGACTTCTCCTATCATACATCACACAGATTGTACTTTCGAATTACCGAAATCGGTCAATCTACAGCGCACGGTAGATCAAGTGCAGTGTTTAAGAAATCGTACTTACATGTCCACCATAGTGATAAAACACCTTCATATTGAAAACATCGACATCAAGGCTATGTCAACCCCGATGTTGTACTTCTGGGATGCGTGAATGCTCAACACTCGCTGTAACCTTAAAGGGTGCTGATTGGAAATCGTCGACCATCCGAGACTGGGCTGTGGACCGCCAACAACCAGAAAGTGACCCCCAACAGGATCGCAGAATCTTGAGACCCAAACCAGATTAGGAAGTCAAATTTACTTTGCGTCTAGTGACTTTCAATGTCGAAAACTCAACACCAATGTTCAAATACATGAATTTGGATATTGAACCACCATGAACGTGGTTCAGCAGACAGTTACTTGAAACGTTTGATTTAAACCATACAGCATCTATTCATCGGAATTGGCAGCGCTTATACCACCTCAAATATAATGTAAAATTCGATGAGTTTTTGGTCGGATCTCCCAATAATTTGACCTCAAACTGATCAGGAAGATTGATAGCACACCAACTTGCATAATGCTGCTGGCTGGCCTTGGCCACTACCCAACCAACAACTTTCATATGATTTTGAAACGTCATTTTATAACATTCCCATTCCAACACTATTTATTCCTTTGTTGCTTATCTATCGATGATACATTACACACACCTCTAATATAGTTAGACGGAATAATTATGTGAAAGAAAGATCACGCCTCGTAGACAAAGACGTCTCAACAGCAGATGGTGAACCTGACCAGATGGTTGAGAATGAGACAATTTAAGAAAGTAAATCTTTAATTGCTCATCTATAGAGGTTCTCGTTTCTTGTTCAATTGCTTGCTTTTTCTCTATTTTCCTTTCATTCCATCTCATCTATTTGATTAGAAAAGTAGGGTCACCATTTGAATTAATTGGCCTTTTTGAATCTTGACATTGACATTGTGGTCAGAGCCTCAGGTTGTTCTAACACGGGTCTACTTTCAAAGAATTGCCGCCACAGCGACGGGATTTGTGACTGAAGACTTGGAAAGTTTCGTGAGAAGAACACCGAAATTACACTTGGAATCTTTAGGGCTTCGTCATTGACTTCTTGACATCGGCAACATCGCGCTGGCGTTGGATGAGATTTTCCAATACTCAAGAACGAGTAAATTGTTGAACTAGCTTCCCAGTAACGAACAAAGAAATTATCCCGTCGGACATCAACATCTATTCCACCTCATTTCTCGAGAGATCAGTAGATCATCAAGTCACCATTGATCGACAACTTCAACGAGGATACCATAATAAGGTATGATGGATCGTCGACCACAATACATGAATGTGCCTAGCTATCCCTCTCTTCTCAAACATGGAACATCCCATCCCTCACCTCTTTCCCCCTTAACCCCACCTCGACGACTCCACCAACGCAGCCTGCTACCCAGCCCACCCATCTCGCCACATCTTCACAAACCCCCACCTCCTATACCTTACCCATGGATTTGGCGCTGCCACATATGTCACTCTGTTTACCGTCTTGGCGTCACCCGTCGCTGCCGTAAGATCTACTCATTTCCCCTCATACACGTCACTTACTAACAGCGAGCTCTATAGTCGAAGACGGTCATTACTTCTGTTCTTTGCCCACTCCACCCCCATCTCCACAAACTGCTTCTCCCGTGTCCCCGTCCCCCTCCACTAGTTCTCTTTCCTCCCTGATTCCCCCCAAGAAGAAAAAGAAACGTCGTCGCCAACCCCGTGGCTGCCGCGCCGAATTTGACTACACAGGTTGGGAACATTACAACCATTGGCGACGGGATATCTCTCTCCTGAAAACCGAATCTCGTTCTCTGAACAACCCACACTTCATCCCTCCATTGAAAATAGGCAAAGATTGTTACCGCGACTGCGATTTTCCCTCGGAATGTCAAACCATACATTTACGATCAGCGATAACCCCCAAAACGCGACAAAAAAGCGAACCGGAGTTAATTTTCCCCATTTCTCCCATCAGTGCCGAGGAACGTCAACGCATAGATGATGAACGAGAAGATCAACAGTTGATCTTTGATATAGCAGCTACTACACCACCAGCCACTCGTGCTCATGGCGAATTCCCTAGTTCCTCAACTCTCATGCCCGATATCACTTCTCCCGATTTTAACACGCTTGTTGAGCGCGATCGGCGCAAGAGTTTGGAAGCGGAGAAACGCGGATTAGAACACGAGGCGCAATTTATTGTTAGTCCTCTAACAAGTCATACCGCCTTTGCGGATATAAATTATGGCGGCAGTGGATCTACGAGTCCGAAAGGAAAAGAATGTGAAAACGAAAGACAGGAATTGAAAGATGGTTTGGGAGTCTCGTATCCTCCTGAACTAGACGATCTAGCAGGAGAAGAAGAAACGGAAGAGGATGAACAGGGATATGTGAGGGAGTTCATACGAGTAAAGAAACGGAAAAGCATAGCGAAAATTGAACAGCTCACGGGATTGAGGTTATCAGAGGTGCAGTATGGAAAGATGGTAGGAGAGGTGGTGGACGGAGATTTGGGAGGACCGAGGGTGGGAGAAGGAGAGGGAAGCAAAAGTCGGAGAGCTAGTGTAGAGATTGAAAGTCCACCTAGTAGTCCGTTGAAGATGTTTTATACAGTAGAGGATAGTGATGATGAGGATGATCTTGATGAGGTCACCCCCTGGGATGAACAGAGGAGGAAGCATATTCGATAATGATCCACATTTGTTTTGATTCGAGTAATTTGGTGGACCTGCAACTGGGAGGTTCTTCGAGGAAGTGGATATTGCGAATTGCCGGAATGTATAACATTTAGCATTGGTTTGGTATTCAAAATACCGCATAATCATTTTGAACATCACATTTACTATTGTAAAGTTGAAGTAATATCCGATCTCATTCAAAATCGATAATAGTACATCGGCCTGAGGTGATTCCGCAACAATCCAGAGAAAAATCGTTCCGAATTGTGCCTCATTCATGGATGAACTCATGTAGCCTTTTATAATCCTATCTCATAGTCCGATCCATGATAAGTAATCAATTCCATTATGAAACCAAGCAAAAAGTGAATATCCCCAAGACACCATCAAACTCTGAACCCTTAGAAAGAGAAGAAGGAAATAGCGCAAAAAAAGCGGAGTGCGTAAATGAATCGTAGACGTGTGTGTTTGCGATAATCATGCGGACTCGATAGTCTTCTTCTTCTTCTGCTCTACCTTCAAAAGTAACGCGCGGTTTATGTGTGGTAGCACACCTCCGAAAGCGATAGTTGCGCGAATGAGTGTATCGAGTTCTTCGTCACCGCGAATGGCAAGTTGTAGATGGCGGGGTGTGATACGCTTGACTTTGAGATCCTTGGCAGCGTTCTAAAATGATCAGTGGATGCTTTTTTACGCAATCGTGGGGTACAGATGTAGCTTACTCCTGCGAGCTCAAGTACCTCAGCAGTTAGGTATTCTAAGACCGCTGTAACATAAACTGCTGCCTTCGCTCCCACGCGCATCTTGTTCTGGGTGTTGTTCTTCAAGAAACGCTTGACACGACCGCAAGGAAACTGTTTTTAAAATTTGTCAGCATGTAAAAAATCTAACAATTAATGCGCAATTCAAAACAAAGAAAGAGGTATTCCGAAATCGAGGTTTTCCCAGGATGAGAAAATTTATCTCGCGTATGCACGTCTTGTTGATATTCGGTGCGCGTCGAAAAGACCTCCTCGACGAGGCTTTGGAGAGATAGTTGATTCATGGATAGGAGTTTGTAGTCATCGAGATTAATGTGTATCGCGACTGTTGGTGATTGTTCCAAGGGATTGTTCGCAGATCGAAAGTTGACGCGACTTGGTGGGGTGTAGATATTGTAAAAATCGTAGTTTCCGTCTCTCTCCGGATCGAACCACAAAATTTCATAGAGGCAAAGAGAAAATGAAATACAAAGCTTGCGCAATACTAACCTGAAGACCGGCTTTGCTTGAATGACTTTGTTGCTTCTTGTTTCCATCTGCGCCAACCTTGCCTCCAGCAGATGACTTTCCACCAGAAGATTTTCCTTTTCCGCCGGCCATTGTAAAATATTGAGAATAAACCTAAATATTAAGGTAGAAGTTGATGTATGAGATGTAAGTTTTGATGTTTTTTAAATTAGGAGTTTGTATGTTGATGTTTAACAGAAAGAAGGCGCGTTGATTTGAAAAGTGACAGTAATAAGATATAAGTAAGGTATGTAGCCGTTCTTTGCTTGATTGGAATCCTTGATGATGACTGGTAGCCGAAGCGAGGCTTGTGTGAATCTGGAAAGATGAGAGTTCAAAGAGGAGAGAAGAAGTTGAAAAGCAACAGCAATACTTGGCTGAGAAGCTTTTAAACTTACTAGAATGATAGAGAATGTGATGATTATCATATATAGATGTATAAATGATAGATGAAGATGGTGGTGGAAGAGATATATAGAGATCATGTAGGAACTCTCACTACCATGAGGAACCATGATTTCGCCATGTGATGGTTACTTTCATAGCAGCCCCACGTTAATGATGAGAGACTTACCTGTGAAGCCGTGAGATACAGATGAAATAGAAGAAGAGGTCAAGGAGAGTTGTTAAGTATTCATAAAGCTGTCATGGTTTGATGTTTGTCGTTGATTCAACAACAATCTGGGGGAAATCTATGAACCTGAGGATCTGATCACGTGTCTTTCTAGCGCACGGATTATTTTTTGGATTTGAACTGGGGTTTATCCGATGACATCCTTACGTCCGTCGTACGTCGTAAGAACATTCTTCGCCTGGCCTTGACAATTTGGATTAATCTTATCATAACTGCGTTCCCAATTCCCTTCGCTGCTGAATTGTTTAAACACTCCTTTCCTCATTTTCATATTCAGCATTCAGCTTGTATCATACCTGGTATGCATACAATACAACATGTAGAACAAGCATGATCTGTACGTCATCCTATGCATCGCAAGGTCCGGTCGCACGAAGGATGGATGGCAAAAACTCACGACATTAGAGATGAAAATCTCGCAAGTCAAACATTTTCAATCACTGGAAACTGTATTGAAATGTTTGTTGGGCCTGGGATGCGATACTGCCCTATTTATTACAATTGTTTTATCCTCGTTTGCAAGATTTATGAAGCAATGCGTTTATCGAATCGGTACGCCCAGTTGTCACTTCAAACTTAACTTATACCTCGAAGCATCCTTTCTTTAAAACGGGAAGCAATGATTGATGTTTTCCATCTAAGTTGGACCTCTACCGATGTTTTGTTTCACCCATCACCCTGGACCTACCATCTCAGGCTCCAACCTCAAGAGATGCTCGTAAATTCCCTATGAGCCTGTTGTTGGATCTCTACATAGTAGGAAGGTAACATTATTCATAAACTTGCTTGATTGGTCCAATTCTAGGCTGCATAGCTGGCCGTCTGTTTCTCCTCCATGCGATTCTGGCATGTGTCATGTGGTTAGCAAAGTGCTGCACTTGAAGGTGGCCACCATGATAATTTTGCGGTGCACGAGTGAAAGGTGATGGGAGCGGTGGGCTACATGATTACTAAAGGGACAGAGCGAATGTTCATGTTTTGATTCAAAAATCAGAAAGCATTCATGCTCGTCGATTTATCATTCAGATCACATCTATCGCATGGTTGCATCCAGTTCTTGCTTTTCGCCCCCCAGTGTGGGTATTTGGAAAACTCTATCATGTTCGAGTCTGAAGCTGGTTCTTTCTAAGTTCAAAGATTATTGATCAGGGAGATGGGGGAAGGGGGCACGGAGATATAGAGAGAATGGCGGATGGTCATTGGCATGGTTAGAACCTGTCTTCCAAATCTTTTCATTCAAATTCTTCAGGAAGTTCCTGCTATGGAGATTCCGTTATGTCATGTCAATATACCATCCACTGGTCAAACGAGTGCCTTTCAATGACGTTGAAAGCTCATCTTAGCCCTGTTTTGGTTGGATCTCTCATTTTTTAATCACAGTTGATGATTGGGATGTTTTAATTTCTTCAAATGATCATTTTACTAATCCTCTAAGCTTTCTACAGAGTCTCCGGGATTCAAATCTTTTGTATCATAAGCTCGAATTTTTCTGATTTCCGTGTCTGCAGATCTACAGAATACACAATAAAGATATGCAAGCGTCTAGGTACAAGAGCAGAAAAACTTAGTAATGCATTGTATCTTTGATTATTGGGTAATATTCCTTCGACCTACTCATTTCTATCTTCGTTATCGATATGTTCCAACCACTCTAACCCTCCCTCGCACATACCTTACTACAACTTGGATGTCCTACTTCTCCACACTTCCTACATCTAATTCTCAGCCACATTTTTGTCCCTGGACAAAATCCATGCACACACGGCGTACAAATATTAAACATCCCTTCCTTCCCAGTGACCGTCTCTCCCTCCTCAACAATCTGTTCAAATACAATCCCTGAGCATTTAACACATCTTTCTCTCCCACATTCCTTGCAAGCTTGTGTCCATCCAAAAGCTCCATCCCATTCATAAGCAATCTCTGTTTCTGCTTTCTCTTGCACCGGTATGCTTTCTTTCATTACCCCCGATTCAATATCCTCTGCCGTCCATGAAAATAGAGATAAGCTACTCGGTCGATAATGCTGACTATCACTTCTTCGACGGTTGACCGGAATATCTGGAGCCCAACTAACGCTCTTTGATCTCTCCACCTCCGTACCTATCTGTCCATTCAACCAACTAGAACTTCTCGATCCAACTGGCTCAGGATATTCATACAAAGGCCGTAGCGATTTTCCCGTTGGCGGTGGACTTCCCGAAAAAAGGGAAATCGACCGTTTCGAACTTCCGGTAATAGTAAGGGATCTGCGAAAAGGATGTAAGGATAATGAAGAAACAGATGAAGATAATAATTTCTCGTCGCCTTTCAAGCTCGCTAGCCGTAAATTTGGATTTGAAACAGATCGAGATCGAGATTGTGATTGGGAATTTTTAGATCGCGTAGTAGATGAGGATAATTTTGAACGTGTGCGATAAAATGAATAAGGCGAGGAAAAACAACAGATTTGATCGCCGCAGTGAATACTACGATATGTATCTTCCTCTTCATTATGAAGATTCTGGGCTTTGGCTTTGGCATTTGCCCGACGGGCTTTGGCAATGGAGCGAGATTTGAATGTTGAAAGGAGTTTGTTGACGGATTTGTAGGTCTCATACTCGCCGGGGTGGATTTGAGGAATACGAGGGGCTGGTGTACTGGTTGAAGAGGCGGATGAACTATTTGATGAAATGGGGGCGCGGGCTAGAAATGTGCGTAAAGGACTTAGAGATGCGAGAGCTAGGAGGGAGTGAAAGGATGAGGTTCGATTTTTATTGTGCAGAGAACCATCTGGGGATTTGGGAGACTGTTGCATTGTGAGAAGAATGAGCGCTGTTCTGTTCGTGAGTACTAAAAAATTCCATGCTGCTATTGAAAATGAGGAGAAAAAAGCGACACGGGCTGCAAAATCTCTACAGTACTAGATTAAATGGATAGACTCGGTATGGGAATAAATCTATCAACGAGCTTCGAAGACTTTACTTTGTATGGCTACAGGTAGAAGAATTTAGTTTCGCTTTGTATTAAAGTGACTAACACAATAGAATACAGATGGAGTATTATGAATCATTCTCGCATATTCACAGCATGTGAATCACAGGAGTGGTAATTTAGTCATTTGGGTTGTTGAACTATTCGACACATGTAGAATGGAAGTGACACGAAAGTAGGCAAGTATTACTAGTCATGTGATCATTCGAAAGACTTATAATCTTAGTACGGTCATCGATAGAATAAAAAGAAAAATTAACTTTACAATCTCAAGCACGTGCTGCAACGGGTGCCTCGATTGTCATTTAGAGGTGAATACACATTTCAAGACAATTCGCTGGAAATTAATTTGTCAATATATATTTATATGTGATTGCTCCCAAGTGAAGTTTGTCATATTTGCGACGACACCTTGAGTTGAAATTTTTGACCTCGATGAAGTATTCGCGAGGTATCCAGCTTCATCTATCAATGTGTTCTCTTCGCGAACCGAACAAGAAGATCGGATTGTATATATGCCCCAGCACTGAACGACTTCCACGGCTTGATCGGATTCACCAAGGATATGTCGAATCTTCTAAATAGCTTTTTGGTGTCAGTTTGTTGGATTCCGTGCTGGAAACGAAACTCACTTCTACGAGAATCTTTCCCATTTCCATCATGGCTATATTCTTCCCGGAACAAGACCATTTACCGGATCCAAAAACTAAATCGGCTGCGAGAGTCATTTTTCTTGATTTATCATTGTCGTCGCATTCGAGCCATCTTTCGGGCCTGAAGATATGGGCATCTGGCCCAAACGTGGCTTTCGAATGCGCAATAGAAATCAAACTAAGTGAAACGTCGGTTCCAGCTGGTATACTAAAGCCATTAATGATATCGCCGCCTTCATGTACCGTTTTTGGTAGAAGTCCAGCGATTACAGGAAACTTCCGGAGACCTTCCTTGATAACTGCCTGCAAATAAGGAATGGCTCTTGCTTCAGCATCAGTTACTGGGGAGGAGATTTCGCCATTTTTGACGCCTTCATCGATAGCAGCTTGCAAGGCCATGTAGCAAGTTGGAGAAGTTGTAATGTGAAGTAACATGGCTCGAATTGCCGTGGCAGTCGTGTCCGTACCAGCGATTCTATCCCTCCATTAGCTTTCCAGGTCCAAGAAAACGAAAAGAGGATTGTTGAGACAAACACTTGAAGCAATGTCTCGGAATTAGCTTCTTCTTGAGTGAGTCCATGGGCGATGAAAGAACCAAGCATATCATTCTGGACCTCTTTTGATTCTCCAAATCGCTTCGCAATAATATCTTTCGCAACTCTGTTACTTGTTAGCCTTTTCTCCTCATGGAGATGTAGCAACCATACTAAATCATTTTTCCAAAATCGAGCTTATCTTTTTCTGTTGGTAGAAATGGTTTGAAGATAAAACTTCGTGATAGAGTTAACAGCCATGGCAAGACTCCTGCAACAACAGCAGCCGGTAGTAATTGTTCAACAGTCTTGATGTAATCATACATGTCGTCATCTTGAGCAACACATCCAAAAGGCGTCCCAAAAGCCACATCTGTAATTGCATCCAATGTGAAGTATTGAATCTTCTTAGCAAAGTCAAAAGGTCGGAAATTGGTTGGTGTTGAAAGATATTGTCGCTCAATCAAATCAATGAATGCATTAAGTTGCCTATCAATTGATTGCTCGGGTTTTTCAACGTCTTTGCCCGAATACTAATCAAGGGAATCAATACAACCTCATAGCTAGGCTTTTCGAAATGATTAACCTACACCTGCAGCAGTCTTCACTTTCAGGTCGGCATGAATTTTCTCGTCTATAGTCGATAACATAGTATCTTGGTCAGGATTGAAAGCGAAAGAACTATAAAATCTCGATCGACGATATCCTAACTTTGCAGTACCCATCCGTCGAATGACATCAGGATCACTACAAATAAGATCATTTGGTCCAATACGTGCCAATGAACCTTCCAGATTGAATTAGCATGGTGAGTTTCAAGTCAAGTCAAGGTATGCTAACCATATGTTTCGCACACATCATTCAACGCCTCTGGCATTCTGCCGGATAATGCTGATTTTAGCTTCCATAAATTTGAGAATGGTGCTAATCGAGGTCCAGGAATATGGCGAAGGCGAGACCATACGAGATATGGATTGACTGTGAGCGCTGTTGTGAGAAATACTATCAGGATCCCGTAAAACGGCATTCGACCGAGTAAAAATCTAAGATTCAGAATAGAAGAAGGCATTTTTTCAACGAGACTTCAACAACGAAAGCTTCATATGGTTTGGACGGATGGTGAAGATATATAGCCATAATATCGACACATTATAAGATGGGCGTGTCAGATGCGGTCATCAATAAGGTTAGTATCTCCACCGAATAAGCAGCATGCACTCCATGTAATGCCCTAACCAGATCGATTCCAATCTGCATAATGCATGAGATTGCGGGTATATATACCTGTCATCTCTTGGTACGAAGTCGGATTGAACACCCAAGGGGGGTAATCATACATGGAGGTGAAGATAGGAAAGAGAACAGTCCGTTGTTTCAGGTTCACAAAATCAGGGCAATCTTGTACCTGTCACGTGATACTAGTCAAATCCGTTTGCTTGCTCGTTCTCTCCTCGCTCACGGCTCACACCCCACGACCGATACCTCACATTTGAATCCAAGAATTGCGGATTGTTTCTAATATATAATATATAAATTAAGGTATATAAGTTCTATTCTATCTAAAAATGCAACGCTCTTACCAGGGTATTGATACCAACGACGCCATCAAAATGCAACGATGCGAAATCATCTCATGAAAAATAATCATAGACAAGTGTACTTCATATTAGTCATTCCATTCAACATATCAGTGTATCCATCATCATGATACATTGCATTACACCACCCGTTCTGGTTTCTCCTCTTCAATCGAAGGTGCAGCAGTGGTAACTGTAGTGCCCGTCTCCTCGTCGACTGGCTGATTGTTAGGTACACCGAAATCGGTTGGAGCATGACGAGACATCTTTCTCAATCTTTCACCATACTTGTAGAACAAGAAAGGAATTGGTAAAAATGCGATAGCCAAGAAACCCAACAAACTACCAGCCCATTGTACACCGAGATTGTGGAACATTGCTGTGGCAAACAATGGGAATCCAGCACCGAAGAAAGATCTAA
The DNA here is from genome assembly GCF_014898535.1 of Botrytis deweyae. Classification (NCBI taxonomy): domain Eukaryota; kingdom Fungi; phylum Ascomycota; class Leotiomycetes; order Helotiales; family Sclerotiniaceae; genus Botrytis; species Botrytis deweyae. The sequence continues at coordinate 489,850 of NW_024066215.1, forward strand.
GGAAGGTATTGGCAGCGATAGCACTGGCAGCGACAAACAAATATGAATCTATGAGGTAGTTCAAAGCTTGTAAGAAGATGGTCATAATACCGGCTCCAGTCAATATACCACTGACAGTTGGAGCGGCCCAGTTGATGGATGGATAGTTTCCTGTCCATGCAAACCAGAATAGACCACAAGGAAATAGACAGGCACCAACCATCATTGGAACAAGTCTCTCCTCTGGAACTGGAATACCACCGTTCGCCTTGAGTTTGCGATTATATCTTGGCTCGAAAGCAATGACGATACCACAACCGAAGAGAACACCAATGATCATTCCCAAATAGGGTAGTGTTGCAACTGCTGGGTCGATTCCACGGTATTCGGCGAACACAATAGGGTAGGCTTCCAAGAAAAGATACAAGATACCATAGATGAAAGCGCTATAGATGGTGATGAGAAATACGATTGGCTCTCCGAAGAGAAGCTTGAATGGGAGGAACAAATGCTTTCTGACAAGATTATCAAAGCTGATGATCTCTTCTTCACTGATATGATGAATGGCGAAGTTACCAGTCTCCTTTCGAATCTTTCCTGCTCTGCTTTGGAGGAGTGTCTTGGCGTATGTTTCCTCGAGGAACAAGATGTCGAGAATGAAAGCGAGAGCACCCATTATACCAGTGATGTATTCGGTCCATCTCCAACCAAGGTGAGAGGTGGTGATGAATGCTCCAACGATAGGCGAGATGAAAGGGCCGATAAATACCAATGCTGAGAAAGCAGCAATAGCAATACCTCGAGTCTCGTTTCCAAACATATCAGCGAACGCGCCACCGACGACAGCCAAGGGGCAAGAAGCGAAGACACCTGCGAAGAATCGACATAACATCAATGTTTGGAAGTCCTTGGCAGTTGCCGCTGCAAACATAAAGCAGGTGAAAACAAAGCATGCTAAGGTTACGGGTTTCTTTCGACCATAGAGTTCAGATATTGGACCAAAGAACAAGGGACCTGTAAGATGTTTATTAGCCGTGATGTTCAAGGTATAAATCAAGGGGATAAACATACCAGTTGCAAAACCACAGATATATAAAGTCAAACCAAGAATAGACACAACCTCACTGACGCCAAATTCGTAGGCAACTGGTGCCACAGCTGCTGAGTATACAGATGAACCCCATGATGCGATAAGAGTATCAAAACCAAGAACTGCAGCAGTTCTCATCTTCCTTCCAGAAGTCCATGACTTTGCATTGGCAGGGTCATTTTCGTCTGTTAGTTCGACGAGATAGTTGCTCTGTTCGCCAACAAGATGAGGTGGTAGTCCTCTATCTTTTCCCAATCGATATGATTTATGGGTCGTTGAGATAACGATCGGTTCATCGGGGCGGGGAGCTAAGTCGAACATCTTGCACGCAAAAGATCCAAAATCTTATGGGGAATTCGAACTGAGAGACGATCACAATCTGTGAGATGGATGAAGAAAAAGATCCATGGTGCGAGAGATCCTCCTTATTATGTTATTATTTGGCACTCTTCACTACTCAATAATTTCCGGGTAGGATGAAAGTTCTAGCGATTAGTATGATGTAAATCCACATAAAATCCACAAAACTAACGACCCACTGCGGCCGTATCATCAAGAACACAAAACTAACGATCCACTGCGGCCGTATCATCAAGAAAAGATCAGTTAACCTCGGCAAGTTTTGAGGGCTTTCTACCTTTCTCTCATAGATCCAAATGTTTACCGCCAGACAACCAACCAGATGGGAGAAAAATTTGTGATTTTGGGGTTCAAGATCATTCTACGCCTGTTCTAGATCGACAACGCCTGTGACGCACGGAATGTGGCACTGATAACTATGCGTTTCTAGTATCATGACCATGGTTCACTATAGGATACCGGTATGGGTACGCTTGCCAAGGTGAAAACTTTATTTATAATTTTGTTTTAAAGGATTTTTCAAAGAGATCAGTAGGACCGAAACTGGAAGAAAGTTCTTTCGGTGTGGTGTGATTGACTCAAGTAGGAAAGGAAATTCCACGTACCACCAAGAATGAACCGAGCCGAGGTACGACTTATCAATATATTGTTCATTTAGGGGCAAATTTCTCGTTTCCCCTACATTGTACCTAGGTACATTTCCTGTCCACGTAATTTGATTCTACATTCTCATTTTTTGCATTTCAAATCAAAAGCAAAGTAAATTCTACACATATGGCATAAAAGATTTCACGTATTGAAAGTAGACTGATTTTAATATATTTTCTTCATCATTGATCTCCAGGCTGTTCGTAGCTTCTTCGAGTCTAGATAGGTTTTCACCTTGGGAAGCACCTATCCGCTCATCAGCCGATCCGCCACATATAAACTCCGACGCTAAAAAGCTTGAGCCTCTCGAGACGCGAAACCAAATCAATCATTAGTACCCATGACGCTCAAACTTTCTGAGATGTCAGACCTGCCATCAGATAACAAAAGAAATACCCGAAATCAGCATAAGCTGTCAAATCCATGCCAAAAGCAATTCCTATGCTTATCTGCCAGCGATGCTGATTGATCTGCTTCTCTAATCAGTTGATCACCTCGATAGATCCAGTTTTCCTACACCCCCATCGGCATTGCTGAATCATTCGGGTGTTTGGCGAATAAAGTTGTGGTTAATTGCAGGGGAATTGACAACGATTGACCCATTGGAAATTCCCAATATCGGCATGAATCCAGCAACCATCATACGCACTGGTACATCTTCCCGCATAGCAGAATTCAGGGAAAGCGGTAAGACGTTTGTTGTCAAATGCCATGTGACCGACAATCTTATATGGAAGTTGACTGGCCATATTAATGTTTTGGCCCGAATACATGCCTCCGATTGTACGGCAGGAACTGTCGAAAAGGTAAACCCAATCATCCGTGGCTCCCGCATCGAGTCTTGCACGTGTGACTGTGACGGCTATGGTGCAATAGCCAGCGTCTGCATGATGGCAAAGATCTCCTCGACGAGCGATTGTTCCATCACGAGTCTCAATGATTTCTCCATCACTAGCCTTGATTGGTTCGTCAAGAGCCTTAACATCAACTGATGCTCCATCACTAGCCTCAATTGTGTTGTGTCGACGGGCATTCATGTTGTTGCATTGGAATACACAAACATTTTGCCACTGATCTTTTCCATTGCCGATAGGGACTCTGTACCAGCAAGGGTCATTTGATCCCCAGCATCTACCAGCATAGCAAATGCTGGGGTTGGTTACAATGCGTCCGACGGTACCGTCTCTGGCGGCTAGTGTTCCGACAACCTTATATGGAAGACGGCTGGCCATGTCGATATTGAAGCCCGATTCCATGAATCCATATCTATTACAGTAACTATCGAAAAGGTAAATGAACTCAGGGAGATCAGCGGTGATTCTCGATGGAGTTACGGTGATACCGATGGTGCAGTAGTTTTCAGGAGCCATGTGGCATGTAAATCCAGGATCAGCGCGAGGTGCAAGTGAAACTGCCTTGGAGACAATTGGGGTCGCGTTGACGAATGGGACAGTGATTGAGAGAAGTGAGAGAAATCCAATCATGCTTGGCATGATGCGGCTTGGATTAAGGGAAATCATTTTGAGGTTGGGTAGTAGGTGTCAGAGTTTCGATTGTAATTTAAGCTGAAGTATCGTCAGTTCTTTGCTCCTCAAAAGAAGTTTCTTTTCACTTACTGTGGATGTGGGGATGTATTGAGGCAAATGGAGACAGGGAAAGATTTAGACGTGGTGTTTTCTTGCGTAGAGAGTCTAAGGCGTTGTTCTGATGTTGTGTTGATAAAAAGTAAAATTGTAGGCGGGAGAGAGCTCAACCTTTTATGGTGGTTGAAGAGCTTGAGAAAGAGCTTGAGATACTAGCCTGTACCGTACCGTTGAATCTTTCATGAGAGTACTGTGCAAAATATCTCGAAAACATAGTATGGTTTAAGCCAATACGGCTTCAGAGAGATAACCGCTCATTTCATTTTGAAAAGGTAATTTGATTCCAAGCGAATGCCGCTTTGGTGAGCCTATCGTATATGGTGATTCAAATTATTGAAGCAACTTGAGGAAATTAGTTCGAGTGAATACTAAAAATTTGCTTCATCTACAAAGTTACACATGGCAGTCAAGAGTCGGGAAAATTTTGATAAGCAAGAAAAGAATGAAAGCCGTATCCAGGTTATTTAGCTAATCTTCATTTACAAAGGTGAAAATGTAGTCACAGATATACACCACGTATTGGATTCATCTTGAGATATATTTACCCTAAGACTTACTTAACCACAAGTCAAGGATTCACTTTGCAACGTGTGAATTTCCTCTACTCTTCCAATATCTCCAAATTACATTTTTGTCCTTTATCTTGAAATATCAGGATGAATCTTAAAGCTTGCCTTCTTAGCCCTTGAATGTACAGTATTCACCCGAACTCCATTTGTCATCCTTTGTTTCTAACTTGTATCTTTGTTAGTACCGCACCTTCGGTCAACGAGAGGGCTGCGTGTTGGTAGTTCCATCGACGTCTCTAAAGCCGGAGCACTCTACTGTTACACCCATACTTATTATTGCTACTTGACCATTTTCCCCTTCGCCTACGTAGTCTGTGTAACTATCCGGTGCCTTAGCCTCGCTTTTCGCATGCTTCGACATTTGGATCTGAATGGCACTATGGAACGAAGTTCATACCGGAAAGCCTGTCGTTTCGAGGCTTAAATCTCTGAGTTAGAAGCATAAAACTTTCTAGAAAGACTCAATCATCTCGATCCTTGGTGGAAAAGCAGATGAATAGACTTGGCGGTTATTCAGTCGTGTCAAATCTATTTTGATATATTCACTATCAGATCCTAGGACATTTCTCGTAGCGCTCTTGCGGATAATAGGGCTGATGCACTCACTTTTGACTCTTGATTCATGTAGAATCATTGATTACGGACGTCTAATGTTTTTTTCCCGGCTGGCTGACACGATAGAAGCCAACACGAGAAGTTCCATATTTCATTCGTAATGCTGTGTACTAGCCAATATGTCTCTACTTACATTTTTCAGCGAGACTATCGGTCTCGAGAAATCCTGCATGGTAACTAACAGTCTTTCTATTTCCAATTGGATCACAATTATCAAGAGCAACAGTTTGTGTTTTGCCAATGTAAGATGCCAAGCAGTACTTTATAATCAACATCAAGCTTATTTTTTCTGCGGAAATGTGGCGCGTGTGGCATAGAAAGTTTTGACTGTCTGTTTTTGAGTGATGTGCGGGATATCCAGAATTCTCCAATGTCTAATGAGAGGAGATAGAATGTCTCCTTTGGATCGAATAGTTATTGATTCTTGGCTGGGTAGTTTTGTCGATTATCAATCATATCTCCCTGAACTGACGAAGTGGGAGTGGAGTCTAGAATAAATTCGTTATACCTTTCACTGTACCATTTCGGAGGGTTAAGTGACTCTGAGGCAGAACATATTTTCCATGGTACATGCCAAGCAATATCCAAAGTATTACATTCCTCAAAAACGCCCACCATCAAAACGCGTGAAATAATTCACAACAGAGATCTTTGGAATGTAGGGAAGAACGTGTCAATATGCGCCGGGCCTCACAAAAGGAGCAGAGATTGCTCAATTTTTCTCGCTCCAGATTTCCGAAGGCATCCTTGGTTCTTCACTTCGACTTTCAATAAGATTGTTAATTGATACCTTTCGCAGCGCATCATATCGCCCTATTCATAACCACTGTTATCTAATAAAAGAACAGTTCCTAGAGGCCAGATATCTTCAAGTGGGTATCTTATGTCAAGATTGATATTGCTCATAACCGCCGAACCCCAACAACAAATCTACGCCGAAGAGGTCAGAGGTCCTAGAATTTAGGACATAAATACTCGCACATTTCCAATAATAAGAAGAGAAAATAAAAACCATCATCTCGACTTCTCGTGGCCATTCAGAAAATAAGACAGTTATCCGCAAAGAAAAGACATAGTCCTACTATTCGTTTCTAATATCAAAGCGTACGCTCATTTCTCTTTCACAATTCTCACAGCTAATCGAGAACTAGAATATACCCACAATCAGGTTATTCAAAATGCAATTCCTAAACATTACTACAAGCTCCCTCAGAGTTATCTTTGCTATTGCTCTCTTTGTCCTTTCAGCACCCACAACCGCAGTGCCAATACCACTTTCTCATACCGTCAGCTATCCTGTTTCTGGTTCCCATGAATCACACTCGGATGAGTTGCCACATACAGAGCTACAGTAGATAAATCTACTTGCACTTGGAATCTTAGGATTTGCACTAGATCTATTTACTGGGGATATTCTTTTGCGTGAAGAAGCTCAATGCTCAGGATATGATCTGGGCTATTCCCATGCAAGTGGAGAATGTAGAAACATATTTTGGTACCAACATTGTGGAAAAGAAATAGAGGGGCCACTTGGGGGACCAAGCGAGCAACCGAATAGTGTAACACGAGCGAACATGGCCTTGAACGCGGCAGTAGCAAACGATCCTTGGCCAGACTTTGACAGAGGCCCTTCACTTTACATAAACTCCGGCGTCACGAGTCGAAAAGAAAATTGAAAACAAGGGACGTTGGGTTCACATTTAGAAACACATGGCTTTAGAGTGCGGGGAAATAATGTTGGAATGGGATATGACCGAAGACCCCGGGCTTTCGAAGCGAGGTCAGATTTGTGGTTGGTGGTACCAAAGTGGAGGATTCGCACGACGTCAAACGTACGTACTGTTGGATCGCACTTGGACTTTGTGGTGGTTTGAGATGCGTCTATTGTACTTTAAATAACATTTAGCCGCCCTCGATTGAGTATTAAATAGTTACCTAGGGTCTATACAGTTATTAGCTGGTGTTTGATTGTGTTCTAGATCTTCGTGTTACCTTCCTGTTCGTGCTGTGGTATTATTAAATGCTGGTGTGTGTTTAACAAATTTGATGCTGAAGTGGAGTGGCTAGCACGGTCATGTGATAACCCCGCGCGCCGTTGAAGGTACATCTTAAAATGACTTTTATTATTCACGATATCTAGCATTCTTAAATTCTACTGAAACTACGAACTGTAGGTACCTCAATAATTCTCCTCTAATGGAGGCCTCGCGCTTCCTTACTCACCACTCAGAGAGAGATCTCTTGTCATCTACAGCCTCATTTTCTCCTCGCCCGGAGGCCTCGCGATGATTTCAACACTTTCATTGGCTGAGGAAGCAGCCAGGTCATACTGGGTAGCAAAATTTCCAGAGCTATCATTGCAGGTGGTCCCGAGGTCGTCTGGATCAATGTGCCCAGCCACCTCCCAAATTGTGCCGCACTTGTTCATCGCAGGGCCTCCGTTTGATTCAGATTGAAATTCGCGATTGCCCCGTTTCATTTTATTCATCAACACTTCATCACAACACAATTCATTTGTACTTATATTCACTGACTGAATAAGGGACATCGAGTCCTCTAAACTGAGATCTGACAGCATTTTGCTGTAAGATCTCAGATCTAATTTTGACGAGCGGAGACGTAGATCTCCGCACAGCAACCTATCTCGAGTTATGATGATTGGCAATTAGGTATGTAAGCTGGTGCGAATGATGGAACCCTTTTGCTCATTCAATTATAGGTAGAAACGACGACTTCTACGACATCCCTCTAGACTTCACAAACTTCAATTGGGATGATTTTGAACAATTCGACACCGATCCATGTTCAGAATTCCTCAATTTCTTCAACGATGAGCCGAGCTCAGAATCACATCAAGATGCTTACAGCATTTCACCCGTGATTACCGATGCCTCACCGTTTGTGTTCCCTTTCGAATCACTTCCAAATGTACCCGTCGATGATCAAGAAATGGGCTCTGGTTTTAGTCGCCCAAATGATGAGCCTTGTTACGCGCAATCACATGCTAGAACTCCTGCCTTGTACAATAGTGCCTACAACCAAACCGATGTCACCTCGAATAGCTATCCTTCTCTTTCGGCAAATGTTTCCTCCAGGAGCTCTCCACAAGAGAGTCCAGGAAAGAAGAGTATCAAAGATGCAAAGCAATTTTCCACTATTTGTCAGAAAGGTTGCAATACAAAAGCTATTCTCAGGTAAGCTCCGATGACCGTTTTCTCATTATTTGGTTAAATTCCACACTGCACAAAAGACCCCCCTTCCCCTTTTCACAAAAGAGGCGTAACAAGATTCACATTCGAAATTCTCGTGGCTTTACATTTTCTCGAGAGTTTGAGACCAACTTTAGACATATCGATATATAAGCTTCCCCCACGTCGCGTTTTTTTCTCTCCAGAGTATTGGGGAAATAATCCGAGGCAACATACACCCCTTTCAAGCCTTGATACTAACTAATAATACAAGACGACATCTCAAGATCCACGATCCGAATCTCAAGTGCGATTTCCCCGGCTGCTCACAAAAGCCATTCGCAGAGAACAGAGATCTCGAACGAGATCGCGCATCTCATGGCATTATTGGTCCTCTACTTTAATTTTGATTGTCGGAAAGTTGTGAAATGGCCCAAAGCAGTGGCTACAAAGGCTCAGGTCGAGCAGACAACATTAAGCGGCATATTAGGAGACGACACGCAGGACAAGATATCCCAGTTTTACCAATGGAAGTATAATAATTATGTGAATCTCTAGAGGGTGTTGATGAAGTCGCATTATTTCATCGACAATGTCAGAGAATTTCGAGCAACATTTTTTTTTACCACCACTACTACTCAAACTCAAACACGCTTGATTCAAATCAAATCATCTAAAATCCTGAGCTCCGACATGTCAAACCCGATCCTGATTTAAGTTTCAAACTCAATGTTGATGACGAGAAAGGACAAATGAAGAATCACAAAGCTGATATTTTCTGGGTAGTAGTGCCCACTGTGTGTAGTAAAGAATGGTGCGTCCAAGCAGCCATTTAATTTTCGAAAATCTACAAAGTGGATTCTAACTCAGGTCCTAAAGATGCATCTCATCTACTTACTCCTCTCTCGCCTGCGATACGCGACTTTCAGATTACTTTATAATGACCTGAGAAGGGGTTTACTTTTGTAGCGATTATGATGAGATTCAACAACGTCCTTCATATAAATCGTCAAATTACATAAATTCATATATTACATTACGCTAAATCATACATTCAATTACGCTTCACAACTCCCATTCCTTCACTTCTTCTCCGCCTTCTTTGGATTTTTCTCCCACTTCTTACACCATTTATCCCAACTCTTTGCGCCCTTCCCCAGAACCCCAAGTAAATCATCCTTCGCTTCTCGTTCCTGCCACCTCTCATCATCCCAGTCCCTCATCCCGCCCTCTGGCATCCCTCCTCTCTCTCCACTCTTAACCCTCCCTCTCATATCCGGTTCCCATCCCATCGCTTTCAAAACCTCCGTTTCTGTCGGTGGCACCCCCGCACTTGCAAATTTCTTCGGATTCTGCTTATGACATAATTCTTTGACATATCTCTCTAAGATTCTTAATTGTTCAGATTTATGAAAGCGGAGGTACAATTCTCGATCTTGGATGCGCATTTGTTCGTGATCATGAATTGTGTCCTGGGAGGATAATCTTTTGGTTACGGAGCGAGAGACGAGATAGCCGCGAACGGAGGTGAAAGTCCATACGGCGTCTACTTCGAAAAGACCACCGAAAGGCCAGATGACGGCGGCGAATGTATCGATTAAAAGGGTGGGGAGGAGGAGAAGAGTAGAGATCGCAGCATGTTTTTTAGCACGGGCTTTAGTGCGGGTTAGTTGGGAAAGGAATTGGTTACGGAGGTCGATAGGTGAATAAGGTATGGTGGGTGGGTATATCAGATGGAGTTCTTCGATTTCTAATGAAAGGGTCGGGAATTAGTTTGATTTTGGCGAGAAATGGATGAGGGGAAGAAATACCTTTTCTTGGCACTCGGTTGAGAAACGTAATGTCTGTATTTTTGATGGAATTGATTCCCCAGACTACTCCTCTGGTGGTTTTGCTATGAAGTCCTTTGAGACTCATAGTTTTACCATCATAAGTCTTGGCTTTCTTGACCTATGGTGAAAGGATGGTCAGCTGTGAATCATGTGATTGGATTCCACATTTCGCAAAAAAAGAAAACACACCTCACGCTGCCAGACTCGTTTTCCCTTATGTCGTTTACCTTCTTTAATGCCTTCAGCTGGTTTAAGAAGATGAGCAGCTGGTGGTGTATATACTAGGTAGCGCTAATTGACTATTAGTGAAATCCCAATATAAAATGGTAGGAAGGTTGAACCTGAGGAAATTCTGCATCAGAAACATCGATTGGTTTAGGGAGAGGTATAAGATATGCGACCACTCTATGAGATTCTCGGGTATAGTAAACTTCATTTGGGTTGTGTTGAGAGATTCTTCGGGGTGGAAGAGCTGGACCGGTATGGATACTGGAATCTGATCTGTCACGCGGGAGAGGTGATGGGTTCTCGGAAGAGCTGGTTTCGTATGATTCAACAGTGGGTATAGGAGGTCTATTCGGAGAAGGTGTTGATGTGGTATTGTGGGTAGAGTTTGCTGAAGTTTGATTCAAGAGATTCGAATTTGATCGACGTGTAAAGAGTGGTAGAGGTATAGCAGATGGGTCATCTCCAGGAACACCTCGAATCGTCGCATTATCGTCAGGTGATGAAGCCGAAGAACTTCGGGGAGGCAATGAAGGTGGTTGTGATGAAGTAAGAGGCCTAGGAGTAGTTTCTATAGGATCCGCTGGGAGTTCATAATATATGTGGTTGGCCATCTTTTGAATCTCAGTTCACTCGACAGAGATGGAAATATGGAAAAGAAGCAAAAACGTTCGAGAAAGAAAGAATGTAACAATTCGCTTTGAATATGTTTGATTTTGATACAGAATTGATAAAATGCAGTTTCATGCTGTTGTACAAGCACATGATGCATAGTGAACACGGCGCTCATGTTTGAAAGGGGAATCCTTGCTTCGAAACACAATGCAAAGAAATTCTCATTTCAAAAGCAATTGTAGCATTGAAATTGCGAATGTGTTGACCCGTTTGTTTGCTTTTTGTTTTGATCCTCATCTCCCTCATACTCCACTGTGTTGTAGACGGGAATAGTCATCTTACCAAAGTGCTCTCAGGTGTTAAAGTCAAGTGACGGGAAGGTGCACGAGTCAGATGATGACATGATCACGTGATAATGATGTTTCTTGTCGCAACTAACGATGAGAAAACGAAGCAAAGAATGATCATTGAGATATGAGTAGAGATATGATCGCGCCATATCATGAGAGAAATCTTCTCAAGTATGTCAATATCATGTGTAGCTTATCGGACTCAACTGATTTGGTTTAGAGCCTCGATGAATGAACTCGGATCGGTAACAAACGCCTCCAATCTCAATTGATCAATCGCTGTTACAAAGCATGAAGAAGAGGAGAGAGTACATAGAAGGAACTTTTAGAATGCGAATTGATCGAACGAAGTAGTCAGTATATACCGATAGCGTCTAGGCGGATGTAAGTGGCTGATCATTGTTAAATAGAAAAATAATCTCGACCTGGCTGAAGGCTCGGCGCGGAGGGATAGATTCCTTCCGACACGAACGAATGGAATCTTCTTCTATATTGGCTAATGGGCGATTAATCATCCTTGGCTGCTTCATCCAGGCGCAACTATGTAACTTGCATGTTGTCAGCCCTATTGGATTGCTTCCCTCGAGCTTCCATACCTGGGCATCATCCGTGTACCGGCAACGTCATGCTCATGCATAAGTGTTATGATGGATGCATAAATTGCAAAGAATTCAAAGGCTTCTTTGGTTCCGAATCAATGATTTTCAAATAGAGTGGTCCGGATAGATAAGATGCATTCACATCCGATATCAGAACGGAGGTAAGATATAGAAGACGGAGGATCGGACATTAACCCGGAGGAAAGAAATGATTTTATGAAAAGGATTATTATGGAGATAGAGTTTGGACTTTTCGTCATAATGCTGACTAGGTATATGTGTACGTACTATATTTACAATGGTTAGTAGCCAGTCGTCCAATCGTGTTGACTGCCGGTACTTCATTAGTAACCCATGTGTAGATCAATTGAGGCGCGGAAACAAACGAGATTCCATGAAGGGGTAGGTCGACGGGGCAGGGCTGTTTATTGACATTTCACAACTTTTGCTTTCTTCCTTCTTTTCTATTATTTCACACTTGAATGACTAGTAACCATAAATACATCAACTTCATTATCAATAATTATGTAGATATATTTATCTAGTAGATACCTAGTAGATATATGTATCTAGTTGATAGATGTACGAGTATCTTCGTCATCTCTTCGTTAACCCGCCAGAACGGCGGAGTTATGTTCAAAAGTTGACTCCTTTTTCTTTAGCTTTTATACGCACGGTACGAATTCATCTAATATAGAGTTAGATCACTGACTATGGTTCCGTCAAGTGTTGTCAAATATTATTATCCGGCACGGTGAGCTGAACAAACTGGGAATCACGAAATCATTCTCCATAATTAAAAGTAAATACTGGTAGTTATTTAACTTATACTTTTGGGGAGAAGATGCTACCCATGTAACACTTGTCAAGAATCGAATGCATTAGGGGTGAAGAAGCTACCTCCCTAGATACCTTTTTATCTTCCAAAGTTTCTATACAGTCGTCAAGCTTGCAAGATTCCTGGATTTCGCATCTTCTACCTATCATCACACACACTAATTCGCATATTCATATGTCTTTCCGATCTCCTGTCAAGAATTTCTGACAGGAATTACCCAGAAGGATCGACAACACTTGCTCTTCATCATTCGAATGTCCATTAATTGGGCGAAGCACCCCCCACTGCTTTAGAGTATCCGTACTAATATCTGGGTACCTAAGTACCGGTATCTCGTATCTCGTATCTCGCTCGGGTCGACATTCGGTATGATATAATGTCGAGAATGTATAAAACTTTCATTAGTGAGCGGATATTGGACCTCAATTATGATCCGGTATCACCTAATCTGTGAGCCCCTTTGTCAATTGAGTAAGCCACTTACCCATTTGACGGTAGTTGAATGGCCAGCTTTGGAGTTGGCTGGATTTTATTTATTTATACAAGAGATATAGCTCCCACCCACTCCATACACATTGAAAAAAGCGTTTGATCTGACTTAATTTCGACTGCATTCTTGTTCCCATCTCTTCATCGAAATTTTGGAAGACCAAAGGAACATTCAGCTCACGATTTCTCTTTGTCTTAACTTTTATGCCCACCGTCGATACTTTTATTAATATCCTACAATTCTATCCTTATCAGTAATAATTATCAGTGACGACATTAGCTATACCCCACATCCACATTCGACAATTGAGCTTGAACCACAGGACGAGTGTGCCAATTAATTATGGCTTCCGCTTCGGATCATGAGCGTCATGATTATTTCCCCGAACGATCAGACAATATTCTGAATCCTCAGTCGGAACACATATCAAATTACGAGAACGATGTTGAAGGAACGATATCATCAAGCAGCGATGACTCTCTCGATCCAGATACCACATTGGAGCCCGTTGAAACCAACGAAACTGCTCGAGAAAGACAATTCGAATCAATAAGGGCAGGAGACCGAGAACAATTACAGAGAATAGCTTCAGGTTTCGGGGGGTCTCAGCTTGGAAGAACTTTGACTAATGCTACAAATGGAACACATGAATTGGAGAAAAAAGATACCCTGTATGGGGTCAAGTTGGGAGATTCCACGTTGGACCCCAACTCCCCAGATTTTGACGTATATAAATGGGCTAAAATGTAAGTTTTGGCATGATCAATCAATTTTTTGGACACGGACTAATTGTGTACTATCCAGGATGATGAGGCTGGTTGATGAGAATGAAGTCATACAAAGACGTGCTGGAATTGTATTCAAGAATCTAAAAGTGTGTGGTTCCGGATCAGCAATAAACATACAAAAGAATGTCGGCTCTCTGTTAATGGCGCCTCTACGATTCAGAGAATTTGTCGGGAAAGGTCCGGAGAAGACCATCCTCAATGATTTTAATGGCGTTTTGAAATCAGGAGAGATGTTGATTGTTCTCGGAAGACCTGGGTCCGGTTGCTCAACGTTTCTTAAATCTTTAATGGGGGAACTTTACGGATTGGACATGAAGTCACAATCGGAAATTCATTATAATGGTTTGTGATATTAATACACCCATTGACTAGTGATGATGCTAATGATTATAGGTATTACACAAAAGCAAATGCTCAAACAATTTCGAGGTGAAATTGTATACAACCAAGAAGTTGATAAGCATTTCCCTCATTTGACTGTTGGAGAGACTTTGGAATTCGCTGCGAGTGTTCGAACGCCTCAACAAAGACTTGTTGAGGGAACAACTCGTTCAGCCTGGGCAAAGCATATGACTAAGGTCGTCATGGCTATTTATGGATTATCTCACACGTACAACACCAAAGTCGGTAATGATTTTGTACGAGGTGTATCTGGAGGTGAGAGGAAACGTGTTAGTATTGCTGAGATGGCATTGGCTGGTTCACCAATTGCTTCATGGGATAATGCTACACGTGGTTTAGATGCTGCAACTGCTCTGGAGGTAAGTAAACATTCACCATAGCAATCACTAGCACATCACTGATTCAAGAAATAGTTTACAAAATCCTTGCGAATGACTGCCAATCTGTGTGGTTCATGTCATTTAGTTGCCATTTATCAAGCTAGTCAACAGATTTATGATCAGTTTGATAAAGCTATTGTGCTTTATGAAGGCCGCCAGATCTATTATGGTCCTTGTGACCAAGCGAAGCAGTATTTCGTGGATATGGGCTGGGAGTGCCCAAGGTAAGTGCAAACAACAAAATGCCATGATTGCATGCAATTATTTGGACAATGCTGACTGAATGTAGCCGTCAAACCACAGGTGACTTTTTGACTTCGATCACCAATCCCTCAGAACGAAAAGTGAGACCCGGCTATGAGAAGAAAGTTCCTAGAACTCCTGAAGAATTTGAGAAATACTTCAAAGATTCAAAGATCTTTCAGAGAATGATGAGTGAGATGAAATCACACGAAGAGGAATTCCCAATGGGCGGCAAAACATTGGAACAATTCAAAGCAAGTCGAAAGGGTATGCAAGCAGACCATTTACGGCCAGAGTCACCATATACAGTCAGCGTTGTCATGCAGACAAAACTTTGTGCAAAGCGAGCAGTTCAACGTTTATGGAACGACAAAACATCCACCATTACTACAATAATAGGACAGATTGCTATGGCTTTGATCATTGGATCTATATTTTACAATACCCCGGATAATACAGCAAGTTTCTTTCAAAAAGGAGGTGTACTTTTCTTCGCGGTATTGCTTAATGCCCTCATCGCCATTTCGGAAATTAATACTCTATACTCTCAACGGCCGATCGTAGAGAAGCAAGCATCTTACGCATTTTATCACCCTTTCACTGAAGCTTTGGCTGGTGTTGTCGTTGACATACCGGTAAAGTTCGCCATCGCTACGTGTTTTAACATCATTCTATATTTTCTCTCTGGTCTGAAAAGGGAAGCAGGTGCATTCTTTGTCTTCTTTCTCTTCAACTTTGTCGCGATTCTGACGGTAAGCATTCCTCTAAAGCGATAATCATTTCACAATACTAATAACACTTTAGATGAGTCAAATATATCGTAGTATTGCAGCAGCAACGAAAACTATATCCCAAGCATTAGCCATAGCTGGTGTGGCCACACTTGCGATTGTCATTTATACCGGTTTCGTTATCCCTAGACCACTAATGCATCCCTGGTTCAAATGGATTTCATGGATCAATCCAGTTGCATATGCATTTGAAGCTTTATTCGTCAATGAACTACACGGCAAAGAGTTTGTTTGTTCGACTTTAGTACCAACAGGTCCTGGCTATGTTCAAACTGGTACCAACTTTGTTTGCGCTGTTGCAGGCTCTGTTGTTGGCTCGACCACTGTCAGTGGTGATGATTACTTGCAAGCACAATTTCAATACTCCTACTCTCACATCTGGCGTAATTTAGGATTCTTATTTGCGTTCATGATCTTCTTTTTGGCTTTCTACCTCCTTGCAACAGAGTTCAATGCATCCACAGACAGTAAAGCCGAAGTCTTAGTCTTTCGTCGTGGACATGTACCAACGAACTTGTTGGCCGCCGAGAAAGCTGCAAAGAACGACGAAGAAGCACATGTCGGGAATGGTTCTGCTGTCAAGGAAGGTGATTTGGACAAACAAGGAGAAGAAGTTCAAGCATTGCCCCCTCAAACGGACGTATTTACATGGAAAGATGTTTGTTATGATATTAAGATCAAGAATGAACCTCGCAGACTTCTTGATAATGTATCCGGATGGGTCAAGCCTGGTACCCTAACTGCCTTGATGGGTGTTTCTGGTGCAGGAAAAACAACTTTACTTGATGTTCTTGCCCAAAGAGTCTCTATGGGTGTAATCACAGGTGATATGTTGGTTAGCGGCAAACCCCTCGACGCATCCTTTCAACGAAAGACCGGATACGTTCAACAACAAGATTTACATCTTGAAACCACAACTGTTAGAGAAGCTCTTCGATTTTCTGCTATGCTACGTCAACCAAAATCTGTTTCTCAAAAAGAAAAGTATGATTTCGTGGAAGATGTTATCAAGATGTTGAACATGGAAGAGTTCTCGGAAGCAGTGGTTGGTGTTCCAGGTGAGGGATTGAATGTGGAGCAACGAAAGTTATTGACCATTGGTGTCGAATTGGCTGCTAAACCTGCACTCTTACTCTTCTTGGATGAACCTACTTCCGGTTTGGATTCACAATCTTCATGGGCAATTGTTTCGTTTTTGAGAAAGTTGGCCGATAATGGCCAGGCAGTCTTGGCTACAATACATCAACCTAGTGCTATCCTGTTCCAAGAATTCGACCGATTGCTATTTTTAGCAAAAGGTGGAAGAACTGTCTATTTTGGAGATATTGGTCATAATTCGGAGACTCTACTCAAATATTTTGAATCTCATGGTGCGGCAAAATGTGGAGAGGATGAGAATCCAGCAGAATATATGCTGACAATGGTTGGTGCTGGTGCACAAGGAAAATCTACTCAAGATTGGTAAGATTAATCCTCGTTCCCTGATATCACAGAGACTAATTTAATATAGGCATCAAGTATGGAAGGAAAGTGATGAAGCCAAAGATATCCAAAGAGAAATCTCCCGCATTCAACAAGAAATGGGCCATCAATCATCTCAAGATGATAGTAATTCCCATGGCGAATTTGCCATGCCGTTTACTGTCCAACTTCTTGAGGTCATGAAGCGTGTATTTCAACAATACTGGCGTACACCGGGTTATGTATATTCCAAACTTGTTCTTGGTGTGGCATCTGCTCTCTTCATTGGATTTTCATTCTTCCACGCCGATGCATCTCAACAAGGTCTTCAAGATGTTATCTTTTCCATCTTCATGATAACAACTATCTTCACCACTCTTGTACAACAGATCATGCCTAGATTCATTCTACAAAGAGATCTTTATGAAGTCCGGGAAAGACCATCAAAAGCATATAGCTGGAAAGCTTTCATCATCGCTAATATCGCCGTCGAAATTCCATATCAAATTCTCCTTGGTATCATGGTATTTGCGTCCTACTTTTATCCAATTTATACCAACAATGGTATTCCACCATCAGGTCGACAAGGTCTTATTCTCCTCCTTCTCATTCAATTTTTCGTCTTCGCTAGCACATTCGCACACATGCTTATTTCCGCTCTTCTGGATGCTGAAACTGCTGGTAATATCGCAACATTGATGTTCTCACTTACCCTTACCTTTAATGGAGTCTTTCAACCCCCACAAGCTCTTCCTGGATTTTGGATCTTTATGTACCGTGTTTCGCCTTTGACTTGTAAGTTCTTCTTTCCGCTGCTAGTAATCATCAATTCTAACGTCTTTTCAGATCTCGTTTCAGCTATCGCATCTACTGGTCTCTCCGGCCGTCAAGTAACCTGTTCCGACAATGAACTTGCAGTCATGCAACCACCCGCTGGCGATACTTGTGGTAGCTACCTCCAGTCATATGCCACCGCAGCTGGAGGTTCTATCTATAACCCCGAAGCTACAGCAGATTGTCAATATTGTTCCTCATCCAATGCGGATCAATTTCTCTCGTCGGTAGCGATTAGCTATAGTACTCGATGGAGAGACTATGGTATTGTTTTCGCATATATTGTTTTTAATATTTTCATGGCGGTTTTGTTATACTATTTGATTAGAGTTAGAAAGAGTAGCGGGAAGAGCTTCAAGGAAAAGCTGGGGGCTTTGGGAGCACTGTTCAAGAAGGATTCGAAGAGTGATAATACGAAGACGACGGGAAAGAAAATGGAGGCTCCGCAAGCTAAGGGTCATTAGTACTTAGGGTGTGGATGGTTAATATGTAATTATTTAGGTTGGTTTGTTGTTTATTAGAAGGGGGCATGCCTCCAGATGGCTTAGGCTTTCTTTTCTTTTCGTTGATATTGCTGTTGCAATTTTTTGTATATTCTTAATTAGATTAATGGTACATACCTGATTTGAAGTATCTACAATACTCGTATATCCCGTGGGTTTCAAGAATGAAAATGAGATTGGTGGGGGTGATATACCCCGCCAAAAATAATCGATGGTGCTTTCCACAGGGGTCGTGCTTGATCACGTCTCATCAAACTTGGACAGTTTTCCGAAGATTAATGCTAAGTAGCATATAAAACCCCATGCATAAACCCCATGCATACTTATGCGAATCTACCTCAAGCTCCCGGCTACCTTTGTGCACGCTCTGGTCTACGCCTAATTCGCTAGATCTACAATAATAATATACCCAAACCCATCAGGTACACAGCAGTACAATTTTAAGCCTCGCAAAGATGGCCATCCTTCCTTTCAACCCAAAGATCACTCCCCACAGCCCGCAGAGCATAAAACGTATACAACGGATCATACTTCGCCTTCACCGCATCCAAACGATCATAGTTCGCACCATAGAACACCCTCTTCCAATCCGGTTGTTGAAAATCCGCCTCGTTGAGATACGCTGCTCCATCTGGAGTCAACGCCGTAAGTGTAGGACCAATCGTATTAGTCAAGAAATTCTGACTCTGAAAATTGGCTGAGAAATCGGAGTACCTGAGGTAGGTGCCAAAGACCGCATTTATGAGCCTTTTCTCCAGTGGGTGTTGAAGGATATTTCGGGAGCGTTGGGAACGACGGTTTTGTTTACTTCGAGGGTTACGCCGGCTATTAGGAAAGGACGGGCAAAAATAGGCCATCGATTGTATCTTGCGCGACGTCAACACCTGTGACTGGAGAGATGAGGAAAAAACCGGGGCCGATGATCCAGACGATTTGTAAGCCGCTGTTGACCATCCGTGGCAATGATTGTAGGAATATTTCGATAGTCTGTTAATATGCGGTAACACCTTCTGTTATGACTGGGGGCGTAAATTGCAAAGTCGCGGAGGATATTGAAGTGACTATGGGATGGAATGCGACAGTTGCGGATATAGAACAATATTGTATATTCCTTTACCACCTTCAGATAGGGCCCAGAAGAGATCTGGATTTTGAGTAGGGGTAACTGTAACGAGTGTTCCTACCTAGTCACGACTTGTTATTCCAAGACCTGGTTAACTGTCAATCCGAATTTTGTAGTAAGCGGTCTGTGTTCATCCCTTTACTTACAGCTGCTAGCTAGTGCGATAGTAGGACAATTCCTAGCAACAATGATGCCGTTGTTTGTATCGGCAAATTCATAGGTTTGTTTAGATACGACTCCTGATCCAATTACTGCTGTTTTTTTGTATATACTAAAGAATTATACGTTTCGATAAGAGAGATCGATGTTGAATGATGTTTCCAAACGGCAAGAGCATTAGTACGTGTTGATTTATTATTATAGTCATGGCCGGTGGTGCGAATCATCAGACGAATATTCAAAAGATTGGCAAATGTGACTGCTTCTTTAACATCGTCCGTGGTAGTTGTATTGACTGTATAGTTAATATAGTTATCCAAAGCACATAATGTAGTATCCGAAAGAAAGGGATTGCACGCGTTATCTGCGAACATCCAAGCCATAGCAGAGGAACAGGAAGAGGAAGAAAGGTGGGTTTCTGGCAGAAACTAGTTTTCTTTCAACATAGCACATGCTATTGCATTATAGGTTGCAAACTGATCGTTGTGACAGACGGCCGCGATGGGGACGGTAGCAATTAGCTTTCCGCCTATTGTTTGATTGAAACTGTCCCAATCGCTGATACTGGGATAGCATTTATCTCCCGGAAAGCAGCGGCATGTAGAGGGAATTATTGGTGTTGACATTGCTTCGTATGATGCAAAGGGTACCATTGAAGGTAACAAAGCTAGCATACTGCTAAAAATAGACGTCATGATTGCGATGATCGAGAAGATATTCCCAATAACCCGTCTCGATTTTGGTAGAGCGGGATCCGTCATTACTATATCGATTATCTCGTATCGGAAAAGACGGAATTTTTGTTGGTATCTTGCTGCCGACCAATGACTTATCACACAATGTACACACACAAAAGACATCGGTCGTAAGACTCTTGCATGTCTGCATAATGGTGTCTCTCAAATTCTCGAATTTCAAGAGTTGGGGTATTGGTAGCCACTGGGTTACAGAGTACATCGGTCCCATTTCTTTTTGGGGAACCAGCCGTTGGGTTTTCACAATATTTGGAACTGCCAGCACTGGATAGTTACATTGCTAGCACAGAAAGATATTGTGTTGCAACGTCCCACAGCTTCTTAATCTGACAGATGCAATCAGCAATACTTTCGGTCGATAAACATGATATGCTCGACTCTAGGGCAACTGGACCGACTGTTAGTGCAAAAAGCAGGTGATTGTGTCGGATCACTTCAATTCTCACATTTCAGATATTAAGGTTAATGCTTGTTGGCCCTCGTTTGTAATTGTCCTTTGAAAGGTTGAAGCGACGTGGCGATTAGTTTCTATTGCGTCTGATGGCTCATGGAAGAAGAAATGCAAATAAAAGGTGATGGGAATATTCAATGGTGTGTAATTATTTCTGCTGGGTGTGCATTAATTAGCTTTACCCCGGAACAATTTTGGCATGTGAGGTGTGCGATTATGAATGGATCCACACTCTAGTGTAAATGCATGGATTACTAAGCTAATCTTGACGACATCTCAACATTCACTAATTTCAGACTTCACTTCACTCTTGTTGGATACCCGACCAAATTTGGAGTGAGTAATATCAAATTTGCTTGGGATGTATGGATTAAGATTTAAATCTAACATACATGAGCCCTTTAGAGCGACCTTTTCAAATCAATGAAAATCAGAGCACCAATGACACCATCGACAAGTTTGAGTGCAAAAGTTCCAAGCGTGACCAGCTTCAGAACAGTTATGACACAAGTCAGACTTTCCTTTCGGATTGATACCTCTGAAAGATTCCGGATCTGGATTTACTATAAATCAAAAATTTATTAGCATCAAGAACATGAATGAATAGAAATAGACTTACCGTAAGTAGTCCACATCTGGAGTTCCAGTTGGTATTGATGAACATCGGAAGATATCAAGAACCCGTAAATTTGGGGTGCAAACCCAAGTTTGGAATCAACTATAGTTTTCTGGCTTTGCTCTTCAGGAATCCACATAAATGTAGAATCTTGTTGTAAGGTGTCATCAAATTCAGTCAAGTGATGACGAACTTGCCCGTCAATTCCGACTTGTGTATTGAATTCAGCTTCGCATTCAGCTTGAGGGATAGCAGATTCACTGCGCTGGTCTGATTGCGAAGCTCCAAAAGGTGGAGAATCATGAAACGGAAAAGATGGAAGCTGATCAGCCTTTACCGGAGTTTTGTTGGCATTGAAAAACGAATAGCCAGATGAGTTTGCGGCGCTCTGAATCAAATCAGCACCCATAGTCTTTTGGGGCAGCGCGGGAGCTGGACCACGGCGTGTGTTTTGTTGACCAGATGGTGTGGGGACTTCGGCTGGGGCAGTGACATTCTTCAGATTGTCTCCGGCAGCTGGAACGCAGAGTCAGTATGGATACCAATGGTGTGAATTCGAATTTTCAGAGTGGATTTACCTCTTTGTTTGGCTGTAAAACCTGCAAGAAACTCTTCGAAGGTTTGTGTCTTGGCCTGGCTCTCAGCAGCTTCAGCTTTCTTCCTATTCTCCTCTGTGGCAGCTGGAACGCAGAGTTAGTATGGATACCAATGGTATGAATTCGAATTTTCAGAGTGAATTTACCTCTTTGTCTGCTTGCAGTTTCCTCAATAAAATGCCTCAAAGTCTTGACCTTGGGCCGGTTTTCACCCTCTGTTCCAGAGAACCAGGCGTTCTTATCGATCGCCATTGTCGATTTTTCTGAATTTATGGTTAAAAAATGCCAACCACAGTCAAGGTTAAGGATGAACAATTACTCACTGGTTGATTGTTGATTGCCTGCTTCTTCAAGCAATTCCATTCTTCTTCTCATGTTGTTGACTCGATTTGCCATCTTTTCCGTTGTTTGAATTTTTCAAAGTAAAGGTTCGAGGTTTATTTCACAACTGAGGCGCTGATAATAGAACTATCGGCTGAAGCTGAAAGACTTGGGCTTGTTAGTGTTATTTTGGCAATCGCTTAATTTCGCACTAAACCATTTTGATCTTATTAATTCTTCAACGGTTGCTACTTGACTTTTACCCACATACAACCACAAAAAATCAACGATCCGAATCAACAACATGGCAGATCTCAAACGTGCTTATGCACTCCCCTATGTATCAGTTGCGCCAAGAATCAGACAGTATCTTCAAGATACAAGAGCAAAAAATAAGAATGTCTCCAACTGGCTGACACACGACGCCACTGATAAATCTCCATTATCTCTGGATCAAAGTCTGAAAGCTATCAATGATGTGGTGGTTTTATACATCAACAATACGGCAACGCCAGATTCTGATCCCGAGATCGTGAAGTACCAAACTGAGCGCCATGCTTGGGTAACCATCAGTAAGTGAGATTCTGAGATGAGGAAAATATCTTATTAACAATGGATTACAGACATGATTTTCAATCTGAGAGCTGATTTCCCTGGCGTTTATCCGTATCTGATCACTCCAACCGCCATACAAACCCCTGAACAAAAGTCCAAGTGGAAGTCTGTTTCTGTAGAAGATGTTGCTGTTTGGAAGAGCATGGGCAACCGTGCTATGTTTCAAGGGAAGGAAACTCTAGATTTGCCGTGGTCGAGACTTCTGAAGACCAGCCTTCATGGTTGGAAGATGGAGGATGGAATCCCCATCCCATTCTTTGGGCGTCTGATCCACCACCGCCGAGCATTCCTCCTGACCACCGGCATCAACTTCCGGACAATGACCAGTTTCCAGAGGAAGGTCGGGTCTCGAATCAACGTCACCGTTGAAAGACCTGATCGAAGAGACGGAGAAAATGCATCCATGGTCTGCATTTATCTGAACATCAAAAACTCTTCTGATTATCGCAAAGATAATATTCTGATGGATGTCGCGTACATTTTGACCTTCCTGAGCATGTACAAGACCACCGTCGGTCAATACAACTCTGGTCAAGTTGAATGTCCTGACATTGTCCAGATGTGGGACTCTTTCGTGACTTCTGATTACCCACATTCTGTGGCGTTTAAGTTGCCCCCTCCCATCGTGGCCCCATCTGAACAAGAAGATGATGACGCTGAATACGACCGCATGGCTGAGGAAGAAGATCGAAAGATCAAAGAGGCTGAGGAGAAGGCAAAGGCCGAGCAATTGGTACGTTATCATCTTGTACTTGTTTTTTTATTCTTTTCGATTTATACTGACATCTTATAGGCAACCAAAGCAAACAAGGCAGCTGAAGAAGCTGAGGAGAGAAAGCGGGCCGAGGAGGAGAAGGCAGCCGAAGCAAAGAAGGCAGCTGAGGCAGAGAAGGCTGCTGAGGCAGAGAAGGCAGTTGAAGAAACTAAGAAGAGAAAGCGGGTCGAGGAGGAGAAGCCGGCTGAAGAGAAGACATGGGTATGTTCTTATTTTGTAGTTGTTTTTTCAATCTTTTCAAATCATACTGACAACTCATAGGAACACCCTCTGATCAAGAATCCTCTCCAAAAACCTGATTGGTTTCACCAGAAGACTTTAGGTGTAAGTTTCATTGTTGGATCCCTTCACTCAAACATGACACTAACCATTTTATATAGTGGATGATTTCAAATTACTCTGAAGAATTATCGGGAGATGAACTCTTAATGGTGTTGAGAAGAGATTTTGGTATCCGTACCAAAGTCTGATCTCCGAATCGTGTTGCGAGGGATGAATCATTTCTGATTCATACTCTGAATTTCAGTGGCATATCAACATTGCTGTGGGTATGAAGTAAAAGAAATAGCACCACAATACTACCTTCTTCAAACGTATATTAGTTTCATTGTGATTCCTTCTCTAGAATGCTTTAAAATGTTACGTTGCTCTGGATTTGACAGGCTGTCATTGGAATGATCCTCAAACCTCAATGTGTAGGAGTCCTAAGAAACCCAATGAAATAAATGAGTAGTATGATCCTAGTGCCCTTAATTATTATACTCGCAGATTGACAGAGAAGTTTGAGGACTACAATTATGTGATGTTGAAGCAGAACTGTCAATTTACAAAACTACAAGGTAAAAATTTCTTCGATATGTCTTCAGTCCGAACCAAAATCCAGGCTTTGGGGAAGAAAGAGACGAAAAAGTTAATCTGGCAATTCTGGTATGAGATCTGACTTGACATTTGCGCCGTAGCTGCACAACTTAACAAGCAGAATAATACGAGAATATCACTCCATGAACACCTAAGAGTACACATGTTCATGAAGACTCATAGAAAATGGCACATAATGCATCAGACCATACTTTTATGGTGGGTATAAGCCCTTCATCTCCTGAGATTCGGGGACTCCACTCTAATACACCCAATCCCCAATCGGTATACAAGTGCCAAATCGTAAACTACACATCCGTGTATTCTAATCACGTATGGCAATGGTCACAGCAGAGAACTGTTAGGCAATATGAAAGTGAGATGATATTTGAGCTAGTGTAGCCATCATGTGACCATGATTCGTTGCGCGGAGACCATGCGAGACTTCGAGATAACCACAAATTCTGAGCAGAACACAAACATCAAAGCACAAAACTTTGCAACTTTTACTTCAGAACTGCACATATCTCAACCAGGATGTCAAATCTGAGACACCATAGAGATTATTCTGAAGATGAAGAAATTCGATTACCTGTTCCAAAACGAGTGCCGATAATTTGGTCTGATGAGGATGATAAAGCTCTTGCTGAAACATCATCATGGGAAATCCGAATCTGGAGGAAAGTAAAGGAGTTATATGGAATTGACGCCACAGACATTATCCCTCCAAACACAACAGCATCTTTTCTATCCGATCGTGGAACCAACAACGTCCCTGTTTGGGCCATACTTCCTGCTCGGAGATTGACAAAGCTACTGAAATGTCCAATTTTTGGTGGTCATCCTAGATTGAACTTATTACATTACTCAATGTTATGAGCCAGATTTCATCGCCTGCCTCATTCGAGTATGACTCCGAACAATACACGAGTACGACAATATCTGGAAAATCATATGCCTCCATTACCCGAACCTCCAAGGAGTCTGCCATTACACTCCGACTTCACTAAAAACATCAAGAGATGCGCTGAACAGAATCCCAGGGAATCGTCCGTAGCTTTAGGAATTTCTTCTTTGGATTTAGATATCATCATAAACTCATGGGATGTATATGTTAGGGAGAACCCTGAACATGGATTGAAAACCGTTGCTGAATATTCAGCTCGGAGGACCGAACGTATACCGGCATCCGAGAATGGGGCAATTTTACAAATGAAAAAGAGAGCATTGGTGAATGCATTTCGTCGACCTGCAGACAGGATTGCTGATGATGCACAAATGCCCGAAGAGCCAAATGATCTCGAATCTCCTGATATGACTTCTGACGACGAATCCCCCATCCAAGGTCAAGAGGATTTTGAAAATCTCGAGCGTCAATCTGAGCCTATGGCTGAAAATCCACCACCTGGGCAGCCAGCACAACATAGACGAGATGGACGGCGTGAGCCTGTAGCTCAGAATCATTACCAAAGTGACAGCGAAGATTCTGAGTATCAACCCAGATCCAAAGCTCCGAATGGACCATACAATCGTTCAAGAAAGCACCAATCAAATAGAGACGAAGAAAATTCTGAACACCGGCCGGACTCTGTAGCTCAGTATCAGTCATCAGAATATTCGGCACAACACCAAAGCGAGAGTGAAGGTTCTGATCACCAGCTCAGCCCCGCAACCCTGAACAAGGCTTCTGATAACTTATCAGTACGCCAGGGAAGAGGTCGGCGTAAGGCCGGAGCTCGGAACAGGATGATGAAGCCTCCTTCCCCCCAAGGAGGTCCTTCTAGCGGTCGTCCATTATCCAAACAGAATCCTCCCGTCTTGGCTGAAGTGATTGTCATTTCCTCTGACGATGAATATCCAATACAAAAAAGAAGCCATAGAGCAGGACCGAGAAGAGGGAAACCCCTCCCTGAGACAACGAGAACACGATCATCTGAACACTTGGCACAAGTAAGACCAAAGAAAGAATCCAAAGCCGAGCCGATAATTGATAATGGGATTGGGCTTTACGCAAGAAGTAGAAGAGGAGCAGAAGATTCCGGACTCGAAGGAGAGGCAGTTGCGACCGATCCTATGACTCGTACACGATTGTCTGATTCACCCATCCAATACCAGGGAGGACCTTCACATCGAACCAAGCTACCTTCACATTCTATGCAGCGTCGAACAGGATGGGAGGATTCTGATATAGAAGACGAGGACAATCAGCCTGAGGTCATGATGAAAGATTCAGCACAAAGCAGAAGAAAAGGAAATTCGAAATATCGACATGAGGCTCTGAGTTCTCTATCACAAACCAGAGGACAGATAAATTCCGAATATTAATTAGAGCCTCCGAGCTCTTTCCCAATCGGGGCGGAAACTCTGATTATCAATACAGCCCCCGAATTCCTTGTCTGACTGCAGACAAAAAGGAAGTGCTGAATCTCACATCCAGTCTCTACCCTCTTCGGCACAATACCAAAGAAGAGATAGAAGTGCTGATGATCAACTGGGACTTACTCCTCGCACAAAATCACAAAATCATTCGAACAATCGCCGAGAAGAGAGCTATCCTGAGCTAAATGACTGGAGTAGTTTGTATGACGAAGATCTTGGAGACGATGAAGAATCTGAAAGATATATCCCTGAAGAGAAATTTCGTGTTCACAGTTTCGGCTTCAAAGATCCTGCACTTGTGGGAGGAAACGATGAGGTGAGTGCTTACGCATATACCCGCCACGCAGATGCTATTCAACAGATACTAATATTTATCAGGTCCGCAGACGAAGACGTGAACAACTTGAATCGACAATCACCAGAAATACTTCTGAGAGCCTTAACGAGAACAAAATTCACAGATCCGAAGAAGATGTAAGAACAAGCTGGCACAAACATACTCCGCACATGCTAGTTGAAGGAGAACGTATTCATGGAGCTCTTGGGCCAGAAGTCAAGGCATTCGACAAAGTTCTGCTACAAGAGGCTAATATACAATCTGATAATGGTATGCGGGCTCTGAGTATCTCGGAGGAGAAGGAGATAGTGCCCTGGAAGAGATTATCTGATAGGAAATAATGAAGTGCGGTAAATATCTGAAAGATTCAGACCTAAAAGAGATGTTGCTAGATCTTTGGATCATGGTTTCTATGGATGGTAAAAGACTAGACAGTAGTATTCTGCACTTGCTTTGACTTCGACGGATTGATTAGGAATACTCCGCTGGGAACCATGGATGCTGAAAGCTTCTATGAAGAACCAAGTCAGAGGTTGATTTCGATCACATGGGGGTTTAGTTTTTGTAGTGGATTAGCTAGCTACTAAGTGAATAGAATCAATTCATTCAATGATCGAAATAGGAAAGACTGTATGATTTGATAGGCTCCTGCCAATTCTTGACATTGAATCACTTGAGTCCCTCGTAGCTTCCCTATTATTTCCCGTCAAAACGAACGAATCTGGAGATTCTTTTGCATACATCTACAGCTTCAGACATAGACTTATATGATTCAACCAATATCTGCTGTAGTCTATCTTGTCCGCGAGTTTCCCGAATTGTAGCAGTGTATCGTGTCTGGTACTCTAGTTGACTTGTTTGATCAAGCAAATGTTATCTACATCTCTGCCTAATAGATTGATTAGACATAGTCTTCAATTTGTAAATTAAATTGATTCAGAAATGAGACTATAATTTTTTTCTTAATAATAAGATATCAATAATAAAGCTCTAATTATTAAAAACAATTGAAAATCGCTTAATTCCACACTAATTTCTTCCAATCTCATTATCTCAGCCATTGCCAGGAGAATTTTTTCCACACACAACCACAACAAAAAATTATCAACTTCAAATTTTAAACCATCAATCATTAAAAATGGCAGATCTCAATTCATTCTATGCGCTATTATATATAACGGTGGAACCACAAATTCGTAAGCATCCCGAGAAGACAAAGAAAGCAAACCAAAATCCGATCAACTTTTTGACGGATGATCAAGTTGATGGAAAAGAGCTGACTCTCGATCAAAGCTTCAGATCTCCGAAGATCATAAATGCCAATTCAAACCCTCGCAGTGAGGTACAAGGAGCTGATTGCTCTTCCACTTACGTGGATTGTTCGATCTCATCTTACTCTGAGTAAGTAAGACTTTGGTTCTCTCCATGAAGAATAATTACCTTCGATCTATCGCTGACTTTTTTTCTTACCAGACCGAAGCCGAAGGTTCTGATCAAGATCGAATTCGATCCTGATTACGTGCTATTCAGAACGTAAGTCTTTTGTTTTCCCTACTCAGAATACTTGCTTTCGATCTATTGCTGACTTTTTATCGTGTCACAGAGAAAAGTTCTTCTGATTCGCCCACCCACCAACTCTGGTTGCTGTTGGACAAGCGGTAAGTGTTCCTGTCACTCACTTTTGGTGAATAATTACTGACGTTCATATTGGATTCTTAGGCGCCATGTCTGACAGCGGTCCTGTCACACCAGCGGCTGGAAAGCGCATTCATTCACCTGAAGGAGAATCTTCAAACAAACGTCTGAGGTCTGCTGATGCATCAGCCAAGGCACCAAACCCAGCGTCTGCACCAGTGGAGACCAACCCTGAAGGTGAATCTTCATCAGCAGCGACTCCGTCGAAGATTCAGTCTCTCTTGTCTTCACCTCTCATCCAATCCACCTCCATCTGATCCAAAGGGACCCTACACACCCCCAAACATCACACTCATCGCGCGCCACATCCAGTCATCATGTCTTGATGAAGCTAGAGATTGGATTCCCGCTGATGGAGATGGAGTCGAGTCAAAATGGGCTCAAGATCATATCATCTTCAATCCCAAATCCGAACCAGACGATGCTTCGTCGTTTCCCCGATTCAGGTACTATTTTGATGCGGCAGTTTACGCTCCCATGAGAGTTGTCGGTCCCAGTGAGAGGTGGAAGTATGCACCTGCTGATTTCAACTCACATGGTGAGATTCTAAGCAAGAGAGTGTCCGTTGGTTTGCCAGCGGTTTCTGATAATCGTCAGATTGTCAGATACGACAAGAAGCCTCTCCGTGGGAGTGTACCTTTGGTACTTCCTGATCACCACCTACCCGACTACGTCGATTTCGACAAGACAAACAAACCTGACTGGCCAGCACAAAAGTTCGGCGATCTCGAAGTCAGACCAGTCCCGGAAACAAGAGAGAAGCTGACAAACGAGGCGGTTTTTCGGAGAAATCAACAGAGGTATAAAGAATCTGGATTGAAAGCACTATCTGGAGTGCCTGACCACGATGACGAGCCAGCATCTGACGAAGCCAACGTTCAGACTTCAACCAAAGCAATTGCGAGAACTGGTCCAAACCCTTCCAGACCAGGTCATAGCCGGAAGGCCAGCCAACCTTAACCGCTGAGTGGGCCGCCAATTATGGCACCGCTGACATCTCAGAACAATAAAAATTCTGATGACGTCTTCGCAAACTCAGTTGTTGGATTCGGGAAGGCTAACACGAAAATTCTGAAGGCCAACCTTCAAGAAGAAATTACAGCGATCGGGGAGATTGATGTTCGAGAACAACTGTCCCCAAGCTACAAAACGAAGTTCAAGGTCAGAAAAATGTAGATCTCACCCGTTGTTCTGAGATCCAGACTCTGAAGGACAAAAATGTCGTGCTCGTGAAGCAGACTGATCGCCTCAGACAGGAGAATGACCAGCTGCAAGCTGATCTGGATAAGCTGCGAGGAGAGCACACTGACCTGGAGCGCCGATACAAAGAAAAGGCACAGTCTACGGAAAATCACGTTAGATCGTACCATGCATATTATCACTCTTTGTGCAATATGGCTGATTTCGCCCGCGAGGCAATCAACTCGGCCCCTTGGTCTTTGAAGAGTCAAGCTGATTGGGTCAAGGCCCTCATGAGCAAGACTCTGAAACAGACTGAGTTGAAAGAGAAAGCCAGTGCGAGGTACAAGTTGCTGATGGATGCTCATACCAAGATCATCACCACCAAAAAGCTTCCCCCACAAGTTTTGGAACTCATCTCTGGTGCAAAATTTCTCCCTTGGGGTGTCCATCAAAATTATCCGTCTGAAGGTTACCCTGTTGACAACGTGGGTCTAAGACTTCTTGATAAACAACCGGATTCCAGGCCTTTCAAATTTATCGATGAGCCTGAAAGCGATCAAGCTCCTGCTGTCGATACAGACAAGGAGATCATTGCGATCAGCTCCGATGAACCCCAATCATCCGATCCAAGCTCATCTGATGAAGAAGATCATCATACTGACATCGCGCCTCAAAATCCTCGCAGGCGTTTGGACTTCAATCAGGCCATTCCTGTCTCCCTTCAAGTTTCAAAGAGAAGTCACACTCGAGTGACGGAACCCACAGCGACCAGTCTACCCGCCGGCACCGGGCAGAGATTAGAGAGACACCGCAATCGATTCTTCCCTCGTGATTCGGAGTCACCAAATCCCTCGGAAAATCGGGCTGCTGTCAGGAAGGCTGATGAATCCGCTCGTCACATTGCTCTTAGTGAGCCACAAGTATCTCAAGATACACAGAGAGCGCTATGATTAACATATCTTCCATAGCTCCTATCCCTACTTTAGAGAGATATCCATAGGAAATTAAAGTCTCAACACTTATTGGTTGCTAAGGGCAAATGTTAAGCTCACATGTATATATATAGGAGTATTTCCAAATAATTCAAATAGTTGGGAATCACATTGCAAAAGTCACTTGGTATTTAGATTTATTTACTCAGTGAAAATCTCATTCGATAGCATCATAATTGCTAGGATCTAACTATGATAGACACTTTATGTCAATAAACTATGATTTTGATGTTGCCTTGATCAATTGCCCACATTGACTTCGTCTCTCCCTATGAACAAAGGATTAAGAGAATTGAAGTAATCTAGAGTCATTCCCTTCCCCCGCAGCCACTCTCTATTCCTCATCCCTATCTCGAACAACTCTCTTTCTTCGCAAGGCTGCAAGATCAAATTTGTATTGACAGAATCTCTCCTTGTACACATCTGCCTTGAAAAGATCTCTCCATGCAGCTGTCATTCCTGCGACTTGCTTGTCCATGTCCTCCTCAACTTTCAGGGCAACCGTCTCGAATTCATCGAACTCCCGATCCTCCATCATTCGATCCAGCTTACCGAGCATGGTTTCTCTTGGCCATGTTGCACGGAGGTTATCGAATCTACGCTTCTGTCTGCGGAACTCTGCAGCTGTATCAGGGTTCTTCTTGCGCTCAAACTCTGCGGCATATTTTTCGATTAATAGTAGCCAGTGAGCAAATCCAGCATCTTTTCTCTCCCAAAATTGGTCTCGTTCAGATTTGAAAGACTTTAGCTTGTTAGAAGCATCTAGCAATCTCTTATACTGGAGTCGCAATTGCTTGACCACTTCTTCCCTATACTGCTTGAAACTAGAATTTTGCATAGTCAAATCGGCATTTCTGGCTTGGAACAGAGACTCTTCCAGGTCGTTGTTGCCGTCTTTGTTGCGGTTTGGGTTTGGAACATGATACTCAGTGTATCTCTTGTAACCGAACTCGATAAGTTCATGTATGTCCTCCGGATGAGAACGAATATTGTCGTGCATAGTTAAGGGAGCGCGGAAATTCATGTCCATCTTGAAGGGAAGATATCGCTCGAAGCTCTCCGCGAGAATGACAAGCTTTTCTCGCATCGTGAATATTCTGTTTACTTGGTTAGCATATAATTTTCGTATCAAAGGGATGGAAGATTCTTACCTCTCAACTGGTCTATTGCTTTGTACTAGATTTTGTAGCATGCGAGTCAATACTTTCCCAGGCTCGTGGGAATTCCAGACAACTTCGTCTGGATTGAAGCCGTCAATTTCATGGAGGAAGGGTGGGTACTCATTTCTGATGGTTAATTTTCCGACATTGCGTAACATGGTAAGTGGTGCTAGTGTTTCCCATGGCTTCCACGTACGGCATATTCCCAACCGCCCAACTTGAGCTGGATTAGGTGGACCGGTTCCTGTCTTCAACATTACAATCTCGATCTTCTTTGGACGAGCGTCGCAGACTGCTCTACAGAATTCGTAGAACTGTTGGTGTGAATCGATTTTATCGACAGATGAATCGACGAGAACTTTCAAGGAACGGGCTTGTGTCATTGCCGAAGACTTGACAGGAATCTCAAGTCGAGTGAGTGGAGAGGTAAGCTTGTATCTGTATCTCAATATAGGACAAGGGCATGACATAACAGGTCTTTGCCCCAAGCGTCCACCGCGATAGCTGTAATCGCACTTGATAATGAAGGTTTGGTCGTACAAGACCTCCGAAGCTTCTGCGTAGACGCTGCGACATGTGCGTAATATGGCCGGTGTGAGTCCATAGGTGGCTTCGACTCCAAACTCGGTGTCTGCTTCAATGGCCTTCATGGTTCCTAGAACTGGATTTACTAAGAGCTCCTTGTAGATCATTCGTCTAACCTCGAGTGGGAGCTTGTCGAGTGCAGATTTTTTGGATTTGGTCATGATGTTTGGCTTTCTTCGGGAAATCCAGCGTGAGCCCTGTCGAGATTGTGTTTGGTTATCTAATTACAGTTAGCATGTTGTAAACCATAGGAGCTACCGAGAAAAATTTGATATCTTACCATTTATGTCCGTCATCTCAATATCTGAGTCGTCTGAAGAGAACATTTTGACTGGTCAGAAGTCACGAAATATTTGAATAGAAAGTGTATTTTTCTCTGTATGAGTATCTTTGAAGTTGGTTTGGATGTTTATTCTCTGATTGAGAATGAGAAGAAGTTGATTTGGATGTTTTTCCTGCGAATGAGAATGGGAGGGAGAGCTCAGTGGATTGAGAGGTTTATATATTAATTGTATTGGATGCCATGTTCGCAAAAGTTGCCGTACACTGTACTGAGTTGGTAATCCTCATCAGAACCGTAACGAATCCAAATGTTTCCTCAAACCGTGCCAAATCGTATGGTCACATCCCAAGTCTTTAGTACGACAGTAGCAGTGACCGTAGTAAACTCAGAGGACTAGCAATTCAGTTTACTATTCCATGTAGCCACTACCGAAGTTGCTCATGACTTATCACCAGGTAATGACCGTAGATAAAATCATGGTGGTAAAGTCCGGCACAATGATTTGGTTGCATCAACTAAATCAAAGTGAATGCAGTACGGTCCTCATAATTTTCAAAAGAGATGATCTTAACCGTACCTAGTTCTCTGTCAAGAACCATACTTGGATATGGATAAAGACAAGTTATACGGACCGTAATACCATATCAACGCCATTAGAAACGGCGCATGGGCCGTAATGAGACATGTATAATGATTGATAGATGACGGTGAATTAATTCTACCTACCTACATCATGGTGTTTTTAAATGGTGTAGAAGCATCACGTGATGCACTATCTTGTCGTTTAAATGCAGATGATGTCCTATCGTCTAATATCTAGGCGAACGAGATGGATTGGAAGATGGTTTATAC
Organism: Botrytis deweyae; assembly: GCF_014898535.1. Classification (NCBI taxonomy): domain Eukaryota; kingdom Fungi; phylum Ascomycota; class Leotiomycetes; order Helotiales; family Sclerotiniaceae; genus Botrytis; species Botrytis deweyae. Next base: position 524,027 of record NW_024066215.1, read on the forward strand.
CCATCATGATACGTACAATCATCTAATAGAGATGGACTCTCGGTAAAGATCTAGTCTATCACTCAATCACTCAATTATTCAATCGCTCAAATGCTCATATTCTCAGACGCTCAATCAGTCATGTTCATGTGGAAACAAGCACTCAAGTTAAAAAAGTATCCACAAACGTGCATGTCTAATAAGTGTTGAATGGAAACTACATATTCACTAGATGGAGTTGTTAATCCGAAAATCTGGAGAATCTGATCAATATCATCCAATGTTATTTTAAAGCAAGTATGAAAGCTTGCATTAGATTTCACAATGAGCCAATCACAAGAGATGGTATTAGAAAGGTGGAAACTCGAGTATCACTACTAATTCAATAGTCAGACGCCTTTGATGTCTGAATTCTGGCAGGATTCATTGCTTCGGTATAAATCTCTTTTAGCCACGCTATATTGAGCTTGAAGAACTGCTTCCACTGGTTCCAGGTTGTAGAGATGCTCCAAATGTCGCGGTTGAAGAATAAAGTGTATTGCGAACTCAAAAATTGTGACTAATCGTTCAAATTAGTGAAGAAGTGCCGAAAGAAAATGTTTCATGGGGGATTGAATTCTTGATATATTAGTTCCTTACTTTCCTGTTAGCCTGGTGATAGATTAATTGGGTCTTTTGATCGGACTTGAGCAAGAAAATTTATCAGTCGTTAGATCTGTGATCAGAGAGAAAAGTTATCTTGCTTAATGATTTTTGCAAGGGGCCCTTGTACCCCTCTTCTTCCTACATGTTTTACAGTCTCTTAACATTTCCCTAGGTGGTTTCCGCAAGATAACATAAGACTGTGTTGAATGATTGTCGGGATGATGAGAGGGTACTGTATTAGCTAGCGAGGCGCTAGCGCTTCCATATATAAATACTAGCTTCCCATGATTAGTAATGATCAAGAACGATTACAATCATAATAGACTAAAACACTTTACACTTATCAACCAAGTTGACTATCAGCAATAATAAGCAACACAACAATCTTGCGGAAGGCACGCGATTTTTTTAAGGATACAATTCTGTGGTCCAACTTGATACAAGTCACGACAGTGAGATAGCAGGGACTGAGGACAATAGCAACAGAGAAGTATGGTGTGCTAGCTTTATTCATCCGCTTTTCTAACACTTCAATGAACAGTCACGAAAGACTCCTAGAATATCATCTGACTGCCTCTGAGCGATCCAATTTTTGAACATCTACCACAATGGAAATCGAAGCCGTTCTTGATCAAGCCGATCCGCCCCCATCACTCAATACACTGCCGCTGGAGGTTCGATTCAAGATCTTCAAAGAGCTACTCATTAATCCTGTTCTAGGAGAATTGGAATCTATTCTGGGAAACTACCAAGTCCAGGCTCCATATGACCCTATCAAATATCATCTGCATCCTTCGATTCTCAGAGTCTGTCGACAAAACTACGAGGAAGGATGCGAGATCTTGTACTCTCAGCCATTTTTACTATGTTATAACAGAAAACTGTTAACTATGGGCCATCCGCAAGGGGATAAAAACATATTTACTCCTCTGTTGAGGTATGGTAATTCATACCGCCAAGAAGGCCTGGATTGCAAAGAAATCAAAGCAATAACACAACCGGCATTTAAAAAGGTTCGACAATGGAGAATAATTATTAGCTCGTACACGGTTAGCAAGGAAATAAGACCGGAGTGGGAGCACAATCTGTTTCAACACTTCTGCGACCTTGTGTTCGGTGTTTCTATCAGAGAGCTTGAGGTCATACTATGGGACCTAGCCGTACCCGAATATGGCGGGAAACTTATGGAGCCACGACAAACTTTCCTGCCTTTGACAATCCTTCGAAACGTAGGAAACTTAACTATCAGGGAGGCGGCACTGGATGAATTCCCACCACCTGCACCACGAAAGAATAGTCGCTTTTCGCAAAGCAACAGCAAATTGTTGCTCGCTTATCCCGACGAGTCGAACCTCTTAGACAAGAAGTCATACAAAAAGTTGAAGCGCTTAGTCGAGGGTAATAGACCGGTCGAGAGGTAAGTTGTGACATTTGAAAAGTAACTTTACAGCGACAACAACTAACACAAACAGGCTTTCTGAAATGAACAGACACCTCATCAATTTTGTACTGTCTTTCGAGAATTTTGCTCCATGGAAGCTAGACCTGAGAAATATGGGTGAAGATGTAATAGCAGTAGCTCATAGTGGAAATGCGCCATTTCGCGGGCGAGAAAAGTGCTTTGACTTGAACCCCTATATGACTGATCCAAGAAACTTTCTTGAGGAGGCGTTTAGAAAAGCAGCGAAAGCCTCGCTGAGTTTTGATAGTATGGGATTCAAATCCGTCAGAGCGGACATCGTTAAGCATCTTCAGCCACAGTACAATCGCATTGTTAATGCTTCTCGTGTCTTGGTAGCTGCCATTGAAGAGGACAAAAGTAAAATGTACCGGGCTCTTAATCTACAGTCAACAGGAGGATACGATCACAAATGTGAGGCTGCTAGACTGGTGATTTTAATCGAGAAGTATGCTGCAGCCTTCGAACGTGATCAGGATGAGAGGACTGAAATTGCATTTCGAGTTGAAAGAAAAGAAATAAAGAGTTTTCGCTTGGATCACCCAAGAGAAATAATGCTTTGAAGACTAGGAAGAGCCTTTGAGCACGGAAGAGATGACTTGTTTATAGACGCGTTCAAAGATTTGTTGCGTGATCTACAGGCTCAGTTCTCGGAAATCAAGCAGAGCTGGAGAGATTTATTCAAAAGCGACACACATGGAAATACGATGCGTCGTACAGAGTATGATAGCTATAGCGGTAGTTTGGATGGTATTATCGACTTGGCAGTCTGATAACCAACTATTTGGTTCTGAATTGGGACATTCAGCAGGGTGTAAATGGTCATTGAAATAACGAGGACATCAAGGAAGCAGACAAAAACTGTGGTTATGCATGAGCATTGGCAGTCATGTTCAGCTTGAATCAGTTTGTTTGAGTTTTTGAAATTTGGGTGAAATTATGGAAAGTTTGTCTTTTTTTCATGCTTTCTTTTCTTAGAGAGTTAGACAACCGATCAATCACTCTGTATCAAATACTACCTTCTCCATTCATACAACATTCCCAAAGATCTCAAATGAACTTTTTGTAAGAGTGATTTCCTTGTAAATCAATAAAATGCATACTTTGCTATCATGGATTTCTCAACTTCTTCCTCCCTGCCATTCTCTTACGTCTTTCTTCTTCTTGTCTTCTCAAATCTCTGTAAAAAGCCAATTCTGGATCCTCATCATCCGACTCCTCATATTTGCTGACCTCTTGACGACTTTCGCTAGAAATAGCCACAGGTTTCCTAGCTATATTTTCCTTTGCCACGGGAGAGTCTGGCTCTATATCCCCACCAAAATCTAGTTCCTCAACTTCCACTTCCACACTTTTACTTGGCTGTTTCAAGTTAATACCCTCGTATCGATTTCCAGTCTGAGAAACTGAACTGCTCTTCCTCTCCCTTCTTCCTGCGCTCAACAATTCAACATTTTCAAACTCCAAATTCTCTGTTCCCTTCCCCACTTCAAGTCCCCTTAACCATCCAATTTCCGCCAGAAGTGCAATATGCTGTTGTTGCAAATTCCCTCTTCTCCTCTCAAATGCTGATCCATCCCCTAGTACCCATTGCAACCTCTTCTTGACCGGGATATGTTCACCTTCATAAACCTCTTTTCTACACCCTTCCAATAATCTGCATATGTCCAAGATACTTTCTCTTACATCATTGATGATGCCATCTAATCTTTTGGAGGCAAATGGGCTTCGAGAAAGATATTTAGAATGTTGGGAACGGAGAAGAATAAGATGGTCTAGGTCAGTAGAAACCCGTTCGGTGAGGGAGAAACAGGTCTTTACGTCTGCTGGAGTATTTTTGATATCTTTAACGAATGCAGCGATGGCGATTGAATGAGATAGAGCCTTAAATGGGTGAATTAGTATTTCTAGGTGAAATTCGAGAAATATGTGATAGAAGAGGGACGCATCATTGTGTGTGCATTGGGAATCCCAAGAAAGACATGCTTACTCCGGCTACACTAGCTATAGTGCTAACAGTAATAGGGTCCGGCATGATCAGTCAACTGGAGAAAGATTGAATAAATCTTAAGGGTGGAAAACAGCTGTCGACAGCTTCTTGAGTTTAAGATAGTCTACAGCGATGATATCCAATGGAGAAAATGGGGAAAATGAGGAGAAGTGATAACATGCATGTGCGTGATCTAGGTAGCTTATCAGCCTCTGCCACACTGAATATTACTCAGCCCCAAAAGCCTTCTGCAGCTCCGCGGCTAAGTAGCTAGTCTTATTCCTGAAAATGCATTACTTTTGTGGGACTTGGAACTCTGCAGTACTGAGTACTCTGACTAAGAATTTGAGCAGTTTGTCTAGAACAACCCAACATCTTTCTGGAGCCTCATCTTCTCAATCTATGACTAGCATCTAATCTTCCATATAATGGAGCACTTATGGATTTTGTTTATTGATTAATATTAATGCTACATACTCCTTTTAGAAGTACCTCTAATACCTATCCCCTTAAATCGTTTCCCTCTCCTGCTCACAAACAACCCTCCGGCGTTCTTTTCCGTCTTTATTAATTACCTCCTCTAAACTAGGGAATACAACAATTTGGCCCCTGTTGTCCGATTCCAATCCTGCAATTGTTTGCCAACCGAACAGCCAATTTCCTGGTTGTGCTAACAGCAGCAATCCGAACTCCCTCCCTTGATAGATGATTGAGGCGAGATTCTCGAATTGTGAGCTTTTGCTACTGGGTTTTATGAAAGGCTGGAGTATGGAGTTGAGAAGATTGATAATTCTTGCTATTGATGGATCTTTCGAAGCGTCTTCTGGAGATTTTGATGAAGATATATGACGTGTGGATATTTCTCGCACTCGGGATAGTACGTTTCCGTGTGCTGCTGAGAAAAGTTTAGAAATCACTCTATAGGAAAGACAAGAAGTTCTATGAAAAAAGGTGCTGAAAAATGGATAATACATACCATCCTGTTTGTTCAATTGCTTATTGTCCTTCAAAGCTGAACGATAAAAGCTTGTGATCTCATCGGGCAACAATGAATACTCAGAACCACTATTTAGCTCTACCCCTCTCAAGATGACCCATGCGATAAGACTTTTGATTGCTATCTGTCGCTCACTAGAATTGCCAAGTAGTGATCCAAGCGTAGAGATCGTAGGCTCAGTTCGTTCCGAATATCCACATTTCCTCAACGTCGCCGCGAAATCCTGAGAGGTTCCAGTATGTGGTCCTGTAGTATAGTGATTTTCGACATGTTGGTAGATCAATTCTCCAAGATTTTGCATTTGGTGCCGCAATTGACTATCATCTGCTCGTTCAGCAATGATATAGCTTTGCATCTGTGTCTCGGGATGTTTGGATATTGCAACACCATGATCTGTAGTAGCATTTCTTTTGCTGTATCCATTTTCAGAGCTCCAGGGTGTTTTCGATGCTCGTTTTCTCCTAAAGTAAAACCAAAGGCCAATCGAACCGAGAAGTGCACCGACAATGAAAGTAGCTATTGCGATACCAGCAATGGCTCCTCCAGATACTGAAGAGCCATGGTGACCAGTCGCGGTTGAATTTGCGGGACTAGTGTAGGTCGGAAAGCCTGTCGAGGTTGGCGATGAAGAGGTTGCTAAAGTAGTGGATTCCGTAGTAGGGCTTGCTGTGTTAGAGGTTGGCGATGAAGAGATTGCTAAAGTAGTGGATTCCGTAGTAGGGCTTGCTGTGTTAGAGGTTGGCGATGAAGAGGTTGCTAAAGGAATGGATTCCGTAGTAGGGCTTGCTGTGTTAGGGGCTCCCGATGCAAGACTAGCACCAGAAGGATTGGAAGATGCATTCGAACTTGACATGATTGAATTGCATGAACTTTTGAAGATACTCAACAAAATCAAATGCAAATGCCAATCTTCATTTCCAGATCAACAAGAAAACAAAGAACAAGCTCTGGGGGAACGGCATCGCGTGGGATTGCTCTCGGCCTTAGAGCGCAGCGCCGCCTCATTAATCGGTTTGGACATGGGATGGATTAAGTACCAAGATTAATCGGTGAGTTTCCTATCTAGAGAGGAGACTCCACAAAGTTCATGTAAGCAATCTAATTTGTGTTGCATTGCATAGACATTGAATTAATCTGTGCCGCAATCCTTCTCCATTCACGGATATTTCTTCAATAAGCATTGGCTTAATTATTTTGGGGTCCAAAGCTAGTGCATGATCCTTGTCATTCCTAGAACTTTTCCCTTCATCCGGTCACAATGTTGCCATTTTTGCAGTTTTATCTTGGAATACTAACTGATATTTGAATCGCTAAGAAGCATACGAATAAATAAGATCAATCTGACAGGTGTCTTGCAAAAGTCTTGCCCTGGTACGGACAAAATAAGTTCCACAGCAAGGAAACCATTGGGTCAATATTCTAATAAATTATACAATCAAATGCTGTCAACGCTCCAATTTGAATTTACAGATCAAATCATTTTGAAATTCCAGAACAGATTAGATGTTCATATACATACCCTACTCTAAATCAGTCTACATGCTCGAATATATATTTGAAAATCCATTTTGGTGTGATTTAGTATTTATTTTCTCCGTGCGGAGCCTGGTCTTTAGCCTCCACATTTACTTACTTTGTGGTGACATGAACATACATGAGTATGACAGTCTGGAATAATAGAATCAAGCAGGGATAGAAACAAGGAAGTTAATAGGCTGATAAGATTGCGGTCGATAGATCAGTTATTGGCTAATCACCCAAATAAGAATGTAAATCTGGGGGCTGGACTTATAGCGACATTGTCAGATAGATTACAAATTACCATTACCTGGTTGATGATTACTTTTTTGGTCAAGTAGCATCGCAAAAGTCAAATTATCCAAGATGATTATGCTGTGAAATCAATGAAACTCTTAGAGGCAGGTACACCTTGCTCATAATCAATCAATTTCTTCTCGATCAAAAGTTTCCTATTTTCGATCCTTTTCGATTCCTCCCGGGTAAATTTGCACGCGCAAGTAAAAAAGACCACTTCAGTCACGATGGCTCCCTTCGATGATAACGCTCCGGATATCATAGTGGGGATTGATTTTGGGCAGACATACACTGGTAAGTCTAGCAACACACTGAGTATACACGAAATACTAAACACCACTTCTAGGAGTTGTATGGTCAAACTTGAGCAATTCCAATCCCACCAAAAGCATTCAAGAATGGCCCGGATTACCTCCGGATTCAGTGGAAACAAAAGTTCCAACGACGATTGCATATTCACGCAATTCAAATGGTAGACACGAAACCGTTTGGGGATTCTCATGTGATCCCGATGATGAATATCATGAATTTGCAAAAGTACATGAGCATTTTAAGATCTACTTAGATCAACATAGTTTGGATTTAGCTCGGAAGGGGGGTGTAAGAGATATGCCTGAAACTGTTGACGAAGCAAAATATCTCGTGACGGATTATTTACACCAGATTTACAAGCACGTCAAACTATGTATCGAAGCTATTACTGGGAGTTGGAAAGAGAAGAGGATCGAATTTGTCTTTAGTCTTCCCACCACCTGGGATGCTTTGGACACCGTTAATAGATTCAACGAAGCGATTAGTGCAGCTGGCTTCACATCTCAAAATCCGGATAAGCATTCGGCGAAATTAGAATTGACAGAAGCTGAAGCTGCAGCTGTTTATTTTGTGACAAATTCCGAAATTGAACTTGAGAAAGGAGATATCATTCTCATTTGTGATGCAGGTGGAGGAACAACCGAGTAAGTCCTAACTTAAGTTTAGATGTTGATGCACTGTAAGTGTGTTAAGTCATAGTCGCTAATTGCCTCTCTCAGCCTTGGTCTTGTCGAAGTAGCGGATCCAAACCCTCAAAGACCAGCATTGAAGCAGGTAGCAGAAGTTAAGGGTGTTGGTATCGGATCGACAATGATTGATCGAGCATTCGAACGTCTCGTACAGAATCGATTGGATGCGTATCCCGACATCGAACTTCCAGATAACCTAGCACATAAACTAGCTAGAGGTTCGTCCTTTCAGTCTATTAAACATAACTTCGGTACGACTTCAGGCAATCATGCTGTATATATACTACGACTCGATAAATTGGGAATTGGGATTGACAAAGATCTAACTCACCCGGGACTTCGGATTGAAAAAGGTAGAATGCAATTTTCAAGGTGAGTGAATGAGTATATAAAGCGATCAATGCTAATAAAACAAAGATTCGAAATACAATCCCTGTTTGACGTGCAAATATCTGGTATAATACGTAAAATTGACAAACAGCTGGATTGGATGCAAACGCACAGAAGCCATGATGATGTGGTAAGTCCTTCCAAAATGAAAAACGAGATCTTGACTAAAATTTAAAGAAATTTCTTGTCTTGAGTGGCGGTCTTGGAGGCTCACAATATGTAAAGACCAAGATTGAAGAATACTTTTATCGAAATCCTCGTCAAATAGCACATCGTATAAGAATTTTGAAATCTCAAGAGCCACGGCTTTCAGTGGTAAAGGGATTGGTGATAGATAGAAGGCAAAGAATAAAAGTTGGATCGGCGACTCTGAAAACTAGAGTGTTCGTATCTCAAACATTTCGCTTTTCGTATGACGGCAATACTAACACAATGAGAAACACAGAGCAAGAGCGAGTTACGGTGTCTTATGTCGTCAGGAATACAACCCCGCGATTCATGTAGGAGAAACCATCATAACTGATCCTTACAACAAGAAACAAAAATGGGCCACGATGCAAATTGACTGGATCATAAAAAAGGTATATTGAATGCAGTTCTCCAGAAACCGACTCCCAATTCTTACAATTATCAAGGATGACACTATCGAGACTGATTCTGCTCGAGACCGACTGTTCACGAGGAAGATTATTCCGGGAGACAATAATCGAACTTGGGATACAACAATTGTAATTTCCCACGAAGATCGTAACAATCTACCCACGAGTTTCAGACACTGTGAGTTCCAATCGCACCAGCATAAATATAGAAAATTAACGAATAGCTGCAGCCAATGTCTCAAAACTGTGCACAGTGCACTCGGATTTGAAGGAAGTCGACGAGGAAGAATTTGAGCCGAAAAATCGAAAGCTCTGGCAACGGAAGAAATACTATCTCGCCACGTTTACCGTGCGAGTAATAGTTGCACCAGCAGATTTAAGGTTTGAACTATGGTTCAAGGGGATGAAATATAACAGAAGTCATGAGCCGCTATCGATAGATTGGGATCCCGCTGGAGCTTCATTGCGACCACCGTCAATTGATAGACCGGTGGATGGATGGGAAAGTCGTGTGCAGTTGTAGGGGAATTTGTTGTGTAACTATTATAGTCAAGAATTCCAACGTATATTGAATAACTTATTAATAGTGTGCTGTTACTATTTAAAATAGTGTCTCTGTTTGGGGAAGATGTCGCAAAGTGGAAGCCACAGCCAAGCACAATTGTGGCTGATGCGTTTATTGACTTCCTTCACACGGATGTCAACTGAGCAGACAGCATCAAATGAAAATCGAATCCATCAAAAATTATAGGGGTCCGACAACAAAGCTTCAGCAAAATAGGACGCTAGGTGGTTCTTCCTATGTAGGTACTGAATCATATTCAAAGCTATATACACAATGATTCTAAGCGTCTCAATCACGCTGCCCCTGCCAATTATGTACAAAACTACACCCTTGCCCCTCTAGTCTAAACATAAGCAATGGTTACCGACTTATCAGTAACACTAGACTTCGTTAGGACAGTATTCGAGCTAGTCTCAATATCCAAAATTACCGCGCCAGATGGTGTGACCGTTTTGGAAGCAGTAGTAGCGACTGCGTCGGAGAAAACAACGCTTCCATAGTTTGCGAGACCGATAGTGCTAGAATCAACGCTCAAATCCTCCATGATCCATTCAGCACTAACACCACACAAAGTATTCGCCGAGGAAACGGTCTTGGTGTATGATTTTCCTGTGGATTTATTTTTCATAACAACGGTTCCTTGATTGAGGCCACTAGTGGTGATATTTACGGAGATAACCTGGAGTTGTTAGTTTGGTTCCTGCATTACGGCAATAAGACTAGGAAACTTACATCTTCAGCTGTGAGAGTACCTAAATCAATGACTTGAGTTGCGGCGGGGTACCATTCATACCAAGCATAGTATGAAACTTCACCCGTCGATTTCTCAATTGTGGCATCAACTCCCGCTTGCCAGAGGTTGTTACAATTGTATCCATCAATACCAACCCAGGTAGAAGCCGTGAAATCTGATGCTGAGGTCTCTCCTGTAGTACCAATCTGTGGCTTGGGTATCGAAAAAGAAGCAGAAACACCAGTATAAACAGCACCAGTAAGAACGGCACCGGACCAGCTCTCATTATAGTATTCAGAACGAGCAGCGTTCTTGTTTCGCTGAGCAAGTCTTTGCTTGGCGTTGAGCTTCGTTGTTGGTGCTGCAACAGCCGAGCTTACAAGGAGAGCTGCGACGGCAATTGAGTACTTCATGTTGATAGATGGTAATGATAGTTTCAAGAACGAAGACAGATAAAACAAGTAAATATTTGAAGCAACTTGCTTTTGAGAGAATTAAAGAGCAGAACGAGTGAATATAGCTTGAAAACTCGTCAGATGAATGATAGACTTCAAAGCAACTTGGCTGAGCTTAAGTTATATAAGACAAGACACCTTTCCCAACCATCGTATTACCATGTAATTGTCTAATCTGTAATTTCAAGAAGTACGGTACATACTCGCAGAGCAGTACGAATTCTTCTAATTTCCATATTGCCATGGAAATTGTAGAAGACTGGTAGAATCTCGTTTCAGTTTCATATAGATTATCTTCGAGGAGATTCAACTGCCGATTACCATTTAGCAAACGGCTTTCAGTAAAATCAGTGGAATCAGTGGACCCATCATATCATGGATGACACTCTGTCTCAGATCTTATGGTGTGCACGATACGAGAATCAAACTCTAAAATCTGGAGAACTGTTGCTCATCTATTCCGCAAGCTGGACATATTGCCAAGTGCACTTAGAACTGGCAATATAAGTCGCGTGAGGTGATTGTGTGAATGTTAGAATGGCTTTTGGATGTCATGATGAGTTATTTTCTTGAGCGAACTGACTGAAATTCAAACCAATTCCGCTTACCTAATATTGCGGATGCAAGGGGCTACGTTTCGATTGGTCTAGAACGAATTAGAATTACTAGGTCCTACGTAACAAACGAAAAAAAGGAGATGTCAGCCTTGTCAAAGTTAACTTTACAAGGCTGTAGATACAATATCATCGACTTGCATGATAGATTGCGATCATCAAAATATGTACACAACATATCCAGCAACAACCTTCAATAATACGCATGGGATCTTTTGACTGCACGTTAAACGTGATACTGCATGATTTTCGATGACCATCACGAATCCCATACTGTGAGCCAATAATCACGAGCTCATAAACAAACCCACCTGGTTTCATCCGACAATCAAATAAAATAACGACAAATTTACTTCCAAACTTACATACCTCTAAGCCCACGATCGTTGAGGCTGACCGAAAGAATCTCATTTTAAATCGTAGAGCAAAATGACATCCTCATCAACATCCTCCTCACCTCCACCACCCGACCCTGACGACTACCTATTTCAATCACACTACCAACCAAATCCTACGCATCTCAATCCCTCTCATCCCCTAACACCCCGACCACATTCTCGACCCAGCTCGTCCTCGTCCTCCGAATCCCCCTCACCGCCCCCTCTCCAACACAATTTCTTCGCGCCCCCCTTCTACAACCGACCTCCTACACCTCTCCCCCCCTCCCCCTCACTAACCAGTCTCCTCCGACCCTCTCGCCCCACCACCCCCGATTCCTCGGCCGATGAACTCGAGCCTCCCGTCCCGCGGGCGTCCCCCAAAGTTCCAACCTACGAATACTACGGTTTCGTACTCTACCTTTTCTCCTCTCTAACCTTCCTGCTCTACCTCCTCTGGTCCTACCTCCCATCTCCCTTCCTACACGCTCTAGGAATCTACTACTACCCCAATCGCTGGTGGTCTCTCGCGTTACCGAGTTGGATCGTTATGCTCCTCGTATATATCTATGTTGCGCTCGCGAGTTATAATACCGGATATCTTACTCTAGGTATGAGTAATGTGGAGACGATTATAGATGGGGCTGCGAATGTGTGTTTAGTTGATGGGAGAGGAATGGCGGGAGCGAGTCATGCCAGTCAAGAGGAGAATGCTAGGGAGAAAGATAGGAGGAGAGGTAAGGAGAAGGAAAGGGGTACGGGCTATACTGGGGGAGGGAAAGAGGCGGATGTGAGGGCATGGAAGAAAGTTTGGAGTCGAGGTACAGATGCTGTAATGGATGTACCATTGGGTGGTGTGTGTGAAATTTTATATGGAGATGGGAGGGAAGATCTTGAGATGGTCGATGATGATGATTATTATTGAGCTTAAAAAGAAAAACGGCCGCCGAAAGCAATCTATACCCATATCTGTTGTATCTTTAGTGCTTAAGTGTAATGACATCTAATGAACACAATTTTGCAAGATGCCATGCGCAAGTCCGATCTCAATTACTGGACCAGAACATCCACCCTCTATCACTACCTCAATCTTATTACAGGGGCTACTCATACATGACACGATGAAAACTCTTATGTGATTCCAAGAAAATAGGTATCTTCATTCCGTTGTTTGTACAAGATTGGCCTCCGCTCTATACTTTCCCATCACATAACCCATATTACCCCTATGCCTTCCACTTCCGTAAACGAGTTGAGCAAATCATCTAATCAGCTCACACTCACCCAGGCACCCACCCATCAAAACTACACATCCACCATCCATTTTCCTCCCTTCCATCATCAAATCATCTCCCACCAGTAATGCTAAAAGGCCAATCAAAAGGTTATCAGCAGACTCACTTCTGCCAAATCAAGAAAAATAAAAGTATCATCTAAACTACAAAAACATTATCTCATCTTTCATCTCATCTTAACACATGCCGTTTTCCACCTAGGATTGGAATATTTTCTCCAAATTTATCGATCCCTACTTTCTCTTCCTAGATCATGAAAGTACAATTCGGCTGAAGTATGCCCTCTGCCACACGAAAACAACCCCCAACTGTGTGAGAAGACATGTTGATTGGTGAAAATGCAAAGAGAATGCCAGACAAATCAGAGAACATTCATATGTGAGATGTAATGCATATAACATTCAACCTCATCACTCCTTTCGACTATCCGTTCATTGATTCCATATATCCATGTAGAAGACGTATATGCGTTTCATCTCAAATGGAAAAATTAGAGGAAAAATATTGAATATGGGGTATTATCACAAATTAGCGCGCAAAAACTTTTACGACGCCATCACCTCCACCACTAACGATCCATCTTCCATCTTGACTCCATACGACTGAGCATACACCTTCCCCACGCATAAGTCTATGACTTGTCATCTCTTGAGTGCAGCTACGTGTCTCTAAAGACCAGAATCGTAGACTAGCATCATGACCTGCAGAGACAAGCTCACGTCCATCAGGAGATAGTGATAGAGCAGAAATAGCTGCTGGATGAGCAAGCATGTTGTATGTGCATTGACCTAAATTAATTAGTCATGAATTGTCGGTGAGGTTAAGGGGGTAACTTACCGCTATTAGCATCATAAAATCTAATGAAGCGATCCTCGTGTCCACTGATGATAATGCCTTCAACACCACCACTTCTACCTGTTGCTCCACTAACAACATTCTCATCTTCAGACATTCCTCGATTAGAATCGGAACTCAAGGAACTATCAAGACCGGTAGTAGTTGCAACAATTGCATTGACTCCTGTTGATTGGGTGCCATTAGATGTTTCCAGACTTGCCATAGAGGCAACTTCTTCACCAGTTCTTGTATCATATACCAGAACAGCTGCGTCAGAATAAGACACGGCAAATGATTCGCCTGAAGTGGCTAAAGGTGTTATACAAGTAGGGGATGCGGTGCTATTAGGTCTGGTTATAGAATGTATTAATGTGTAATGGAAAGGCGAAGTCGAGGCAACGCTTGGTTGAGGGGATGATGGGAATGCTGAGCCAGATGACATTGAGTTACCTCGAACTCTGCCACCTCTTCGGTTACCTCCGCCAGAAGGTGATACAAGCTGTGGAGGTGCGCTTACAGACCACACTTTGACAGTGCCATCTGCAGCACCACTTGCTAAAATAATACGATCTGGTCCACCAAAAGCATTACTTTGACCAAAAATCGATCCAGTTGTACCAGGAAGTACGCAGACTGCCCATACTGCATCTGTATGACCATCGAGAGTCGCCTTAGGATCAACTCGCCCTCGCTCCCATACTCTAACGGTAGCGTCTTGGCCACCAGAGAATATCCATCCGTCACCTTGTGCACGTCCACCACTGGCAAAGTTTTGTGATGGAGACCAAGCAGTCAAGCACATGACAGCTCCAGCATGACCACGGTGAGTAAAATAACTTTGGATATCCAAATCATTGGCGCTGACATGGAATGTGCCTTGATCTTCATAACGGGCGGGAATGATCCATCTTTTAATTGTACCGTCGTCGCCTGCTGTGCATAATTCTGGTTCTCCGGGACTTCCGCCTCCAGTAAATATTACCGAACGAACTGCATCTAGGTGACCTCTGAGTCCGAATCGAACTTTGAAACTACCACTATCCGGCCTTTGTGTTGGATTTAATGAGAGTTCATGTTCGCCACTTTTCCTTCTTGATATAGAGGTTTTTCTCCTATGTGAGCCTGGACCACGAATAGGCGATTTTGGTATATCTTGAGCTGATGGAAATACATCTGTATCGGGCCTCTGAGTCGCAATCTTATTTTCTTGTTCGATAGTTTGAGCTGGCTCATTGAAATCCCATCCATCGGTGTCAGAAGAACCTGACTTCTCTATTGCTTCTTCATTTTCAATAGGTCGTCCATAGGAGTCATAAGAATGATTAACTTTTGTTATGGGCTCTTCCGCCGGTTGGGCTTTCTCTGGAGATCTAAATGTAGAAGACCATTCTTGTTGAGAAGGTTGTGGTAAAGGTAGTTGGTCTGCTAAAAACCTTGGCGCTGAATTATCGGGATTTGGTACAGAATGTTTATTAGGACTTGGGACTGGTGGTGGATTATGGTTAGGTGTCGGAGAAGGCGCAGGAGGAGCTCTTGATAATTCTGGTACTCTCATGACTTTTGATCCGGAGTATCGCTGTTGCATTTCTTCGATATTTTGCTGCTGAGCTTGGCTAACTCCGAAAGGTAGAATCTCCTCCGGTGGTTGTGGGGCTTCTCGTGGTGGCATAGGGTTTGGTGGTGCGATCAAGAGATAAGTGAGCTCTCCTTGAGATTTGTCCATAAAATCTTTCATGTTACCTTTCTCCGCTTGAACCGCCTTTTTCGCATCGGGTTCCCCGTCAACCACGAGGAATGAGTTATGTGCCTCTCTTTTAGTTGCTACATCTATTAGTCTTCAATAAGCACAAGATTTTCAATTGACTTACGACGCGAATCTTTATCCTTGGTCTCTTTATTTGCTGGCACCGGCGCTGTACCACCAGATTTGATCGCTTTCAATTGTGCCTCTCGATCCTTGGCCACTCTCTCCAACATTGTGAGGAATTTCTTCAAACTCTCATTTGACCCTTCAAGTTTTCTAGTATTGCCCTCTAATTTGGCTATCCTACTTTTCATTTCTTGTCTCTCGATCTCCCAAGCATTGCGTTCCCTCTCATGTCGATGCCACTCAGTTTGTAAGAATCGCATAACACCTAACTGCGAATTAGTTTAACCACAAGAACAAAACGACTAAGCGCATACCTTGTAGTGTATATTCTGTCCCTTGAGGTTGATTTGCTTGGTTCCCTCCATCACCTACATTACCACCCCCATTATTTTGACCTCCACTACCCCCCATACCAGATAGAGACTGCCAGGCCATCTCGTTCCCCAGGCCCAGGCCAGTCCCTCTTTTATAACCTAGAATCCGCCTTGTGCGCTAATTTCGCATCCAAATTCGAGGGCACGATGAGCATTTGTTAATCTTGGTTGGCGCAAGATATGTTGAGTGGTCGCCAAAGACAACGAGGCCTTAATTTTTCTCCAGTAAACTACCAATGCTCAATTGAACATCTTTGCGCACAGAACTGTTCAAGATAACCAAAGTACAATAGAGGTCAATAGACTGAGATTTGTGAATCTGTAAATCTTTTATGATGCGTCTGTACAAGTTTGTCGCGTAAGTGAAACGTATGACATTCAAAATCATAAGAAGGAAGTCTGAAGGAGGGCGTTTCTTTCCAAATAGAGATCGTGAGCTACCAACGAGCCAACCAAGCCAACTATCCAATTCTAAACCGATATCCATGTGTCAGGCCGCTTTTAAGGCCATTATAAATGCTTCGCCTGGGGTATTGTTGTCTTGGAGGTGTAGGTGACGCCGCCTTTAACGTAAAGTGGTCATAGCTCCTGTGGTATTTGAGTTTTTGGGGTCTGCGGATAGATACAATCTAAAAGAGACCCCTCGAACCTTAAGGTTAAAATGGATGTTATTTTTGCCTTCGTGTTGATCTGTTGATGAACGTCTATAGAAGACTTATAGATAAGTTTCTCTGTTTCTTATTGCTCACACTTAGAGATGTATCGAGTCACCATTCGCAAAACCAGTACAATATGATACTTCAATTTGTAGCAACAAGACAAAACATTCTGATACCCGCTATTGGTGTTGTATCAGCCCTAATGACCATATTGATATCAGACAATGCACAAGCTCATCTAACGCGTTTCATAAGGATAACTTTGATATCGGTGTTCTCACACAAATGCAGCGAGCTGGGGGGGATTGGAGGCTTGCATGAGAGGAAAAAAGGAATGTGTATGTACATCCCTGTCATATAAAAAGCAAGTGTTTGAGTATGGTTATCGCTGAAGGCTTCCTAGATATCCTTCGTGTACATTCACATATGCATACCTCGAAGATTAACAAAGTCCAGCCTTTCCAGCCTTGATCATGACGATCATAGATATGACGTGCAAACTCCAAATCCCTTCCATATCGCTCTCAAGACTATTGAAGATACAACCCAATGTATCGATGCCCATACCCGTACTCATACACATACCCATACCCATACAATTTCCTTCCTCAAAATTCCAATTCCTCAACTTCCATCCCGCACTCTATACAACTCTTTACGCTCATTCCATCCTCGTTCTCCACCGTTTGACCCCATTCATGTTCATGTTTCCCATTACTAATCACATCTCCAAACTTTCCACCTTTTCCATCACCCGCTAAGCCCCTCCTATATGCTTCGGTTCTCGTCTTTTTCTTTAATTCTTTCAGTTTACTCTTGAACTTTTCTTCTTTCCTCTTCTTCTTCTCTGCTTCTCTTTTTTCAAATTCCGCATCTAGTGCTTCTGCACTTCCCCACTTCGTCTTAAATGCATATTCCTCCACTTGATATCGTAGGAACAACATCATATCATGCCAATGTGATTTATGCGGATTGGGCTTATTGAGATGTGGTAAGAGCTCTCCATCTTTTAATTCCGCTACAAAGAACATTAGTACAAGCCCATTATCATGCAGAAGCTATGAAACTTACGATCTGTAATGAGATAATCCTCCTTTGCCTCCGTTTTAGTTAACAAACTATATTTCTCTGGAAACTTCTCCTTACACCCATTACAAACCCTACACTTGAAAACCTCATCCCACACAAAATCGATCTCTAAACTTTTGCACTCCCGGCACTTCTTATTATCCCCTCCAAGTACACTCAACCCGGGTTCAAAGGGTCCCTCTTTCCTATTTCGCAACCCTTTCAATAGCTGATGTCTTTCCCATTCCTTCAGTGTCATATGCGCAGGTTTCTCTCCATCTTTCGATGCATGTAATGCCTTATTCCATGGATCATCTTCTTCAGCTAAGAATCCACCTTTCGTATCCGTCATCTTGCTAAAATCATGATCAACATATTTCCGAAACTTCCGCGCAGCTTGCAGTGAGGAATCATCGGCTCGCGCCTCTTTGGCAGCTTGTCGCGCATCGCGAGAAGTGGCGGGAATTGATGAGGTTGAAATAGAAGAGTGAGTGCGTTTTTGACCCGCCAGAGTTATATCGGGAGTAGCAATAAAACCCGAGGGTGTACGATTGGTATCATTTACGGAGGACGCTTTCTCACGAGCTATAGATTGTTCGCGGAGTGCTTTAGCCTTGAGTCTGTTCTCTTCCTAATGAAATAACTTAGTAAATGAGAGGCCAAATTGTTTGAATGGTTGCCTTGTACTGACTATTCTTCTTTTAACGTCGGGTGTTGGCGGTGACGTAACTTGAGATCTAGTTCTTCTTGCAGGCGGGGGAGTATTTGATCTTTCCATAATGTCAAATTGTGTAAAAAATGGCAATAATCAAATTCCTGAACTTCCATGTATCTAATAAAGTAAATTTGTAACAAGGCTGAACTCTGGAAGTGGCGAGAAGTTTAAAATGTTCAGCCTCGGTGTTCTTGGGCTGCGCTAAAGCTAAATTCGTCATTAATACTTTCAGACCACAAGGTGAATGTATTGAACCACAAAAAAAGCTTTGGGAACTCTATGAACAATAATGGATAATGGACGAATAGAGTATAACGTAGAAAGTATTGATGGCATTGAAGGGTAGTTTCCATCTACTTGTCTCTATGATACAAACGAGATAAAAATCTCTTGCCCGTCCATCCCCCAGTTTTACCGCTCCATGCCCCTGGACTTGAAGTCCAATCCCCAGTTTCCCGATCCCCCAGTCTTTGAAAACATTACATCGTGTATGTCTGATGTTTGAACATCTATTCGTCCTTGACACCTCCACGGCCTGCCTTCTCAGCAGCCTCAATAGACTTCTTATCTTGTGTTGCGGCAGCTCCTCCTTGAAGACTGCTCATCAAACCAGCTGGTGCCTTGAATGGTCTCTTCATGTCCCCAGTGGCTGGCTGTCCGAAAAGATGAATCTTAACCATGTTACCCTCGAATGCGCCCTTGAGTGGGATAATAGATTGAATCATGAGAGGGTTGGTGTATTTGAAATACAAGTGCATAACAGCCATCATTCCAACACCCATCAATTGTGCCTTGTAGAGAGCCTTCATTTGATCGCTATCATATTTGTGGACGGTAGTGGTAACGAGTTTAGGTTCTTCGGCGGAACCCATTTGGGGTTGTTCAACGTATTTGAGAGTAGTCATGTCTATAAAATTAGTCTATTAGTATCTATAGTAGCTATGCGCAACGAGTTAGGCTACATACCCTTCTTCTTGTTGATCAAAAATTGAGTATAAGCGTAGACGCCCGCGATGATGATGTTGGATAGAATGTAAATCCCGCGGACAATGTTCAAAACGTTGGGATCCTCAAGAGGAACACGTTTAGAGACTTGCATCATCCCAAGGATGATGATCAAGTTGGTTCTAGTCAAATCATCAGTAACAATCTCAAGAGAAACAACAAGACGGAGTTTCGGGAAAGTTGTTCATACACTTGAGGACTGATAGCCATTTTGTCTTATTTAGAAATAGAACCGGTATGAAATGATGGGATTGATAAGGAGATCGTAATTGAATACGACCAAATGATACTTGAAAGAGATATCAATAAAGAGACAAGAGTTGTTGGTCTCTTCCTAGACTTTATGTTGTACTCTTTAAAGAAATTGACAGATCCCAAGAAATAAATTTGAAAGAGTGGAAAGAAGACAATCGTCGCGATTAGAAGCGGCGGCCCTAAGCTGTACTGTGCCCGAAGCTTGCCTAACAAAGTCTAGACCCTTATAAAAGTGGCTGAGGACAGATTTGATTTTATGTTTCACTACTCCGTCGCCATCTATGTAACGTCGTCGCCATATTGATAATTCTCGAATATCACGAAGTAAAACACATACGATTTATTAGGCAATCAATACAACATGTCTAGTCATGGCCTTGTTACATTGTTGGATTTCAACTTAATCAATCACGAGATCGAACACGCCCGGGCATCTATAGAAATACATATAATGAAGCAACAATTTCAATTATCAGCACAAGAAGAATGAAGTTTCGAGGCAATCTTCATGTTTTCTTTCAACTCAATATGCAAATCCTTTACTTATACAATAAGAAATAACTCAAGTGAGTCTCAATTCTAGAGCGAGTGCATCAAGTGCTTCTATCGCAAGAAAACTCTTCCTCGTTTCCTCGCTATTCCAAACTTGTCCACATCTTCTAGAATCCCTCGGTGTTCTAGGTTCTCGTAAGTTTTCCTTGTGACATGTTATCTTTTCCATTTCGTCCTTCTCCTGCTCCTGTCGAGAAGCCTCAACCTCCAATAATTGAACCAAGTTCTTTGTCGAAACTGAATGTGGTAAAGGATGATGTTCAACTTCATCTACTGGAATCTTATGGGCAATAAGTTTCCTTTTCGGCTGAAGATATGCTGGTACCAACGTAGATATGTCTACAAGTTCGGTGCTCTTTGCTTCTTCGCCAATCTGCAAAACCCCCCAAGAAGACGCGCCATTGGATCCTACACTACCACGGTTTTCTCCGTCGCTTCTCTGTTGGGCGTTGCCGATTTGAGTATGTTGTTTGGGGCTTGAATAATTCAATATTGTTTGTGATGTGGTTAAAGCCATACCAATATCGTGGTTAGAGGTTGATGGTATATGTGGTTGATATGGACCATAGTTCGCATTATATACCGGAGACGGGACTCTTCCTATTGCAGGCTCGCCTACTATTGTCTGACGTTTTGAAGTCTTGACAGATACCCTTTGTGGAGCTGGATCGAGAATCTCAGGAGTGAGCTGTACAGGTAGGAGTGGATTCTGTGCTAGAGGTTGGTCTTCGGCGCCTGATGTCCGCGCGGCCTTAATGGATATAGAAGGACCTTTAGAACTCTTCCTGGTGTCACTAGCGGGAAATGTCAGTTTGGTTCTTGTCCTCGTCAATATCATATCGCGTAGATTTGAGAACGTTTTGATTTGATCTTCACATACCTGAATAATGATGCATGTTTGTTACGAACAGCACCAGAGCTACGACAGCGCAGCTTTCGTAGAAAATGTGGCATCTGACGTATTTTATTACGAAAAGGATTCAAGACTTTCAAATCCTTGACACGGGGACGATATTGTAGACAGCTTCGCCAAATTGAACACGAGTCTACTCTTTCATAATAAATTTGGCGTGAACCACGATTGGGATTGATGATATTGAACGTTTGTGGGTTGTTCATGTTTTTTGGAGGGTAGCATTGCAGTGTGTCTTGTCACAAATGGGAAGAATATAGTAAATGATTCTTCTAATGCATTGCCGACCTATGATTCAATCATTCCTCAGAATCATATGTGTTAATTAGCTAGTCATAACTCGGCGACATGGAACATTTTATTTATTACTGTAAAGTTACAGTCATATTCATTGGTTTCATGTTCATAGGACAGCATATTCAAACAAACATCCACAAGTTTGCATAGTTGTATGAGTAACTGTTAGAAATCTCGTATTTTACTATCTACTCATTATGTAGTTTAGATCTGACAGATGTATTCTAGTAATAGCCTGCCATTGATGACACAGAAAATTTCGACAGTAACGAAAGGAAAGAAACGACTCCACTGAACCTTGCCTTCTGGCCCTCAAGGCTCGAACACCATTCTTTATCTCAGTCCGGCTAAGAAGGGATTGTGTATTTGACAGAAGATATGTGCATCCCCTCCCCCAACATATCAACTCTCAGTCCGGCTGAGATATGAACATCCATTACCAAAATGAAATACAGAAAGAAAAGAGAAATTGATAAACGAAAACTGTAGCACATGCCCTGGAAGGTTTGACGGTGTTGAAATCCGAATATTGAGATAACGAACGATATTCAGAAGTTGGTCATTGGACGTAGATGAACGAAACAGAATAGGATTAAGAGTATTCAGCAAGATCTTTGCAGAGTTGAGGTTTGCGAAATAGTGTCATTTGAGCTCGTAAATCTGCCTCCGATACTAATCAAAATTGAACTCAATAACCATAATAGATGAAATCATAAATTGCATACCTTGATCATTCAGACTCTTTCCGCACCTTCACTCCCAGATCTCAAGTCTATCCCCACAAAGCAGGAGAGTATTTATTAACCTTCTCATTCTTGCTCGCTTTTTTGATACTCTCAAAGCATTTCGTACACCAGCCATTATTAGGCTCCGTCACAACATCGGTTGCTTCTGTGGGGATTTTGTTCGTACAATCCTTCTTGACAAGGAGAGGTGTAATTCGATGACCAGTGGCTTTTGCGCAAGGTTTGATTTCTTTTGCATCGGCAAGTCTTGTTTTTCCGCAATTATTGCATTTGAAACCGTATCGAATACACATTGTTTTGGGTGATGGTTGATGTTCTGTGTTCTTGTTGAGACGGGGAGTTGTTGAGTTGTGGTATTCTTTGGAAAAGTGGAAACAGATAGATACGGACTGGGAGGAATCGTAACTTAAGTAAACGAGAGCTTCTTGTCGCCTCTACGAGATGACTCGATCATAATACCAATTTTCGCATTATTCACATTTGGCGGATCTATGCATGAGTCTTTTGACTGGATTAATCATCATCTATCTCGAAGTGACTAGGTTTAATTGATACCAGGTGATTTCCCCTCTTTTGCGCCACTCTTACCTTTTTCTTTCCTTTTCATATAAATACCCCAAAAGCCCATATGTATCCTTATTACCCTCATCAAAAAATCCACGGATAAACTTCCCTTGCTCTGTGCATCTCACGAACACACATTGATCCCCATTGTCAGGTCTTCGAGATCACCAAATGAAACATCATTTCAACCGCTATATCTTCTTGCATTCGCATAGCCATATGAAGCAGGCAGGATCATTTCGAACTTCCCATAAAATTGGTTCTGCTTTTGACGTGGTGATTTGCACAGTGACGTGAGCTTTCCAGTGATTGAGCTGACCATGATTCGTATTCAACTGCTGCCGAATAAACAAGAGTATACCACTATTGCACGTGCCTCTCAGTTTTGTATTTCGCATCCTGTTATATTGGTGACGGGCTTGTTCCAAATACAAGGAAACAAAAGCCCCGATATGCCCACCAATACCATTTCCTAGCCATCCACAAAAAACAAACTCCCAATCAGAAATTCACTCACTAGATATCTTACTACCACCCCCCCTCCCCCATCCTATCCAAACTCAACCCCACAAACCCCAATAAATAAATACGCAAACCCCACCCTCTCTCGCACAAAACAAATCTGGAGCTCTCTGCCGTGTTGGCCTCTTTCCATTGCGCATTCTGCATTCTGCATTCCAAGTTCTCCATACACCCTTGGGTTTGTCCTTTCATCGGGCAGTGGTAATTTATTCTTCCATAAAGTCAGTCAGATTATGTTTCTATCATTTTCTGGGCATTTATTTTGAAGATTTGGAGATGATGTTGAGTTTTTTAGAAGGAGGTTGGTGGTTGGAGGTGAGCAGTTGGAGTGATTTTGTGGGTCTTTGGGGGGAGGGGTGGTTATTCACTCGCGAGAAGAATCTATTGATAGATTTGAGAACGCACATTTTATTACTGGAGTAAGAATCGACATGAATCAAAAATTATTCAAAAACTGACCTGCACTGAATTCCACAACTCAAGCAAGCAGCAAGTATAAAAAGCATAGCTTTCTTCTCTTATGGATACCTCAGCACTATAATCTACACTCTCCCAACCCTCTCATCCCACACCACAATTCCCAGCTCCACAACCAACCTCCTCCCATCAAACCCCGCATGCTCAAAGCCGCTCATAGGCCCCTCCACTCCCTATCGCTTTCCCCTTCCCCTTCCCCTTACTCTTCCTCTCCAAAATCCACCTCGGCGTCAAGCGTGCAGCGATCCCCGGATGCAGTCGAAAATACTCCTTTTCACAAGCCGGACAGAGATGTTTCGGAAACAAATCTCTCACTTCTCGATTGAGTTTTACGAGACCCGGTGGACACGCGCATGTGCTTCGATTGCCGGAGCCGAGTCCCGAGTGGTAGACTCCACAGCTGTTACCGTGGGCTACTTTGTGGGGACAGAGTTTGAATCCGTAGAGGAATTCGGGGGGTGGAGATTCTGTAGACATGTGTTTTTCTTTTTACTTTGGAGGTTTGGGGGTTGGGGTAGAGAGTGGTGATGAGTTTGTGTTTGATTTTATTGGAATGGCTGTTGGTAGATACTTATCTTTATAGAAGACAGGTCGATCATGCGAATCCGACTTCTGGTACATATCATTCAGTGTTGATGTTTTCAGACAGATGTTTAAATTTCCTAGGTGATGATTGTGCTACAGTTGTGAATGTTTTGGTGCCCCACTTATTCACTCCCCTAAATTTCAATCCTCGCTAAATGCTTGGCTCTCTTCCTCACTTATTGAAGCCAATCATTCATTCGGATACGACGTATAGAATGAAAGAAATACAGGTGACGGTTTTCATAAACATGAGCTCTTTCAACCCTAGAGAAGGGATTGGTTATTCAGAGCAGTTGCGACGTAAATAATCGTCATTGGTAAAGTGATATGTAAGAGAAAATCATATATGTATATTATCTCCGGTAAAAGGTAGGCCCATGCCGACTAAGTTTTAGTTATTAATCGCCACTCGTAGTCTTCTCAATATGCCAAATACCTGTTGTGTATATAGCTTCTATGTACGCGACTAGCATAGATTCGATACTTGTTGATGTATTCTGGTACAGAGTTGCATCCACTGGCCCCGTGAAATATCCTAAGGATTTGAATTGTTGGACAGTAGAATGCCATGATTCCAGATTAAAATGAAAGACTGAATTGATCATGAAAGCAAGTGGTTCTCTCTTCAACAGATACCTATCTGAATTGCATCCTCAACTAGCTTTGTAGTACTTGAGCTGTCCGCGTAGAGTCACAAATACTCATCGGTAGTGAATCGCATACTTAATCCCACAAAACTCTCGTTATCTTAAAGCTTTCAGTTTGATCTTTGAGAGCAAGGCTCGTCCTCTCCATGGCAGTGAAAATCGCAATTTGGGAACGCTCTTGGATCTTGAGGAGCAAAACCTGGAGCATCTGATCTCATCAGATTGAGAAAGTCGATAGTTAAATCCTGGTGGAGGCTCATGGCTGTTGCCATATCCTCAGTTGTCCAAAAATTTCGAATATCTTCAGAGTTGTATTCAACGAAAATATAATACATGCAGTGACACATAAGCTTTCGAAGAGGAGAGTCTTTTGGTGTCATTTGGTATACATCGCTGACCAAACTTACCCTGGGGAATCTGTTAGACTTCTCATATGTATTTTTGTATGTGTCGAGAACAAGATCCATGAGCTCAGGCAAGCATAGCTTATCCGCGAAACTATACAGCGATAGTAGGTTCAGGTCATGCTCAATCTTTTCTAATGAGGTAGAAGCATTCAGGACTCGCAAAGTACCAAAATATATCCAACCCATGAAAAAATCAAAACATTTTGGATCATCTTCTGGAAAGAATGCTTTACCCTCCAATCCCTCGACGAAACCACTTGAAAACATTTTTCGGAAATATGGCACTTTATCACAAAGTATACCTCGATGGACTCGGAAGAGCTTCTTCTGTGGTCCCACGTGAATATCAACTATTTCTGATCCCATAATCCTAACGCACAGTTAGCAAGCCATGATTCAAGTGACAGAATAAATATTAACTTACTCAAGAAATTCAGGAAGATCACCTCGAGATTTCCTCAAGGATATAGCTTCTGTTCTCTTCTGCTCTGCCACATCTCGGTCTGTTTTAGCTTTGGCGAGGGCAATCCCACTCTTTATAGTTGAGGGAGAACTTTTTACATCATCGTTTTTTTCTGAAGATGAAGACGAATGTGAGCATGTGCTTTGCTGATCTACCTCGATCGGAGATGTGAAAATAACCGACATATCGGTTCGTTTTTCCTTCAAGCCTAGTCGTAGTTAAAGAGTTTCGTTATGTCAACGGTGGAAAGACAGTTGGGTCGTAATGACAAATTCCAGATCTGAATTGAGTATTGATTACTCGCAGAACAATTAATAAACAACTCAAATAGTTGTGTTTGGTGTGGTGATAAGACTTGTCACAGTAAAAATTGGTTCATCTTGAGATTTGAATTCAGGAAAGATTTGAAGAGGCTATTTATAAGTTTCGCTATTGATTATACACGGCAGCCACGTGTGATTCAAATTAGCCCGTACATTGCCCCAAGCAGTTGAATGGCCGTAAGGTCGTTAGCCTACCTACCGTAGTATTCTTCGCTAGAGGGGTAGTATCAATATATAAGGATTGCTTCTTCCTGTTCATAGCTAGATCTTTAGACTGAATAAAATATTGACAATCGGGACCAACATGATAGCTGCTGCTGCGTTGAACATTCTCTCCTTGTGCAAGCAGAAAACATCAGAGAAGGAAGATCAGAGTACTATCGGAGGGATCAGAGAGGTAGATCACGCCGAGATGTGTGCATACTATGCCAAGGTATTATCTGAAAGATCTACCGAGGGTCAACACTGAGTTAAAAAAAAATGTCCCCAGACCTAACTATCGGCAAAGGCTGACTATTTTTGAGGTTTATAGATTCGGAAATGGTTGATATCCACGTTGGAAAGGATGAGGGTTCGGGTCACTTCCAGCTCCACAAATCGATTCTCTGTGAAAAAGTTCCCTACTTCGAAAAGATGTTCAATGGAAATTTTGAAGAGGGCACAACTAACTCCGCAACTCTACCCGAGGATGATCCCAAAGCTTTCAACATACTTGTTTCCGTAAGTACTCTTTCCTGAACTGTGATTTAACCACACCTACTCCCCTCTACCTTCTGCAAAAGAGAGAACTACTTGCAGATGATCATAGTTCTGCCATGAATCAAAGTGCTATTACAATAAGCAGAGATATCACGTTGTTTGTATTATCATTCCTGTGTTGCGTACTGATGGCTTGTTCAATATAGTGGATTTACTCAGACCAAGTGTTCCCGGTGGGACTAAGAGAGAATCAAGAGAAATGGTGCGTTGGAAAACTATATTTGTTAGCAGACAAGCTCTGTCTTCCTGACTTGATGGACCGAATATTAGACGAGTTTACATTCAACATGGAGAGGGATAATTGGTTGCCGGTTATTATTATGGACATTCCACTCAGCGTTGAGAGTCTCTACAAATGCTGTCCTCGCGAGAATTGTGGGATGTTTCGACTCCTTGTCTCTCTGATGTGCTTTCTACTATTAGAAACGTACAAGGCACATTATCTGAAGAAGTGGCCAACAGAGGAGATTGACTCGTTTCTCACATGCCACGACGACTTGAGACATGCGGTTTTCAAGATGATGAGGACCAAACGTGAGCAAACAACTTTGAAAGAGCAGTTTTTGAAACCAGGATGCCGGGTTCATGAACATGGAGAGGACCAGCCTTGTTCTCAGCTCTACAGAAGAGCAAACAAGCAAACGGAGCAAGGTTAGTGAGCAATGATTAAGAACACATATCTCGGGTAGTAGATAGCAAATACGCTGGGAGTGGGCCTTCTTGTAGTCTCCAAGTCGTGGAGCAAAGACAGATTAACAGCTCGACGATCGACAGCTAAATACTAGATAATCAATAATAAGAAAGATTGATCCCTCTTTTGAGACTTTCGTTGATATACATTCATTGCTTTGACAGCTTCTGTTTGACAGTTTATGTTTTCGCAACGTTGGTTCCAGCATATATCTGAGATACGAATTGACATCAAGTGAAGTGAAGTGAAGTGAAGCTTGGAGACCCTCGAGAGACCCTCCCAAAATAAAGTGCAAGCTTGGACCGGCCAAGCCGGAAGCGGCGTTCACGTGACCGTAGATCATCTCCCCGCCATCTTCCATTACATTACTACGATTTCTGATCATCAATAGTAGTAGGTCGAAACCTCAATTCTTCGACACAATTGATGTATATAATGTGAAGTTTCCTACATCTAATACAATTCATCATCTTACCGTCCCAAGGTCCCGATCTTCTCTTCCCTACTCGTATATGCACAAGAATCCCATGCAAAAGGCGAATTAACTCCGACATCCGCTCTATCCTGAAATGACGTAACATGGATATCATTTCATTGATAGCTACCCCTGTGCATTGGGCTAGAATTTCTCGGGAGCGACCAAAACCAACACAGGGTAACAGGGACGAAAGCTTATCAAGGAACATCGGCACCACCATTTGACTTGACGTCTCTACTACCAAAATAACTTTCAAGGACCACTCATTTATTGTTCCTTTTCCAAGTTTCTGTTCACAAGAATTTGTGTTTAATACTTTGCTCTTGCTCTTGCTCTTGCTCTTGCTCTTGCTCTCATCCAGTCTTCTATACTTCATCAATACACAGACTTCTTGCGATTGTGAGGCTATTGTCAATTTACGAGTGAAAGAGCAGCTGCGATAAGGAATTCCACCCAAACCCTACACAAAACATCACCAAGACACAACCAATTCTCCCCAAACCAACCAATTGATCTCTCTCAAAATGCCTTCTCTCGAAAAAGCTCTCCCGCAACCTAAGATTGAGCTATACAGTGGAAAATACTTCGCAGCTTGTGGACTTGGTGGTATAATTGGTATGACCCCTCTTATCTACCCCTCCATGAACCATCTCTCATCCTCAATTCCTCTTCCGGATCTTCCGCAACTAACAATCTCTTCCTCTCAGCCTGTGGCCCAACTCATACTGCCGTCACCCCGCTCGATCTTGTAAAATGTCGTCGTCAAGTCGACTCCAAACTTTATACCTCCAACCTTAACGCCTGGTCCAAAATCTACCGTGCCGAAGGTCTTCGCGGAGTCTTCTTCGGATGGTCTCCTACATTCGTGGGATACTGTTTCCAGGGTGGTGGAAAATACGGTTTCTATGAAGTATTCAAATATCTATATGGCGAGAAATTGTTCCCTCACGCAAATCAAACAGCAATCTTCTTGGGTGCTAGTGCTAGTGCGGAGTTTTTGGCAGACATGGCACTTTGTCCATTTGAAGCTATCAAGGTCAGGATGCAAACTACTTTGCCGCCTTTTGCAAACAGTTTGAGAGAGGGAATGTCAAAGGTTATTAAAGAGGAGGGATACGGAGGGTAAGTTGGCTCTCTCCTTCCAAGAGATCTCTTGGGATTTGGAAACGTATGCTAATTGCCTAAAATAGACTCTACAAAGGACTCTATCCTCTCTGGGGTCGACAAATCCCTTACACAATGGTGAAATTTGCAACCTTCGAAACCACCGTCAACAAAATCTACGCTTATTTGGGGAAACCTAAATCCTCTTATTCCGGTCTCCAACAAACTGGAGTTTCTTTCCTCGGTGGTTATATTGCTGGTATTGGTTGCGCTGTTATCTCTCATCCAGCAGATGTTATGGTCTCGAAACTTAACAGTGATAGAAAAGCCGGAGAAGGAGCTGGAAAGGCTATGACGAGGATTTATGGAAACATTGGATTTGGAGGTCTTTGGAATGGCTTACCTGTTAGAATTGTAATGATTGGAACATTAACAGCATTCCAATGGTTGATTTATGATAGTTTCAAGGTAGCATTGGGCTTACCTACTACAGGAGGTCATTAGATTAGATGGTGTTGGGTGAAAAATAGCTGGAAAGGAATTGGGAGATGGCGATTTGGGGATACGGAGTCAGCCGGATGGATTGGTTTGGGCTCTTTAATGAGATATTAATGAATGAAATGATTTATTTAAAATGTTTTCTAACATTCAATTACGGATATCTTGGATGGAATAGACGTGTAGCTCACGTACTGGTGGCACGCGGCTCTGAAACCGGAACACCTAAGGAGGGGGTCTCAACGAGTTGAAGACTACAATTGTTCTCTACACATCTGTGGTAACACAACAGTATTACTTTCGTACTTATTCTCTTTCTCAAAGCTTTTCCTCTGGTATCAATTGGGGCACACACCTTCGTTCACCGACGATTGTTTCATGAAGGGTGAAAAGGAGGAATTTCAAGTAAGTCGACCCAATTACTCAGACTATATGATATAGGGGATTTGAAACAAGGACTCTTCTAATCCTTGTTATATGTAGAATAGTTTCTATAAAACTCAACAAAAACAACCTCTCTATCGTTGATCGGCTCGGTATTATCCTCCTCCTTCTAAATAAATGTATGTATTGGTTTTGTGGATGGCTGTGTGTTATCTTCCTATTCTTGACCCGCGGAAAGGAACATACTTCCACAGTAGCCACGTGTTTTCCTTGATGGTGAGTCCTCGAGGCAGAAGGTATATAACTAACTTCCGACTTGTATGAGAGTCAAAAGTAGAGGCTATCATTTCTCCGATAAAATTCAACGTTCTCTTAAAGACGACGATCTAATTGAACTCTTAGAAGTTAGGTATGTCGAAAGTATTCGATTGGAAATCAAACTCATACCTACTAGGTAGATGGTTTGTTCATTTCAGCCTTGTCATCCGGTTCCTTCCTATGTCATCTTGAATTTTCTGTCAGCCCAATCCAGTTCCCATGCTTCATTCCTTCTTCACGAGCGGCCATTTACTTATATAGGTATCTAGATAACGTGAAATGGACACCTATGTAATATTGCGCATTAGCATCAACGATTGTCGTATACTTACATATATGGTCATTTCTGGCGCTTTCAAATTTCTTGAATAACCGCAATATCCATGCATAGAATCACGAAGGACTACTGGCAGCGAAGATTTGCATACTATTTATCTGCAGTACGGGAGCTTTTCATACTTCGAGCGTCGATTGCAGTACTGCGCAATATTCTGCATGTTCGGCGATGAATCTAAAAGGAAGCGACGTGTGAGGAAAATCCTTATCCTCTTCTTCTCGTAGCATGTTTGTCTGGTATGTATAGTCAGCTAAATTGTGTTTCATCTTAGCTTGTTCTCTAGATTTGTCTAGTTGTTGAGATGCGTCATTAAAGGAATTTTCCATTTCTACATTCACGTTGTTCACAAATAAGACACTACTCAATAGAAGATCTCCAGACATATGAGGACAATTCAAATGATTCGATGGTGTCAAAATGTATACATCTTTGCGCGGTTGATGATGGAGATCCATTTAGTAGGTCCGACTTTGGTGAGGTCTGTATGCTTTCACTTCATACTATAATGATAACGGCGCCATCCTCAAGTCCGTCAAAATGACGTTTCGATTTCTATGGCGTGATATTTGACCTTGGAAGTTATTGAGACTTGTCATCTATCAGTACCGACTAACCAAATAAAGCATAATCGACCCCGCCAAACCGTTGAAAGTCGTACATATGACAGCACGCCTTAACGTTCGTCGACCTTTTTCATAAACTATACCTATTCAGAGCATTGACTAGTTTATAGTGCAACTATCTTCCAATGTTTCATCGTTTGGTATACCACTAGATGAAGATTTCTCTCACTGATCAACTGTTAGATTCCATCTTAGTATTACTGAAGGGGTGATCTCTCCTCAATCGAGTTTACGTTGAAGCTAAAGCTGTCAAAATGTCTAATCAAGTGTCAACGGTTTCAACACTAAGTTCTATGGGAAATGACACGTATATATAGTTGAAAATTCCCTCAATCTGAAAAGATTCTCTCTCTATTTTTTCCTAACAATCATCACTCAACTCAGGAAAACAATTTCATTATTGCATATTGGTTTTCCTGCCTCATACCATTATCAACTTCGAGAATTCAGATTCTACATCAACAGTCCATCCACATCATCTTATTCTCATCTTCAACAGCTACAACACACAAGACCATCACCATGGCCATATCAACAAGCATCGCAGTTGGACTAGCCAGCGCCGTTGGACAGGCAACTAGCTTTACTCTCTTCATATATTTCAGTCCTCCAAATCTTTTGCATAAATCTCTATCGATTCTTCTCACTGACGGGGAATTATGTTGGTACCAAGGTCATCAATTTTGTGCTATCTTGTCTTTCTTCTTTACATTCATATTCAGTATGAGTGTCATACCACGTGTATTGAGAATCAGGGGTGAGAAAGGCGACCGAAGCGAACACGAAGACGCATTGGAGGCGAAGACAAAAGATAAGACAGAAGAGGAACCAAAGACGACCAAAATGGAAAGCGAAAAGAATAGAATCAAAGAAGCGAGATCCTCAAAAATCCAACAATCCTCTGAGGAAGTGAAAGAGACAGACAAACCCTCCAATTATGACGAGCTTGTGAAAATACGTGTGGAACTTGTCAATACCAAAATCGCATTAGAGAAGGAGCAAGAACGAGTAAACCGCATCGAACAAGTGATGGAGTCGCTTCAGGCACAAGTTGGTGTCTTGCAAGCCAGATTGACAGTTAAAGATGCAGAAGCTAAGAATGAACGCAAAATGGTAGAGGCGATGGAGGAGGATCGCGAGGGACGAGCTGATCTTTTGGAAACGGGAATGATGACGCTAGAGGCAAAAATTGAGGAAGTTTTAGAGAGGTTGGATGAGAATGATAAGAGTCATGAGGCAATCGGAGAGTGGGTTGAGAAATTCAATAGCGAAGGAGCAAAGACCAAGGGGGAGCTCAAGAGATTCGATCGTGTTGATAAAGAGATCAATGGAGTGTATCGTCATTTGAGAAAGGAAGTCCGTAAAATTCAGGAAACCGCAAAAGATAATTTCGAGGAGCTTAGGGCAGAAGTGGAGGCCGTTGAGAAACATTGGATGGAGGAGTTGCAGAGGATAGATGATAATAGACAAAGTAGAGAGTGGGATCTCAGAGGGGAGATTAAAACTGAAATCAAAAATGATTTGAGAAGAGAACAGGAGATAAAGGAGATTGATGAGTTGTGGGAAAAGAGATGGGGTCCAGGAGGGGTTACCGAGGAACAATTGATAGCATACCATGAAGCTCAAGATAAGATGGAGGCGGAAGTCTCAAATATAGAGCGCTCCTCGCACGCAGACGCCGAGGCTGTAGAGACCAGAGTCAAGCAAAAGATGGTAGAAAATCTGGATGGCGAAAAGAAGCAAGAAGCAGATCCACTGGTCGAAAGTGAGACGCCGATTCAAGAGAAAAAATATCCTTCTCACAAGGCTATGGAACATGCTATGCATTCCTCCCTCGATCAAGAAAGAGATGCGGAAATGAAAGATGTCGAGCAAGGGACAGATGGAGTCATGGAAGATATCACGCATGAACTCGAGGACGGAGCTGAGGTTGAGGAGAAAGGCGATATTTTAGACGAGGAGTGGACTGAGCTTCGATATTAGAAAGCGTTCTGGAAGTTTGTGGAGTCTGGGGGTTTATGGGAGTCATGGGAGTCATGGGAGTTGAGGGTTATGAGGGTTATGAGGGTTATGAGGGTTATGAGGGTTATGAGGGTTATGAGGGTTATGAGGGTTATGAGGGTTATGAGGGTTATGAGGGTTATGAGGGTTATGAGGGTTATGAGGGTTATGAGGGTTATGAGGGTTATGAGGGTTATGAGGGTTATGAGGGTTATGAGTGGTCTGGGGAATTATGGGATTTACGGGCACTATGGAAAATTATAGAATTTACGAGAGCTATGGAAGTCATGGGATTTACGGGAATTATGCAAGGCATGAAAAATTAAAGGAGTTATGGAAATTATGGGAGTTTTAGGAATCATGAAACTCATGGGAGATATGAGAGTCATGAGAGTTTCGGGACATTTGGAGTCATGAGTATCATCGATATATACCCAAGGGAATCTCTTATTATGCGTTCTGGATGAACACAATATAATAATTAGACAATCCAAAAGATAAAAAAAGTCATCTTAGGTACATATAAAAGATCAGCAAAAGATCAAAAAAAGATTAAAATATTACCACCAAAGAAAAAAAAAATTCTAACCACAATATAACCCCTATCAAAGTAACTCTACTCGAGTGAGTATAAAAGTGAAAATGTAAAGAACAAACAACGAACTGAAGAATTTCCATTCCGCATAACCTTACCAAGATGAATATACTTGACGTATGGATCTCACAGGTAGGTAAATTTTTACTTAGTACAGGCTAAGTATTTATCAAGAGTGAGGAAGGAATACTCTCCAAACCGTTCACAATAAACATCAATATACATACGATTCAACTCGTATTCTAGCATCCCCTTATAGAATGGTACTTTCGGATACTAAGGTTGGAATGAGTGAGTGGGTCAAGATCTCAGATAAGAAGGAAAAGAGAAGTAAGGAGCGAATATTAGGATTTATGTATGAAGTTGAGACGGCTAGGTAGGTATATATGAGTTAAGGATTTAATATGGTGAAGTGAAATTATGGAGGTCGTTTCATTGATCCCACAATCATGGAAGATGTAAATGATACAATGTGAGTGAATGCCTGGTGATGTTGAAGTCTGACTTGGCCATCAACATTTGAGGAGTGGGATTATAGGTGGTATAAAGTAAGGTTTTATGATTGAGTGGATCACATCTTTAAAGAAACGCTGACTACGCTGATTTCATCTTGGGACCATAATATATAGAGCAAAAAAAGTTGAGATTGTAAGTATAGCTAAGCTATATATCCATTGAAATATCATATCGTCATAACCCATATCCGTCCGTCCATCCATTCCGTTCCCAATTACCGTCCGAAGCTATTTATCTAGCCATTGTATTCTATGCTTTATTGCAGAACACATTCTTTCATTCCAACTCCAAACGCCTTAGATGTCAATTCCATCAACAACAATACCCTTCTTCCATTCATACTCCATAAACTTAGCAATCTCACTAGCAGTCTCTTCATTGACCATAACGCTGACAAGATACAAACTAGCATCAAGTCCACATGTAATGGCTCCAGTGGTGATGACTCGAAGACCACCAAGACGTAAAGCAGCTCTACGAGCATTACTTTCACGACGATTGTTTGATTCCTTCCAAGCATTGGAGCCCTTACGAGCATTTGATGGACGTCTAGCATCAGACTTGCGACGAACATATTGACTCTCCTCTGGAGAATCAATATCAAATCGAAGGTTATTCACCACATATCTCTCCTCAACAACATCACAACGTTCTGCCAAGTCTCTTTGTGCCGCCTCACTGTTGATGTTTTCGAATTTGGCGAAGTAGTCAGGGTGAGTGGTAGCTGAAAGACCGTGAAGAATACCTTGTTGAGCAAGGAAGAGAGAACCAGTGCAGATGGATAGAAGTGTGCGTTCCTTCTCAGGATGTTTCTTCTGCAAATCAGAGAAAGCTCTGATGAGACCAAGAGGTTCAGCTTTGTTCTTGAGGACTTGATCAGATCCACCACCTGGAACGATGAGGATGTCGTATTGTGAAAGAGTGGCATAAGCGTCTTTGTAATTGAAGTGAGCACGGAATGCAGCTCCTTGATTGGAGATGGTAAATTCCTCGGCAGCAACGAACTTGCAATCGAATGCCTTGGATTCTGTAACGAAAGAGTTGAAGGTTAGCAATTGAACAAGCGGTGATGGTCAAAAGTAAAACATGAACAACAAACAAAGAGTAGTTCACTCGACCTCAAGTATATTCAATCATAAGAGTAAATGAATCAAACTCACTTGGATCATTAACATCATGCTGAGCACGGCTAAGGACTTCAAGGGGACCGATGAAATCCAAAGCATCCATGCCAGCATGAAGTGTGAATAACACTTTGATGATAGGAATTTCTGGTGTTGACATGATTGCGACTGAAGAGGTATATCAAAACGTTATGATGTTGAATTGTTCAAGTGGTTGAAGTGGTTGATGAAAAGTTGAAGAAGATGATTGACTTGATGAAAGATTGATATTCAGATTGAATGGATGATGAGGGGGAAGAAGAGGTTATAAAGTATTGAAAACAAGGTCAGGTCGTACGAGCAAGCAAAAGATCACCATATTCCTCACGTGTTGGATCGAAATGCGGGGTAGCTATGAGGAGGACAATCTACTTTTCCTTTTATGGATTAGTCTCTGGATCGGACAATGCGGGGAATTTACCCCTGTCTCCTTCTCCTTCTCTCTGCCCCTCCTTTTCTTTTTCTCTAGCTACATGTCACACGCGACCATTCCAAGCATTCCGAACCTTTGATGATATGTCATTAAGCATTTAAGCATTAACAAAGATCGAGAATCTTTACTCCATTCATACCTCAAAGCAGCCAAAAATGAAGATCAATTGACAGTTACCACCGACTTGAGAATATGACGATGACAGACCCACCCAATCATACCACAATCTGAGATGATTCCATGGCATGATTGGGCAATTGAAACGCGTATTCCATTGGCTTTTTAAGGTTCAAGCTCATGTAGAGAGCTATAATAATTCCCTCAATTTATGGATCTTTACTATCGTATGAGCGTATCAAAACGCTATGGGCCATCGCGTGTTGGTAGCATCGACCGATTGATGAAATGCTTGGCGAAGTCATGATTGTGTTGGATCATTGGCCAGAATCACTAATAAGGTTGAGTAGTTGTTGCCGATTGAGCTACTCTCTCAATTCATTTGGAGGATCTCCGAGATATCAAGAGTCTTTCCATTTTCATTGAATATGAATAGATGATAACCTCGATATGTCCACGGATTGGAGCATAGAAAACTCGCAACTATTCGATGTAACGTCGAGTCATGGGTTCGAAACCAGACGGTCACGACGGTATTGTGATAGCCAATTCATTTAATACGGAGATCCCTTCACCCACTTTCCATTTGTGCATTGATTGACGACATGTTCAATGTCTCTGAAGCTTCATCTTCTGAATGAAGCATGCAGATATCACGCCAGTAACACATTATGTTTTACTGGAAATTGTGCAGAATCATGTGACCTGTTTCTGGCTTTCGTCGACCAAATAGTAACAAGGGCGATGGTTTCCACAAATTCTAACCAATTGCTTGATTAACATTGAAGCATCCATGGAAAGTCTCTATGGTATGAATTATCTCTGAGCCCTACACCTCAAAGAGCCCAGAACAATGGGAAGCCTCATTGTGTCAATGTGAGTTTATGAAGTCATCAACTTGGCTTCTAGGATACATGAGCTCTGGAGAGTCGAGAAAAGAACCTGGGTATGTCGATGGTGGAAGTTATGGTAGGAAATCAATTAAATAATTAATTTAGTTTGATATTGATCTATTTAACGAAGTGCAGGTCTTCAAAAAATGACATCTTCCCCGTCTTGCTGAAATAGATACACACTCACAGTCTTCAAGACCTCGCTCCCCTGCCTCTCCAGGCAAATAACTGTCTCGGCGAATCTCCTTTCCATTTAACTATTCACGGCGAATCGGCCCGTCCCTTAGCCATACTACCATAAAGTCCCAACTTCATTCTCCCTCGCCTCCCCATTTTTACCGAGCGATCATGCAAAGACAAACAACGGGACAGACCCTCGTTGTGCATAAATAAAGTCAAGGTAGACGGAACTAAGTATCCAAGGCAATATTGCTGCCGGAAAGAGAACTCTCAACGCAACCATCGCCTTTGGTTTCATTGAATTGGTTCTGTTGAAGTGCTGGTCTTCTGACTAGAGCGATCAAGGACCTGGGTTAGTAAACCCGAAGTAGAAGAAGCCTGAGCTGAGAAGTCCTTCTAAAATCGTTACTATCTTCGAGAACTGATGTGTAGATTTTTCGCCTTCTGCAGATACATATTCGGGATGTGAAAATTGAGAAGGCTTTTTATTCAAGAGAGACTCCAACATTCCCGTATTCCGTATTGGAAATTTTGATTTTCTTCTAAAAATCACCTTTTGATACCCAATTGTATGACATGAGGTACGTATTGAATGTCAAAGACATTCGTAGATAATCTAGACAAGAAAAGCTTCATGTGTTTTTCTTTTCTTTTCTTTTTCTTCTGGACCTGGATCATAAAGCTTGAATGCATATATACACTTTGTGCTTGAATCAACACATCAAAACAATTTACGACATGTGGATAATTGAGGAAAATAAACTGCTTTTCACGTGCAAACACCCACGGATTGAACGCTGGCAAAGTATGTGAACCAGAACTCTCATTATCGAGTACTTCTAATTTTTATTGAAGTCTCTATACCCAAAAATCCGCTTTTATATGCCTACCTCATATCGTAGAAAGGAACGAATTCAGAAACCCTCGCTCTAGGTCGAGTAGGTCCTCTAAATACCCCTCGAGATGGAACAGCAAATTTGCCGAGTGAGGTGATTTTAGGAAAGGTGCTAAATGCCTTTCTTCCTCGAATCTTTCTGATATTCTTTTGTCCTTACTGGTAAAAAATGACGAATACCCAGGTAATACCCTATTGCCTTTTCATAGGGTGTGGAAATTCGCGGCAGGACTAAATTCCTACGATAGCCCCAGCCATGGTATTGCTTGGTAGAAACCGCCTCTCGGTGACACAAAAAGGTATATGAGTCGCCAAGCAAGAGAGGTTCCGAATAGGTGGGTCGAATCAGAAGCGTCATTATTGGCGGCATTGTCGTTCATCGTTATAAATGGTGGCGAGGACCGAAGTACACGGCGTTTCTCATTAGTGCACCTTTTATTCAGACCAATTCCATTTCTCCCCTCTCAACATGCTCTTTGATATCCGACCATCTTGCAATCACAACTTCTCCTCTCCCAACATCTTTGACATCATCACCGTCTCTCCCTCTTCCCAAAACAGATATGCTACCACCATCACCAGTAAATTCTTCATAACTTCCCGTACCTCTGGCAAATACCGCTGTATCTTCATCCGGTCCACTGATCATAGAAATACCTCCAGCTTGATCATTCAAATTCTGTAGTGTGCTCGGAAAACTTCCCAGAAAACTCGACAGGTAATGGTTATGTAGTAATTGTTGATGTCTCGTGGCATACGCAATTTCGGTTTCCGATAATCGTGATCGAAGGTCTTCGTTGCTCAGATAGTGTAAAGTATGCGCATCAATCTACAATATACAAGTAAGCAAATGCGCATCCAATTGTGCATGTTTTGGGGCATACCTTTGCGATTCTGGCTCTGACCAATCCTCTGATTAGATACTTCCACCTCTCCAACTCAGTTTGCAAACAAATAAGACCAAAATTGGTCTTCGGATCCATATCTCCAGTTAATTCCTCCACCTTCTCGATTTGCTTCTTGATTCGTTCTGTAACTCGTTCGACAAGATTGTTGGGAGGCCATCTATTATCTCAGCAGATGTCAGTCCCGATTGTAATAAGGATATCGTAGGACGCTCGAGGTCGTCGCATGTGGTGAAAAATGGGTTAGAACCAACGGTAGAATCTCTGGAGCTCCACGCTCATTAATCCAAGCTCTTGTTAAAGCTTGTAAGTCTGCCTCGGGTGTATTTGCATTTCTGGGTCGCAATGCGTCCTCGAAAGGATCGTTGAGAAATTCATCGATATCCATTATTGCAGAAGAGATGAAATTGGGGAATAAAAGGGGGACTTCTTGTATTTGTATATAATAATTGTGAACTATTCATGGATTGTAGAATATTTGATATTAATATCAAGCGCCAAGTCGCGGGGTCGGCGCGTTTAAACGCGTTTGATATTATGGGTCTCTAAGGCGACGGATCTTATATCACTTCTGTTGATGAATATCAAGGTTCAATGTTCGATTCATTAACTTGGTTATATACTAGGTAGTATGAGTATTATATTTTGCCATCAAGTCATTCAAGGTGTAACATAGAAGGAGCAAGATTGGAAATGAATCTGAATATTTATAACAATTATGGATTTGATAAACACATCCTCGAGACATTATAGACAAAAAGGTCCAGGCTTTGACTCCAAAAATTGCGGAGCTCAGAAATCCATAATTCATTCGCTTACCTAATCAGACCCAGAAAGATCTCGAGACCCTCAAGAAAATGAAATGGCCAAAAAAGATGAATATATCTTTCCTCCCTTTGCGATACAAAATCCAGTCGAAAAAATGCAAAAAAATTGGTAGCTTCTCTTTGATTGAGCGTGTCATCCTTAGTGCAGGGGCCATGCTAATCTTCTCTGTATCGTTTCAAATTGACCACTATTGAAATTGTTAGTTTAGATGTTGATTGCGGAAGAATCGGTAAATACTTACAATGCCCGAAGGCGAAGTAATTTGTTACATTTAAATTTATATAGTACCGCAACTGTCCCAATATCAGGCTAATAATTTTCTGCAACCACAAAAAAAAGGTTTCCACCACAATAAGCAAAAGATGATAATGAAGTTCATTTCTGCCATCGCACTTTCCACTTGATGAATGTTTCGGTGAACCTCCAAGCATTTTCTCGTCGCAAATATTATTCCATGCTTTATTATCGAATGCTGTAAATGACTAGATCGATTTTGTTGGATTCTCGCACAAGTAATGGTGGGTTTTTGCAACGATTGCGTTTCTATCACATCAACTTCTGCATTCGAGTGATTCAACTTACATACATTTGATTGGCAGACAGTTGCCGACAGATTTCCCCTTTTCATGAAACCCAATTGCCATTATAGTCTGTAGGATAGGCCATGTTGGTACACGCTTCTCTTCATGCGACAGACTTCTCTGCTTGATCTTGACCAGGGAGTTTTCGCTGGGTCGTTGCTTCTAAATCTCCATTCAACCGTTGAATGGTGACTTGAAGTATTCCAATGGAGGCGGCCGATTGACAGCTTCAAAGCCTCGAAACATCATGGTCCTGTGCAAAATATAAGTAGGTTCCTAGCTTATCTCTGGAAATAATTTGTGGTCATGTTGGAGGTGGGGTAGTAACCCCGCGTTAGGGTTAGATGTGGGTTTGAAGTAACCGCCTCCAGACCGCATGGGAAATCATGTCTAGCATTTCCATTATCATTTACCCTCTCAATAATCTTCAAGATATATGGTTATCCTTTCCTCGTTGCTTCCCAGGGCTAGTCGTGGTATAGTCCCAATCAAAGATGAAGTCTCATCATGGATACAACTTTATTGTTGGAATTACCGCTCAAAGTCTTGGCGAATCGTGGGCAAATAATGAACTCTATACAGACGTTCTATCATCGATAGGGCTGAATACGCTATCGCCGGCTCTTCATCTTGTTTGTCGTTTAGTTGGACCTCGAACAATATGTGGACCTATTGGCAAAGGTGAGCTGGAATGGTTGATGGTTTGTTTGTGATTTCGATCATATCGATGCATTATACAAATTGGATTGGAACGGTGCGTTACTTTTCATTCAACCCAGAGTGGGATATCAACGATGTGACATTTAGTGGAATGAAGAATCGAACGTTTACGTTGCAGTGAATTTGAAGTAATAGTGAGTAATATATTGCTTGGAGTCAGAATATTAGTACTCATCGCTGGGACTCATTGACACCCCATGACTGTGTTTATATTTATTAATAGTATATTTTGTTCTATTTATTCGATTATTCATACAACCAGGCTTCTTGAATACACCTTGTGAGGCTCGAAATTTGTCTACTTAAGCTTCGAGATCCCCTCGAATGTAAGATGTAAAGTATAAGCAAAAAAGACATTTCTATACATATATATTCTTGAACTCATCATATCTCCCTCGTTGGCATCATTAAAATCTCGAAAAACATCTCTTCTTTCTAGCAATCTAAATCACTGGGTTGTTTATCATGTCAGAACTAACTGAAAAGCAACGCAAAAAAGCTCGCCAGACCGTCAAAGCGCACGGTATATCTAAGCCTAAGGCTGTTAAAGCTTCAACGACATTGATTGGAGATGGTGGAGATAGTAGCTATATACGAAATGACAACCATCCTTCGCCACAGCCCCCTGGTATTCCTGGCACCCCTCACAATGATAGAGGTCAATCATCAACACCCGGTCCCTCTACCATTCATGATCATCCTAATTTGGCACCTCAAAACCCTTCCAGGTCAGTCCCGAGCAGTCCTCTTCGATCAAACCAGGCTCCTTCTCGATCAGCACGTTCCCAGCAGCCGGGCATGAGTGCCTCCATGGCCAGGCAATCTAGCGATACTGGTAGGCCCAGAAGCCAGGATCATACTATCTCCACCCAACACAATTCATCCAGACCTCCCTCGGCTCATTCTAGAGCTTCCTCTGGCGGCGCTCCCCCAAATGACACGGCAAGCGCCTCCCAACGTGGCTCTAGTGACTCTAGCCGTAGTCATTCCTCTACCGTGTCCTTTCGAGATCCTTTTGAATACGATAGCCCCGAGAACAAAAAGCGCCTCGGAAGGAATTGACAATGCACAATTACTAGGTTGGAAGCGAGACTTGGGTGTTTTTGTTTTGGATAGATAAAGAGGTTCAAGGAAAAGTCTAGGTTTTGGGATATATGGGTGTCATTGGTTCTTTCGTGTGTTTTTTGGGGGGGATTGCGGGTTTTCTTTTCTTATAAATAATTTTTCCTAGGAATGGGAGTCGGTTTGGGGGGGGGTGTAAAGGGGGTTATTTTCTTTGAACCGGAAGTCTTTTTTCACGTTGTTCTTTTTCGTTGCTTTATTGGGATATTGGTGGGCTAGTATATAATTCGGGGTTGGTAGAAATACTTGCGGGGTAGGAAATCACGCAGTTGGAAACAATTAGCGACTATTTGGGCGAGGAAATCTATTTTGTATGGAGCTCAACTAGTCCTTTACATGAACTCCATAGTTTTGGATCAATCAATGCTTTTACCATGCTAAATCTTTCCATTTCAATCAATGCAAAATGATTCATGTAACAGAGTCAGTAGTGATACTCATAGTAAAGGACGACAGAGTACGCGAATTGTCTATGAGAAAATGCGGGGTCATGAGGAGTTAGGAGGAAGTAAGTATTACGATACGAATATAAGCGGAGGACTTAAGGGGCGTAGCTTTAGCGAGCTATTCGTAAAAGAAAAAACAGACGGAATTTTATCATCCATGGATTTCTATAGTATCTTTATAATTTAATAATTCCTCTTAATACTATGTGAAAAAAACCTTTAAATATTATTTGAACAACAAGAAATCAATTTCTCTCACGATTTTATTGAATTTATATCAATAATTTGTAGTTGATCTTTGATTTAATTAATTTTGAAGATTTCAGTAGAGATTTAAATGATCATATCGCGCTACGTGTAAGCGAGCCCATTTTTCAGCAAGAAAGAGCCGAGAAAGCTGATTAATCATGAATAAATCTTGAAAATAAAAGTAAGCGCTAATTACAAGCGCATTAATATATATAATACAGGGGAGCGCCATCATTTTTTTTTTTCATACAATCATTAATCCCATCAGCGAAATAGGGAATTACAGAAACCGTTTTACACCGTAAAAACCAAGCT
The DNA here is from genome assembly GCF_014898535.1 of Botrytis deweyae. Taxonomy (NCBI): domain Eukaryota; kingdom Fungi; phylum Ascomycota; class Leotiomycetes; order Helotiales; family Sclerotiniaceae; genus Botrytis; species Botrytis deweyae. The sequence continues at coordinate 567,371 of NW_024066215.1, forward strand.
TTTCAATTTACCAACCTCTAAAACACGATTCGGATTTAAATATATACATTTAATAACAAGCTAAGCAAATCACATAAATTATGAAAGACCCCGCAACATCACCATGGAACATCCACATCAGTTCCTCCGACCTCAGCAAACTCAAAGCCGGTTTCGAGGCACCAGATATGGATCATAGATGGGAAATTACTCCTAAAGATGCTGATGAAAATGGAATCATGTATGTCCATATTAGTCGCAGCTGGACTGAAGAAGATCATTTTATACTTGCTGTGAAAGCGAGTGTTGAGGATGATGCGGAGATTGTGTCTATTACGTGGGATCAAAATGAGGGGGAGGTACGGAGGGGAGAGGAGTATGCGAAGAAGGAGGTGGTGGTGATTTGTAGGATGGTGTTGAATTGCGAGTTTGAGGCGCTTCCGTTTTATGATAGGAAGGTTTTGTGGGGTTCGAGGAGGTAGTTTTGAGTCTGGTGGTTGGGGTGGGGTGGTACTGCTACTGAGGAAGGATAAATCTGGGGAAAAGTTCATGGAATAGCATTGATCAATCTGAGGGCATTTCTTTATTTTGTTTTAATTTATACACATAATATGCGGAAATATCGCACGAAACTGAATTCAACAAAATAGAGTTCGCCCAATCACTTGCCCCATTTTTATCCAACATCACACTTTCCAATGGCACGATTTTACATGACTCTCACCATATAAAAGCACTCTCCTTTCCTGAAATTATTGAAATAACGGAAAAGATGGCCAATCGAGTCAACAACATGAGAAGGAGGGAGCCTCTGCTTCTTTGGTCTTACAAGCTTATGATTGAACACGGGAAATGAGGTCGTGGTATTTGACCGATATCCGGGTGGGAAAAAGAAGACGCACTGGAATGAAAACGACAACAATATGTTGTAAGAATTGACAATAAAAATTTAAATCTCTAGTTTTGTTCTACTCAGATATCCTGGACCTGTCTGATTACGGAGCAAAGAGAGATAACCCGCCCTCTGGTGAAATTCCGACTCACGTCATATTCTTCGAATTGTTCCTTGGGGATTCCTGTTTATTGCAGCCTAGTAAAAATGGAAGTCCTTTATATACCTTCGCAACGATTTCCTTTACCGACTTCTGGAGTATGGAAATAATGCTCAGGTGGCACTAGTGAATCATGAAGTCATTTACTTGCCTTCAATTCGCATTGTCGATCTTACAGAACTCTATTCACTTGTCTATTAGTCCCCTGTATGACTGCGTCTCTCTCCTCCCTTTTCTACGATCTCAATATATAAGGTTTCACTCTTCCTAATTTCTATTTCTGTACCTAGATAGGCATTCGATCTCCGAAAGCTGCCAAAACTGGCGAGAAGAACAGCCTGCGCCGATATCTCAATTTGACTTATGAGGCTACAATCCGTCAGAAGGGGAGTCTACGATCTTACTGTCACCACTTTATGAGTTGGTACTAGAGATATTAAGGATATAGAACTGAAATGACAGTGAAAAGTTATATTGGACAACGGAATAAATCATTTCCTCGAATTTCACACGACGAAATCTAAATCTCGAGGCTTAAATCCTTGAATTCACCTAAATTAATCCGATATCACTACATGGTAACCATCTGCCCAACTTCGTAAGTTTCTGTTGTGATGGACGTAAAAGCCCTTGATGCTTTAGAACAGGCTGGCAGGATGAACAACTTTTATAGAAAGCGGGTGCAGGCCATGGGTGCATATGGAGAAAGGGCTGACGGTACATTGAATGTGTGTGCATTCACCCTCTGCCGCCTTCTTCCCAGCGCACCCCTCCCCCTCCAATACCTACATGATTCACCATCAATCTTCAGCAAACAAGCATCATCTTCAGCGAAACACAAACCCCACCCCTCATCTCATACCCTCGTCCACCAGCCCAACACAAATCCAAATTCCCTTTCACGCGATATATAAGCAGATCTTCCAACCATTTTAGCTCATTAAACCGAACATAAAGAGCAAAGCCAGAAAACTATAAGGCATGACTTGTAAGTTTGAGACAAACTATTTGCCATTACTCCATTCTCAAGAGAATTGCAAGAATGGGATGGGGAATTTAAATTGTAGCCTAAAGACTATAGTGAACATGAGATAGAAGTAGAATGATAGCTTGGTCACAAATACATGACAACAAAAGTAACTATTATACAAGCGTAGAGAAATGATAGCATTATATTGGGTCCTAAATCCCGTCCAGCTCGTGTTTATTCCTCCTTCACGAACAGCCAAACACCCCGCAACTGGCTCAGAACTACAAGCAACCTTGCCAACAACTATTAGTTGCAGACCTCATAATTTCTCCCCAATCATTGTGCAGTTTGCTGTTTGAAATACAAGGAGTAGGAACATTTATATAACAATTAATAGAAAGTTTGGAAGTGTATCCCGTAGTTTTGGAGAGATTTCCATCAAACGAGAGTGAATTTATTGGACCAATTTTTTTGAAACAACTCCAAATGCTGTATGTGTAATGATTTGCGGACAATAATTGTTTTCTCAATTCGGAGACTAGATTATAATGAGGCATTGTGAAATCTTTAACAAGCTACAACTGTATTTACCATGTATCCTCCGAGTTTTTTGACCAGACTCGACGTTGAAGATATGACGATAAAAGTGATGATGACAAAAATTATAATTGTTGGTAAGATTTTCAACAAAAGTACACTTCTGTTCGTCTCTCTCATCCTTCATGATTGTTTCGACCTTACTTTACACCCCAAATCGTAGTGGACATAGAGTCTTTTGGGCACGGTAACGAAGCTAGAACTTCTTGCACGTTCTTCCGGTGTTGTCTTTTTTGGCTATTCAAGTCTACTGAGGTATCACGTCGAAGATGCCGCGCCTTTAAATGTCACAGGGCGGAATTTGTTTGCCGAGTAATAGGACGAACGCAGGAGTTATGAATTGATACTCAGATAGAGTCATTGATTCACCAACTATTTCTCAACTGTATACAGATTTCTGTCGTTCAACGCATTCACCATCTTCCCCCACATTTTCCCTTTTTTTATTTCTTTCTCAATGCTAACAAACTCTCTTATAAATTGGCTTTCTGTTCCCTCTCCTCTCTCTGCAGCTGATTGAGGAGTACCCAATGGAACGCGAGATGAGGATAGCATACTGAACCAGCATTCCTACATGATACATCATTAACGCGGGCGAAGCTGGACGTGAATAAGGTACTATATCTTGATCTCCACTTGGCACAGTATTGAACTGAAAAGCACGCAATGAAAGAGGTAAAGAATCAACAGAAAGAAGTGAAAAGCTAAAAATGACAGCGAAGAGCTTCGAAGATGACAAGAAATAAACCTGAATCTTCTCTCGAAGTCTGAGAGAGCAAGGAGTATGGACAGAGGCATATTACTCGTGAAGGTTTCATCTATCAAAAGAGCAGGACATACGTTTCGTCTCCTCGGCGCACGTACTGTTTGGATAGATTATAAAAGCCCTGAGCGACGACTTTTATAACAGAACCCCAATCTCTAGAGTGGGAAGTCAGGAGGATGAAGTTATGAGTCTACTAGCGCATGGGGTTTTTCTAACTTTTGCTATTCACTAGATCTCACTTCTCCTCACTAACATTGCTTTGCTCTCCTTTGGTCGTCTTTCCTTATTAATAGCACATCATCTCCTAGTCTTAACCATTTCCATCTATACGATAACGAGACACGAAATCACCATACAGGGAGTGAGATACATGTGGCATTCATCCACGTGAACAATATCTCGTTTGCATATCAAAGCCTTGAACGTGTTCTATCCCCTCAGCCTCCAAGTCTCGATGTCTAAATCACTTGATAATAACACGCCAGAGTGTAAAATTGACGACAAGTGTGGAATGGATGACAATGATACTCAAAATCAACAATGTCCATCACGAATTTCTTCCTTTTTCGTTCACGCAACAGAAGCAGCTTCTTATTATTTCCTGACTTGAACTATCTGTACGTTCGAGATTAACGATGATCTTACCCATGTCGTTGAAAAGAGTTCTCTAATAGTTCTGTACAAACTGCCACTTTCATGAGAAGGAGGCTCTTTATATGTTCCCTTCTTCCCTATTCTCTTCCGCTTCCGATTCGACTTTTAGATTCACTACAATCTTTACACTCCGACTACCCCCTTTGTCAGAAGATTTCACCCCCCATAAAGCTCCTTCGCTAATCTGCCAAGTTTTCCAAGTCTCCATCTGCTCATCATAAATCACGAGGTTTCTCAATCACCAATACAAGTAAGTACCCATCACCAATACTTCAGTACTCCCAATGAATAGTCTTCTCATTCAGCTCAGAAGTATCTGACAACCACTCAACTACCTGTGTGCCCATTATCCATACTTATTCACTCACTCATCGCGTAGAGTCCCTGCCTGATCCCCTCTTCCGCTCTCCATCATTATATAAATGCCTCTCCTCTTTAAATCTTTCTCTTCATTATGACGCCAGCAATTGGATACTGGACATTGAGGAGTGTAGCTCATCTTTCAATCCCATTAATATCCTTTGCCTTTTCAACTAATTGCAGACCACCTTGATACTGCGTGCCACATCTCATCTATCTATTTTTCGTCGAAAATCTCAGATAGATTACACGATGACATTGAAAACGAGACTAAAAATGACAACAATAATGATACCGATGATTTTGACAAATTTACAGCACTTGACAACTGACAATTGCTTCGCAGCGAAAATTCAAGACAAGACGAGGAAAATACCACAAAAGATAGGCAAGGAATAGAGCATGATAAAATCAAAGCCACCGAAGATTCGCACCAGTTTTTCACACGCCCTGTATCTAATTAATTCAGTATCGTGTTCTTGAGATTTCCCTGACATTGATTCAGTTCGCACTGGGAATGATCAATCAAGAGGTTATCTTATATACACCGAATGGAAGAGAAGTAGAAGGGGAAATCATGAGCATTGGGCATACAAGTTAATCGAGCCCCCCCTTGCCCTTTAACTCTCGCTCTCTTTCCCTCGCAAAACAATCTTCCTCACCATCCTCTCGCTCCTCCTTTTCCCTCACTGTCTCCCCTCACCTCCAGCCACCCAGCAGCTTCTCGCAACCATTTATTATAAAAACTCCCTCTACTTCTCCGGATAACCTACGAACAAACTTCCAGACTTCGCACGCGGATACAAAGGAACATGCCCATCTTAACCCCCAAGAGCTTAAATCAGAACTTCTCATTTTCATTCATAAATCGTTTTTAACCCCTCATTCCTAACCCCACCTTTCATTACCACAGCCCATGACATTTGGCAGAAGTTCTAAGCTCTCCAAAAGAAAAAAACTGCAAAAGAGAGAGAGAGAGCCAATAACAACAGTAGCAACAGGAGTCAACAAGCCCGAAATAGCCATAAAGCACATTAACTGATGAATTAAACCATAATAACAAAATTATACCACTATCAGTCAGAATAACAACAATAGTTTTAGCAATCAATTTTACCCCCCCCGTCAGCACTGACGATACTGGACGCCCGATGTTGCACCGGTATCTGATGCATTGCATATGTTGATTTTAGTAGCATATCCACCACTTTGCAGAATTTCTCGCATATTTTCTTCAATAATTGGTTATCAAGTGAGGAGAAAGATACGTCCTCTTGTATTCGACAACGTGGAGATTCGAGAGAGAGAATCAGGCCACTTGAACAAACAATGAATAAACCCTTCCCCTCATGAACATTACATTCATAAAACTCATGATGCTGTCACTATAACTGGCGGTGAATATCCACGATGGAAGATCGAACGCATGGCAAACGGGTTGGAAATGATGTAATGTGAAATATAGGCTGGAGAGAGATCTCTGGAGGCAAAATGATTTTCATAGATGAGCTCATCTACCGCCTATCATACAGCAATTAGCTATCGTCATGATAACATCTCATCCCCATCATCAAAATGACAACACAACATTGCCACCCCTCAAGTTCATGTCCATGTCCTCCACCACGATCATCCGGTCGATCTCCCCATCTCCATTCGTATCCTCCATTCTTCATCCTCCACCCACCAACATCCACAAACTCTATCCTTCATTCTCTTACCCACCAGCAATCCACAATCTCCAACCCTTCAAAAATTTCTCGCCATCACGTTCTTTCTCATCAACACATACCGACGCAGCAATGCGGGGTACTTTTGCATTGCATGGCATGACATGACATGACACTTGCCATCTCACAACACCTCCACCCCTAATCCATCCATCTCTTTGCATGATACATCATACATACATGATTCTATTGAAAAGCAGCTGCAAATGCAATCCATCCATCCAACTCTCCAACCATTTGATCTTCCATCCACTTTATATACATTTCTTCACCACCCTACACTTACGATTCATGCCTCCCTAGCCGACCGATAATCCCCCCATGCACGCGTGCCGCGTGCGTCACTAATTGTTCTCCTCTCAAAATATGCAATGCAATGCAGATGCACCATCCATAATGCATATATACCTGGATACATATCATACATATACATCCCTATACATATCATGATATCCATCGTGGCACTTGCACTTTCTTCTTATCAAAGATCATGAACGGATAAAAAAATCATTCGTCCACGACAGATCCGATGAAAATCATTTGGATGTAACGTACGGGATTTACGGAACATCTTGCTACCTAGCTTTCAGAAAGAAAGAAGGAAAGAAAAATAACTCAAAATATCACTCTCTCGAGTCAAGATGACAGTATACTATCTTCACGTAAATACTTACTTATCCATGATAATAGGATCATCCTCTGAATTTGATACACACGATGATCATCAAAAGTCACAGATTGATATTCCGAGTCCTTACTTGCCCCTTCCATTTCTTCCTTTACTTACTAGGTACTAGGTAGGTATTTCCAATTCCATTCAAGCTCGCAGTCAGTTCAATCAATCACGAATTAATTCATTTGTCACTTTATATTTTCCCGTTGGAAGAAATCAAATATATGAATCCAGGGTCCGATCAGATCATCGTTGTTCCCCCAACGCAAAATTAATCCCATCCCATCTCCACTCCACTACACCTACCCCCCTCAGGTTTCCGCAGCGACGAACGAAACGGCCGGTCAGATTGTGAGTTCCGATTCCACTGGTCCGACTCAGACAAAGAAAGACAAGACAGGAGACACGAGAATACCAGGGAAAAGAAGAAAAAACGGGAGAGCTTGTTTCAAGGTTGGGCGACGAGGCTCTCGAGCTCAACTTATCTCATGAGTATCAAACCAAAAAAGAAGATTTTGGAAAATGTTCAAGTCGAGTCAACTTGCCAAAGAAAAAAAAAGAAGAGTCTATAGAGTCTAGAGACTGCTTGTAAAACAAAGGGTCCTTTCATGTATTGTTTAAAACACACTCTAGACCTAGGCGAAATGAAACAGATACACAGAAGACAGACACACTTCAGAAGTTGATTGATACTAGGTATGTATATAATCGCCGGTTTCCCCAGAGACTGGGTTAAGGGGGGACATGAATGTGGAAAGTCAAATTTCCAATATATTGAAAATGGGTTCGTTCGTTCGTGTCGTTGGTGGTCGGTCGGTGTGTTCAGTGTGCTAAGTAAGTAAGTCGCAAGTAAAGTAAGTCAAGTCTGTCAGGTCTGGTGAGTACAGTTATGCCATAGTTCCATAGTTCTTGGGCTTATTGAAAGCTTTGGGCATTGGCATATGCCTTTCTAACCCTATTGTCTTGTATCCTATCCTAATCCTGTCCTATGCTATCATACTAGATGTCCAACCGGTATTCCATCACCGACGACCAGACCCAGAGTGTCGATCCAAGTTTCGTCAATGTGTCCAGAAAGAATCTTCATTTCCGATGAGGATGGATAACTTCAAGGTACCGACTCCTTCGTGATTGTGCTTGTACACAAGAAGAAAGTTGTACAAGTTTCATCATAAGTATTTTCCGAATATCGTAGATTGATATGAATTGTCATAAAAAAAATGCAAGCCGCCATGACAGATTATGTATATATATATGTAACATACTCCATAGCGATGTCCATCCCTCAGCAAACTAACAAAATTTTCCACGCAAGTATATATTAACATCATACGCCTAGGAAAAAACCATCACGAACCATCATGAGCCATTTGTCACCACTTCGGCCATATATCCACTCGAGATAGTAAATCTACGTAGTAATTCGTAAAAGATCTTCTTCAAGTTCCAAACCCCAGACTCTGATGGATCTGACCATTGCACATCACTCGGCAAGAATAGGAAAAAAAGAAGCCCGAGAAAGAAAAATCTTTCTCTACCACAGCAACGGTTTAGAAAGTTAAAACAAACTCCACTTGCACCGAGCGGAGCAAGAGCTTGCTATCCTATCCTGTCCTATCCATCCATCGTTCGCCGGAGGAGGAATGCGTACTGTGGATATTGATATCCATCCAACCATCCACCCATCCACCCATCTCCATCTATCCGCTTCACTTCAGCAGCACCAACTTAGAGTAGTAAAAGCATAAGAAATCAGGGTCCCCATCCAAAACCAAATCCCCAATTTATTTTAGAATGTCCATTCTACCCGAACCCCCCCACAATCCAGCAACCGAAACACCCGTAGTACATACCGAGAAACACGATGAAAAACAAAATTCACTAGAAGAAATAATGATAGTAATAATTAAAAAGAGTGGAACTCCACCTTTTTCTTCCTTTTCCTCTGGGTTTTTCTAGAACCATTTGCATTAATTAATGATCTGAGCTTTCTTACCTACCTAGGTATCTATATCTCTAGTCTCTCTCTTTTTTGGAGCCGGCGGAGCGGGGCATGGCTCATTCATACAGTCATACTAAATTTTTCTTGACACAAGCTTGAAGCTATAGCTAGCTATAGCTATGATTTAGCTTAGCTTACGTCTGCGTAGATGCCGCGCAGAGATCGAAATACCGGGCCGGAAGTGTGCAGATTGTAGATTCCAGATTCGAGATGGATGCATGCAGAAGCATAAAGGGACCAAGACATATACATTTACATTTACATACACGTATACATGATACATATCACAATACACATCACACTCCTCCCCATCCATCTCCAACTTCAGCACTTCACAAACCCCCAATAAATAGAAGAATAATCCGCACTAGCAAGACTCAGGCGAGGAGGGGAAATACGGCGTACTAAAAGATGGTGGGTATGCTGTAGCTAGCTAGCCAACTAGCTCGGGTGGAACGGATATCTCCCAAGCTTTACTTCGCCGCGGGCTTTTTCCATATTCTCCTCTCCTCTTTCCTCTGACTCCTGAGGCTCTGACGAGCGAATTGCAATTATAGTGTAGATGCGGGCCGGCTGGCTGATGGGCTCATTGGCTGTGCCGTGCTGTGCTTTGTTTTCCACATCTTGCGGCTGTGCACGATACATCTAGATTCTACACGATACACAAAATGCATCACGTAGATGCGAGGAAGGATTCTGTTTCCTCGAAGCTTCGATATCTAGGTATCTATCTATATGCATACACATAAATGCATACTAGATGCTAACACCAAAACGTACATTTTGACCTGATTTACTCAAGTATCTAGAAAATACATACACACATTTAAATACATACATGCCACTACAAAGCAAGCAAGCAAGCAAGTAATTAAAAAAATCAACCCCAAATACCCAGATCTAGATACCAACCTCCCTCCATCCCTCCATCCCTTCGTACGTCCATGTAAGTAATACATACCTGCAGAAGCGAACCGAACATACCTATATACCTCCAAGACCTGCCCTGCATATATAAAGAACGAAAACACGGATATAGTATCAGAAAAGTAATCTTATCAGAAAAAAGAGAATATATACCTAATAAATACCGAACGGGTCGTCGGGATGATTTTGAATTTCTATCCCCTGTTTCTGTTTCTATTTCCGATTGTTCTTTCGACTTTAGATAATAGGTAGATAGGTATTAGGTATTGTGAAATCTTCCGGTGTGAATAGGTATTGATATGTAGATATCTATCTAGTATTTTTTAAATTCTCAAGCGGATGACAAGTTAGATTTTTGAGCGGATGGGGAAAGATTCTTTGTTAGGTAGATTTACTAGTAGGTATATAGACTCACGGGATAATATAATAGGAAAGTAATCTTATAATTTTATATTAAAAAAAGTAATTTTGTTAATTGAATTAAAATTTAAGAGAACACTAAGTTTTTTTTAAAATTGAGATGTATAATTCTTTAATTATTAAAAAGTAATTGATTCGAAAGTTATTTATAGAAAATAAGATTTATATTTAAAAAATAAATAGTATATTTTTTTTATCAACTTTTTTAATAGGGGATTATATATTCTTTTATAAAACTATTAATATTGATTTCTTTAATAAAATTTTAAAAATATTTAAAATATTTATACTTCTTATTTATATATTTAGTTTTCAAAGGAATTTATTGAAAATTTTCATTTTATTTAAATTATTAAGATAGTTCTTTTTGATATGAAATTATGCTTTTCCTCTTAAGTATCCCGTAAGACCTACTAATGATTTATAGATTAATTAGATTAATATAGTTATATAAAAACTATATACATACATATATTACAATTCTCTTTCTTTCAAACTCATATTATAAACATCTTTATTATTATTTAATTCTCTTTCGAGATATCCGTCACCTCGATACGAATTGAAATTCTGTCTAATCATAAACGAAGAAACCATTTGACTCCCATCCTATCTACCTTCTACTCGTTCCTCTCTCAAAAGAAGCTTATGCTTAACATATTAATACCTAGGTACCAAGATATATCTCGCGACATCCATCTCAAAAACAAGCACGGAAAATCAAAAAATCAAAAAATCAAAAAATCAAAAAATCATAATCATAAATTCAATACTATCGATAACTCTCCTCTAGGTTTCATTTCTCCCTACTATCCCATCTCACAAGTAATCATCCATCTCTCTATGTATTTACCGTATCTATCTATCTGACACTCAATACCCATCTAATTATCCCTCCATCCCTCCTCCATCCACCCATCCAAACATCACCCAGGGAAGATCAAACCCAAACCCAAACCCAGACGTATTCCCTTCCTTCTACCGTATCATCTGATACATCCGAATCCGCATCGAACAAAATCCCAAGTAAACTCTCTCCCATCTAAGTTTCTAAAAATGGTACCGACCTAGCATCCCATCCCATCCCATTCCATTCCATTACGATTGCGAAAAAACAAACCAGACGCCCCATTTATTCCGCTCAACGAGGAAAAAGAAGTGCTTGTGAAAGACCTGGTAGGTATGAAACCGTCCGACCAGTCTGTGCGTTGCTCTCTCGCAAAAATGTACGGAGTAAAGCATGTCATACCTACTAGGTACATAGTATCATGTGATTCATATCATACCAGATTATCTAAATTATCTCTACGATATCGATCTACGAGTATTCATCTATATCTGTCTGTATACACTACAAACGACAATAACTCTCGAGTTCTATAGATAGATAGATACTTCCTTAATACTCTATCAGAAGATAGATAAATAAGAAAGCTCTAGCAAACCCTACCACCTATCTACCTACCCATCTACCGAGCAAAAATTCAATTCCCCTCCATCCCCCATCTCATCTCATCATCTCATCATCTCACCCACCTTCCCAGCTGAGAAACACACAGCCCACCATTCCCAGCCATCTTCTTTTTCCCCATTTGCGGGATCTCTCTGGAAGCAGGATGATTACCTAGTACATATATATTCATTCCCATATCGATTGAGGATTTAAATATAAATCCCCGGTCGCATTGAAGTTGCGGGGTTAGAGTGGGAGATTCATACCTAGGTATGTATCGTACGAGTAGAAGGAAGAGAAAAACTTCTAAAAGAATGATCGAATGATTGAATAATTGAATGAATAAATGAATAAAAGAATAAGAGAATTATGCTCTCTTGGGTTTAAACATATCAATCCATCACTCATCACATCATTCATCACTCAGCTCCCACACATTCATCATCCTCCCATCCCAAGCACACCATAAAACTCGGGATATATCATACATACATGCAAGCCTCCGAAACCACGGGCGTGAAAGGTATCTATCTACTATATCTTACTCTGTATATCCACTTGGCTGCGCTGCATTCGCTGCATTGCATAAGAGAGAACGCGAAGAATCACCAGTTACAACAGAGCAAGCACATAGCAACCAGAGTTTGTTTATTGATAAGAGAGATATCGTAGATACGTCAAAAGACATACGAGTTGCTAGGTAGATAGATACCTAGAGGGGTCAAAAAACACTCCCAAACAAAAGATCTTCCAATCCCTCCCACGAGATTCCAATCTTCTCCTCGTAATACCTACCATACGGTATTCTATTCTATTCCAGCATTCCAATTTCCAATTCCCATCATGAGGAAAGAATACGATGCGGGGTATCGTAGACATCCATACGATACGATAGATAGGGATTCCCAAATGAAGACAAAAAAGACCCAAGCTTTATTATTACTAGGGAGGTACGATAATTCAATACACATCTCCGAAGATCTGCAATCTCTGCGCACATCGCAAAGCTCGTGACGTCGTTTCAATTTGGCGAGAAGTGGATTCCCGTTTTCTTTATTTTCCTGGTTCACTGACACGTCTTCCGGGGGAAATTTTTCTTTCGTGCATTTGGCTTGGGTATGTACGAGTATTATAGTAAGATTACATAGTACATATTACATATTACCTACCTACACACGCACGCACGAAAAGATGCAAAAGCACGAAAAGATGCAAAAGAACGAAATCCACAATTATTCATGAATAAAAGAATGAGAGAATAAAATGGACTCGTGTAAAGAAGGCGGCAACTTGCATAGCTGCCATATCATTCATTCATTCATTCATTCATTGTACTCCTCACGTACCATCCCGTTCCCTTGCCGTATCCGACACAGGAAGGAAAGATCTAATCTATGGCCGGCCTTCTATCGTGTAGCCGCCGCGAGTCCAAACCCCGGCTGACATATCGCATCAGGTTGAGGACTGTGATTGGCAGATGAGGAAGAGTGTCTCTCAGCTCGCGTTGACATCCTTGCCCTGTTTATTTTTGATAACTGATCGATGATGATTGCTCATATCAGATATGAGACCACATGTGGCATCAGAGATAGAGCAAAAAATATATAAGCTCTGTGTTGTCAAAGTTCTCATCTCCTTTTGTTTAGGAATCCCCTCACAGAAATTCAATGTTTGGACAAAACATAACCGTCGCTTCCAGAAAATTGAGACGGATACTTTACGAAAATTTGCCAATGACATCAATTGCTTGCCCGGGAATCGAATTCTGGAGTGAGAATCGAAGAAGTAAAATATTAAAGATGGAGATAATTTGATACAAGGTTCCTACTCTCGGAGCGTTTAGAACAAAATCTTGATTCCTTGAAAATCTGGCCTGCTTTCAAGGTTCTTGTTCCGTTTCTAAAAAGCATACGGTACGATACAGTGTACAGAATAGACAAGGGGGGAGGGGGAGGGCAATATTCAATTGGTATGTAGCAAGGCTCGAGAGTTCAATGTGGAGCATACAAACAAAACGAGCAAACTTGACAAGGCTATCAAAACGTTGAACTGGCCAGATCCAGACTTTGTTTCGAATGAGGAATTCATTCTCGTGACATTGACGAGTCAATTGCTGTGAATGGTGGATATATACACACATATATACCTTATAGATGTATATGATTTTCCTTCTTAGCCCTGAAAGTAGTTGACCGAGTAGCCTTATTGAGTTCCAAGTTGAATTATCCTTGGTTCCTCCGTTGATATTAATCAACGATGTAGCCCGGTCGCTCTATGACCTTCTTCTGAAAAGTTGAGATCCTCTTTTCTTCAAGAAAAGGAGACAAGTCTGAAGCAAAAGGATCTCGATGAACTTAACCCGCGGTGGAGTCAGCAATGTCAGTACTCCTCACCATGGAGGAGACTAGAAGGGATCATTAGTTTATTCGTCGACTTACGACATTTTCTTACCCGTTGATAATCACCCAAATTGCCAGGCTGAGCTGAAATTCGTCTCCTGAGACTTTTAGTTTGTCCGCGGGAGCGAATTTCGGCGTCGGTCGGCCAGGCTACCAATCTCGTGAGATGATAATCAGCCAAGCCTCCCCTAGATATCCTCGGGGGAAATAGGCTGGATTGGCAAGGCTATGAACATGGTGATACGAGCCATTGGGTTAATAATCGTAATGAAATTTGTATCTGTAACTTGTTAGTACGGCATATCCGATAAGAATGATTTCTCCAATCAGTCCCCTCGTCCATCTTCATCATGGTTGACCTGGACACCCACACCGCTGCTCAACTCGTCCCCTCATGTTCCTAAATGAGAATCCTTCGGTTGAGAAGTCAATATATCATCATACGGAAAGTCATAGCTGATCTTCCAGCGACGACGACGATTGATGATAAAAATACAATTGACACTTGGCTAACTACTCCGGGCGGCTACATTAGAGGCCACATGGAGAACATAATTTTATGATTCTGCCTTGTAGAGTCCGAGAGCAGAAACAAATAATGACGATGGAACAAAATTGTGGATGATTTTATGCGTTGTCAACTCTAATAGGTCGGCCTCTGGTGAGACTTCAATTTGAAGGATTATGTCCGCGCTTGATGGTCGAATGGGATGTATAACCTTATGCTTATATTGCTGGATAATGGAGACATATGTAATTAATTGCTATCCATAAAACCTTGACACAATTTCAGATAGACAATAATGTCGCACAAATTCTGCCTATGATACCAAAAGTGTAGGCGCTCGGGATACCAGGCATCTGGGTTTCTCGCTTTCGTCAGGGGTACCGATCAGTATCGTGCTTGCTCTACGGAGTCTTGAACATGGAAGCTATTTTCACCCCATTGATTGTATCGAGTAGTTTTTGGCTTTGTGTAGATATCACCTAGTAGACATAGAGACAACTGGCTCTTTCGAGATATCGGGAACCAAAGACCACATGCAGGTGACCCTCTGATGATAAGGCTAAATGATTTGAGAGTTGTTTGTAATTGAGGGGAGACGCGTTTTGGTAAATATTTACTTTCACGCTTTGTTTTCGCGCCCACTATTGTGATGTATAAAGTCACTCTGGATATGTACGAAAGAACAAAAGAATGATTGAACGAATGAAATTGTGTAAAGCGAGAATCTGAGCACGATGTATAAACACCAAAGCGGGAAGATATTCAGGTTGACCAATGGATACCAAAGATAGAAAGCAGCTAGGATAGATAACGTGATGCAATGGAAAGCTACGAGATACACCTGCTAGGTCGGTACTAGGGAATCAATGCATGAAACTTAAGACGCAAAAGCTTAAATTTCATAAACCTTGTGCATGCCCTGTGCATTTTGCTACACTAAGGTTTCCAAGGTTTGCATCTAGAATTTACTTGATCGGGCAATAGTTGTTTTGCTTGCATATTTGACTGATCAATTCATTGTTCAGATGATATTCAAGATATGAATGAGTGAATGAATGAATGAATGAATGAATGAATGCCTTTGATCTGATTTTGAATCTTGATATCGATATTGATGGAAGTGTCTCAATGAATATACCTAGATCAATGGATATACCTAGGTCAATGGATATACCTAGGTCGATGGGATAACAAAACCTGTGTCTATCGAGATAGTATCCTCTTCCCCATCAATATCAGAATGTCATGTTCATAATTCAGGATAACGAATGGGCAGAATCAGTGATATCAACCAGCGATAAGAACGAGAATTGGCATCAGAACCCAGCATCTGTGACTTATAACACTTGCAGATATGATACATCTTTTCATATACCATCATTTTTGCTTCTTCATCTCACATCCACCATGGTAATCCCTTGATTGCTTTCCGAAGCCAATATACTTACCGGTGTTGAATATGATCTATATCATCTCATCAATTATACTTCTATCAAAACCATCTCGATGCACTTCTAACGACATCATCAATCTAAATGTTACATATCTGATTCATAACCTTCTTTGTACACTTGATCCATATGAAATACCCAGCTGCATATCACTCAAGGTCACCTGCAGAGCATAACCAACCCATGCACCATGTTGATGTCTATTTCTCACTCAGCAACCGTACGGACGGAGTGTATTTGATGAGCCAATCCATCATGTTTGATACTCTCCGCTCCTTCGCCGCACGACAACAGCCCACCCATCGAGCCATCCACCTCTGGAGTCCTAACTCATTGTCCTCTGGTGCTGTTCGCTTTGTTTCTTTCTGCGAACTAGGTAAGGATTCGTAGAACCGATGGATTCATGGATCCCCATCAAAAGCAAGGTACCAAGTAAGTTGGCGTAGACCCATCAGCAAGGCTAGAAGCTGACTAGGTGAGTAGCCATGGATGTTTTAGTTGGTTGCTGTGGTTGATGGCTGGCCTAGCTCTAAGAAGTAACAATTAAATATTCCGCTTCCCTTCCATCATGTACTTCGTACGAGTTCCAACCCTTTACTGCCCAGTTCACGAGCAGATCCCCGCAGCCAGGAGACAAAGCTACATCCAGGTTGGCATTAACCAGATTCGTAATCCTGTAGATTTTTGGCTTCCGTGGGGCATGTCCATAGCAGGAAAGAGGTCCATTCTATCGTGCGATTCGTTAGAGAGCGGTTTGACCTGGATACTCTTGAACCCACCAAAGCTCCTACTAGGTACTCTACCTTGAACCTTTTTACCCACTTCCCTAGCACTTCACTACCACCCACGCTTCATGTGAGGATCACGATATGGGAAATAATTAGAGGGTTAAGGTTAGGATTAGGATAGTAAAGTTAGCAGGGCCAGCATCGCAGGCAGAGCACGTATAGCACGTATCGGTAATGAAGAGAAGAGAAGAGAAGCCAATCAAGAGAGGGTAAAAAGTAGCAGGTCTAGTATGATTGTGGTTATAGTTTGTCTATAATCTATAATAAGAGAAGAAAATATAGTGAGAGGGGATGAGAGACAGCAAAGTATCAAACAGACCCAGGCATTTAGACATTGTACGTACCTTTCTTGGTATCCCCTCACCTCGTCTCGTCTAACTAGCTACCTAGCAGCTACCTCGGAAACGAAATATATTCATTCATTTTTTTTTAATCTCCCTGACAACACCAGAGCGACAGGACCATCCAAGGAATATAATTGTAATGAGAAAATGAACTCCACTGGCGACACCAATTGATACCACTAAATCCCGATTTTTCTTGTTTGCTTGGATAAACCCTTAGTTAATTCGAATTTATTTATCTTCAACCAATTCGCACTTCTCAATTCCTCTTTTTCTCTTACTATCACGACTACTAACCCTTTTAACTTTCGACCGTCGACCCTTCCCTTCCCTTCCCTTCCCTTTGCTCCCCTTGGGTTCGTCTTCTTCAACTGGACGCCACCAAACCAAAGATCCCTTGCGATAATTCCGTCGTGGTATTAAACATACCAAGGGAGCAAGAAAATTAGAAAAGGTCAACTTCCCCCACACCAGCCTTTCTTTTATATGTGAGATATATCATCGACCAGGGCCGACCATCCTTCGAACCTACCATTCGACCTTTTCTTCCGACGAATTGATCTCTCGACCTGAATCACGACCCGATCCTCGAGTAATAATCCGGTTTAAGCCACCAAATTCAATCATCGACCGAAAAGTACATACCAAAAGGCAATACAATCAACCCGATAGGTTTCGATGCACCAAGCATTCCAGTAATTCCCATCGGACAACCTTTCAATCTCTACAGCTCCTCGTGAACCAGCAGCATTCTACCATTGTTCGCAGTTTGTATAGCAACGACATTTGGGAATATCTTCCCCATTTGATTGTTTGCCGTCAATCTGATCTCGGAACACTTTACATCTATACTACAATTTATAATCGCGTCAGCGGATCTTCCCTGCAGTGGACTTCAGTTGAATCAATTCAATTGATACTCTAAATTATAGGTATAATTTAGAGTAGCCAATTCACCTCTTGAGCTCACATCCCGTTCACTATGGAGTCTTCACCCATAGCTGCAATGCAGCCTTCTTCATTTATGCCAGCTTGGGCTAGAAATGACATGTATGCCTCTCACCCACACGCACATATGTCAAACGTCACTGCAAATTCTTTCGGTCCAGGTGCTTTCGACTTTCGGGATTTGAGCATGAAGCATTCTGCCAAAGCGGATTACTTCTTGGTCAAACCTGTTCGTGGTTCTTCACCTACAGCAAGCTTGGCGGCAGATCTATCTCAAAATTTTCACATTGATATGAGGTACATTAAATTCAAACCATCTTCATCGCGTGTATGCTTTACTAACATCAATCATTTACAGTCCCCAATTACCAACTCCTCGTCGATCTCTCTTCACATCGAATCTTTTTGGGACATTGGATGGTAGGGGTAAGAGTTGATCTGCAGGAAGATATGACTGGAGATGTTAACAAGATATAGATTGTGCTACTACTCCTCCTTTACCTTCCTCCTCACCAGGTCCATTGAACGAAAGAATGGATATTTCCCCTCTTCCACATAAGCAACCATATTTCTCTGCGCAAATTGAGATGGCTTCACCTACACCAGCAGGTACACCAGTGGAAGATACAGCTATGGGGTCATCTCCAATTCGTTCTAGTCAATTGGACGCCCCAAAACCTTTTGGTGCTGAGTAAGTGCAAATTACACATTCCAAAGATTATCGTACTAATGCAAGCTACAGGAGACGCAAAAATGGATTATTACGACCATCCCTCTCACGTTCCAAGGGTTTCTCGACGAATTCCCTTCCTCGACAAAACGCCGAAAGTCAATTGCCTCCCTTCCGCTTCGGTGCTGGAAGCAGCAAGTTGTCTACCTCTACATCAATGTCTCTGGGCGAATGTTTCATGGAATCACCACCACGAGAACGTCCTGAACGTCCTTCGGCTGGAATCATGGCACCACCACCTCGATTGAGCAGACCATTCTCAAGTGTGTCAAGCAGAGTCGTCAATGGATCACCAATTGGTAGCCACTCCCGCAGAACTTCCAATCCGTTGGTTCGGCCTAGGAAACAATTTCGACGATCCCTCAGCATGTTTGAAAGTCCACAAGATATTGTCAAAGAAAAGGGAAATGCGTCGAGCAACTTGGAGACCGTCATGGATGTTGATGAAATACACCAACCAATCTTACCACACTTTTTCCAAGAAGGTCAACCTGATAGCATTCCCAGAATTGCCAAGGAGACTTTATTGGAAATTCTTGATGGAAAATACGATGATGAATATGACCAACGAATGATTGTTGACTGCAGATTCGAATATGAATACGAAGGTGGACATATCGATGGTGCTGTCAACTATAATGACAAAGAATTATTGACCAGTCAATTGTTTGAAGAAAATATCCCTGGCAAAACCCTCCTAATCTTTCATTGCGAATACTCCGCACATCGAGCACCCATAATGGCTCGTCACGTACGACAACAAGATCGTACTACTAACGTCGAACAATACCCAAAGCTTTCTTACCCTGAAGTGTATATCCTGGATGGTGGTTACAGTGCTTTCTTTACAGAACATCAAGGCCGTTGCTTTCCCCAGAATTACGTTGAAATGGATGCTAAGGAACATGCTTACACATGTGAGCGGGAAATGGGAAGACTTCGACAAAATAGAACCAAGCTCAGCAGAGCACACACTTATGCCATTGGCCAACACGGACAAATTGATGATAGCCCTACTGCACCCAGTCGATCAAAATCGAGTGGCAGTGTGTTAACGACAGAAATGACGAGTTCCCCTATGATGAGCTCTCCTATATTTTACGACCGAGGTACCCCACGAAGACAAGTCTCATACTAAATAATACCTTTGCATCTGATTTGGCGTTTAGCATGGCATTGCATTCTTTCACTCGGAGTTTTTTTGGTATTTACAAGTTCGGAACAGAATCCGACACTCATTACAACAGGTCGTCTAGATACCCTGACCTGTTTTCTTTTTCTACAATTACTCACCGATTTTCTAATTTCTCGGTTGAGTCTTCCTTCAGTCGTCCGTTTTTCATCTTCGAAAGGTTTTACGGAAAGTTTTTCTATATCAAACAAATTTGCTCTGGCGTATTGGCGTGCATCTAAAGAGTTCCTGTGTCTTGCTTGTCACACACACCCTCTCATTGTCTAGGTTCTACCCTAAACGATGCATTCGACATACTTTTTGAGTTATCAGCGAGTCCTTTTTTAATATCGATCATCGAGTCGATTCAGCGAAAAACAAACCTTTCTTGGATCAGGAATCCCGGACCACAACATTCTTTTCACGACCCTTTTTTTTTATCACCATGAGAACGGCCCATAAATGGCCGAAACACGATGACGTTATCAAATTTCTTTTTTGCAAAGAAGCAAACTTCTAGTCTTGCCATCGACTAAAGAATGTTTCAATACTCTCTACATCAACTCAAAGTTTTCTAACTCTGGAATTTTTTCCAAATCGTACATACAACACACACATGCACATGCACCTCACTTCTATGGATTCGAAACATTCGATTTGCTTTCAATTCCTTCGACTATTTTCACCATAGACCGATATTCACTAAAACTCCTTTAATATTTCCCATCAATCAACAAATCGTTTGCGTCTGGATCTTGAGCTTTACTCCTTTTTAATGATACGTTTGACAGTTACATGTGCATCCGCAAAGTTAAGCTTGTTTGCTTTTTCTCGTTGCTTTTAAAAAGAAATACAGATGGATTGTTAAGAGATAATGATTGACGTTAGGGGCTGTCAGAATATAGGGTGTGAAAAAAATGGATGATCAGGGGATGAAAAAAACTGATACCTTTTTCTCGTAATACAGTTGATGGGTTGGAAGATGATGTAGTAGCTGGGCTTTCTGCTACTTTTGTTGGGGTGAAAGAGACTTACCTTTATTTGTTTAACTGTATGAGTGTTTGGAGTACTAGGAATAGGGAGAAGGAAAACGAGGTGGAGAGCCGTATTTGCAACCCTAAATGGGTGTAGAGTTTTGTCACACGCTGATGAGACTGCTACTTTCTACTTACTTACTGCTTTACTTATACCTCACGAGTATTCTTGAAAAAAGAAACCGTGTTGAGAGATGATACTTAAGATGTGAAATGAAAAAAAAACAAGTTAAAAATTTATATCATGGGGTTTTTGATTGAGTGCTTATGATATATAAAAGGTTGATGCCATTCAGTGGCTAGATATTTGTATTTGGATCACTTGTCTTTGGTATTCATTGACGGTAGGTACGGTACGCTAAATAGGTAATATCTTTGCTTTTACTTAGGTGTCCTTGATCATTCATCTTTCTTTCTTTCTTGTGTATACTTATATATATCTATGTATATATATATTTACTCACTCACAGAGATAAATTCATCTACCTACGTCTGGTCCTTCATTTTCGATTCCTAGTGTCTATCTTCCTATGTGTAGGTATCTAGGTGTATTCACTTGTGTCGTTGGGCCATCCCCTCCTTTCATCGTACTCGTAGATTTGATGAGAGTGTATGTTTTATTTTTATCTCATGGTGGGTATAAAAGCTACCGAGTTTTTGATGTTGATGCGGTACAATGCCCCAAAGTTTGGTCAGAGATGGGTCCTGTAAGACCTCTGTCTTTGAGAAATTTTCAATTTGAGTTGTGTTGGGTTTTCATTCGTTGGATATATTCTGCAGCGTGGCGGGAGTGCGTCGCGCGTATTTGTCGTTTGGATTTTATTATTGTTGTTTCTTCATTCCTTTTTCTTCATTCCTTTTGGTTGGTGATTTGATATTTCGAATTTTGCTGGCGTCGATCAATCGTCACTTCCAATCTTTCCCGCCACGTTTATTTAGTCTTGCCTCGAGACTTTGGTCTTGATATCTGAAGATTGTTATCAATCGAATGCCAATGAGATAACCATATCTTCACTCTCTTAATATGGCGACGTGGTCAGAAACCTTTCCACCCTTGTCATATTCTAGCGTAGATCTGTCGAACCCCTTTGAGAGATTGGAGGGAGGCTTTTATATCCGAATCGGAAGTCAAGTTTGGAGGAATTACTGGAGGATGAAAGTAAGAAAGTATGGTGATGATTCACTTTTTCGTTTTTGAGGTGTCTTGACTCTTGATTAGGAGTTGGTGTATCTCATACAAGTTCATGATTCCCTCTTCATCGATCTCTGGTGTAACCTCTACTTTTGAGACCGGAGCAGAGTTTATGAGGGGAGGAGGGATATATAAACATGTATCTCTTCACGTCTTTGGAATATACAACACATTAATAAAAATATCGAAAGGTATTATAGGCCGACTGCAACAGCAGATGCATATGCTATATCTCTTATAGCTAGCATCGATTGTTTTCTAGTTGAAGAATCAAGAAGCCAAGATTGTGGAAGGGGATGCGAAGTAAAAAGAGAGAGAGAGAGAAGTTGACGGTACCTGAGTATTTACTGTCACTACTCCAATATTCAAAATTGTCGTTGATTTTATTTACTCCCATTCTATATTGTAACTTACTGAAGTTGTTGCATCTGGATTACTCTACTTGTAGTATATAATTGCGAGAGTTCTTGATTGTAAAAGTCGCACCATCTATGATTTGGGTTTTGATGTATGCTCGAAGTCTCCTCAGCTCGCATACCTCTTCACGGGTTGCATTTCTTTACTGCTTAATTGTGGCAGGTCTAGTGTATATATACTACTAGATGAGATAATCACACATCTCGAAGTCGGGAAATAGAAAGAGGGGAGTGGAGGGGAGTCTGGGGTGGGGGCGAGATTCAGGTGGTATGGGAATCATGCTATGAAAAGTCAAAGTCTGCGTATTTATTCACTCGTCACTCTTCTTTGCCAGTATTCTCCTCGTTTTTCTGCTTTATAAGATGCCTTATTTTCTTCTCTCTCACTTCTTGCACCCAGTAAATACCATCATCATCTTCAATGTCTTTAACGAGACGGTTAATTTTTGTGATTATTATACCAAACTTGAGGCAGAAAAGTTGAAGCCCAAAATTCAAAACCCCGTTTCTTTTAGATTTTGATATAAATATTCCAGGTTAGGAAAGTTGCATGTGTCATGTTATGGGTTTGCATGCAGTTAATGCTCATATCTTCGAGTACCAGGAGATGTAATACTTGAAACGAGTATGTTTTGAACACAAACTAGACTCGAGACGTAGTAATGTGATGTTGATAGTGTGAGAAATCGATTCCGGCATTCTTAGGAGTGAGGGTCAAGGGGGGAAAAGAGAAGAGGAGGCTGTCTGTTTGTATCAAGCTGCTTATGCTGTTGTTGTTTAATCCATAGAATCGCTTGTATTCATACCGCTTGAAGTATTTTTGGGTGAGATTGTAGCTCACACTTCACTTAATATGCAGCATCCAGCCTTTTGCCTCTGCTACAAAGAATAATTTTATCAGTTACTTTGTACTTGTGTGTTCCGGTAGCTGTGCTGATTATCTTATTCGCAGGTAGTGGGTGGATAGTCTTTATATAGCAGAAAAGGTTTCCAAGTAGATGATTTATTCACTCACTAATTACATTCCCTCAACTGCTTCCGTCTCCAGTGTACGCATGATGTTATCATGTAATTACAAGCTCCGTTCAATGGTTATATAAACGCTTGCTCGAACAAGATTTCATAGAGCCAAGATTTCCGAAGAATACTGTTACAATGGGCAAGGCGGGATCTTTGACTTTGTTGATAGATTCTCGATATGAGTTGCATTAGGTTAGGTATTTTGTATTTGTAGAACAATGGATAGATAAATTAGTAACTATACTGGTAGAGACTTATTATTTTTGTCGTTTCCGAAGGTTGGGAAGATGGGTTTTCTGAGATAATAACAGCTAGTAATTGTTGTTGTCATTCGACTTTGTATTATTATCTCCGAACTTTCAAACGAGCTCCCGCTCCGCCAACAACTCAAGAGTCGAAATGTCAGGAAGTATTTCCGTCTCTAGCACTACACTATTCTGGGCTAATTATAATAATCATGATAGCTTTCCTACAATGAGCCATTGATCTTAGGCTTTGGGACTTTGTAATCTGGTTAAGTTGTGACAGACTAGGAAGAGAGGATTGTTTATACAACTTGAAAACAAAAAAGCAAAGTGGACTTACAGGATGAAATCAAATCCGGAGAATCTAGTAGTGAATGTGAGATCCGGAAGAGGTATTAACGTGATTTATTGATTCAAGATCATCAGTCACTCATTCACTTACTCCTTCCTTGCCTGTTTAGTTTCTCGCCTTGCAAACTTTTGCTGAGGCTTATTTAAGGGCTCCACCGAGAGGCTCCCTAGAGCACAAACCGAATCCATGCCGTCAGAACTAGACGTTATATAGCGACAAATTTACTGTCGACGAGTTCATATAAGTTTATTCGCTTTGGATATATGATATAATATTCAGTGTAGGCAATAGTATACTATAGTAAAACGGTGGCGCGTATAAAGCTTTTAATACGGTAGTTAGTGTGTATTAGATAGTTGAAAACTCACTGCTGTAAATATCACTCAAAACTGATATCTACAAAGACATACAGGAAAACTGAAATATAAAAACCTAAAAATAAAAACTAATCCTAATAAAGCCTAGATAATAAAAAAATATTACTCAATTATCTCTAGATTTCTCAAAATAATCGAATTTGTTAATATTTATATTCAAAAAGATCAAAATATTTAATATTAATAATTTATTATCAATCAATTAATAATAATTCAATTAAATATATGATTTGAATATTATTAAAATCTAGGGATAACCTCAAATTCATATATTTCGGTTTATTCTATACCAATTAGATATCCTTATTCCTGTATTCCTGTATTTTATTAGTGGTATTCAATATTAGAATAATATTGAATATCTTTAGTGGTATCGAATTCCATATTATGTATGTATATATTTCGAAGAAAAATCGATATGTACTATTATCTAGCCTGTATACGGATTACGGGAAATACTATTGCCTACACTGATAATATTGGAAGTTCTGATCTAAAATCTTGGTGTGATGTAGGAGGAGCAGTGTTGCTTGATTCGCCCATTCCGCTTCAGATGATCGAACTCAACGAATATAGGACTAACACATCAATGATATAGTTCTGATAGTATTGTACCTCGCTGAAGATATTAACGAAAAAGAGTAAAAGTAAAATCTACCTGACCACGCAACTAAAGCTGGGCCAATGTGAGCTGATATCTTCCCAAATTCTGCATTCGGATCTGGTAGGTCATATACTCTCATTCCCCATGCAGACCATATTCTAATGTTGAATGGGTCCAGAGTTCTGAGATTACTTCATCATAATCTTTTAATTCCATCAGTATTGAGACAACAGTCATGTTCATATCTACAAATGCCAACATTTCTATCCCGAGCCTTCTTTAAGTTCCGCGCGCTAATTCTTTAGCCTGGAGTGCGTGAAATTCTGGTCTGTTTCCGCGTCACACTCAACATGAACTATATTTGAGGAACCAAAGTCAGAAGTCTTTGAGGAAGAATTGATAGCTTGCGCTTTTACGTTACAGGAGCAATACATTTCGCGTGAAGTTGATATTGCTCCGCAAATAAAATGGGATGATATAAATGCAACATTAAGAGAATCGTGAGCTAGAAAAATTACTCCCTCAGCTTGAGAGGATGGAAAAAATGTTGTTGAGGTCTTAGAATTGTGTACATGTTCGTCTGTGCACAAAGGGATAAGACGGTGTTTGAGCATGGCTGCCTTATTCTTTGCGCCTCAGAGCTGTGTCTTAGATTTAGACAAAGAGAAGAGGCATACAACCATCAATTTGATGTTTCAGATTATTTGGTGGAGTGGTTGAAATCAACAGGGATTTATCTGTTGGGATGGGGAAAGGAAAGGATACAGATTGGGCAGAAGTTCTCACTTATTGGGAGTAGTCTTCTATCCACCATGAGAGCTCTGAAATCTAACCAATAAATGAGGAAATCAATAACTTCAAAGATTTTGGAGGCGTATGCACGCTGTAAGTATTTTACTTCGCTTACGGCTTCATGAAACCACGATTGTTAAGTTCAAAGAGAAGCTTTAGTATACAAGAAGCAACTATACAGACCTGTCCTCATCAATTCTAATTCCTCATCAACAGCATCCGTAAAATTCACATCACATATACCACCCAAGTATCCACAACATCATTACTCAACAACTCGCCCTTCTCATCAAATCAAATCAAGAAAACAAACCATCATCATGTAAGTACCACTTGTTAAAGATCAAGTCTCACCACGCTAAAATACACACAGGTGTGAGAGGACCACAGCTAAAAAGGTCATCAAGCGATTTGATGGAGCTGTCCAAATCGAAACCTTCAGCAAGTATGTGGATTGTCAGAGAAAACATTGCGCAAGCTCTGGTTCTTACAATTCTTCGCCACCGATGGGTAGCATCAAGAACGGCAACGGGAACACGGATGCAGAGAAAAAATAGGAATATTCTCTCAGGTTGTGCTACGACTTTTCCTGTTCTGCTGAATCTCCTTCTGGGCACGGGTGCGTGGGAGATTTAGTTTGGAGATATGAGCGCAGCTACGGATTGATGGGTTGGACGCCGAGGTTGAGATATTTGGATGCGAAGGAGGAATATGGAATGGTTTCGGAGAACACAGACACAGACAAATACCAAGTCTAGGTTCTGGAACACTTGCCCTGATTGAATTTTGAGGGTGCCGTGGTAGTGGGGGACTCATGTTCGTTTAAAGCGTAACATTATTCATTGAAATGGAATTCAGCATTTCTTGCTATGAAGAACTTCTTCTCAACATGAGATGACATCATCCTGTATATCGTGATCTATGAACTGCTCCTTTTTGACCTTTAATGAGATCATACCAAGTCCCACAGGTGATATTCTCCGCTCGGAGAATCTGTAGCAAAATAATACACGCCTTGAACACACTGCACAGTAAAGAATTCAAAAATATCACCCACGGGATGTCAAAGTGAAAAGAATAGCTCATTGAATATCATCTATCTGTTCGTTATCAAAATCATAATTGATACACACAAAAGTACAAATGCCATCCCTGCCCGACTCCCAACTCCTTAATCTATCTTTTCAACGATATCCTCTAATGCCATAACCGAACTAGAAACTCCCATTCCTCATAGATCAAGTGGATATCTCTTTCTAATCTGTCCTCCATACTTATAGATCAAACCTGTTGCGGGAATCATCGCTACAGCTATGAACCCCAACATGGTGTTTCCCCATCCCAGTCCCAATTTTGCATAAATGCTTGGCGCAGCTAACGGCAATAGAGCGCCGAAAAGACTCCTACTAGCCGTCATAGCTGCTGTCGCACTAGCTGCAAAAAGAGGGAAGCTATCAATAATATATGTCTGGATAGGAATGAAAACCCCCATCATGCCGAATCCGAAGGGAATCAATCCGATAACTGGTATGATCCAATGGGCGTGTTTTTCGGCCGACCATCCATACCAGAAAAATGTGATGGGAATGAATAATGAAAAGAAGAGACAGGCCGGTAAACGCATTTCCGGCTCGAAAATACCGTTATTTGCCGCGGTCATACGTATCACTGTCTTGTCGGAGATTTTCGTCACGAGAGCTAGACCCGAGAAGAATCCAATGCCGATACCAATATAAGCAAGACCACAGAGTCCTACACTCCATCCATATTGCTCTTGGAATACTGGTGTGATTGTAGTGAACAGTAGGTACAGTAAGCTGTATGCAAAACAGATGTATATCGAAAGTATGAAAACGATTGGTGACATGAATAACATCTTGAGTGGTCGAAGAAGGCCGTTGAGAAGAACTGTTCTGGTACTAGGATCGCCTCCTAAATCATAGCAAGACAATAAATCTGGACGATTAAGCTCTAGCCGAAGCTTTTGTGTTTTTCTTCGGATTAAAACAGGAGGATAAGTTTCGCGATTGAATATTTCAATGCCAATTGTTGTTACTGTGCCAGCACAGAATATAGCCCAGAAAATCCAATGCCAGCCAACTCTTTCTGCTATGAAGCCACCGCAGATGGGTCCTACTACTGGTCCAAACAAAGGACCAATGGTGTACGCTGCTGAAGCCGCTCCACGTTGCTCGCGTCGAAAAAGGTCAGCTATCACACCACCACCGAGCGCCAAACAACCGGAACCACCAATACCCGCAAAGAAACGAAATATTATGAGTGCGGTGAGGTTAGGAGCAAGAGCGCAGCCAATTTGAAACAGACAAAAGACGATATTGGATGCACATAGTACAGGTCGTCTTCCATAAATCTCTGATAATGGTGATAAGAAAAGAGGTCCGAAGACAATGCCTAAAAGAAAGACCGTAACAGTAAATGTGCTTAGTGTTTCATTATGATTGTTGAATGTCTCTTCGATGTAAGGCACACCAGGAGCGACCATAGAAGATGCTAGAGGACTGACAACAGTGATGCTTGATATTAGTCCGAGAAGAAGCCATTTTCGGCTTGGAGGAAAGTTTTGAGGGTTATTTGGGTCGTCCTGGCCATCCCAACCAACAATGCCTGCATATAAATCGGTTTCTGGTGCCAGTGCATCACTGGGTTTAGTTTGTGCGGGAACATCGTTTAATTTAACATCCGTCTATATCCAGTTAGTCTTGGAGCAAACCAGGAGTCAGAATACATGCTTTTGGATAATTAACAAGAGCTATGTCTGAGAGATTTGATGGATCTTCAAACTTGTGGCTGCTAACATGACTCTTATGAGTGCTTCCAGTAGGAACTCTTTCTACAGAGTACGTATGTGATGTATTTGAACCATATAGTGTTTCCTCGGATCCAGCCACTCGCGTGTGTCCTCGCTCTTGAGCTTCCAACATCTGTATCGATTGAACGAGACTTTCTATGTATCTACAATCGAAATAATGGTGTGCTCAGTCGGCCGCAATATCTTTGATAAACTTAAAAGAATGCCTGAAGATGATGGGGTTTGGTGGTGGGAATAATAGGTAGGAGCGATTCGCGCAAATGTCCTTCTTACTTTCAGTATTTTATCAAAACTCTGTTTCGATGCATTCTGCTCTACTCTTGGTGTCGCTGGAATGAAATGAATGATAAAAAGAAAGTGAGTCTCGAAGTAGAATGAATGTATTTGGGAGCAAATCAAGAATCCGACGAGAAAGAAATTATCTGAAAACCGTTGCAAATTACTGGACATGCAAAAAAAGTCAATGAAAATCTCATCGGGCAGCTATTTACACAACATCTCAAACATATGTTGTCCTTGACATCATTGTCCAACCTTCGGATCCGAATATACCCGGACAGAAAATTATGGCTTACGTTTCTCAGCTGCCAGTAACCTACTGTAATCATTGTATGATAAATTAATGAATATAAGCCGGATCCGACGAATTATTTTGATTTGAAATATAATATCACGGTACTCTCACAAAGACGATTTGATTCACTGTCCCACTCGCAATAGTCCAACAGATCAATGCGAAGATAGAATCAAGAGAGCGATGCTTTGCAAGAAGCATTGCTATCTCTAGCTAAGCAACTCGGAACCTTGCAGGTTACATTGCCAGCCAACAGCAAAACAATATCGAAATCATGCTGTCCTTGCCACTGAAACCTTGCAGCAGGCAGGATTTCAACATATTTGAACAAGAGGGTTGGAGCAGATATATTTCAAGCGGGCTTCACTGTTAATAAGGTTGTCGAGAAGCCTTTCTTGGCGAAACCGAGTTCACTGTATCCAACACTGAAACCCTTTCTCGATGCTATCGGAGGCACGTTGTATAGTCCAGTATCTCAGGAACACGCATATATTTCAGATAGGCTGATATGGTCATCGAGAAGCCCTCTTGATGGTACGAGGGTCCATTGTATCCAACATCGAAAGCCTTGTGTGCACCATGTTCACCTGGAAGGCTACCTCATCATGTGGCAAGAGCAGAAGAACGACTGGTGAAGACGAAAAGTTACAAAAATCTGCCTATGGTCGCACCGGGGTCAGAAGAGAAGCTGGTGAAGGTATTGATTGAAGGAACTGAAGAAATTCCAGAAGTTGAACGCATTGAGTATCGCAGTGTTGCAGTAGCGCAAGGCTGAGTCATACGTGGGGACTAGTACCATTTCAGCGGACCCCGAAAGTGACCCCATCGAGCCCATATCCCATACCAATACCCACTCCCCTCTCCCATAAACCCTGTGTATCAAACCAACCACACCATAGCCTCCAATTGATTGATTGATTGATTGTTCACTGCAAAGCCACTTCACTTCATTCATATGGTGCATCATTCACCATATATAAATCATCATCAATTGTGCTATCCAAGTATGATATGTGAATGAGTATATCAAGGTTTCGATATTCAACATTGCTACGGTGCACTACCAGATACTTATATTAACTTGCTTACCTGCACCCCTCCCACCCCACCACAGTGCTATCACCCACTATACATCATTCGTGATTACAACCTTTACATTCGTCCAAATCTTGCTAAGAATCTGTCACAATGGCCAAAAAATCGAAGAACTCCATTCCGAACCCACCTCGAAGTATTTCTGACGACTCCAGCAACGACGATGGAGCTCCCGTTTACACACCACCCGAAACTGAGTCTAATGATAGTCTATCGACCTCAGCTCATCTTCCGGACCCAAACCATCTCCACGATGTAATTATAGGACTTCAAAATGTCAATCTTGCGCAAGATAAAGCTGATCAGCTGGAGCAAGAGGTAGACAAGGATATCTCTACGCATAAAAAGAAGCAGGGTAGAAGTCGAAACCGTTCTTCAAGCAAGAAATCGGTTTCCGCAGATATCGTGGTCAGCAATGTCACCGATTCCCTCCAGAACCTTGAAGTTTCCGACAAAGATCTAAACAATTTGGAGTCAGAGAAGATCAACCTGAAAGCTGCAAAGAACAGAAGGGAGAAGGAGAGGAAGAAGAGACGCAAGGCTCGACTAGCTGAGGAGGAAGAGCAAACCCGGGGTGAAATATCCAACTACAAATGGTTCAAAGACGCGGGATGGAAAGACATGAAAGATTTCATGATAGGTCATGGATTTGAATGGGGTGATCTTGACGATTATGCTGCGGCAAGTGAGTTGATCAAGAGACTCAAAGAGGATCAAGGTTCCGAGGAACATGCCGAACCAGAGCCACCAAAGAAAGAAGTAATCAAGGATGCTTCTGTCAAGGCAAAGATTGCAAAGACCAAGAAGAAGACTGTAGTCGGCTTGTGGGAAGATTACTTTGGAAATGAAACAGAGCTTGCAAATTGGCAAAGACTTTGTGTCGATGTTGGCTTGGAAGAGATACCTACAAGTATTACTAAGTGTCGCAAGGTAAATAATACACATTCCCCCATGGTCTCGTTATGATGCTAATATCTATATTTCTATAGGCTCTAGGAAAAGTCTGGGTTAACATCTTCGATTTCCTCGACGCCAAAGCTGAAGGTAAACCAGTTAAGAGATACCCGAGCGAACGTAAACTTGCTACATATACACTGAACACTGGCAAAATTTACCCAAAGAGCAAAGCTAAGGAAGGCGGTCCCGCTAGAGTTCTATTGGCGCACATTTTCGGACGCTAGGAACAGATTTAATGAGGTTCTCGAGGCGTCATTTTCTGACATGTTACGCAAGGATGATTTTATGAGCAAACGGATGACATATTTGGGAATTTGACTTTATGGTTGGGATATCAGGATTTGGGATAGTATGGATGGTCAGGATGATTATAGCGTATTGGCAAGGGATTTGTATCGCGTTCATCAGATTGCCTTTGCACGGGACAGTAATAGCCTGGAGTGTGGATAGCTGCATATACAACGCATATACAAGCATTTTTGCACATTCTTCTGATGTTCTCGTTTGTTTTTACCTTTTCTACTTTGACATCTCTTTTCTTTTTCTCTTTCTCCCTTGTTCTGAATGCTCTCTATCATTTCCTTCTCTTCGTAAAACTTTCTACCTGCACCCTTCCACTCTTTTCTCATTCTGCATTGCTGCATCATTACATACTCTAACTCCCGGCGATCGTTTGCACTCCTATCAAAGATACAATCATGCACAAAGATACAACCAAAAATTCCCAACCATCCTATTCATCCCACATTCTATGCTTTGAATTTCTCACCACCCTAACATAAATATCCAACAATCAACATCCACTTTAACTCATCAATCCTCATCCCTCCCCACACCAAAACAACCTCTCTCCCCTACCCACCGCGTGTGCTCGCATCATACCAGCTCCCCCCCCCCCCCGAACCTCCCCGGAAACCCCAAAATGCCACCCTGTCGCCCCAATATCGCCGGCGACTTTGATAGATATTTCGGAAACGTGAGCGATCTACGAAATTGGCAGCAATTGTGCGCGGATGTGAGAATTCCTCAAGCGTGGAATTTGGGGAGTATTAATGCTTGTAGAAAGGTGGGTCTGAGGAGTGTTGATCTCGTGGTTTGGGAAGAGGAGAGATGGGTTGGGATTGGGAATTTGTGGTCTGGAGACTGGAGATTGGAGACTCGTGGTTCTTTTATGATGATTATTATCTACTATATATCTTACTTCTTCATTTTTCATCCACGCATCCTCGTCATCTATCTTGCCTCTCGCATTTCCCGTTACTAATACACATATCTATCCCTTCTAGGCGCTCTCCAAAGTCCACGTCAATATCTGTCAACTGTTGGAATCCTTTCAGACTGGTGTTCCCGTGCGCCTTTTCTCAACTAGGGATGAGCTTCTTGCGTATACGATCAAGAAACATAAGTTTTATCCATTGAGTGAGGCGAAGAAAGGGGGGCCGGTTAGGGGATTGCTTTTTAAGAGGGGATAGAGGGGGGATGGAGGTATGGGATGAAGATGAGAGGAGAGGAGAAATTGTTGGGAAGAGTAGGGACAAATTGCATGAAATGGATAACAGAGGGCAATTGAAAGATTTGTGGATGTTCGAAGAACTTACTTTTGTAAATTCCAGATCTTGAAAAGGTAGGATAATGACTGACCTCAACGTTGGAAAAAACTGGATCAAGCTCGACTTACATAGTTTTGCGAATTCTTCACTCTCAACCAAAGACAACGGGGGGTTTTTTAATATGTCAAATCCGACACTATAATCATTCATTACATCTATACCACTAACTTCTAATTTCCCACAACCTGATCTTTCCAGCTTCATTACCAACCGCCAAAACATCACTTCCACTACCAAATGCCACGGACGAAATTCTTCCTAATGGTGTATTCGATGTTGGCCAGTTCTTATATACTGTACAACTAGGTAGATGTACCAATCTCAAAGCATCTTTCTTCCACCTACTACTAAAAACCAACAATTGTCCATCAGGACTAATTTGCAAATGACTTGTAGGTGTAGTTAATTGCAAAAGTCGTCTATTTGGCTCAGGTCTCTCGGGTATGTTTATATCGTTTCCTGAGATGAAATTCTTGCGATCGTAAATATTTACCACACCACTTTGAGATCCAATCACTACCCAACGATCTCCACCAAGTTGTTTGGGTCCATTTGGTCCACCGAGTGTGAGGACAGTAGCACCAATGGAACCATCATCATTCCAACGAGCGACAAAAGATCCAGTTTCCATACTCCATTCTCCTACTTCTCCACCCTTTCCTACAACAGTCAATCCTTCTCCAGTTTTCCACCAGGCGAAATCAGCAACTCCATTTTTGCCTTCAATTCTTGCTGATGCTATCCATTGTGTTGTATTTGCATCAAGAATATTTATGAGACCACCTCCCTTCTTCGATGAACCAATCAGTCCCATATATCGGCCACAAGGACTGAGCTTGAATCTTTCCATAGTCTTTTGATCATCCTTATGACCATAAATTCGCGTAACCTTGTTGATCTCTCCAGAAGGAAGATCCCAGATGTGGAAAAAACGGCGTCGACCAGCGAAAATGATTTTATCTCCGGAAGGGTGAAGGAATGCGGATGTAGCAATAGGTGTCTTCCTAACGTGAACGCTAGTCAGTTGTGGATGTGGATGTGGATGAGCTGTAGGCGCATATTGGTGTAGATATAGAGTTGATGCTGGACCTGAAGAAAGTATGACTGGGTATTCTGGATGGAAGGAAAGAGAAGTGACGGCTGATGGTTGAGTTTTGGGTATATCCCTCGTTCTTTGAATATCGAGAACTTCTGGTCTGAGTTTCGATCTTTTTGAGGTTGCGGGTGCTTCTTTTGTGAGAGCTCCGGCATCTTGAAGAAGTCTTGCGAGAGGTAATGTAGAAAGGTCGGAATCATCAACGTCCATATCATTCGAAGACAATGAAGAGTCGGAGGCTGCAGATGACCTGCGACGTCGTTTTGTCGGCCTAGAAGATTGCGCCCACTCTGGAACAGGATTGAGACGCTCAAATTGCATTCGTAGTCGCCGTGTGTACTCTCTTCCACTAACTACATCTTCTCCTTCATTGACTCTAAGTTTTCGTAATCGAGAATTTCCAGCCAGAGATACATTCAATCGATCATCGTCGCTATCTTCCCAAGCTAGCGCATCTCCTCCTTCTTCGTCTTCAGGTTGTGGACGTGGTATTAATGCATCTTGAGGCACTGTGGATGGTCCGGAGTCTAGAAAAAATAGCTATAAAAAAGTTAGTGATGATTATCTATATTTAAGCGGCGGAGTTATACATCTGCATCGTCAACTCCCTCAATTCCAATATCCTCTTGTTCTTCTTCTTGATCTTTTTCTTCTTCTTCATCTGCCGATTCGAAATCCATATCTTGACCCAATTGAGCCGTGAATCCTGCACCATCTCCCAAAACAAGTCTGTCTAACTCTTCTTCATCGGAATCCTTATCCATCATGTCAACACTCTCATTGTCACTGGCACTCTCCTCATTTTCTTGAAGAATTGTTCGCGCATCTTTTTTTGGTTTTGCGCTACCATTGGCAGACTTTTTTGATCGTAAGGGAGGCATTGTGGGTGATTGTATAGTTTATTCAAGTATATTCCGTTTTCTCATCAACTTTTTTCTGTCTGATAGAGAATAAATTTGCAGGGATATTGTACAGGGATCAAAAACAGTATGGGAAACGTGACTGCTTCTAGTATTTTATTGGGTGTGCATTTAAGAACGCGCGGTCGGTCACACGTTGCGTACAAGGTGTGTTTTTGGTAAGAAAAGCGAACATTTTATACTCTCCATATGAATAACTACTAGGTACAATACACCACTTGAAATACATGCTCTTTTCAATATTGATATCAAATCGAACAATCAAGATTTTCAACTGAAATGTCGTAAAAACCCCTTGGAGCTTTTCGACGATCAGTTGTTTGAGAGAACATTGGTTCTATTTTTCACCAGTTATGTATATGAACCATCCGCTATATTCGCACTTTGTAGATGTCATGCTCCATTTCCTACAAATCTGCATCCCCTATTTAAGCCTTCTTGCTCGATATTTGTTTTATTCTCTTCTGTATTTGTAACAATACAATAGTATTTAATCTATCACCATGAGCACCACACGAGACATGGCGAGCGTCTGTATCGTTGGTAGTTTTTGCAGGATTATACATATTTTCATAAGACATCAATGAACACAGAGATGGCGAATGTGAGAACGGAAATATAGTGGTATTTCTGCTCGACGTCAACCAGGGACGATCACCTGTTCTAATTTCAGTCCCATGAGGGCATACTAGATGATAATGGAAATACAGATGAGAAGATTAGTCTAGGATGGCGTAATAGAATCTATGGAAGTAAGTTGGGCTTGAAAACAATGCGGTACTGGAGCGTAACCCCTTTGCAAGGGCAGACTATAAGATAGAGAGCTCTTCAATCCTGGAAGAAGTGCGCATTATCTAATATCGTGACGAGCTTCTGTAGCCAATTTCAGAAGCTATCTTTGGTCTGAAAGGAAAGCTAGCCATGTAAGTGGTTTTCAGGCTTGATCCAGTGGTCTTTTTCTAAACGAACTTCTATTATTTGATCGATTGGATGACCTATTTAAGAATATGAAAAGAGCTACTTTAGCAATTTCCAAATTTCCTCGTGATTGATTCATCTTCATCTTTAAACATTCTCCCACCTAGTTTTTTCAATACTAGCACAAGCCTTGCGATATTCAAATGACAAAAAAATCAAGCTCTCCTGAATAACAACACGATAAGTTCGCTTCAATTTAGCACTATTCGAAGAAGTCTTTGTTCGCTTTCCGGATCCGTCATTCAGAATCATGTTAACCATAACATGAAAGGAGAAAGTTCTTGTCGCTTGTTCACCCACAGCTGTCCTTTATCCCCTTTGAACGCCGAAATATTTTAATCCATTGTACAGCAAGCTCCAAAACCCATCTCGAGTTCCCATCTCTAATTTTTTCCTGTTGGAACCTTGACATCCAGAAAACTTCACAGAGATTCTCATTCT
The DNA here is from genome assembly GCF_014898535.1 of Botrytis deweyae. Taxonomy (NCBI): domain Eukaryota; kingdom Fungi; phylum Ascomycota; class Leotiomycetes; order Helotiales; family Sclerotiniaceae; genus Botrytis; species Botrytis deweyae. The sequence continues at coordinate 603,826 of NW_024066215.1, forward strand.
GATCTCATGAAACTCTAACCATATCCATATTCAAAGCCAGTATATACTTACATACTTCGATCCTCTAGCAGCCATGGCCGGCATTTTGACTAGCGAAGAAAGGGCCGAACGAGCCGCAGCTCGACAATATCTTGAGCGACCATGGCGCAACCTCGACTTCTGCGTCTACCGCTTCGTTCCCCCAACCGATAAACGTGGACTTCCCTACCCAGAAATAACAATAAATGGTCAAGCTCGAGGACTCGCTGCCGATAAAGTCTGGGTCGGAGATTTCGCTCCTCATTGGGGAGAATTTCTTCTCGATCTAGGCGAACCGGTTTATGATATTCAAAATCATCAACCCTTAGTAACACGACTCGAAGGATTCGGACTCGATCAAGGACGTGTCAAATATAGAAATCTACAACAATTACCCTTTCCCTGGGGAATCGATGGCTCGCTGCCCGTTCAAATATGGGCCAATGAACAATTTCGGGATAATCATCGCTTACCATTCAATCCAAGAGGAATGAGTCGTCTAGATCTCCAATGGGAAGCCCGACGACGCGGTCTTCCCACCAAAGGAAAACGCTCCGAAATAATTCAACGAATCAACCGTCTCGAATTAAAAAAAGGAATCCAAGCCCCTGACTTCTATCAACGCGAAGCGCAGCTGCGTCTCGATTCCGTCCAACTCCCTCTCTTTCGCGTTCTCGAACCCCAGGAACCAGTAAAATCGACACCCCAAACTCCCTTAAAACAACCTCCTTTCGACACGGGCGAAATCGTGCTCGTCTACGGTCACTTCACCGGCGACGAGACCGTTTGTCTCGTGCGCGACTACGAAGGAAATCGCGGACGCATCAGTATTGATTTTCTCGAAGAAATCCAAATGCCGTTCGGACTCAAGTTGAACCGACGCGAATTAGTCGAGGTGCTTGAGAGATTGGGCTGGGCGGATGAAGTGGACAAGACGCCTGAGCCGGAGGAGGGCACCGATGAGTGGAAGGCATTGGCGGCGAAGAGACGTGTGGAAATGGAAAAGGCGGGGGCGACGCAAATGTGGCAGGATTATGATACGAGGTGGAAGGAGGGGATGAAGAGAAAGAAGAGGGCTGAGGATGCGAAGAAGGCGGAGAGAGAAGCGAAGAAGGCAAAATTGGCAGCTGCGGCGAAAGCAGCGGGGGCGAAGTGACGGATTTGACTTTATGGGGTTTGGGGATTGGGGGTTAGGTTGGATAGCAGTTGGTTTTTTGTGGTAGAATGGACTAGCTTGTTTATCTCCTGTTTATTGTATGTATTCAAAAATGTATGATGATATATCACATTTGCATTTGAAAATAGGCCAAGAATACGAATCGCTATTTATTTGGTATCAATGTTATATTTAATTTTTTTTATCCCATACCACTCACTCCCAGCAAATATCTCGCTTCCATCGGGACGTCCAAAATTCCCCTTCCTCTCGATATTTTTTCATGATGCACGGAGTTTCCAACGCCTAAACTCCTCATATGCGAGGGCAATTATGTATCCTTTTCGACACAATCACAGGGCATCTCCTTATCATATCACTCCCTAACCATACCCCTAGCCCTTGTCCTCTCATCCACCGTCAAAACCCAAACCATCTCTACTTCCTCTTCACCCAAACCATCACCTTCAACATTAACCGCCTCCCATTCTTCCTCATCCATATTGACAACCATAGCAACCTGCAGTACCCTTGCAAAAACATCTCTCAAGCCATACTTTCCTCCTCTCGCAATTACTCCCACAATCCCCCCATAATCTCTTTCCATCCTAGTTGCTCCCAATGCATTCATTTTCCCGCTATAATTCCAAACTCTTCTTTCTAGAACTCTTGCTAGATATTGAGCGGTTTGCTCTAGGAGGGTATTGAATGGTGTCGTGGACATGATTCTCTGAATAGGTTTCATGAGAGCATCCCAGTGATGTTCGAAACGACGAGATACCATGTCCTGTAGTATTTCTTGAGGATCATCATCAGTATCGTTTTGGCGGGCTATTTCAGCGAGATCTTCTGATGTAAGGGAATAATCTACGTCGCGGAAAGTTTCGCTTAAAACAGGACGAAGCCGTGGTTTAATGACATTATTGAACATTACTTGAAGACCTTCGCTGACCAACTCATTTGTCTTTGAAGAAAATGTCGCATTAAGACTTGTAAGAGAATTGGAAACGAAAGTGGCATCATGACCATAGGGGAACGTGTCTTTTAAAGCTGGAGCAGGTGGTGCACCTTTAGCTTGAGATGCGCTGTTTGTTTCGGAAGATTGGAGATGACTCGACACAATTCTGGAAATATAGTCATTTGATACAACAAGACTGTTGATCAGGACGATAAAGGCGATAATTCTATCTTCCGGTGGAAATCCGCCTTGGACGAGTGGTTTTGGGTAAGATTCGTCTCGCATTTTGCGTTGAACCATTCCTACAAAATCGGTTCCCAAAACTCTGCTTATTGCTGGAATAACGGATTCGATTACACCACGTTGTGATGTTGAAATGGATCGTTTAAGTACTGCATTGACGATATACATAACATCATCAACAGCAGAGATTATGTATGGAGCAGTTCCATCTATAGAATTTGATAGATTGAGAGATAATCCTGTAGGAGATTCATCCAATTGAAATGCTTTCTCAACAGATCGTCGAAAGAAAAATGTAGTCATAACATTGAATGGATCCTTCAGACGATTTGAAATTTTTCGACTAAGAGCTGATTTGTCTATTAACTCTGGCATGACTAGAGGATCATCTGAGCTAGCTTCTGGATCCTGTGATGTATTAGAAATGGCTTGCAGAAGGGCTGGTATTGATGTTGGACTTACCCTGCACTTGCCGCTCAAGAATCGAGTATATAATGACCAACGACCTAACATCACAGCCATCTCATTCAAAAGACCATCTACTTCTTTCATATCCACACCCTCATCTTCACTTGCTCTCCCATTAGCAGCCGCTCCAACTGCAGGTGAGCCCGTCCTCGAAATTCCAGTTGGTCTTTGATTCGGTAGAAAGCTTTGCACCAAGAAAGAAAACGGATAACTTCTCACATCTGTCAATCTCCTATCGACATTTTTCTCGTCTCCCCATGTGTCCAAAACAATCCCGCCTTGCACGTCTGCCTCAGCCTGTAATCTCTCTATCACTCTAACCATCTTCCCGGCCCCATAGTGTCTTTCCACCAACCCTCCATGTCCCTCCACGATCTGCGCAATGTGTTCAAACAACCTCGTCAACGCCTGCGCGTAGAAGAATCCCTCTTTACCTCTCTCCCCTTTCGTCCCCTCCTTTAAATTCTTTCTCGCCGTTCCTGCTACTCCTTGACAGACATATCTTCCATAAACATCCAGCCCAACCTCCTCCCTCCCAATCAATGGGAACAATTTAAAGAACCTCGTAACTCTCACTCCATCTCCTTCCTCAGCCGCCTTCTCAAACTCTCTCAAAAACAATCCGCACAAGCTTTTCTTTGCTTCCTCAATCGTCACACCTGGCGCATCCGGTACTTCAACACTTGGAACCGTCCTTGCCGCAAAATTGCCCTCAACAATATGTGCCGGGATCTTTGATGCTCTCGCAATGTATCCCGCTGCAGCTTCCCAATCTTGCGGGGCCCCCATACTACCCACCACACCATTTACACATGCTTTCAATTCCGCGACTTGTTCTACAACGGCCAATGTTTCCTCTACTCGTTTCTTCTCCAAATCCAATTCCTTTACCTTCGAGCTCAATTTCTCGGCCGTGCCGGCGGCATTATCTAGCATTCCATTTGAAATCGCCCTGGTATTTATAACATTTGTGCCAAGATGCGCGCGTAAGAGATCGAGTCGGCCGAGATCGCGGGAGAGGGAGGCTTGAGAAGAGATGAGGGATTGGAGACTAGTAGTGATCGCTGCATCGCGGGTATGGAGGTTTGAGAGGATGTTTTGGATAGAGGCTAGGGAGGAGGCATTGCGAATGGATGATTGAGCTGATTCTGGAGACGGTGTTGTGGGTAGAGGTGTGAGACTGCCATTTGGGAGGCCGGGTGGAGGCATTGGGTGGGTTGAGGCATGGGTAGCTCTTCTTTGGGGAAGCTGGGTTGAGGTCGGGTGCATCTTTAGGTGTCATCTTTATGGGTGTGGGGTAAGCGAGAATTTATATTGACGATTTGATCAATAATTTGTCCCCTCACTTTAATCGTTTCCAAAGTTAATTCTTATGTGTGATTGATGAAATCATTGTGAATTCTCCTTACTTTTATTTACTACAATGTATACGCTTGGGAATCTATGCAATACTAAATCTATGTATACAATAGGCATTAAAAGCCATATTTCATTTATACGACTTGACTATACCCACTACCAAGCCTTCTCCTACTCCTTGATTTCCACCATTTTCTTGCTTCATCCGCCCAGAATACAGAACTTGTTAGGATAACCAAGCCAACCAAATCTGTAAGTGCCAGAGCTTCTGTTTGAAATACTTCCTGAAGCCAGGGGAAGTATATGACTAGTATTTGTCCACCAAGACTCAACGATACTGCCCAATTGAAAAGCTTGTTTGAAAATAACCCGACCTCACCTCTGAGGACAGACTTTGATTCTGAACGACAGTTCAACGCATTAAACATATCGAAAAGAACGAAGCAGGTAAATGTCATGGTTGTATCTCTCTTACTGACTTTGCCATCTGAAAGCATTTCGTGAGTATAAACTGCCATGGTACCTAACATGATAATGGTAGCGGACGTAAGGACTCGAGTGATCAATGCTCTTGTAAGTACAGGAGCATTTCTCTTCCGGGGTGGTCGATTCATAACATCTGGATCCACTGGCTCCACGCCTAATGATTGAGCTGGGGGTCCATCCATGATAATATCTAGAGAACTGTTAGTACAAATATGTGATACAACCCAAAATTAACTTACTAATCCAAAGGATCTGCATCGCATTTAAGGGATTCTTGAATCCCAAACACGTGCAGACTAGAACCAAGCTGAGTGCCGCAGCACTTGTGCTAAGTTGAAATGTAAGGAAATTTTGGATATTACTGAAAATCCCTTTGCCCTCTTCAATTGCTTTGAGAATGGTTGAAAAATCGTCATCAGTCAAGATCATATCTGCAGCTTCTTTGGCAACATCTGTTCCTTGCAAACCCATAGATATGCCAATGTCAGCCTTCTTGAGGGCAGGTGCATCATTGACACCATCACCCGTCATTGCGACAATATCACCACGAGCTTGTAGTGCTCTGATAATTTTCATCTTATGATCTGGACTGGTTCTGGCGAAAACGGAAGTATTGGCTATGGCGGCTTGTAACTCTTCATCGGTCATCTCATCTATCTCATCACCTCGTAAGACTGGTCTAACTTCTACAGAGTTTACTGAATGCGCACGTGGTGCTGCAATAGGCATACCGAGCTTCTTTGCAATAGCGAGGGCAGTTGTTTCAGCATCTCCAGTGATCATGATCACTTTAACACCGCCCCGCATGAGTCGCCGAATCGATTTCGAAACACCTGTTCGTGGAGGATCACTCATGCCAACTAATCCAGCAAATGTGAGACCATTGTAGACGTCTTCGCTGTGAGACACATGGTGGTCTAATTTCGAGACTGGTGTTACACTTCGGCTAGTTGGAGCCAATGATTTGGCTTGCCTGGCAACTGGGCCACTAGCAAAACCAAGAACTCTAAGTCCTTCAGAAGCAAGCTTTTCGGCAGCTTGTAAAGCTTGTTGTCTCTTTGCAGCATCCAACTGAACTTCACGACCGTCTTTTGTAAGGTATGTATCACACCTTTCCAAAACTCGCTCGATAGCTCCTTTAATATAAGCATGTTCTTTTGGACTCGATGTACCTTCCGGGCCCAGATCTCCAATGGTAACACCCATCCATTTTCTTTCAGAACTGAATGGGGTTTCCCCAATACGATGACCTAAGCCTTCACGGACGTCGTGCTCTCTGAATCGATCGAGCATATCAAGCATCGCAACATCAGTCGGTTGACCGACCCATCTGCTTTTCAAGACTTGACCTGAAGCACGACCCTGAGTAGAGGATAAAATAGCGACTGACGATGCTGATGGAGCATGAAGATGAGTAAGACGTGCGTTATTAGCTATATTTCCGATGCGAAGAATACGAAGAGCCACAGTATCAGCTTTAGACTCTACTGTCTCATCATCCGAATCAACATCCAATGGAGCTTCGGCATCAGAATACCACATTTTAACAGTAGTCATATGATTCATGGTAAGAGTACCTGGAGAATAATCAGTATTCCGAACAAGATATATGATTTATTAAGCATACCTGTTTTATCACTGCACACAACATTGACCGATCCTAGAGTTTCCACACTTGGCATTCTTCGCACTATAGCATTGTGTCGTGCCATTCGATGTACGCCAAGAGCCAGGGTGACTGTAACAATAATTGGTAAACCTTCAGGGATAGCTGCAACAGCTAAGGATATCGAAATTGTGAATATATCCAACCATGCTTTTCCTTGTAACCATCCAACTAAAGAGATTACCGCAATAATGACGAAAGAAGCTTGACTTAAGTGGTTTCCTAAATCGTCCATTGAAAGCTGTAGGGGAGTTCTGGGACTCTCCGTTTCCGATACACTTGCAGCAATTGTTCCAAAATGAGTGCTTCCACCTGTTGCATAGACAATTCCTTGTCCATGTCCAGATCTTACAAGTGTTCCCATGAAAGCAATATTAGTCGTGCTGTTTAATCTGATATCTGCACCTACAGCTCCACTGGCAGGAGAGGCATAATCGGAGGATGTGGGTGGTTCTAGTGAGCTAGATCCGGGTCTAAAATCGATATGTCTAGCTTCCGCAGTGATTCGGACAGGCTCATTTTCTCCAGTTAAATTGGATTCATCAATTGTCAAATCTGAAGCTTTTGTGACACGGATATCGGCAGGTATACGATCTCCAGTAGTAAATAAAACGAGATCTCCAGGAACCAATTTCGATGCCATCATTTTTTGTGATACAGATTCTGCCATACTAGAATCCGCGTCAGATCCAGAGTCTGCCATCAATGCTTCTGTCTCTGGGACATCTCGGGCGCTAGGGGGCCATGCAGGTGTTCTAGGGGTTGTAGTTCTCATTTCTCCTCGTATTATGTGCGCATGATTGGGGACCAGGTGGTTTAATGCCTCAATCGATTTTTCAGAACGATACTCTTGTACGAATCCTACTGTGACCACAATTGTAACTGCAACGGCAATACTGATCGCATCATCTTTGTTTCCAGCTATTACTGACATAACAGCTGAACCCAATAACAACAGAATCAACGTTTCCTTGAATTGCTTCACAAATCGAAGCCATAATGGTTCGGGAGGTTCGTGGGGAAGTTCATTCGGTCCTTGATCGTGTAATCTAGCAAGAGCTTCTGCGGGTGTCAAACCTGACGTGAGTGAGGTCTGTAATCGTTCTGCGGTTTCTGCGGGTGTGAGACCGGAAAATTCATCTGCTATTGACTGTTGCGCATTAGTCGTATTAGTCGGGATCCTTTCTGGTTCAGCTGAAATTGGGCGTTCACTAACTTTGGCCATCGCTGAGGACGATCGAGTATGTCTGCTCTTTGAATTGGCTCTATCCCTTGACCTTGGTCTCGAAGATGGCTCTGAAATTGGCTCTCTACCATTCGCGGATGGAAGGTTGACCATGGGCAATAAAGATCCCGAAGGACTGCCAGATCTTGCAGGGCGCGGCCACGACATAGCTTCAATTCCAACTATTCAGAAAGCCCTTTTAACGTCTGCGAAAGTAACGAGCAGCAGTATATGCTGTCGTTATGCTTAATGCCTATCACTGAGGCATGCGAGTTTGGCCGAAACGAAAGAGGAAATGTGGTAAGTTAAGAATTTGAGTAAAGGCCACCCATTAAACAAAACAAGAGAGCTCCTCCCAACTCCAACATGCAAGAAATTGATCTCTGAAAGTAGTGTAATTGTATTTCTCAAAGAATTGGTTGATAGTCTTTTAGATTTTGATCCATAGTAATTATCGAATTACGTGTCGTCTCCCCGTAATAACTTTTCCTACCAGTTTCAAAAAGTAGAAGAGTATCCAGTATCAGGTATTATACCCAGTAGGCAATCAGCATCTGCAGTGAGCTGAGCACGGTCTAGGGTTTTTGGTATATCCTCCCCTGTAGTGAGGTCGCATGCCTGGGCGGGACTTTCTCCAAGGGGGTTTCTGGGCCTGGAATTGGAATCTAGAAGTCCTGGGAAGGGGGTTTAAAGTTTGAATAAGCACTACCTACTAGTACCTAGAGATATATACTCTGTAGGGGAAAAAGATGTAGAACCAAGAAGACCGTTGCTCCGTAAGAGAAACCACCAGTGAATTGTTATAAAATAAATATGCACCCGGTCGAGACTTTATCTTACATCAAATTGCCATACTTCATACCCAGTAGGTCAGGTCAGTATTGCCCAGCTCGCTTAGATAGATATTGCTACCGTACTGTTTTATTTATCAGACTTCACACCCGGTTCACATATCAGTTGGTTGAAGTTTTCCCTCTTTGTCCTTCTCTCTTGCTCGAACTGCATATGGTATTGAATAGATAAATACCTAGGTAGGTAAATATAGAAAGTTAGAAATGTCACGTGTAGATTACGGTTTTAGGCTCTAGACCCACTTGTTGACGAAGCTTTTAGCCATTAATAGCTTAGCGTTAAAAATCCAAAATGTATCCCAGCCTCTTGATTCTTCTTCAATCTTCATTGCGCAAACATTAACCTCCCCACCCACCTGTTCCCCCATCCTTTCTTAAGCTTTATCACCTGGTCGTCGTCGTCGCATCGCATTAAAGCACTACAATCAATTCTTTGCTACGATTGCTATATTGTTCTTTCGATACCTGTGGCTTCTTGCTACAATTTAATGCCGCGACGCGCTTAATTCACATCACATATTCATCGAGAGCTGTCAAAATCAATATCCTCGACGCGCCATCAAACGAACGAAAGAGTCGACGGCCAACAATAGGCAATATACACGCGTTTTCATTATTGAATCCACATAACAAAACTTACACTTCCTCGCGCGAGGGCGCTATACATTTCTTGCTATCACCATGTTTTATTCAGAGACTTTGTTGAGCAAGACAGGGCCTTTGGCTCGTGTCTGGCTTTCGGCAAATTTAGAGCGCAAGTTGTCAAAAAATCATATTCTACAAGCCAGCGTCAAGGATAGTGTTGAAGCTATCGTCACACCTAATCAAGCACCAATGGCTTTACGTCTAAGTGGTCAACTTTTGCTAGGAGTAGTCAGAATTTATAGTCGAAAAGCGCGTTATTTACTGGATGATTGTAATGAAGCTCTCATAAAAATTAAAATGGTACGTTTTAATATTCCAATAGCTTCAATGTAAATACTAACCATTCCAACCTAGGCCTTCCGTCTCTCCGGTAACAATGATATTCCCGCCGGACTACATATGCCTTCTCGAGATGCTCTCATGCTTCCCGATATGCTTACTGAAGGGGATAACCTCGAAATGCCACCGATGCCTGATGCATCATTCCTTTTTTCCCAATTGGACGAAGAATCGACATTGGGTCGCAAACGAAGAGGTGCTAGCCGTGATATAAACTTGCAGGACGAGTTCAACAATAGTCAATTCTTACAAAATAGTGTCGAAGATAACAACGCAGATGAGGATGAGCTTGCTTTAGAACCATTAGACGATGATCTTGATTTGGGTCTTGATTTTGGACTCGACGATATAAACCCTAAGGCGACTGGAGCTGATAGATCTGGAGCTGATATCAGTCTCGAATTCGGACGAGATGCACCAGCAGCAAGAGCTGTTGAAGATGACTTACTCAGCGAATTGGATATCCAACCACGAGCAAAGGATGTCTTTGATGATGGAGATCGTGAAAATTCAATCAACCTCGGATTTGGTAATGATGATGTTGGATTCCACATCGGTGATGATGATGGGGACATCGACATGCTTAACATTGGTGGAGAACCAGATATCTCTGCTCTTCCACGTGCTCCAGAACTTGAGCGTCTTCGCATTTCCGAATCGCCACTTTCCGATATCGACGAAACTATTGTTGCCGAAGTCGAAGCAAATCAGCAACAAAGAGAAGGATCTGGATTATTCGCACCAGAAGATGAGACAGAACAATCAATCTTCCGCCAACCGGCTCAACGTGCTAGAAAATTCAAACCTTTGATGCCTGATGATGATACTACCATTTCTAAGCATGCTATTCAAGAATTGCAGAAGAATCACGAGGCTATTTTACGTCCTCAGTCATTCCTTCCCCGTGATCCTCAACTTTTGGCATTAATGGAAATGCAAAAGAATGGTGGATTTGTTTCTAATATTATGGGTGAAGGAAGAAGTATGGGTTGGGCACCAGAGCTTCGTGGGATGCTTTCACTCGATGCTGTTCGTAGGACAGGAGACTTGAAGCGTAAGCGTGATGGTGGTGTTGCTGATGTGGATGGTGAGCAAGAACCAGGTGCCAACAAATCACCACGTTTGGATCTTGGAGAGGAAGAGGATCTTGGTGCCAATCTTGCTGGTGATGCTGGTTTAGGTCGGGACGACACGATGATTGCTGCTGATGGTACAATCATTGAAATGGGGGGTGATGATGAATTCAATATCAACATTGACGATGACGAACACAACGCTACTGCCGGCTTAAGAGACGCTCGCAGCGTAAGTCCAGGCAACCAATTCGACGAGACAACCGCACCTCTTGTACACCCTGCGGATAGCGGCCCCGTATCGCTCGGTACCACTCACGCTGTTCATCTTCTCCGTGAACGATTTGGCGATGAGGCAGCCAACAGCCCAGACAAGCGCAAGAAGGCCAGCGTACTTTTCCAGGACTTATTACCAGAAGGTACAACAAGCAAAGCCGATGCTACCAAGATGTTCTTTGAAGTTTTGGTACTCGCAACCAAGGATGCCGTTAAGGTTGAGCAACCAGAAAACTCTCTAGGGGGGCCAATCCGTGTTAGAGGCAAACGAGGTCTTTGGGGTGCTTGGGCTGAAAGAGAAGCTGGTGGTGAAATTGCTGAGGAGAATGCCCCCGGTCCCTCAGCTACTGCACCTTTGTTGGAAGCATCCAGAATGGTCTCTGTTTCTGCCTAAGAAAGAAAATATGTTGTTGTATGAGTACATTATTGCATTTAAGGAAAAAGGAAACGCTGGTCCAGCGATTGGCGTCAAGGTTATCTTTGTCGTAGGCACAACTCTTAGTTTATGAATCCGGCGTTTGAGAGTTGATATCCTGGGCGTTATACGAAAGCTTCAAGGCCCAGTCTGATTGATGATTGGGATTTGTTTGGGTACCATATGGGCGTGCAACTTGAGAGTTGTTATGATGAGTGATTGAGTAGGGTTCAAACGTATAAATTAAAATTTACAATGTTCATGATTACCTGTTCTGTGTTTAACGATATTCTTGTGATTGCGTCTTTGAGTGGTATTCTTTGCTTTTTTCTTTCAAAAAATGTTTAGTAAAGCTATTTGTAATATCAATCTTTTGTCCTGTTGACCAAATATACAATGCTGCCTTACTCGTTCATATTTAAGAAGTGTTCATGATTAAGAGTTAAGGGGATTGTGATGTCGAGGAGAGTATTGAAAAATGTTATTCTGTATGCCTAGATAGACTTGAACGGCCTAAATATTTGCTCTGCGATTCATAATGCTGATCGTCAATAGCTAGAGTGATACTTCCATCGCTCCATTAGAAGTGTACTCAAAAACCTGATTCAAATTCCACGACTTTAAACATAAATCCGACTCAATAGCATTGATATATCAACAACACCACAAGCCAAATTCTCATTCGTCAAAACTCAAGGATTAACCAACACCGTCGATCTAAATCAATTAGCCCATCAATTCCACCCGGGGGACAAATGAAGGAAGGAAAACCTACCCGCTTTCCTCCTCAAGCCGCTTTCCCTTCTCCTTCTCCTTCCCCTTCCCATCCTTTTCCTTCTCCTCATAAAACTCATCCACATCCACCACCTGTCTCCCATTCCAATTCGTCATAATGTCCTGTCCCTTTGTCCTCACTCTATTCTGATACCACCCCGGCATCGCTCTCAACCACGTGAGACTAACCCCAAACCCAGGATAAATCCCCTGCCCACTCTTCCCCTTCAAAATCTTCTTGACAATTTCCTCCGCCACCGTGTCCACCTCCAGCGTCGGAAGCAAAAACGTCGCATCATTTTTATATCCTTGAAACAGTGCCGTTTTCGTATACCCCTGGTTAATCACTATCGTTCTTACTTTCGGCGCGTTGTATTTGGTGAGGAGTTCAGCGGTTAGTCCTTCGTGGAAAGATAGCGCGGCGGCTTTGGATGAGGCATAGTCGGTCATGTTTGGGACGGGGAGATAGGCGGCGAGACTGGCGATTGTGACGACCATGCCGTGATTTTTGTCGATCATGGAGGGGAGAAATTCCTTGGTAGTGAAATAGTGCGAGAGCGTGTTGACGTCGAAGGTAAACCGGATATCTTTCTCGGTGGAGTCGAGGATGCTTTTTCCGCGCGCGACGCCCGCGTTGTTGATGAGGATGGTCGGATTACCGACTTCGGAGCGGATGCGAGATGCGGTTGTGGCGATGGTGGATGGGGAGGTGATATCGCATTTGTAGTAATGCACATTTGGTGCTTGGAGAGGTGTTAGTATTACCCAATTGAAGGTTCCGCAATATATAGGTAGGGTGACATACTCGTCTCGAAAGTCATAGGGATCACATCTAATACCACAACTGTGATGTCCTTCTCTGCTAAAAGCTTTACTACTTGACCACCGATCCCTCCCGCACCACCGGTGATCAACACAATTTCTTTCTTCCAATCATATACATCATCTACCCAATTATTCTGCACGCCTCTTTCCAAATAATTCGACACTAATCTGACAATCCCAAAATAGAAGAGTTTTCGAATTCGAGAAAAGGCCGTTTCATGAAGAATCGAAAGATCATTTCCCCGTTTAGTGTAACGAGCTAGAATGAGGAAGACCAATGTAAAAGCGGGATTTAATGCCGTTTTCTTGATGAGGCTACCAAGGGAATCGCTTCGGAAACCTATATGTTGTGTGAGCTTTGGTGCTACGAGTACAGGGAGTTTAAGCTTATACCTTCGCGTGGAAGCCATCCGTTATGCATTGGCATATTTCCCGTCTGTTGTGTAATATTATTGAGAGTTATGAGGATTTGTCGATGAGACGAATTGATAATGAAGTTTCAATGGGATGAAAGGGGAGAAAAGAGAATATCTTGACAGGAATGCTACTACCTTTGACTTGACTATGATATTCCAGATATCCGGCTTAGCATTTATCGAAGCACATGTTGGCCAATCAGAATAGGGAAAGTTTGCCAACCGAGGAAAGGATTTGAGTCTTGAATTGCGGGGAGCGGGGTCTAGCGCGTAGGTTTCCCCATGAGATGTGTAGGTATTATGGGCCTATGTGATAACACTTCGCAAGCTTCTCGTTCTTTGCTTTAATCCTGGATTTCACTATCGGCAAATTCTTCGGTTTTTCTTTCGACTCCAATCGAATGCCCCGAAGTCCTACCTAGCAACATAGAGAAAATAAAACTGTCTAGACATAGCACTTTGTGGGAGACCAAGTGACCTTTACTATGGGAGAATATAACCGAAGGACACTTGAAGCTGCGGGCTAACTGGTTGCTAGCTTTCCACGGACTTGCTAGCTCTCAAACTAACTAATGCAACGGAAACGGGACTCTAAGGATGCGTCGGTGGATTATGAAACTTAAATTAGATTGGAAATTAGTACAGAATCTACCCCCCTTAACCCTTGACTCGATGTTCTAGAAATTATAGCGCAAACATCATAACCAGACTTCCTATCCATATATAATGTACACCAGTTCTCCAATCGATGGAGCTTCCGGCACCAATTCCATCCTGTGAAGAGGCAGTAGTTTGTATGGCCGTTCCTGCAATACGAGTAAAACTATTTGCCGACGCGTTTAATGTTGCCCAAGGAATCAAATCATTATTGATAGAATCACAAGAAGGTCTATCACTTTGCTCAGGTATAGAGTTGGTGACTTGAATTGGCAGGTCGAAAATTGTGTACTGATCAGTTCCATTCAATCGGAAGTTTTGACGGATGGAAATCTACAAGATTGTTAGAGTTGGCTCACGAGCATAGGATGGATATCAAGGACGCACGTTATATGCCCCTCTTGCAGTGTTTTTATCCGATGTGCCATCACCAACAAGACAGTCAGGCCAAACCCAGTTTACATGTTTGACTGTGCTACTTGACTCTTGAGCCATGATTTCGCCTAAGCTCGCATTTCCTGCCGTCGCGGTTCCATTTGAGATTGTGAAGTTTTTGCCTGTAGTATAACTGGAGAGAAACATGGTGATGTTATAGATCTCCGAGACAGCGTTCTTCGGATAGGGTGGAAGTTGAAGCTGTCCATCTGAGGAGACATCTAGCGCAACTTGTAGGAAATCTAAACGATTAGAAAACATCCAACATCCAAAGTTAGGTGTTTATGAGAACTTACCCCCTCCAAGTGGTGTATTTGGTTGCGGCGCATCGACTATCGCGATACCGGGAGTATAAATTTGTCCATTGACAATTTCTTGAGAGGAAATACCTTGAACGCAGAGACAAATGAAAAGAAGGATGGAATGTAATGCCGCCATGGCGAAAAGATACTCAGCAATACAATGTACAGAAAATCAAAGAAGCAATGGATACATCATGTCAAAGGAAGAATGGGCAGTTGGTTTTACATGTAATATCAGCATGACAATATACGAAATAACGACCAGGGGACAAATTTCCGTTCCAATCTCTTGAATTAAATATTCCTTACGAATTAATATAAATTATGCATAACAGTGTTCAAATCAACAAATTGATTGGTTCGGTCAACTGATTCCGAAATATCGAAGAAGAAGTCCAATCAAATTTTGATTGAGACTCGGCTTGTATCAAATATATTGCATTGCTTGAGTTTACTACTCGATGGCGCTTCATCTGTCAAAAATCCTTCTGAACCTTCCAATGTGTCACAGATATATCACGTGAAAATAAGGTTATCAATAAACTTAACAGGCTTCTATTCACACCCCACTCACTGTCTTGTCCACACCTCATTGGTAAATACACTCGGATGTTATAAGTCCAACAAATGGCCGGCCGTGAAGATATAATCTTCTCATGATTGACTCATTTACTGGTACATCATTGAATTCCTCATCTTACATCACGGTTACATGTTGAAGTGCTTCACATTATGAATTCCATACTCCGGCCCACACGTGGGATCCGAATCTCTTCGGTGTCAACCAGCACCTTATTATCCAAATGCCATTTCAGCAACCCCTCTAATCAAGGGCGTGGCAGTTATCAAAAGAGATCTCAAAGGCCTGGCTTTGGACGTGCTGAGAGTAGACTCTTTAAGGTATCTGAGGAAGTGAGAGAGGCTACGATGTATGAGAAACCAGTTGTAGCTTTGGAAACCACCATTTATACTCACGGATATTCATATCCTGATAATGTCAAGTTGGCCCTCGATTTAGAGGATGTTGTTCGTCTTAATGGAGGAATTCCAGCAACAATTGGAATTTTGGACGGTGTTGCACGTGTGGGATTAAACAAGGAGGAATTGATTGCTATTGCATCTGCCGCTGGTAAACCGGAGACTATGAAGGTTTCTCGTAGAGATTTACCTTATATTTTGGGATTGGTAAGTGTTAGTTTCTGTGCTGATCTGTGCATTTTAACATACTATATTCTTCTGGGTAAAAATGACAATAAACTAACGGTAATCAGGGGGTCACCGGACGCAAGATTACTGGTGGTACTACAATTGCTGGTACCATGATTCTAGCACGTAAAGCTGGAATTAGTGTCTTCGGAACTGGCGGTCTAGGTGGCGTTCATCGTGGAGGTCAGGACAGTATGGATATTTCTGCCGACCTCACTGAACTTGGACGTACCCCAGTTGCCGTGATCAGCAGTGGTTGTAAAAGCT
The DNA here is from genome assembly GCF_014898535.1 of Botrytis deweyae. Classification (NCBI taxonomy): domain Eukaryota; kingdom Fungi; phylum Ascomycota; class Leotiomycetes; order Helotiales; family Sclerotiniaceae; genus Botrytis; species Botrytis deweyae. Next base: position 619,886 of record NW_024066215.1, read on the forward strand.
TTCTGGATATTCCTCGGACATTGGAGTATCTAGAGACTCAAGGAGCCGGCGTCTTCACATTTGCAGATGGACGTACTGGACCGATCGACTATCCGGCATTTTTCACTCGTGATAGTGGTGTTAAAAGTCCTATGGTTGTTCAAAATGCTGAAGAAGCTGCTGCCATTATCTGTAAGTTTTGACTCTATTCCTCGTCAATTTCCATTTAGTAAGCGATGATTAACAATAGTAGATGCCCAGGACTTTTTCAGACCTGCTAGCGGTTTTCATTTTGCAAATCCAATTCCTGAAGAATTCTCTCTTCCCAAATCTGAAATTGACAAGGCAATCGATCAAGCAGTCCAAGAAGCCGCCGAACAGGGCTTCCATGGCCACTCAAATACTCCCTTCATTTTGGCAAGGATCAAAGAACTTACAAAGGGTAATAGCACTGCAGCAAATCGGGCATTGATAGAATCCAATGTCAAAATAGCGACAAAAGTAGCAGTTGAGCTTTCTAGGTTAAGAACACGCGGGTTAGTGATGCCTGGGATCAAACATTTGATATTGGCTCAATAGATATTCATAGGGAAAACACTAGTAAAGTCCTCACACGGCCTTCCTCTACAGCGAATATAAACAAGATAGACCCCAATCACCCTAGCTTAGAACTGTCCTCTTCCAGTGTCTCTACTTCAAAGGTTTGCAATAATCCTCCTTGCCTTCCACAATGTTTTTTTGAGGAACCCACTTTTTAGAATATTACTGCTTTCTAATTCTTTATTGCCTGTAGCCCAGCATAGTCGTTGTAGGCTCAATAGCTATAGATCTCGCTTGTGACTATACTCCTCGTACCACGCAATCGACAGGGGCTTCTTCTCCTCAGATGCATACATCGAATATCGCGAAAATCCATTCATCGATAGGTGGTGTTGGTTATAACGTCTTACGTGCAGCTCAACTTAGTAGCAAGGAGCCAGTCAGTCTATATACCTTTATTTCTGATGACCAGTGAGTTACCCACAAGCGTGTCATCAACCGATTCTGATAATTCTAGGGCTGGAAAATCGATACTTCAAAGCCTACAAAGCAATGGAATCAATACCGATGATATCACAATATGTTCAAAAGGCACTGACTACCGCACAGCTCAGTATGTCGCCATTAACGATGGAAAGAAAGATCTCGTCATAGCCATGGCCGATATGGATATATTTGCTAGGCCATCCAATGACTCATCCATTCGAACCATTCACAGCAAACTAAAGTCTCTTATATCTTCCACAAAATGGGTCATCATAGACGCAAATTGGCAATCAGAAGTCATTCAAGAGTTCTTGAGCGCCACGAAATCATCTTCATCTTCCATCAAGATTGCATATGAACCCGTCTCAACCATCAAATCCGCACGTCTTTTTGAACGCCCTATCAGCTCATCTCTCAGGGCCAATAAACTTCCCGTCTTCCCAAACAATATTGTGGATCTCGCAACTCCTAATGAGCATGAACTTACTTCTATGCACGATTCCGCCACTACCCACGGTAAATTCGAGACTGACGAATGGTGGCAAACAATCGATGCTCTTGGTATTCCTAGCACCGGTGCTCGAGATCGTTTCGTACAGATGACATCCAAGGATCTCACTGACCAAGGAATTCCTGTCAAAGCTGTTCAACTACTTCCTTATATTCCAACTCTTCTTACTAAACTTGGGTCTCAAGGAGTTTTACTAACTTCTATATTATCGCCTACTGATCCACGACTTCGAGATCCGGATCATGCTCCATATATCCTATCGCGTTGTACTAATGGAAATGAAGAAGTGGGTGGTGTATACATGAGGTTATTCCCAGCGGCAGAGAAGGTTGAAGAGGGTGATGTGGTTAGTGTTAATGGGGTTGGTGATACATTTATGGGTGTCTTGATATCGGGGTTGGCGAGAGGGTGTGAATTGGGAGATGGATTGATTGAGATTGCACAGAAGGGAGCGGTGATGACATTGAAGAGTAGTGAGAGTGTTAGTCCTGAAGTTGGAGAGTTGAAAGAGAAATTAGATGAGTTGTCTCGACGATGAGGTTCGGGAAGACTTTTAAGATGTAGGGAAAACAAGGGGAACATATCATGTGAAACTTGTATCTTAGGGACCCAGGTACTTAGGATATAATGCCCATGGGTAGCATGATGTTGGGATGTCGAACCTAATGATGTATCTCACGCGATTGATTGTCGATGATGTTCAAGGTGTGATGACAACATTTGGCGGGTTTTGGAAAACATCGGGATATCTAGCCTAATGGAAAACAACAATCTCATGCATTCATGGTGGGAATTGTTGGAAAGGGAGCTCAACTTCCCCTCTTCGTGATTGATTTGATTTTGTTTGGGATATCGAGAAAGATCAATCAATACCGTGCAGTCTACAATGTTGAATTGATCCTACCTGGTAAGAACAATTCTTCGACGCGATACGAAGAGTAGCACTGTACTGTACTTTTCAAACGACCAATCGATTAAAATACTCACGAATCTGACCATTCCCATACCCATTATTTAGAGACCCAAAACTTGTGTTCTCTTATCTAAAGAGGTTGCATAATTTCCCCGGCTCGTACGTACGAAAGACAAGGAATAGAAATGGTTGAAACCCATTCGTAGATATATTGCTTGAGGATCGCCACAGCCAGGAATATCAAGCACATTCTCCTTCCAAGCTGTGAGATTATTCTCTTGGGAGGATTTATGAAAGGAAGGGCTTTTTGATATTGTGCAAAATGATAAGAAATGAGAAAGCACGGAGTGATGAATTCACGATTCCCATTTGTGAAACTCGGTATGATGGTATGAATACTTATTTCTATGCACTCTTCAATACCCGAATGAACTATGCAATCGAACGTGCTGTTTCCCCTCTCTACGATCTCATCCTGAGAAATTACAAAATAATTTTTGATATTGTTTGAGTCCGGTCATGGAGGGTGATGGGATAGATATCTCACTCACTATCTCTTTCTCTCAAAATGTCTGGGAAATCGCTGGGTAGCAGATAATATCTTGCATAAATATTCTCGGATACAGATATACACACAGACATACTGTATAACCAAATCAGCCTCGAAAGTTATCTCATCATTATTCATCATCAATCAGATGACCATCATCCCCTACGATCCATTCAACACCCCGAAGTTTATCTACTCCCCAGAGCAACTATCCTCAAGCATCCAAACAAATTACAGGTGACTACCCACCTACCTACCTACCTACCTACCTAGGTATCGAAAGACCCCGCACCACCACATCCTTCGTACAAACCTTGAGATGACGACACATGCAACGATGCAGATAAGGGGACAACCAATACTCGCACTTAGGAGCGAGCTATGGTGCGATAGCTGAATGTGTAAAAGCTAGGTATGGAGGTGATGATGAAAGAACGAGAGGGGAAGATAGGGGACTGGGAAGGTGAGGGATCTGATTGGATGTTCGATACGAATTCTTATCCCGTTGGGAGGAGGTTAAATGTGCAGAGAGATTTGAATGAACTAATTGGATATTAAGCGAGGGATTGGATTTTCTTCGGTCCGAGGGGTCTGATGATTATCTTTTGGTGAGGTTTTGGTGTTGGGGGTGGTGTTATGTACTGAGTAGATAAGGTGAAGTGGGATTGTGTGCTTGACGGGATTCAATTGCAATGGGGATGGGGAATTATTGGATTTTGAGAGGGAGAAAGAAAGAAAGGAAGGAAGGAAGGTGGTAAGATAACAGCAAGGTAGGTAATCATAGCAATAAGTAGGTAACAGAAAATAATTCGTTCATAGGCTCATAGGTACAATCACATCGCCAGAGATTAACAATTAGCAAGCGGCACCTATCTCTACCTACCTGCCTACCTACATCAACATTTACATCATTAACAACATCCAATCAATCCTCCAAAATAAAATAAAATAAAATAAAACCATCATTTTCTAAAAACCAAAAAAAGCTAAAAGAGAAGCCATTTATTCTTATTTCGTCTCAAATAAGCATCAATAGTATGAATGAATAGTGGAACCTCCAATCCCAGATTTAAGATCTTTCTCTCATGGAAAAAGGATAATTAGATGTATCCCGTCCCCACGATATCCCAATTCTTCCTAGCACCATTCGCAAACTTGGAGGTTGTCCCCCCCCCAAACTTAAGCTTTGAATTGGCAGATAAGTTTGAAATCTTACCTGGGAGAGTGAGAGAGAGAGCGTGTTCCAAAAGCTACAAGTCTTGTCTCGTCGTCTAGACTTCGCGTACGAACTTGTCAAAATTCATATGACTCGGGCGGGAGAGAATAGCTATCTATCTATCTATCTCACCAGACTCTTTCCTGCCAAACAAGACAACGCCAGACCAGACCAGACCATGCATTTCACGTAAACGTAACCCAACGTTCCATCGCTATTGAAATGAATGAAATGAATGAATAGAACGCATCTCGATCATTCGAGGAGAGCACACCTAGTCGCTGTCATAGTCGCAGATCATGGTGCACCCATCCCATCCCATCCATTTACATACAGCAGAGACCCAGAGCGACGACATTTTAAAATTTTCGTGAAGATCGATCGTTGGCGCAAGTGAGAAAGTATATCGGATTCTGGGACTAATGCTCGGAGCTATCCTCGCTACTGACTTAGCAACCCGTGGACTTGTCACATACCGTCGATCGCTAGGATTCTATCCTATACCTACCTAGGTAGGTACCAGATCTTTAATCGTATGTTTATGAGTATCGAAACAGGAAAGGAATTTATTTCTCTTTAGAGTTTTCGATATTATGAGGAAGAAGAGGATTATTAGTAGGAATAATAATATTGATGATTCATATGGTACAATTTTGAGAATATGCAAGAGATATAATGTAGAATTAAAGAATCGATACGATTTACGAATTAAAGGAAGAAGTTACCCTATATTTACCCCTTGCATATAAGTTATACATACCTACCTACCGACGGCACACACATAACTATGTACCTATCTAAAATCCTCCCATGATTACCAAGAGCCAAGGCTACACATACATACATCCATACTGCACAATCCAACCCAAATATGTACGATACACCACCCCCAACTCCCGAGATGAAAATAGAACGCAGCGAAATACCAAACCCAGCACAGTCCCTCGCTCGAAACTTTCACAGCCATGAACGTCCCACTCCGCATGCAATCCCGCCCGTCAGCGGACGTTCCGCAAACCAGGCCCGAGAGTGCGAGTGCGAGTGCGAGTGTGAGTGTGAGCGCGATCCATTCCTCGGATGCCGTGCGTGTGTTTCCATTTCCATTTCCATACCGAAGACCTCAGATCTCTCACACCTGACTGACACCTGATACCACAACAGCCCCCGTTAATTGAAACTTTGTTTCGTCCTTTGCGTTTTTGTTTCTCCCGGTGTCAACTTGTGCTTTGACTGACACTTGGGTTGGTTTGTATCCTTGTTGTGTATGTCTCTTTCCTGATTTGCATGCCTAGGTAGATACATAGTTATTTATTTATTTAGTGTTTACTTTTACTTCATGTAGCAATTTCTCGATGTATCTTAGATATGGATCCATGTGTCTCTGGGTTTTCTTACTCCAGACTCCAGACTGCTCCATGTTCTATACTTCATACTAGTATATCATATCATATCACATCACATCATGCTTAACCAAACCATACCAAACCATACCATACCATACAATCTACGCCATCCATCCACCCAGCTACTCATGCAACTAACAGACCCAGCAGCACGCGAAAAACAAAAGAAAAACCCAAAAGCAAAACCGAAAAAAAACTCAAGTCTTGCGATCGATCTACTTTACTCGGTATCACGTACCGTACCCATCTCATCAACGCTAATCCCCAGCTGAAATTTACCTAAGACTTTCTTCCATGCTAAGGATCCTTCCATGTATACTACAGTCGTACACTACCTATCGCAATGACACATAGTATGCTCGGTACATCGATTGTAGTTTTTGTGTTGTTGTGTTGTTGTGTGCGTGTGTGTGTGTTTCTCAATTGATGAGTTTTGCAAAGATGATCTCAGAGGTGTATTTGTTGAGTTTGGGATGCTTGGCTTGTTGTGGAGGTGTGGAGGTGTCTGTGGAGGTGATCTATTTAGTTGTCGAGTTGTCTGTATTGGTATGTATGTTGTCTATCTATCTAGTGATGTTGTTGTCTAGCTTGTCTATCCCCATCTATCCATCTACCTCATGATATGCTCGCGAGCCTCCCATCTCCATGCTCGTATGTAACGTGTAACGTGGGGCGGCTTCACATCATCCCTATCTATCCATGTCATGTCTATTGATTCCACTCATTCCATTCATTCCATTCCATTCATTCCATCACCAAGCCACTCTTCCACAACCCCAGCATTCCATGTTCCCAACACCGAAAAGCGGGGGTCCGATATGCATGTATGGGGAAGTGCGGTCCCCGATAAAGTAAGCACCTAGGTGAGCACCCAAGTAAGTACAGAGTAATAAGTTGATAATCTCCCAATATGCAAATCGACCATTTACCCAATTCCGTAATAAATAAATCCCGTAAACCGTAAATGTACCATACATGATACATACAGTTTTAAATCCCACAAGCACAATATCAAAGGTGCACCAACCTTATATTTCATTTCTAGCACCACAATCTCCATCTCCATCTCCATCTCCAGAACGTCTCGATTGATCGATCGACCAATGCTTCCCGTGAAGAGATGCTCTACGCATGGCTCTCTCATGTCATCTGCAAAGTATATTCACACACTATGACTTTAGTTATTTAACGTTACATACTACTACGTATCTAATCTCGTCAGTTTACGCATGTTAAGCATGTTAAGCATGTTCTATTAGTAATAAAGGGGGTTGTAAACTTGTAAACTTGTAAGCTTGTAAACTTGTAATACAGAATTTGTGTTTGGAATGGGATGTCCGGTATCCGAGTTCCGATCACGTGGGAGAATAAGGATGGGATACGAGAGACGATATGATATGATATGATACGATATCCAAGATACACTTTCAAACGTTTAGCTTCATGCAGAGTAGGCCAGTGAAAGGAGATTAACCATATTGAAATCGAATCGAATTGGATCGAATTGAATTGAATACCAGATACCTACCTAGTACCTACCCAGCAATGCATGGCTCAGATAATCGAAGCCACATACGAGAAATTCTAGAACAAAAATCTCGAGACATACCTCGGATTCAAGCCTTCTTTTGCGCACGTTAGCTGGGTGAGTGAGTGAGTGAGTGTGATGAATCAAGAAGAGAAATAGAAAAAGGGTCTTGTACTTGTTTGTACTTGTTGCTACTCACTTGAGTATGTTTGATACGTGTATCATATCATCATACCGTTTGGATTCTCTCGATTCTGAAAGTATTGATCTAGATATGTATTGCGCAGGTACTGACTCTCTGTTCAAGAAAGAGTATGTATATACTAAATACTAGATACTGAATAGATAGGTAGGTAATCAACATTCCATTCCATTTCCATTTCCATTTCCATTCCATCACCATTCCATTACCTCAAAACTCCCAATCCAATGATATCTAGGTATATATAATATAATATAATACAATACAAAAAAAACACCAAGCACCAATAAACCCAACCCAACCCAAAAAGTCCGTGAGATACCAACCTAAGGTTACCTAGTACATAGTACAAAAACTAAATCACAAACCCACCCCAAAAAAGATCTTCACAACTTAATTTAGATAAATATCATTTCCCTATGTGTGCTTTGACAGCGCAGTGATGATCACTACCTAGATAATGAGGGATAGGAAGGAAACATTCGCGATCCCCGGGAGTGGTAGGGCGGTAAGTAGGAGGGAGGTGAGTGGAGGTTGAGTTGGTTTATTATATTTTGTTTTGTCTTTTGGATTTTGTTTGAGATGTTTAGGATGTTTGGGATGTATGTATTTATATGTATATGTATATATATAAATATCTAAGAATATATAAGTATGTATATATGTATATATATGTATATATATGTATATAAATATCTAAGGAAATATAAGTATATGTATATGTATATATATGTATATAAATATCTAAGGAAATATAAGTATATATATATATAAGTATCTGAGGATATCTATATATCTGAATATATATATATATGTATATAAGAATCTAATCTGAGAATATATATATAAATAAATATATACTAGTAAATAACTACTTAAAACCTACTACTTATACAACTCTCTATCTCCCTTACTAAGAAAGAGAATAGAATAAGACTTAACTATATAGTATCTATCATTTAGTCATTATCACCTATAACCTCAAATATAAATAGATATATCTTTTCTCATAATTTCAATCTCATCTCATCTCATCAGATATATTATAGATAGATAAATAAATTCATTAAGGAATATCTATTCGTTTAGCTCAAGCATTAATAAAATTAATTAAATCAATAAATTATCTTTTCTATTCTTATTTCTTTTTTCCTTTTTCTCTCTTTCTTTAGTAATATAATATAACATAATATAACATAACATAATATCACATTACTCATCTAGATCAAACGAACTAGATCTCAGTATACACCACACTATATCAGATACATACATATATACATACACATATACATATACACACACATACAACACAACATACCCTCAGAACAGACTAACAAAAAGTCCAATTCCACAAATGTGATATTGATTGTATCACACTATACCTACTCTTACTCTTATTCTTCCTTATTCTTCCTCATTAGTCTTAGTCCACACGATACATAATTTCTCATTCTCACTAGCATAAGGCTCGGTGGTTCGGCTAGAATGTTTTTGGAAGGGTTGATGGTTCAAGGTAGGGTAGGTACCGAAGATCAGAATGCTTGCACATACCTACCTAGTACATACTTCGTAGTACTCTGTAGTATGATTGATTGATTGATTGATTGATGATAATCTGGTAATCTGGTATAGATGACTATGACGGAATGAAGTAAGTAAGAACTAGGTAATAACATAATATCGAAATTACCTTTATTCTTCTTATTTCATCACCCGCTCGGTATTTTATGTATTTTATTTCATGTGTATTCGCGGTGCTCGCTCTCTCCCTCTCGCGCGGTATATATAAGATCGGAGTTCGTCTCCATATAAGCCATAATCTTTAATCTATAATCCATAACTCTTCTTACGACCGATGATGGCTTGGGCGGGGGCTTGGGCTTAGTATCCATAAAGTGTGTCCACCATCCGTTGTCCGCTGGAGAGAGAGCTCGTACTTCCATCCATGATCCATATTCATATTCATATTCATATCCATATTCATATCTACATGCCACACACACATACCACAATAAAACCACAATAACACACAAGTAAGCCGTCCTCCTTTTATTCATATATCTATCATAATCACAGCATGATCCCGACAAATCCACCCATCATCCATTATCCATTATTCATTGTCCATCATCATCATCATCCGCTCTCCGTCATCCACCCTCATCCACCCTCATCCACTTCCTTGCATGACTTTACCCCAGAATCTCAACAATTTCTTCACACTTCAATTTCACTATCCATTTTAGTTTATGCTGATCGTACAAAGTTATAAAACAGATTCCAAATAACTTTTATACTCATCAAAACATTTTGCGAATTCTTTCATACTACTTCCATCCACATATCATATAATCTTTGCGATGCGAATTTGATTTTCGTCTTTGAAATTTTGACGTTGGGATTGTATCAAATAGCTCGAAAACCCGTTAAGCTACCCCAACGGATTTTGTTAGTGTGCGTGTTAGTACCCAGGTATCATACCAATCAATACCAACACTCACTCTCAGTCAATCAAATTTCACAAAAGGAAATTTTACTTATATTTCCTGCACTCGGCCACAATTTTTAAATCAACTTATCTCTTAATGTTCAAACCGAACTTGCACTCTCCTTATCAATTCAATAACAATCAACAAAAGAAATATGGATCTCTCGAGAGAAGATGAATATTTCGAGTGGGTGGATCGAACCGATTTGGTCGATGTTGCGCCGCGAATCATTCGTCAACCCGAAATCTCAGCCTTGAAAGTTATTTGTATGGACGATGCCGACGATGATGAATTCGAATTTCCACGATATGACGATATACAATGGAATAACAACAACGAGGATCAGGTTCCCAAGGAGGAATATGACGCTCAAGTCGACTATTACCTTCAATCTCCCTCGCTACAACCGACATACCTCGAAGATGATATATCATTGTGCAGTACTCCAACAACCCTCTCTCCTTCAGATCAATCACCAGCATCCGAACTTTCGGAGCTGCCGGAACCCACTGAACCTTGCGATATCACCGAAACTGTGGATGACTTGGGTGTCCGAGTGAAACCATCACGCCATGTAGATTATCTCGCACACGATTGGCCAGAGGAGGATTTATGGGCGTCCTGGAAATTCATTCAATCACATCGTACCGCATATGAAAATAGCAAAAGATTAGAGAATGCGTCTTGGAGAGGTTGGGCGAAGAAACGATCCAATCTGAAAACCATCGACCCATCAACATTTGGCTGGTATGCACCTTTATTTCGGGGTTTCTTGTCAGCGCAATGCTAACACAACAGTAGGGAAAAGGACCATGATACAACATGGCTATATGGACCACTTCACAAGCCAGAATCCTCGCACTCTCTATTTTCTTCTCCAATGGATATGGATTGTCGACCAAAATTGACGAGATCGTTATCATACGCAGACGTCAATGTAAAGCCGATCCTTAAACAACGAGGCATATGCGATGTATTATTGAAACGTTCATCGTCGGCTGGATTGGAATCGATGGAATCTTCCCTGCCTTCCCTCTCTTCTGGCAGATCATCTCCTACATCGACCTCTTCGAGAAAATGTGTTCGCTTCAACGATGAAGTTGAACAATACATCGCAGTGAATAGTTCATATGAAGAGGTAACCGATTATACGACGGGGAAATCGAACATGCGCATTGTCGCCAAACTTCCAAACTCGACTCTCAAGAATACTGTCGAGGTTGATAATATTTCCGCCGTGGCTTACAGTCTACAACAATCTTTGATACAAGATCATTTCGTCCTACCGAGGTTCGAATATGAAGAATACGCCAGTGCTGCGAATGGTGATGATGATGAGTGGGAGCTTTCGATGATAGGGATGGATTTCAAGTCGTCGACGACTTCGATTTCAGTAGGAGGAGGTATTTATTAATCTGGGTAATATTTCACACTTAGCATGGCGTCGGGGTGGAATAAATAATAGCAGCATAACAGGTGTTTTGCATAGCATGTTTTGAGGAATTATGGGATGAATGATACCACTTGCTACTCGGTGCCCTTGAATGGCAACCTGACTGGCTGAAATTTGAAGAGGAACGTAATGTCCTCGCCGGTACTGTAATGTCCGGCATGGTTTTGTACCCATAGCATAGCACATAATGAAAGAAAGAAATTTAAAAGTCAAAACATGAGGATCTTGATATGATACGATCGATGATAGTGTATGGTTTCACGCTGTGAAAGGAGGAGGTGGTGAACGTAGGTCGCTGGCAATATGTATATGTATGGATGGATATGCAGGTATGAATCTATGATGAGGGGTAGCTTGGAATTTTCACTAGAGTCGCGCGCGTGATTGGATGGGGCAGAAATTCACCGCTTGAGATATCGTAGGTTAGATATCACCAGATTATTTTGAATAGAGGTGATTCGATGAGAGTGGGAATGAGAATGAGAATAGAAAATGAGAATGGGAGGAAGAAATGAGAATGGGAAGAAAGAGAGAGAAAAGATATGTGAAATGAATGAGATGTGAATGAATGGATGGGTGAATGGATGGATGGGTGAATGGATGGATGGGTGAATGGATGCATCAATATATAGTCTGCTGTTTATATATCTTTTGTTTATATATTTTCTGTTTGAATGGGGATGTGAAATTGAAATGGGAATAGAAGGGAATATTATATGTTTTATGTCTATGTTTTATATAGATAGCTATAGGGGGGACCGCTCCGGTACTCTAGGGAGTAGGGAGTAGGGGAGAGGGAAGTAGAGAGTAGAGAGTAGATTGATCGGAATAGGACCCGAGTTTGACAGGGGAGGGGTGGAAAGGAGGGAATGGAGGGAATGGAGGGGGAGGAGGAGGAGGAGGAGGGAGGGATGATGGAATGATGGAGGGGAGGTGAATATGTAGGTAGGTAGGTTTGTAATTTGTGGTTTGATTTTTGAGAGGGGAGGGAGGGCAGGGGATACTAGGTAGATAGATAGTTTATTTGACATCTATCTACCTGGTATAACACTCTACCCGTAAGAGATACCGATAGGTCGAATGAACAATAAAGTAGGGTTCAAAGTGCTCTTAGAATCTACCACTATCGAACGAAGGAGTTCGTAGTCCGGAGGGCTTTGTGTACTAGACTATCCATATATACATGTAATCAAGACACGTGCAGGCTCGCACGTGCTCGGACGAACTTCCTTCTATGTTGGACGAACTTCCTTCGATGTTCGGTCGTAACACTCACTCGATAGCATCTCAGAATGCTTTTCGAAACAATTGATCAACCCATGATTCTTTTTCAATTAAATCAAATAAAGCCTTGCATAAGCCTGCATAATGGCCTTAAGGCGTTGAATCGAATCACCTGCCCACCTGGGTAAATTCAGGACTCTCATTAACCTTAACCTGATATCTGGAAAAATAAGTTTTGATGCCAGTGGATGTTTACATTCTACATCTACTTCTCCAAGAAACGTTTGTTTGTTTATAATTGTCACTCTTTTTAGATTATATTCTACTTGCATTCACACTTTATTCTCAATATGAAAAATGAAGAAAACTGTTCAGAAGATGAGAAAAAGGAACTTTGTGATAGGTGCAACAACATTCCAGCAGTAACATTCTTCAGTAATAGGGAACGAACACGAGGATGGGAGTTGAAATATGGGCCGACAAAATCGTATCAGCTCTTTCAAGGTCGCAACGCATTAAAAGAACTAAGACTATCTGCAGCCAACGGCTGTAGTCTCTGCAAATTGTTCCAGGATGCTCTCGAATGTTCTCAATATAAACCCGACGAGCATCTACGAAGATTCCCAGAATACTGCGATAGGGGAATTTGGCTCCAAAGAAGGCAAGAACAGGAGACCACTTTGCAGATCACTTTTGGCTCTCATTGCGAAACGTGGCTTGATGACCGGCTGATTATCCATGAGGATGAGGCTACAACTAGGTCTATTGATTCTCAAGCATATCTAACCGAAACTGAGTCGGATTCTCCTGCTAATTTTGCTCTCGCTCGCTCCTGGCTGGCTGAGTGCCGCATGGAACATGAAGACTGTAGAGAATTACTAGAATTCGAACTGCCTACACGGCTGCTGGATGTTGCGGTGCCCTCAAAACCAGGCATAGTTCGCCTTTGCTTCACATCTGACTTGCCCGCCGAAGGAGCGGACTACGCAGCACTTACTCACTGTTGGGGTTCCAATCACCCTCCAAAGACAACTAAGAACAATTTGCAAAGTCAGCTACAAGGGTTTCCTGAAAATCGACTTCCTCAGACCTTCTACGATGCTGTGCGCACAACTAGGGAACTTGGTCTTCGATACCTCTGGATTGATTCATTGTGTATTGTGCAGGACGATCGAAACGATTTTGAAGTAGAGTGCGCTCGAATGAACACTATATATACCAACGCTCTATGCACAATCGCTGCATCTGATGCCAGAGATTCCAGAGATGGGCTTTTCCAATCGCGGACGATGAAACCAGTTCGACTGACTTACGAGAGCGACGGCGTCGAACCAAAGTTAACAGTAACAATCCAACCTTCGTTTGAAAGAGCTTGGATGGGGCGTTTGCAAAGCCGTGGCTGGGTGCTCCAAGAACAACACCTGTCTCCGCGTATCATTTGTTACACGAAGAAATGTTTGACGTGGGAGTGCAGAACTGCTACAGCATCGGAAAATCAAAAGATGATGCGTCTCAAAACCGATGTTAATAGGTTTGACGACGAGGAAGCCTCCCCTCTGCGATTCTTGGATGGAGGAAGATCGAAACTCGGGCCTTCTGAGGAGAGTCGAATGTGGGGACCCGATTACAAATTCAAGGAACTTCGAAGCCATTGGTATGGCGCTGTACAACAATATTCGCACTGCCGTCTGTCACACCTTGAGGACAAGCTACCAGCATTCGCTGGCTTTGCAGCAGAGTGGAAGCGAATTAAGCCAAATGACGAATACTTGGCTGGTTTGTGGAAAAGTGACATTTTTAGGGGACTTGCGTGGTTCCCTGGCTTCGGGAAGGACGATTTCAGGCGCCGCCTGCCCGAATCTGATGCAATTTGGCCACCGTCGACCCCTTTTAGAGGCATACCATCCTGGTCCTGGGCGGCGTTTGACGGCGGTGTGGCTCAAATTGGGGAAACATGGCTCTCCGGGGCATTTTATGATTACGATTACAAACCGAATACTTTTCAGACAAAGCTAAACGCTTCGATTATTTCTTCCGCTCCACATCTCAATAGTGCAACCACAACGACAGTTGGGCGGAATCCTTTTGGACACGTGAGTCAAGGCAAGATCACTGTATCAGGTTGGTCGATTGTCGTTACTTTGAGTGAATCAGAATTTGTACCCGGCGACCCAATTATAGGGGAAGGCCCAAAGGGGTACCATCTGTCTCCAGATCATAGTGTGGAGTGTGGAATGGTGTGTTTCGATTACGATCCTTTCTGCCTCCCGAAGATACAAGTACGGCTTCTACAACTCGGTGCGGGCCGAGCTATCAGTGGGGCCAGGGCATGCGTATGCGGGCTGGCTTTAATACAGCTGAAAGGTGAGGAATTGACTACGACCGAAGATTTGTATAAGCGAATTGGCATGTTTGAAATCGATCGCGAGTCCTTTTGGTTGCTAAGGAGAGAACGAAAGGTTATTACAATGATTTGATAACAATATTTAAATATTATATCTGAATATATGTTATTATAAGTTTTAGTCCCGTACCCCGGTTTCCCGCTATTCCTTTATTTCGAACGTTTTTGATTATCAAAACTAATCATTCTCAAAATTCTTAATATATTATACTCTTTTATGTTTTCGAGATCTTTAATGAGCAAGAATATTGTCTATCTCTCTATTGTTATCAACTAGCGCTATCATGTCAGGAGATACGAAATCGAGATAGTTATTTTGATAATTATAGTATTCAATCAAGAGGAAAATAGAAAGCAGGAATACTTCCTCTTTTGGATATGGCTAACTATTCGTAGGAGAAAAAACAGTCTAAGATATCTCTATAACTCAATTATCTTATCTGAAATTCATATTATTGGTTTGAGAAGAATTTCAATGATATAGTACCTACGATGATGGATTCTAGATATCAATATTGTATTTTATCTCAAGAGCTGACTATATATAGAAATAGTAGATCTTTAAATAAGGGCTATTGAAAGAGCTAGTCTCTTTTATATTCGCTTAGGTGATATAGTAGTTATTATGAGTTAAAGTCATTAACCTATATTCGTTTATATAGATATAAAATCAAAGGATTAGATATCATTTGAGTAATGAGGAGTTGGTATTTCTTCGAGTTCTATTGAGTTTTATATAAATTATTTATAATTGATTTTTGATTTTTGATTTAATTTATTTACAAAATGTATTAGAAATTTAAGTAATCATATTTCGCTTGTTTTTTCTCTTAAAGATCATCAGTCATCAGTTATCAATCGAATTAAATATATTATTCAATTCGATATTCGAATAGTAATATTATTTATTAGTATTATATTCTCAATATCTAAATCTTTAAAATAAAAGTCTAATATAATATATTTCCTTTATCCTCTACATATCTTAGAAAAGAGGCTAAATACGTTTTGAAGAGAATGAAAAGCTTCATTATATTCCTATTGAAAGGTTGAAGCTATTTAAGGTGCTAGAAAGCTAAAACCCACGCTAGAAGGGGCTGTAGTATTCACTCTGTTATCTATCTTAAAAGTATTCCTAAAGCTCATCATCAAGACAATAGTACATCTAATCTAATTACATTCAGCAATCCAGTTCTCCATGCGAGACCCGTGAACATTTTTGACTACCGTCGGTACGCTACTTTGTCGGGACATCGTGTAGATTTCTCAACATTAAGCGAGGCTCTCCTCTCGGAAGATGAAGGAAGGTCCGAGGTATCCTTCTAATTGATCTGCCCAAATACCCTTTCGAGGATATAATCTTAAATACCGATTGGCTAAATACACTTCAGGATTTCGGATATAGGTTTTGTGGTTAGTCTCGAAATGATCTCCTAGGAGCGATCTACAGATTGGAACTCTCTTGATGCTAGGGGCATTGTATCATCAAGTCGACTGAGATACCTTGGATCAAAGAGCATGTGGTGAGTGAGCCTATTAGTTTTGCTTGTGGATATCATTAATTATAATTGTTTATAGCTCAATGGAATTATTTACCCAGGTGTCGGAGTGATTATTATGTCTATAGAAGCTTTGAAAGAAATTTGAAAAGATGCTCCCATCCCAATATTTCGAGCTTTGAGATTCGTGATGTATAGTTTCAAAAACCACTTGTCATTCAAGTAGATAGATTCTCCCGGGACAGAGATTTCATTTTCTCTCCGTCGGTTGAGCGATGGACCAAGAAACTCTCTCCATGGTCCGAATTTATTTTATGCACGTATGAAGGTGGTCGATCGGTCACTGGACAGAAATTATCGAGGAACTATATATTACCGTGACGGAGAAATCGTATGTGTCTCGAAGGTAGCGATCATGCGCACGAACTTAACTTGTTCAAGAAATCGGAAATGGTGTGTAGAAACTTGAAGCTGAAGCCGCTGAGGCCTCGTGCACGATAGCTTTACAATCAGAGAGTTTGTATTCCGTTTACCGGGCAAACAACCATCGACGTTTGTCCAAACTCTCATGGTTCAGCGCGCTCATATTGTAACCCAGAATGTGATATAAGTCTGAAAGCATCCTTCGAATCGACATTGTCGAAGCTCGAGAAAACAATGTCGTCTATCAAAGCTTGTATTCAAACAGCTGTTTTCATCAAGGTAAAAATGCCCAGAAATCTGCTCCTTTAATACTAACCTGTGTCCAAAGGACATTCTCTTCGACAAATTGTCATTCGAGGAATGGAGTTCCGTCATCGCACCAAAAGTCCACGGTTCTTGGAATCTCCACAGTCTCCTGCCAAAAGATAAGTAGTACTCCAATGCATTTGGTAACCTGGCGAGCCCATGCGATTGTGAAAATCCTGAGGAACATCGCAACAATTACAAGCTTTGATAGAGTGACCAAGCTTTGAATTTAGACCTCGTTTTGCTCTCCCTATATTCTCATTCTTAATGCGGAAAATTTCTACAATTCCATCCCATCCCATCCCATACCATACCATCCCCTCCCACCCTTCCTATACATACCATCCCATCCCATCCCATCGCACTCTCCTCCTCCTCCTCCTCACTATCCCCCTACCCTACTACTACTCAATATAATATACCCACCCCTATTGAATCTCCATTTCCATCTATCCCTCCCAACATAACAAAGATTATCTCGCTCTGAAAACTATTCTGTTTCCTCTCCCCCTCCCCTCTCCCGCCCCGTACTTCTTTCTTTGTCATCCCATCCCATCCCTTCCCATTCCATTCTCCACACTCGACCAAAACATAGAATTCTACCCGAGATCTCCTAGTGATACTCCACTACAGTACTACTCGAGTATACTAATCACACAAGTTTTAAATGCCTAGTGTCCGAAATAAGATGAAGGGAGAAGCGACGAAAGAGAAGGCAAAGAAAGAAGACAAAAGAAAGGGAAAGAGACGGAAGAGAAGGAAAGAAATGAAAGGAGACGATAATAAATCATACGAGCACAATACATACATTTAGCATAATAGTAGAAATTACAATAAATTATTATTAAGAGCCAGAAGAGCCAGTCAGCCAGTCAGCCAGGTTCCCATACTTTCATATTTCCATATCATCATAACATGCCACGCTCAGCTAAGCCATTAGAACATACACCATCGCTATGTATCCCATTCCATTTTCCCATCAGCAAATTTTGCAACAGCTAATACTTAGTATCTCTCTCCATCTATAAACACTCCTTGTCCATTTCAAAAATTCAGTCTCTGACTTCTCAGCAAATAATTAATCTCCATAATGCAATTCATGAAATTCCTCGTCATCACTTTCAAATCCTTCGAGCCACTCCAATTCTTGTTCCATCAATCCTTGTCCCAATTTTTTATTGATTTTGCAACCAATATCTGTAATATCATTCTTAAAAAGACACTCTCTGTGCCAGCTAATACGTTGACATTGCTCCCACATATCTTCAATAAGTCTCTTTGTCCATTTAGCAATTTGTAAAGGGCTCTTTACGACGATGTCTTGCTTTTGCATCCAGCGTAACTTTCTGAAAAGTCTTTCTCTCTCCAAATGAAAGTATGCTGCCTCATACATTGTGGTTCCTTTCTGTACTTGAATCTGAATATGATCAGGCATAGTTCGATTCAATAAACTCGCGATCTTATCGAGTTCGTAGATGTAGCGATCCAGATCCTCTCCAAGAGTACTCTCGTATGGATCCTCTTCGTATTGATGAAATACACCACAACCAGTACACTCATGAAATACTCCTGAAAGTCTCTCCTTTTCGACGAAAGCTGTCAACTTCTTAGATGCATCGACCATTCTTCTGTATTGAGGATCAAGTTCTTTCAAAACAGAAGCTCTAGCAGCTTTGAACTCTGTAACATCCTCCTTATCTTTGGCTATGATGGCTTCTGTTCCAGGTGTCAGCGATTTTCAGATAAATGTTGCTTCAGATATCGTTCGGGCATTGAAGTAAGTTCATGCTTCAAGAATAAGGATTGACTTACTAGAAAAGGCGAGCTCCACTGGATGATACGATAAAGGAGAGCGAGATTTGAAAGGGTTCCCAAGAGAAGCACCAGGAAGTTGCCAACCAAAATGACGAGTTTCTCTCCTGCTACCTTCATGACCTCTTTGCAAAGTGATCAAGTCCATTGTGAATTTTCCAGATCTTTCGAATGAAACTACATATCGCTCTAATCGCTCATACATCATAAATACCTTTTCAACGGGTGAAAGATCCTCCGCAATAGCTTGGTATTTTTGAACGATAGGCAATGCCAAATTCATAGATCTCTCGAGATTGACCTCGACTGTCTGGGCTTCGCTGTAAGGAAAGTAATACTCAGGACCAGCTCCACACAAATGGGTAGATTGTGGTAAGTCTGTTTTGAATTGTGCAATGTTCAACTCCAATTTGATGTCTCTCAAGAGCCTCAGCGGTTGAAGCAAATATTTCAGTTGATCTTGTGAAAATTTGTATTGTGTGTCCTCAGTCCTAATCGTAGCAATACCGGTATTGACTCTCGCAAGTGCAAGGACAATTTCGAGAGATCTTTGAGGTTGCGTTGGAGCTTCTTGACATAACGCTTGACAAAAGTGAACGAAAGACTTTGCTGGTACTGGATTTGTTGGAGTCGGTCTGTATGCCCCAGTGAGTATTCTCCAGCGCTTAACCTTCTTCAAGGCGCTGAATGCGGAGAAATCAAAAGGGGTCTCTGTTCCAGAGTATCCCATCATGTTGCGCTCCAAATCATCCTCTGCATCACTATCATCAAAATCATCGAAGCTAGGATCCGTAAATCTGGTGAGTGGTGATTGTGGGACATGAAGGGAGCCAACTGGACCATAACCACCAATGCATTCGATGATGAAAGTGTTTGAGCCGTAGAGAATTGGTTCCGCTTCACTGTGAATTGCTTTACATGTACTTAAGATTGCTGGGGTAAGTTCGAACTTGACAGATTTTCCATATTCGACAGCCTTGCCAATAGATTCAGTTTCACTCAACTTAGGATTGACCAAGAGCAGTTTATAGATCTTGAGACGAAGTTCGATGGGAAGTTTTCTCATGAAAGGTGAAGTAGATTTAGCTTGGATCAGACTTTCTTTCGCATCCTTTAACTGCGCAAGAGTATTTTCAATGGTAGCTTGCTTAGCCTTGATGGTGTGACGGAGACTAGCACATGATCTTTGCTCTGCTTCAAGTTGCATGCGAAGCAGATTGATCTGATCATTTTTGGTTGGAAGTCTTGGCATGGTGATGACGGCGAAAACGACGATGATGTTGATGATGTCGCTTTTGACTGTTGACGACCTTTGAGAACTACATCAAAAATCAGCTCAGTTGAGAGAATGCACAGAAAGCGGATTTGATTATACCTTTTATTTCCTTTACCCTGATTTTTCACTGGCCACTCATGAATATCAAATCAATTCTTGTGTTGAGAAGTTGAGATGGTATCTGTCGTGACACGACTGTACTCCACCAATGCCAAGGTTACCAAATATTCGAGATGGCTCGAATAACAAATGGCAGTTTATGGTTTGAGTGATTTGATTGAATTGAAGACGAATACCTATGGAGATGAAGAAGATAAGATTTGGGAAATGATTTTATTTGTGCAAGTAAAAGTGAATGATTGAGAATGAACTTGCTGCCTTAAGGGTCCTTCCTTTCTTAGAACGGAAGGGGAAGGAACAATTGATGCAGAAATGTAGACATACATAACATCAATCAAGACTTCAATGCCGGAATCAAAGACAATTATTAAATGGAATATTCATGCCTTTTGTATACCCAGAACTGTTTTATGTAATGCTACACATAAAATATGTCTTCCACTTGATTACTTGTATAGAAATTGAAAGGTGTAACGATAAATGCGTGTGGGACTATCATTCACGGCCTTGTAGAGGTTCAACATCTGTGAAAAGCTAGATAGGTTCTACCTATTGGATAAATTGGAAGCAATTGTGTATTTTGTAGATAAATGATGTAGAAGCTCGAATTTTGTACCAACCTGAATGCCATACTGTAAAGTTCCTGTCTTAGTTTTCCATCCCGGATTTTCCATTCTCACCCCTATCGTAAAAGTCGTAACAGTCTAGTTGTTATTCCCCAGAATCAATCTAAATACCATCTCCCTTCCACCATTTGCCATTCCAACATCTTCCTAATTCTTGCCTTTCGTCGCCCGATCTAAATTGAATGCTGCACTAATCAAAGCCAAATGACTAAATGCCTGTGGCGTATTCCCCAGTTGCTCACCACTCCTCGCAATCTCCTCACTAAACATACTCAAATGATTACCAAAACTTAACATATTTTCGAATATGTTAACTGCCTTTACCAGATACTTTCTATCATAAACACCCGCTCTGGTAAGTGCTTCAACCAACCAGAAGGTACACATAGAAAATGCACCTTCACGACCACCTACACCATCTTCAGATGTAGAGGTATTGTAACGGAAGACGAGACCAGTTTCTGTGAGTCCTCCTTTTTCGGGAGAAAGAAGGATTTTATCGATTGTGTTCAGGAATCGAGGATCATTGGGAGAGATGAAGAAGACGAGTGGTGCGATGAGAATAGAAGCATCGAGCATAGTGCGTGATTCATAACTTTGAACGAACATTTGCTTTTCGGTATTGTAACCTATATATTTGTCAGTTGGCCCAAGTTGTATTAATCTATACCATATGAATGTAAATTACCTTTCTGCATAATTTCCTCGTAGATAGCATCACGAACCCTCAACCATTCTGTTTTATTCGGACATGGCAAACAACGTTTCTCTGCAAGACGTACTCCACGGTCAAATGCTACCCAAAGCATGACTTTGGAATATGTATAGTTTTGTTTCTTGCTTCGAACTTCCCAAATTGACATATCGGTATCTTGCCAAATTTTCAAAACATAATCTGAAAGTTCTTAGTATGATGTAATAGTGAAAGAGTGGCATGAAATAAAATACCTAAAATCTCTCGAACTGCTACCCATTGATCCCATGTGACAGGCTTTCCATACTTGTTCCAAAGATATATAGCGTCCATAAGCTCACCATAGATATCAAACTGTTGATGGAAAGCTGCACCATTGCCGATACGAACAGGTCCACTATCTCTATAACCAGAGAGATGGCTATGCATGATTAGTCTTATGGAAGGAAAGAAAAAGATATCTCAAAGTCTCACCTAAGCTCAAGTTCCGGGATATCAGTCTCGCCCCTGATTGTGAACATGATTGGCAAAGCACCATCTGGGCCCCTTGACAATCTGAATCGATCACTGATAAAATTCATGTATGCATCTGCCTCATCGACAAATCCCATCCTGAGTAGAATGTAAATGGTGAAACTAGAATCTCGTACCCAGGAGTAGCGATAATCCCAATTGCTTCAAAAGTTAGCGAGATGCCCATAGAAGATCTCATTATATTTACCGAACTCCTCCAATGTCTTCAGGAATAGAGAATGTGGGTGCTGCAATGATCGCACCAGTAGGCTCATAAGTCAATAATTTCAAAATCATTAAACTTCTGGCCACAACCTCTCTCCAACGACCTGTATATTTACTTTGACCAATCCAACTTGACCAATATCTTTGGGTGTCGTGTTGTTGTGTATCTAATACTTCGGTAGTGACGTCCCTGGTGATATGATCCGGAATATCATCACGCAAGACGAATGAAATAGCTTGACCTTCTTGTAATCGTATGTTTGCAACAACACCGTCACCTTTACCTTCCTTCTGTCTTACTCGGCGGAATATTAGGGAAGGGCATGAATCTATATTCTCCTCACCATGATCAATAGTCACATCGAGTTGAAGCTTCAAATCTTTACTGGAGAAGGTGACCGTTTTACTCTCAAGCGCTCCTGGAGGATGTTCCGGCATGAGGATTTCCAAATCATGTTCATCGCGGGCATAATTGAAGGCTGGGAATATCTCCACATCTAGACAAAGTTGTGAGATATGACGACTACCGCCGTGTTCTGGATCTTTCTCACCTAAATCGACGCTGCCTCGAATACATTCGACTCGTCGTACCAGCCATTTCTTTAATTCGCCCTGAACTTTTGCAGTCTCCCGGAAAGGCATGGAACTTTTCTTTGCGACATGACTATGATTTGGACGTGGAAAGAAGTCAATCAAATCAACAACTCCTTCTTCATGGATATATCGAGTTTGTAGGATGTTGGAGGACGGGAGATATTGTTGCTTTGTGTTGAAAGTAACTCCATTCGCAGGTGAGATGGAAAAATGACCACCTGAGGTATTCGCAGAGTTAGCATTGGTAAATATGATACTGGGGGTGAGATAAAATCCGGGGTAACTGATGAAGCTCATTGCGGGATAGAAAAACGAGGGGTAGCTTAATATTCCCAGGATTTTGAGACGGCATTACAAACGAAGCTCCCAACCAACCTTTGTTTTTGTCCAGAAGTCTACCAAATATTGAAGGAGAATCGAAGTCTGGCCTGAATTTGTAAATTATAAGTATTCTGAAGAGGGTGGAGATACTCCATCGATTGCAAACATAGCTTACCAGCACATGAAATCAATACTTCCATCAATACCTACCAACGCACAAGTTCGCATGTTCCCAATGAGACCATAATTTTCAATTGGCAAATATCCTGTATCATGGCGACGAGACGTCTGCGCAATACCGGGGACGGACATTGTTGATAGATCCAGGTACGCGTTTGTTGAAATGATTGATGCAAGTTGCCTTGTGATGAGAGATGACGAGAAAATAGTCAACGGTTCCAAAAAGAAAAAGGAACAAAGCAATCAGAACAGTGTAACGAAATATTGCAGGAAAAGGAGATGTTATTGCAATCAAGTCAATCTTACGAGTTGGTGAATTGTGATACGTCAATGAGTGTACACAAGATATAAGATTATTTGTGTAGCCATAAGAATGATTGATGGCTTTATATTTGCTGCAGGTAGGTTTGAAAACAGGAAATTAATACCTTTGATATTAAAATGAGGACTGGCTCAATTGATGTTTGATTTGAAGAGAAGTTTGCATATCGGAGTTGAATCTCGGATAGCCACGAGAGAAGCTTGAGGAGAAAACGCGATCGATCTTTTCGTCATACCTACCTGCGCTCGCTGCGTTACTTACGGACGGGATGTGAGGGGAAAGCTTGACATTTCCGACGTTCCGTTGATTAGAACTAAACCCAACTCAGGTCCACCAGGTCCCTTTCTCTTTTAGCAACAACACGACCACACGACGACATGTGATGGTTGACTTTTTGATCATATCAATTGACGCTACTCGAGTAGGTACGAGGGAGAGAGGGATGTCCCGTTACCCAAAGTTCCATGCAATTCCCAGAATTATCTTTGTTCGACCAAGAACCTCAAATGGGTCAGAGGGACAACATGAAGTAAGTGTAAGAAGATATGTTGTGTCCGCCTAATTGAGTGAAACAAGTAGCTATGAGAAGATGACTTTATGGCTTCATCGTCTGACACAACATAAGCGGTCAAGAAGGACAGCTGAAGTCATTAACAACAGTTGAGAGTAGGAGTGGGAGTGGGAGTTGGCGTGGAAGTGGAAGTGGGAGTGAAACGAACCCGACAATGCAGAAATCCTGTCAACATTCGAGATCAGAGACTTTCTGGGATGATCGGATTTGAACATTTGTTAACATTCTATTTGTTGACTTCATAGGACGTCAGTCGATTATACTTTGGCTCTTAAGGCTGATGATGATTGTGATTTGTGCGTTTTCACCTAAAACGCACCTATGGACGATCTGTGGGAAGAATCATGAAGGATGCTCAAGAGTCAAGATGTCCAAGATGTTCAGGAACTTTTTCACTTCTAGAACGACAGATCATACATACTTAGGTAGACTTACGAGTAGACTAGGATGTAACTCAGATGATAGCTGTCGGAACGGGGCGGAAGTACTAGGTAATTAGTTGCACGGTGGGAACTGCAGTGGAGTGAGGATACTTTGCAGAAAGGTCATCACGGATGTCCGCATTGTCCGGTCAAGGGTTTATTTGTGTGTTTATGGCCAATAAGAGGGAGGGAGAGAGAGAGAGAGAGAGAGAGAGAGAGAGAGAGAGAGAGAGAGAGAGAGAGAGAGAGAGAGAGAGAGAGGGTAAGAGATGATATATATATATATATATATATATATATATACTCGAGTAGGCAGGAATACTTTGATCATCTCGACTGAGGCATCTAATTGATCATGATTACATCCCGAGAATCCCATTTGATAGATGTAGATGGATGGCTACCGGCACTCGTACATAACTCAAGACGATGATCCATACCTAATATAAAACCTCCAAAACCTGATATCACAATGTTCAGAAGTCGAGACTCGAATGGACAATTGAGGTCAAAGCAATCTCCTAGCTGTAGATGGATAGGTAGATAGGTAGGTAGGATTACCTTCCCGTTACTATTGTATCCAAGGGTGGTAATATCTTTGTTGCCCAATATATCAGTTCAAGTCCATCAAGATATGTACCATAATGTACGTGATATGCCTCTTTATCGAGTCTTCAATCATGTAGTTACTGTGTAGTATAAAATAACAACTCCTATGAAATGTACCTCGCAATCAACAAATGAATGAGTAAATAGATAAACAAGTAGGTGTATATATATATATATATATATAATCCTAAACATCAGAAAACCAACCAAAAAACACATAAACCTTCATATATTTAACCGCTCACAATGAAATCCTTTAATTTCGTTTCACATTCACAACATCGAGGTCTCATTCGTACTCAAATCAATCGCCAAGTCAAGTAAGTAGCCAGTCGCGTGTACCTCATACCATACACCTACAAACCTCACACGCATTTGTATCACACCTCACCATCACGTAGTAACACAACTCATACTCCTGCACTGTACGATACATTGGACCTGGGACATTGGACACTCCAGGACTGTACAAAGTACACTGCTGTACTATTCTCTGACCCTCTTTCCGAACCCCCTTGATGCTTGCCAAGATTACCAAAAGATCCAAAACTTATCCATAATCGGAGATAAATCGCAATCAAATCGCAACTCATCACGGTATAGTGAGGGTCTGATCTCCACACTACTACACCATTCGAAAGGTTACAGGCCCAAAAATATTGAAAGTACATTAGCAAATCAACCCTGATTCAGTAATTACCATGGCCTTAGAAGAAGAGACGAGATTCGAGAATCCTGCACAACATCATTCACAATTCGACACAGAAGAAGAAGTGGCAGCAGAAGAGGAGGAGTTTTCAAATACCCTACTCAGATCCGATCAAATCTCCACTACGAACACTTCACTCGACTCTTCGCAATTACAATTACAATCTCAATCACAATCACGGTCAAATCAACCCTCACAATCCCATTTTCCCATACAAACTTTATCAAGAACCTCAATATCTGAAGCATCGGCGCGGTCGGAAGAAGAGTTGTTAGAGCCAGATGCTGCTACAGCTCTCGCAGATTTACATCCCACAGATACAAATATGGATTCACAACCTTCAGGTCATCGGCGGAGGAGGAGTAGCATGATGAATAATTTAGATGGAAGTTTACGAGCTCCAAGAGCAAAGCGATCACCCAGAACATCGACAATTGGAGTGGATTTGAAATCCGGAGATAGAGTGTCAGACGACGATTCGAGATCAACTAGTGATGACATGGAATTAAACCATTTCTCAGAAGAGGGTGATTTACAAGACGATGAAGAAACGGGGCTGACTGCTAAATCCAAAGCCAAACGAAAGAAGAAGAAGATACGGCATCAATCAATGGATCATAGAATTGCGGGAGATGTCAAAGTAACGAAAGAAGAAAAGAAAGAAGCGGATTGGAATGTCATAAGAAAGAGTTTAATGAATGGAGTTTTAATAGGACTTTGGTATACATTTTCTCTATCAATATCTATAGTAAGTTCATCATCTCCCATCTCCCATCTCGTAGATTTTCCTAACTTTCAAATAGTATAACAAATGGATGTTTGACCCAAAACATCTCAACTTCCATTTCCCTTTATTTACAACATGTATGCATATGCTAGTGCAGTTCTCTCTCGCGAGTCTCGTCCTTTACTTTCTTCCTCAATTCCGTCCTCGATACGATTCCATCTCCAACCCTCATAATACACATGTATCGGATTCAGACATGGCTCAACATGAGGTGGATTCGAAGAAACCGTTAATGACGAGAATGTTTTACTTTACGCGCATAGGACCATGTGGAATGGCAACAGGGTTGGATATTGGTCTTGGAAATATGTCTTTGAAATTCATCACCCTTACATTTTATAGTTTGTATTCCCTTTCGATTTCCAAATACTTCCATGCTAACATATATAAAAGCAATGTGCAAATCCTCATCTCTAGCATTTGTACTTCTTTTCGCATTCGTTTTTCGTCTCGAAATCCCTTCATGGCGTTTAGTCGGTATCATATTCACTATGACAATTGGTGTAGTAATGATGGTATTTGGCGAAGTGGATTTCTCAACAAAAGGCTTCGTCCTTGTTATATTTGCCGCATTTTTCTCCGGTTTTCGTTGGGGTTTAACACAAATCCTCCTTCTTCGCAATCCAGCAACTTCAAATCCTTTCTCCTCGATTTTCTACCTAGCTCCAATCATGTTCGTCTCGCTTCTCGTCATCGCTACCCCCGTAGAAGGATTTCCCGCCCTTTGGGAGGGTCTTAAAGCTCTAGTAGAAGTAAAAGGTCCGGTTTTTGGTCCTTTACTTCTTCTATTCCCTGGTTGTATAGCATTTTGCATGACGGCTTCTGAATTCGCTCTGCTGCAGCGTACATCTGTGGTTACTCTATCTATCGCAGGTATCTTCAAAGAAGTAGTAACAATTTCAGCCGCAGGATTGGTTTTCCATGACCCTCTCACCCCGATCAATATTTCAGGCCTTTTCGTTACAATAGGTGCAATCGCAGCATATAATTGGATCAAAATTCGTAAAATGAGAGAAGATGCTCAAAATGAAGCACATAGAATTCATGAAGCGACGGAGAGAGCAAGAGAAAGTGGGAGTGACGCGGATGGAGAAGATGGGGAAAGTGATTGGGATGGTCAGGAAGGTAGTTACGTTACCAGTGATGGTGATGTGCTACCCAATCCAGATAGATTCCAGGTTAAGAAGGGGGAAAGCTCAAGAGCTGAACATGCGCCGTTGGTGGGCGGCAGTTCGAAAAAGGATTTGAGTGATTGATTTTTTGTTGATTGATTGATTGGTTGGATTCATGGGAAGAGTGATGGGTGCATTGATTTGGATTGAGTTGGGCTCGAATTGCATTTTCAATATAGATATTTATTTTCATATCCAAAGGAGCGAGACGGTGAGACGGCGAGAGAAGAGGAGAGGGGAGGGGATGAGGTATATATTTATATAAATATGAACTCCCATACTGTGGTGTGGGTATGCAACGAAAGTAGGTGATAGCATGAAATTGGATGGGGATACCCGGCGTTTTTTTTGTATGCATTTTAGGTACTTGGTACTTTGTCTTAGATGGTTATTTTCGGATGGGTTTGGGTGGTAATATGTGGATGGTTGGTTGGAGGGATGAATGGTGGGTTGGTTGGAGGGTGGAGTGGAGGGTGGGTTAGTAGCATAGCATAGCAAAGCAAAGCAAAGCAAAGCATAGCAAAGCAAAGCAAAGCATAGCATGCGTATGAAGATATTTGGTTTCTTGGATAGAGATTGTAGAAATGCTTGATCGGATATCATTTAACTTTAACTTTAACTTTGACTGTGACTATGTATATATGTATATATGTATGACCGTGTATGTAAGTATAGAGTTGGGGTATCATTATCATTATCAATCATATCACATGAATCTCTGGTCTTCTCTTCTATACCTTCAACGTCTCCCCTTTTCCCTCCTCTCCACCCTCCCTGTCTCACCTCTAGAGCTACAACAATAAAGCCATACTCAACCCATGATGTCCTCACCCCAAGAAATCTCCACTCTCCTCTTCATTCCCAACCCCTTCCCCACCTTCCCCACCACCTTCTCCAAATCTACATCTCTCTCCCCCTCCCAAAAAACCCTCAAACAAACCCCCTCCTTCTTCCCCTTCTTCCCCAACCCCTCCTCCCACGTTCCCTCAAACCTCAGCCCTCGCGCCCCTCCTCCACTCATCCCAGGAACCGTCACAACCCCACAAACCACCCTCGCCACCGCCCCCATATACTCACACCACCACGCCTTTTCCTCCCCCAACACCTTTCTCAACCCCTCCAAAACCCCTCGATCTACCTTCCCCACATCATTCTCCCACCGCGCACACATCGTCAGTGCCAACACTGCAATCACCCCATGCGTCAACCCAGGCATTCCTGCAATCGCCCCGGAAATAGGCGCATGCAATGCGCGCGCCGCGTTGAGATTCGATATATCCGCCATATCGTCACCCATGTGTTTTCCTACATATTCCAAAATTTCAGGGGTGAAGATTTCCGTGCCCGGTTGAGCAACCGGGAGAGCGGAAGAGAGAATTTTTGCAAGCGCGGCGGATTGGATAGGGGCGCTGGATAATTGAGAGGGGAAAAGAAGAAGAGGATGGGTTTCTTGTATTTGAGGTGGAAGTTTGAGATAGAGAACCCCTTCGCGATTTCCTCCGCCGCAGAATATCACTTCTTTGATATTGGGAACGGTTGCTATGATTCCCTCCACCACCTCGACTATGGCGGGAAATTGTTCCCGACGTCTTTTACTCATGCCGTGGATCTTTTCTTTTTCCTCAGCATTGACTCTAAGCATTTCTTTCGTTTGTTTGAAGCGTTTCCCAGATACTGTGTAGCCGGCGATAGAGGGGATGGGATATGGATTGATGGGATCAGTATGCATCAACATACTTCCGTAACCTCTGAATCCTCCACCGCAGAAATATATCGTCACACCTTCATCCTTCACATGCTTTTGAAGTTTGGGAAACCTGTGACATAATCCCCGAAAGGTCTCTTGAAATCGAGAACGCATATCAGTGCGAATATCATGAATATCACCTCCCTTCATCTTCGCCGTCATCTTCGCTGCTCCAAAAGGCATACTTTTCGCACACGCCGCACTTTTCGACCAATATCTTTCTCCCTCTCCCTCTTCCTCCACACTAATCTCCGCAACCTCTCCCATCCCCCTCACAGCACCCCCACTATCCATAAACGTCATCTGCACACTCCCACCCCCCAAATCCATCATCACGCCCTCCACACCCCCAAACCCACTCCGCGCCCCCAACGCCCCCAGCAAACTCTCCACCTGCGGACTCAACATATCCACTTCCAATCCACTCTCCCTACCAATCGCCCTCGTCATCTCCTCCCGATTCTCCGCCGTGCGCATCGCCTCCGTGGCAAACACCCCAATATTCTCCCGCAAAACACCATACGAATCGCATATCTTTTTGAATCCCGCGAGACACCCCGCCACGCGCGAAATCGTCTCGACGTCGAAGTAGAATTCTCGAGATCCGGGAAGCGAAGAATGGAGCGCGTCGTAAAGAGATATCGCAGCCCGATCGCGATAGATGCAGGGAAGGAGACGGGATGTAGGAGGTGAGAGATCGGAGATGGAGAAGCGGATTCCATTGCTAGGCTTTGTTTAGTAGGGGATTCTTTCTTTCTTTCTTTCTTTCTTTTCTTTGCGGGAAGTGAGAGGGAATAGCTTTGTAAGAAGTGAAAATATACCTTCCCATATCAACTAAAGCATATAAATGATCTGTGGATTTCTCGACGCCATTGATATCATGAGGGGGCATTCTGGTAGAAATGTTATCAATGGTTATGACGGATGGATCTACCACTGAGGCATTGGTATTGTCTCCCATCTTGAAATCAGAGATTATTGAAGATGTATGAAAACTTTTAAAAGAATGTCTTTGTGGTTTAAACAAAAGTCATTTAGAAAATGACATTGAAAGTGGCATTGTGGTACGCGCTGCCAACTTTTTTGAGGACTTGGATGTTGTATCGCTGGAAAATGTGCCCCGCGTTTTGGAGGGGCATGACATGTGATTGAAATTGTTCCTTGACGTTTTGGATTTTGGGTTTTGAGTTCTACACTGGAGACATTACCATTTTCAATTGTTCTGCTACTGAAGATCTTGTGGCTAAAGATTCCTGACAATGTTGATAATACTTATTTATTAGTAGTTCATTGGATGTTAGCACCAATCTCACAGATCATATTGGCACACAAAATGTGGGATTCAATCAAGTTAGGTAAGATAAAACAAAGAATCTCTATTCATACAACTCATAGTATTATCATACAAGCAGAATAAGAAACTAATAAGCAAACAAATTTGAAAATCAACGCTTAAATCCTTTTCTCAATAGAGAATTCATCCATCCACCAATCTTCATCCATCAGCAAAGTTCCACCACAATTCAATCAATACCATATCCACCAATGCGCATGATGATTTTTAGAGCCACTCTCCTTTCATCTCCTCTCTAATCATACCCATTCATTAGTATAAGACCACTCCAGTTCAGTTCAGTCCGATCCAACCCAACCCATAAGAAATACCCAGATCACCAACTCAAAAACCAATATTCCATCTCAGTATCCAAACCACAAATTCTATTAACATCAAGGTTCTTTCATGCCCCAAGGTATAAGTCCAAAGAGGAAGTTCCTCACTCACAAAGTAGGAGTGTTTTCAATTATAGAAATGTGAAGTTCGAAAACCCAAAGTTAGTCGTTTAGTTATGTTGCGGCGAATCTCCTCATCGTAAATAATTCCATAGAGATTCTTCGTATCATCCGTCAAGTCGGTATCGATGCCAAAACCATCCATAAACCTTGCTTATCTTACATGCCGTGATGGTCTTCATCCACATTATCATTGTGATGATCGACGCCGTGAAAAGCATCGCCAAATGCACTATCGTCGACGAGATCACCCAAACCATGTCCATCATCACCCATGGCATCACCGGCATCATATGAAGCTAAAGCATCACCAGCTGTATCTAAATCTTCAAGATCGAAATCATTTTCATTGAGTTCGGTATGATGCTCTTGTTCTTCCTGCCCCCCTTGGTGTTCTTGGTGTTCTTGGTGTTCTTGGTGTTCTTGTTGTGGTTCGGGTAAGGAGGTAGAAGTTGTTGGTTGTTCTAATGTATTGTTATCGGAAGATGGCTTGGAAAAATCAGATAATGTTGATTGTTGATTTTGATTTTGAGTTTGAGGATTTGGTGTATCGTTGTTTGTATTGTTGTTAGAAGGGTCTGCTGTAGGTGAGACACCTCCTGGTGGTACAACAACCCAATCTGATGTATCAGCACCTGTTGTAGGTGGCGCTGTTGTAGTCACCGGTTGTTGAGTTTCCGCTGTTGAAGATGAATCTTGCATATGGACATCATTCTGTTCTTGTTGTGGAGGAGATTGACTCTGTTGTGTAATTTGTGGTGTTCCCATAGTTTGAGAGAGATGTGGAGATGCCATATGTAAAGCTCCAGCTGGTGTAGTTGCTGCAGAAGGATGTTGTAAGTGACCAGGAGTTGGATAACTGGCACTTACTGGTGTGGCGTGTGATGAAGATGGATTACTATTGTGGAATTGATCCAGTAAACCAGCAGTAGAATTGGTCATATCAACATCACCGACATCACCAACATCAGTATCATTCATAAGAACACCACTTTGTTGAGAATTGTTTCGAGAAGGTTGAGAAGGTGGAGGACTTGCTCGTGCAGTAACTTCTTCATATCCACCATCTTGAATACGACGGAGTTCACTAATCGCAACTGCATGGCGACCAAGAGAAGCTTCAACCTTTGCAAGGACATCATCAACCTTGGAAGGAATCTTGATTGGAGTTTCAGATTCTTCATTTTCTTCTTCATCGATTTTACCTTCAAGTCTCCAATATTCGGGACCAATATCTGAAGGGTTATCGACAGCGGTACGCAATTCTTTCTCAGCTTGAGAAATAAGAGAACCTCTTTGAAATTTTGCAACACGTTTTGCATGCTTAGCTTTCATTTTTTCAATATCCTTGTTGGTTTGTGCAATAGTATCATGAGCTCTTTTACGGAACTCATCTGCCTTTCCAGGATCAAGACGACCAACATAATTAAGAGTTGGTTCTTCTGTCTCTTTGAGAGGAGCATTAAATATGCCTTCAGTGAGACTGCTTAGTTCACCACGAAGACCAAGTCCAAGGTCTGTGGGAACAATTTGATTGATGGCGTAGGGTGAAGAGAGTACTTCCTCCATCCACTCATAATTTGCAAGGAATCTGCTATAACTGATTTCTCTAGGTGTTGTAAGATCGAACCAATCTCCTCGAGAATTTTCTTCTTCGTCTTCTTCGACAACTGCTGCAGCATTATTTGCGACTGCGGCTTGAGCAACATTGGCCGTACGAGCGCGTTTTGATGGCGGACCAGGTTGAGGGTGAGTAGGATATGCCATTGATTGAGGAACTCTTGGTGGAATGCTTGCTGCATACATTGGAGCACCTCTTGGATGACCACGAGGAAAATCGATCTTTGCCCAATTTGCTCTATCATGAAGTAAGAACTCCTTGTGAATAAGTTGACCTTGTTGATGTAAGTATTGTCGGGTACTCATAATGGTTTGAATTTGTTGATTGATTGGGATCATATGTGGTGGGAGACGATCCTCGGGAGGAGCTTGAGTATAATGTATAATCCATAGATTTGGATCAGGTGAAGGATTCTGGTTTGGAATTCGTGGTGGTAAAAGTCGATATCGGCGACGAGTATGAGATGCGATAGGTTCTCCAGTACCATAGCCGATTTTGCAATGGTAAATTTCTAGAGTCTGCGAAAGCAAACGAGGTCAGTTAAATTCTGCCCAAATCACATTCATATAAACTCACGCAGCCCATAACTTCGAGAGAGAAAGCTGTCTCTCCAGGAGCCCAGACGTAGCCATCACTTGGAAATTCCTGACCCAATGAAGGTGTTTGCCATGATAATAAGACTGTGCCATCAACCGGTCGGTCCAGGTAAGTCCAATAAACAGGAGCTTGATCGCGAGTAATTTTAGGTCCATTCATAAGCCATTCTGCGACTCTTTCGGGATGTAATTGTGTAGGTGTAATTGGAAATCGATATGTAGAGAGAAGATGAACGTGATGTAACTGCGCAATGAATTAGATGATTATTGACAATTGAAGCTGGAATAAGTTGTAAACATACCAAGTCGCGATGAATCCCTTGAGAGGGGTCTTGCATTACCTGCATCGTGAAGGTAATGATTGAAATCGCAAAAAGAAAAGCTTGTAATTGTCGTAAGTTCAAAGAAATTTGACCAGTAGAGAGATTGATAATCGACAGGTGAAGTTCACAATCAATCTGTCGCGAATGTTAACAGACGCGAATTTGGTGATGGAAGTTGAAAAGGCACTAGTTCTGATCTAGCACGTGACACTTACCTCCATCCCAAGAAGGAGACCTGTAAATCGTAAGACAACAACGCGTAAGAAATTTATAGGAAATTCGCAGATGGGAACACCATTTTCTCAGGATTCTTGGTTCGGCCAAAGGTATGAGTAGCTATCAGTACCATATTCTTAAGAGAAAGTTAGTTGCGGCATTCGCTCAGGAAATCCAATCCAATCCAAATGGGGACAACAAACAATGAGTCCTTCGAAAATTCCAATTTTGTGCCAAAATCTCGGGCTATGATACCTCAAGCAATACCATATTCATTGACCTCTCCTTTGTAATAAAGGATCAAGGTCTCGGGTTCCAAATCCATCTCCGGGAATTGTACACATTTAGCCCTGTGCTCTTCCAAAAGATATCCATTGAATCCGTCGTAGTTCCAGTCATAATCTTCGCTCTGATTGGATCGTTAGTTTATTGTATCTAGATAGATTGAGCGAATTCAAAAGAGGAATGACGGCAAGTCAATTACATAGACGAGAGATACAACGAGGAGCTTATAGGGTACGCAAGAGTATATACTGACAGTATCCATTGCATCGCTTTCAAGAGATCTCAACACATTCGCAACCCCGAATCTCACTACCTCTCGACCCAAGGCAACAAGCCCCTTGCCATTTGGACGTTGCAAGACTCGACTTTCCGAGATAGCTAGAGGAGACTTTGGACATTTTGGAAAATTGGGGAGGAGCACCGGCTTTGCCTCTTTCTTGTTCTTGACAACTCCGCTAAAGGTAGTTTCTTTGGCGAATTTTGACTTGAATACTGGTTTTTCGGACTTTCCCGACTTTTTCGTTTGAATTCTGCCAGACGTCTTCGTCTCGATAGTATATTCGATCTTTCCATCAAGATCCATTTGATCTTGCTTGGGTTCAACGCGTTCAACGGGATTGCTAGACTTTTTCAAGGAAGTCTTTATTCCTCGAAGCAAAGTTGCTTGCTGTTTGCTCAAGGGGTAAGGAATGAGTCGGATAGGACGATTGGGAGAGGTCGCAGAAGTTGGCTTTGAGTTAGACATCATCTCATCTGGGCTAGATACCTGCTTTTTAGGAGACGTCACCGTCTTTTTTATGTTCTTCGTCACTCTACCTTTAAGAGTTTTATGAACAATCTTTTCGTGCATCTTGTTGGAAGTTGCAGGAGCAATTGGGTTGAATTGAGGAAAAAGCATTGTGATTGTAAAGGTATTTATGAATTGTTAATACGTTGTTGTGTATAGTTAGTCAATTGTGTTTATCGATCGTGGTTGTTAGTTGTAATTGTCGATATGGTGGTGGTAATGCAGGTCGTAATGGTTGTAAGTTTTTTTCTAGAATCAGATTTACTTTCAAGGAAAAAAAGAAGATAAAGTATTTTCAGTCAAAGCTACGGCACATAAGAAGAGGCTTGGGGAGGACCACAAGGTATTTCTAAAGTACCTTACTGACCGTATCAAAATTTCATTCGCTTACATTCAAAGTTGACTTTTGGTATTTTATAGTGAATTTGGATACGCGAAAATGATTGATTGTGATGAGGCCGACGATAAGAAAGTGAAAGTGAAGTTTGGAGAGATTTATAATGAATGTGACTGTTCTGAAGCTGGTTCATGAGTTCGAGGTGTTGTTAATTAGTGGTTATGGGATATCGCTATCAACAGAGCTAAAGCTTCGCTTCGGAATATAGGATAGGGGAAATTTGGAAGAGTAATTCCTGGCACAATTCACAAAAACTGGCTCTGGATTATGGATTATAGACACACAACTTTTGCACTACATTATGTGTTGCGTAGCAGTCAATGAAAGTTTCATAGCTATCATCGACTCCAGATCAGCATGTTACCTACTCTTCCTCAGCATTGTCGTGAACCCCAGATCACCGTTCTCATCTGATCCTGGTTAGCATCTCCACCTGCTCTCAGTCATCTGTCTTACTCATTCACACGCCATCGCAACAGGAAAGGAACGTATACCTTAACATCCTCTCAAGCTGAAGAAGTATATCTACCCACGGATCTCCTATTTCGTGAAAGGAGGTTATGTAGAACTTAGATTGATGATACGAAATCACAAATCATCTTCTCGGGGTGTTTCAAAATCACATCATCGTCTAAATACTGCGTTACGTTTGTTAGGTAACAGGAATTATTCATTCTTCTGAAATCCTAATACTTTGAAATTCAAGATTCTAGATAGGTTGATGATATATAGAGATTCTGGGGGTTGAGGACTTCTCGGGTTATGGTTTTTGGGTGGTTTCGGATTTGTGATGAGATCATGGTTTCTCTTACTTGCTTTTGGTCACTTTTGCTTGAGAATTCAAGGTTGTATGGTATTCATTATCTTAACTATTAATGGTTTGCACCGAACGCCTAATATACCGTGGAAACATCAAGTTCATACCCTTAAGTTCATAAAACTCCCAAGAACATCCGCCCAAGAGCCCCCCCCCCTGAAAAACTCAATAACCCCAAAAAACCCAACAGCCCTACCACCCCACAACCTTCATCCTCACATTCATCCCTCCCACCGGTTTCGTCGTCACCACCCCACCAACCTTCACCTCCTCCTCCTTATCCCACATTTCCCACTCCAAACCCCCCACCGTCCCCGCCAACAAACACTTAAACTCACTAATCGCAAACCCTCTCCCAATACAACTCCTCTCCCCATGAAAAAACGTCATGTTCGCAAAATTGCTCTCCGCACCACCAGTATTCGCACATCCATCTTGGAGCCAACGCTCCGGAGACCATTCGTCTGCTTTGGCACCCCAGAGAAGCGGCGATCGGTTGATGGCGAGCGGGGAAATAAGCACGCGTGTTCCGAGGGGAAGGGAGATGGGTGCGGAGTTGGGGAGTGAGATGCTGGTAGCGCGGGTGGTCTTGCGCACGGAGAGAGGAACGGTGGGGTAGAGACGGAGCGTTTCTTGAATCATGGCGTTGAGGATGGGGAGAGAATCGATGATTGTGTGATCAGGTTGTGGGGAGTTGGGATCGCTGGGAGAAGGAATTGCTGCGTGGATTTCTTGACGGAGTTTGGTTTGCCATTCGGGATGGATGGCGAGGAGATAAATGGCCCATGTGAGTGCTGAGGATGTAGTTTCGTGACCGGCGGCTAGGAAAGTAAGGAGTTGGTCTTCGAGATCCTCGTTACTGAAGTCGTTGGATCGGACGAGGATACTGAGGATATCCATTCCGTCGACTGTTTTACCTTCGCTTACTGCTTGACGTTTTTTGTCGATGACTTCGCGACAAAAGGTTCGGAGATTACCGGTTGTTTCGGCGATTACTTTGCTATGTTTGAAAGGTAGTTTCTGAATGAGATCTTGAGGACCGAAGATATTGGCTGCGAAGTAAAGACCTTTACTAAAGGTAGGTTCGAGAAGTTCGTTGTAATCTCGTACGAGAGGATCATCTGGATTTCGAAGAGCACCGAAATCTCTACCCACACCGGCTACACCAATAATATCTAATGTAACGCGAGTAGCCCATTCATTGAATTCGATATGAGATTCATTTCTTTTTTCCAATGTGCTCGTTTCGCTTATTTCTTGAGAGATACCTTCGACAAGACCAAGAGCTTTGGACCAGAATACTGGGTATAATCCTCTGATATGTTTGACTTGAAAAGCGGGAAGTAGATGTTTGCGTTGAAATTTATGAAGAGAACCTTCTGACATGATAGGCCCCTCGCCCAAGATCAGGGAAAGGAATTTCCGAACTCCATGTGGTTTTTCATAATCGTATGAATTATCCGCTAGAATACTTTTCAATACTTGAGGAGATGTGGGAATAAGTCTTTCGATGTTGCCAAAGGATCGAATGCGGATTAAACCATCATTCGGTACATTTTTAACGAACTCTTTGATTTCATGTCCAGGTGGTTTGGTAAATTGTGCTGTGCCATTACCCCAGAGATAGTTATGGGACTAGATATAAATATTAATGATTGAAGGAAATCCTGAAGAGTCGAAAAAACTCACCACTGGACCAGGTAGATGACGAAGCGGACTAAAGAAGAAAGGATATATGAACATGCGCCAAAATGAAAATAATGAAACATCAACTAAAAGAAAACGAATCGCTGATCTCGAAATCCGGTCGACAATGAAGTGTTGTGGAAATATATAAACCAAGGTTGCAGCAAGAGCTGAACAGGCCAACCATTCTGTTTTCCCCATCTTTTCAATTTCTCTTGATCAAATATGTATAAATGTGATGCAAAATATAAATGCAAGTAATTCACAACAATAGAAAGAAGGGGGTCACACACATATATATATATATATCTTATCCCACACCCTCGAATCGCCAAACCATACAAAACCGTACTATCAACACTTTGGAAACAATCTACCAGGCAATCCGATGGACGTTTCAACAACGAAAGAAGACAACCCTGGCAATCCATCAATCAAGTACGATCAAGTTCATCTTTCATCTCGGTTTCACATGCCATTTGACATGTTTACAGCTTTGACAACACCAAAACTGTTTGGTTTTTGCCTGAAACACGATGCGATGGAACAAGGGGTGTGTTTCTGAAATTTTCTTGCGAGCCAGTAAAAGGTTTTGCAATCAACCTTAGGTATCATCAAGGCTGAATTAATAAATCCTGATAATATGTGGCGGGGTAGGATAGTATGGGGAAGTCTTCTTTCTTTGGCAGGCACGCGGGCTCGAGGCGGGGTATGCTTTGTACAGAATTAGCTGACTAACCTGACTGGGAGCATTTTCTTGCTATTATCCCCCTTATTCACGAACCGATAATCAGGGCGACACCTACCTATCATTTCACCAAAGACTAGGTATGATTTGTATGTAGATATAGTCTGAATTATAAATGCAAACAATTGTTATGCTTCTCTATTAAGTAAATAATTCTGCTCTGGGTAATTTCGACCATACAAATTATCGTGGCGTTGTATCTCAAGGATCAGCTCGATCGAAAGTTTGCCATTAACAAATCCAAAGCCATACCTCGGTATGTGTCCTTTTGACATGCGCCGACGATCATTACTTCTCTCTCTCGCCCTCTCTTCCTCTCCCATATACTTCGACTGGCTTGATACCCACTGACTTGATGTCCACTCTTACTTTGATAATTATCCTAAAACCTTCAAGCCACCCTTGGTTTTGCTTCCTGCCTTTTGAATGCCAGCTCCAGTCCTATCTTTATTACCTTGTCCTCCATCATTCCTATTACCACCTTTACCCTTGTTCTTGTTATTCTTTCCATGTTTGGTGTCCTTGGGTGTAACAGCCTTGATCTCAGTAGTACTTCTTCTTAAAAGAACAGGATGACTACCGATATATTTTCCTTGCATATCCCTAGCAGCTTGAAAGAAATCATCTCCATCACTAAAACTAACAAATCCATATCCTTTACTTTTCGTAGTACGTTTATCCCGAATAACTCGTGCTTTTTGTAATGATGTCCAACGAGAAAATGCCTTGTGTAAAGATTCATCAGTAACTTCACCCGCAAGATTACCAACGAAAAGGCGAAAATGAGAAGGATCCCATTCAAGAAGGGAAGAATCTGTCCATTGTGAACCACCACCTGTTCGTACAACTGTCTTTTGATTGGTCTTAGAATCCGACACAATTGCTGCGACACCTGTATCATTATGCGCCGCGTTCGTGATTGCTTGTGAAGTCATACTAGGTCCAGTCTCGGTTCTACCTAATGGTGTCGCATTCGCATTCGATGCTGATGTTGATACTTCTCCAGTTGTGGGATACTTTCGAACAGCTCCAGTATAACCATTATTAGAGGCAGAAGTAGCATTTGCATCCTTTCCGGCGTATGCGCTTTGCCATTGTGCTATCTGTGCTGCCATCTCTGGATCTTCATCAAATCCACCCATACCACGTGCTGCAGATGCTGTCGGTGGCGCAAAGGGATTTCGAATTTGTGGTGCCGCTCCATATGCAGCTTCTTGTTGCGGTGCGGCAGAATATGGATTGTATGGTTGGGGTTGTTGATAAGCAGTGGGAGGTTGTTGAAAGCCTTGATAACTTGGTTGTACCGGAGCAGCTACTGATCTGGGAGCAAAACCATTAAAGCCGCCATATCCTCCCGATGCAGGAGGTCTCGATGGGCCATTATTGTTATTGCTAAAGGCAGGTTTAAACCCGGCTTGTGGATTTGTGGATGGAGGTGGTCGGGCGGGCAAGGAGGGATGTGGCGAAGGAGTAGATTTAATACCTGGTGGAGGAGGATAGGACATGATGAATTGCTGTACGTATATATCTCTTGATGAGTGTTTAGACGTACCTTTGCGCTTTCAAAACGCACTGGTTATCCCCAAAATCCTAAACAGAAACTGAATAGTTCTTGCGGAACTCTATCGTGATTGTTGCGAACTTGTCTGATGTGGATATCTTATGATTTGTTATTAAGTGGCGTTGAAATGTGCGCGTATTTGATTGATACGGTTATGATAGGTAATTTATGATCTGGCAATGCGACCGACGTTGTTGTCTACGATGAGGCGCCGAGAATGCATGAATCCAGAATTATTTTACGACACGTGATAGATGGTTAGTCAGCTCAGATTGAGCATTAGCTGACTCAGTACGAGTAGTCATGCCTTAAAATATAGGCTCCAAAGTGATGTTTCGGGCCGATCGGAAAGTTGAATTTCCCGGTTGTTTTAGCTTGGTGGGGTGAACTACGACATACCTAGTAAGAAAAATCAACAACCGCTTGGCTCGTCATCACTGTTGGTGGTGAGAAGAGAAGGGAAACATGTAGAAGTCTAGATTTCCAGAATTTCCATAAACGAGGACCTGAGTTGGAAGAGTTGGTTGACGAGGATGGACATTGTACTTTGGAGATGAGTGTGCCTTGAGTGTGGTACAATTTACAAAGCTCGCAGCCGGAGAAATGACAAGAACAGAAGAAAATCTGTAGATAAAAGTGGGGTGGAGGGGATTGACAACTTACACTTGCAAGTTACAAGACCAACAACCTGACACAGAGGAGCCGGAATGGTCACTGGTGGTTCCAATTCAACGGAAAATCTTATGGGATGTATGGGATGTATGGTATGAAGAAAAGCTGGAGCTACTTGTTAGGCACATCGCAAGTATGATATGAGAATGAGAATACTTTGGTTTCCCATAGTAGAGTAGCTATACGAGTCGACATATACCACGAGTGATTACTATCAATCTCTCAAGCAGGGCAGGTAGGTACCTAGGTATCAATATCAAATTGGATGAATAATCATGAGGCGTCACCGAGCAAACAAATGTCTCACAAGCATAAGCATAAGCCATATTCAACAAAGCCATATTAGTTTGGATCCCCGGACGCATCTTTTCTCTTCTCGATACAGCTTCACCGAAGATATCAACGAGGGACGAGTTAGTAAGGAGGGGTAATTCATTCAACCAATCACCGTCGTCGAATCAAATTAATTGACCAAAAGAGTTAAATCATGAAAGAATCTTATATAGAATTAATCCAATCATTTTCCGTCCTACATCATAATATTCCTCTCCGTCGTATAATCTCCAAAAAGTTCTTCCGAAAACAGCTCGTCGGCGTTTATATTCTTGGGACACTTTGGGA
Source organism: Botrytis deweyae (assembly GCF_014898535.1). Taxonomy (NCBI): domain Eukaryota; kingdom Fungi; phylum Ascomycota; class Leotiomycetes; order Helotiales; family Sclerotiniaceae; genus Botrytis; species Botrytis deweyae. The sequence continues at coordinate 661,836 of NW_024066215.1, forward strand.
GAATATCTCATCCAAGCAAGGTAAGGAAGAGAGAGAGGTCAAGGTCATCCAAGGCCATCCAAGGTCATCCAAGGTCATCCAAGGTCATCCATCGAGCTACCTAGCATCGATCTTGGGAACGAGAGGGTCGAGTACGGAGTATGAACAGGAACAGGAACATGAGACCAGGAAACCCACGAAATAGTAATAGCGGTGCCGGTGCTTCTGAAGTAAGTTAAACTAATCGAATAATAAGAGAGCGTTGCGTTGCGTTGCGTTGCTTTGCTTTGCTTTGCCCCTCCTTTTAAAAATGGTGGTTTGGAAGAAGGCCCAACCATCTTTCATTACTTAACCATCCTCCCCTCCCATCCCATCCATCTCTTTCCTACCTCTTATATCTTAGTCTCCCTCCCTCTTCATTCTTCCCCCCCATTTCTTCCGAACAACAAATTAATTCTCAACTCTTTTGTCAACAACAATCATTGAACTATCATCAGGATAAATTCAATCAACGTTTAATTCATCTACAAAACCATCTCAAGATGTCTGCACCAGAAGCAACGTAAGTATTCGTTTACACACTCTTTACACTCTTTACACACATTCAACAAAAGACATGTTCCCCTCCATGTTGCCGTTGCAAAAAATAATACCCCGCCATCAAACATCTTTCTTCTCAACTCAAATACACCAACAAATATCACCTTTCAATACACTGACTGACAATGATGCAGCGGAGATTTCGGCCTCATCGGCTTGGCTGTTATGGGTCAAAACATTATCCTTAACGCTGCTGACCATGGTTTCAACGTTATTGCTTTCAACCGTACCACATCAAAGGTTGATCGTTTCCTCGAGAATGAGGCTAAGGGTATGATAATTTTCCTAGTCCTCTCTTGGCAGATGACGAGAATCAAAAATCTAACCCTGGTGAATCCTGATAGGCAAATCCATCGAGGGTGCACACTCAATTGAAGAGTTCTGCGCCAAGTTGAAGAAGCCCCGTCGTATTATGCTCTTGGTCATGGCTGGTAAGCCAGTTGACGACTTCATCGAGACCATCCTCCCACACATTGAGGAAGGTGATATCATCATTGATGGTGGTAACTCACATTTCCCCGATACCAACCGCAGAACAAAATACTTGGCTCAAAAGGGTATCCGTTTCGTTGGTAGCGGTGTTTCTGGTGGTGAAGAGGGTGCCAGATATGGTCCATCTTTGATGCCTGGTGGAAACGAGGAGGCTTGGCCATACATCAAGGATGTTTTCCAAAGCATCGCTGCCAAATCTGACGGTGAGGCATGCTGTGAATGGGTTGGTGATGAGGGTGCTGGTCACTACGTCAAGATGGTTCACAACGGTATTGAGTATGGTGACATGCAACTCATTTGCGAAGTAAGTAAATCTCTAGTCATCATCCCCAAAGTTCTCAACTAACTTTTATAGGCTTATGATATCATGAAGCGTGGTCTCGGTATGCAAGACAAGGAAATTGGTGATGTTTTCGCCGAATGGAACAAGGGTGTCCTCGATTCATTCTTGATCGAAATTACCCGTGATATTATGTACTTCAACGATGATGATGGAACCCCACTTCTCGAGAAGATTATGGATTCCGCTGGACAAAAGGGTACCGGAAAGTGGACTGCCATTAACGCTCTTGACCTCGGAATGCCAGTTACCTTGATTGCCGAATCCGTCCTTTCCCGTTGTCTCTCATCCCTCAAGGAGGAGCGTACTCGTGCCTCCAAGGTCCTTTCTTACGTTGGACGATCAAACAAATTCGAGGGTGACAAGAAGCAATTCCTCGAGGATTTGGAGCAAGCTTTGTATGCTTCAAAGATTATTTCATACGCTCAAGGTTTCATGCTTATGCAAGAGGTATGATCAGATCCCAATTTTTAACAATATTTTGATACTAATAATGTTTCAGGCTGCCAAGGAATTCAAATGGAAGCTTAACAAGCCATCCATTGCTTTGATGTGGAGAGGTGGATGCATTATCAGATCCGTTTTCCTTAAGGATATCACAGCTGCCTACCGTGCTGATGATAACTTGGAGAACTTGTTGTTCAGTGATTTCTTCAACAAGGCTATCCACAAGGCTCAACCAGGATGGAGAGATGTTGTTTCCAAGTCTGCCCTTATGGGTATTCCAACCCCAGCTTTCTCCACTGCTTTGTCTTGGTTCGATGGTTACCGTACCAAGGATCTCCCAGCCAACCTTCTCCAAGCTCAAAGAGATTACTTTGGTGCCCACACCTTCAAGATCAAGCCAGAGCACGCCTCTGAGAAATACCCAGTCGGAAAGGATATTCACGTCAACTGGACTGGACGTGGAGGAAACGTTTCCGCTTCTACTTACCAAGCATAAATTGGATATATTTTTTATTGATGGGAAAGATAGCGCATTGGTGGTTCATGCCTAAAATCGGCGACAGGGGAAATGTATTTAGACTACGCATGCAATGAATGAAATGAAATGGCACATGAATTAATTTATTCGACGGTTCACATTGCTTTATTGTTGAAGTTTATGATTAGGGCTGTGAATCTGATATCCTGAAATACTCATGATACCTGGAGTCAAAAGTTTAGTGGTTGTATTCATCGCCGCCGTGGAGAATGGGTGGGGCGGTTGGTATTATGGGAAGGGGAGGAGAGTATGAGTTCACAGTGAGTATAGTATACTAGATTAAGATGCGAAGCTAATTGATTGACCTAGGTTTTGAGATGATATCCATCTTACCCCCCTCCTCTACCTCTACCCTTTCATAATCACAATCACCTCACACAATCACCACAAGCGAATCATCGCCTCATTTTCCAGTCCCTCACTTAAAAGGATACCCGGCCCTCCTCTCCTCTGAGGCCTTTTCAACCATCACTTTTCGCAACTTACACCTCTGGCCCCTCCCCGACGACTCTTTTACAAATTTATAGATAGGTATTAGAAGAATATCATAGCTGGTGGTGTTGGTGGTTGATTAGGTGGTTGATTAGGTGGTTGATTAGGTGGTTGATTAGGTGGTTGATTAGGTGGTTGATTAGGTGGTTGATTAGGTGGTTGATTAGGTGGTTGATAAGCATGGTCTAAAGTAGTTGGATTGGGGGGCTGCAAGGGCTGGAAGTTGTTTTGTGAGATTGATAAGTTGGGGGATGGAGGTTTGTGGTTCTTATGTTTGTGATGGTATTGTGGTTGTGAGGGGGGGAGAGGGTGGAAAGGGTAGAAAGGGTAGAAAGGGGAGGGAAGTGTGAAGACAAAGTAGAAAATAGAAGGAGTTGGGATGGGATGGGAGCATGATGAGTAATATTTTGATAATGAAATACTGCAAATTGAAGGTGGAACGAGAACGAGGAGGGAAAAGAATCACGCAGCACGCACAAGGAAAGCATAGAAGAGAGGGGGGGGGGCAACGAGATGAGTTACGCGCTCATCTGTAGGAGAGGATCGGGAGGTAGATGCAGCAAGTAGTCAGAATATTTCACAAGTATCAAATGGGATATGTATGGGATATATATCATATCATATACATTCTCCCCAGTGGAAAGAAAACTAGTTACATGAAGACATTTTGAGAGCCGACGAGACTCTGAACCCCGAAAAAGGTTTGAAGCCCCGAAGATGGCGTTTACAAGCACGGAGACCTGGGATACAAGCACAGAGGCCTGGGATACAAAATTGAACGAAACATATAAAAGAGAAGAGAGAAGAGAAAGAAGAAGAAGCAGCAGAAGAAGGAGAAGAAGAGGAAGAGGAAGACGGAGGGAAGGTCGTACAAGGGATTGAATCAATCCCACGAACCTCTGCCTTCATCTCCGCCATCAACCCCCGAGAACCCGGCGAAGTCTTGGAATTCTTCATCCCACGCATAATCTTCCTGCAAGATTTCCCAGATGTCTTCATCACTCTTACCATGAAATCTTGGCTTTGATTTATGATGAGCGATCAACTTCTTCTGCCTAGCAATGCGTACATCAATCACCCATTCTTCTTCTACTTTATCATCTTTAACTTCATCGTCAAGCTCTTCGGCTTCGACTTCCTCTGACCAAGAACCAATATGGTCACTCTCTAGAGCATCGTCGATTTTTTTGAGATCCTGTGGAGCTGGAGGAGTAGATGAAGTCGTACCTGAAGTAGCATTTGGACGAAGTGGAGCATTTGTAGCGGGGGCTGCAGCAGGTGAATAGCCAACTGTAGCTGCCCAAGTAGGAAAATACCCGTCGGCAAACAGTGGCTTGGATCTTGGCTGTACCTTAGCGGCCTCCCGGGAGTACGCTCCCAGAAATTTTTGACACTCCGCACACGCGTCACGAACCTTCTGGTCGTCTTTGAGTTTCAATGTCCATGGTTCGGCGTAGAACATTAAATGGAGGTTAAATGTTCCACATTGAATCCGGACATTGGGAAACTTCTTTTCCACCGCCATCACAGATCTACCTCGAGCACCAATAAGCCATGATTTGGCTGAATGGGGATGAACAGGACCAACTGCGTATAGAGGTATACTGCTGTTGTCTTGTTTGGTGAGCATTGGCGGTCTTGGTAATCTGGAGGGAGCGGAAGGTGGAGTGGGTTTGGCTGAGGAAGCCGCAGCAGCTTTTGCTTTCGCTTTAGCGGCTTCAGCATCGGCGGTTGCTTTGGCGTTGTCGGCAGCTTTCTTGGCGGCAGCAGCATCAGCAGTCTCTTTGGCTTTGTCAGCAGCTTTCTTGGCGGCGGCATCAGCAATTGCTTTGGCTTTGGAAGCTTCAGCTTCAGCAGTTGCTTTGTCGGCAGCTTTCTTGGCGGCGGCTTTCTTGGCGGCGGCAGCGTTGGCAGTTGCTTTGGCTTTCTCGACAGCTTTCTTGGCGGCGGCATCGGCGTTTGCTTTGGCTTTGGAGGCTTCAGCTTCAGCAGTTCTCTTGGCGGCAGCAGCATCAGCAATCGCTTTAGCTTTGGCGGAATTCTCCTGTTCTTTGGTAAGATTAGGAGGGGCGTTGGCGTTCTTCGTGTCTTTCCCTTTGTCATTGGACTTCGAGCTCTCGCCTGTTGCTGGTTGTGCACCTGTAACTGGCTTGGGCTTGACTCCAGGGAAAGGATGGCTTTTGACTAGAGTTATCAGTATCCTCATCCAATATCTCATTCAAAATGAATAACTTACAGAGCTCGCGCCACATCAATTTTTCCACATAGTACAATTTGACTTGCAAGTGGTAGTCGGCATAAATGGCTTTGTGCTTGACGGTGGCAGTCCATTTAGCCCTACTTATTTCGATGGTAGTCAATGTTATTTGGAAGTCATCGGCTTTCATGATTTCCCACATGGCGGGCCATGTGGTTTCGTATTTTTCATACAGCGCCATTTTGGGTTATGTGGTGTAATTTTTGAAAGGTAAGATCGATCAATATTTTGATTTTGTAAAAGTCTCGTTTGTTGTGGGCGAACGCGCTAAACCTTGTTAGGTTTTTACCAATCATTCAAGTAAACATTGTTGACGTGAGGCAAAGTGAAAGGAAGTAAAGTGAGGTAAAATTCATTTCGCTATATCTAATATAGTGGACCACCTATGGTAGCTGTTCTACGGCGAATAAATCTTCGTTCCACTGACCATCGGCACAATCACATTCGCCACATCTGTTGGATCTCTCCATGCTGACCAGTCATGGGTAAGTAGGCCTATACAAAATTCGTTAGTCTCAGGATTCAGAATGCTCGTCTTCCTCTTCATGTCCATAGATTGTGAAATCACAAAAAACTCAGAAAAACTTACCCCATGTCTCTTCGAAATCTTGACTTCCAGACCTGATATAATAGCTTCCACTCAAGACCCAAACCATCCAGCCACCCTTGATGGAAGTTAGATAGGTCTTCAAACAAGTCGAATAGACCGTTGCATAATCCGCCGCTGTCTGTGCATGACCCCACTCCGTCATCACCACTGGCATTTGATTCGTGACTCCAGCATTCAGAGCATTGTATCCTTGAGACCTTAGACTACTTTGCAAACTCGAGCAGCTGCTAGTACTTCTTGCGTAATTGTGAAGTTCCAAAACCAACTTGTTAGCATATGAGAAAGATGATTTAAGGAACTTTTGCGTGGTGGAAGGTGTGAGAAGAGCGGCGTTTGGGATGGTTGATAAATCGGTATCGAAATTGAGACCAGAAATGAAGATCAAGACGTTGGGATTAGCGGTATGGATACTGTTCATGCCGGCTACAACGTTGGTGTACCAATTTGCCCAGTTGTATGAGGATGAATCGAGAGAAGCGTTGGAAGTTGGTTCTCTGAGTTCGTTGCGAAGTGCCATGGACATTAAGTTACCCCAGGATGCACCCTGGTTTATGTCAGATCTTGTAATGGATGGAGAAAGGGGGATGACTTTGAGAATATCCTCAAAAATGGAGAGGATTGAAAGATTGGGATAGAATCATGTGATCGGGCAGAAGTGACTTGGGAGAGAAATGACTTACCCGAGTAGCCATGTATGCAATACCTCGTTGCCAATTTGCAACATTGAAGTAAGTATCTCCAAACCAAGAGTTTCCATCAGTATTGGAGCAGCACCAAATAGCCTTCGAGACATGATTATCAAGATGCACATAAATCTGCTGCTTGAAGCACTCCGCAGCAATAGCATCAAAGACCTTTAATCATTAACCAGGTCAGCAACATCTTCAAAGTCACAGTGATTGGAACATTCCTACCTGCATCCTAGTTGTCTTACTTGTGAATGTAGGATTATTCTTGATAACCTGATTGAAAACAGCTGTGCCATTAGTTGTTCCCAATGCCTTTGTGAAACTTGTCAAAATCGATGTATCCACTTGACCATTGGCATAAAAATCATCAATCATCTCGATGGCATATGTGAGACGAATGACATTCATGCCTAGACTTTTAATCTTCGTCACGATACTGGCAATCGATTGATATTGAAGACCTTCAGGTATCATGGTGTCTGCAGCACCAGGCCAATTGGCACCAGCATAAGACACATTATGGCCGGCTGAATCAAGAATCCATCGACCTGATGTGGTAAAGGGGGCGTAAGGCCAGGAGGCTCGTTCTTCGATTGGAGATGCGGTAATGGATAAAAGAAGAGGGGAAATCAAAAGGAGGATTTTTGAGAAGTACATGATGGGCAGAAGAGAAGAGTCGTACTCTGTGACTGCATAGAAAATCCCTCATCTTGTCGGGGCAGGACATCATGTTATAGAGATTCTGGCTCAAGTACTACGAATGCAGCTGGGTGGAGTCCGTATGAATTGAGCCATATATGTAAACAAGTTTATCTTCTCTTTCCAAGAACAGGACTTCCCGTATAACGAGCCATAAAGGTTACATCTTAGTTTTGCTGCTGACCTACAATGATTGGAGCGCATGCTTTACTTCATTCGACTCCACATGGTCAAAAAGTCCAAAGTATACCTGTCGGTCCCCTTCGGCCCATGTCAAAATTATGCTCATCACAAGATCAATACACTCAGTCAGGTCCATATACAGATCGACGTCATGAATTGGTAATGTATGCATGCAGTTTAAAGTAGATACAAAGGATCTGATGCAACATTGCAAACGAATCTTTACCTCGGGGGATTCGGGGAGACCATAATAGAGGAAGTTCGGCAGCTAATCAATGTGGGGTAGCGCCGGCTGATCTTCCTCGTGTTACCTTGGATGAAGATTCAACAGTGGTGGAAAATTAGGGTTTGTGGGGAACTAGCGGGGTATGATTGGTATAATTTTATGCAAAACTACGCAACTATATGTTTTCTAATCATGATCTAACTGTTTGATCCACCCAAAAGAAAACATCGAAAGGCCAAGATCCACTACTTTATACCTATTAGACTTCAATCTTCTTCCATAAATAGAGTAAACAAAACGCACATGCCAAAAGCATGGACTAGCGATAGTGTTGAGATAGTATCCAAGCGTCATATTACAACTTCCTCCTTCAAATATCCCCAAGTATTTCACTTCATTATTTAGGTCCAGGAGTTTCATATCTATATCCTGATACTGAAAGGACCGTTCCTAATCCTCGATGTACTTCGGCTTGAAATGGTCCAAATGGTACTCGCTCTCCATCTATTGATATGTAACCATCTGACTGGTTCTTTGGAGTGATGCGGTATGCTTCAACTTTGCGGTAATTGACATATGGTAAGCCGAAGAATTTCCCACTCTCGACAGCCGGCATAAGTTGAAGTGCTTGGAGTCGACTAAGATTTGAATAATCAATGGTTACCATATCCATACAACCATCATTTGGAAGTGCAGCTGGAAAGTAATCTACATCTGCTCCCATCCAAGACATCTAAAAAGTATTAATTAGCTCGATTCCATAGTCACGGTACTTTTATCACGGAAAATACTCACATTGCCACAGTAGAAACTTCCCAAGTTGTCATGCTGCTCTACTTCCCACCCTTGAGGTAATGGGTCGCTAGAATTTCCATATTTCAGCTTGGGTAAACCACCTTCCAACGAACCATTCTCTCGTAACAATTCTTCAGAAGTACTCCCAATTTCCATAGTCTCACGATAACGTCGCTTGATATCCTCTTTATCGTCCGCAACCACCTTAACTGCGATGTCACACGGGAAGATTTTCTTTTGGAGTGACTTCATGACAAAACCATAGACAAAACGTGTTCCTCCCATCCACCGCAAATGCTCTGTTCCCAGGTCAAACTCAGCCACGATACCGAGTGCTTGCGAGAGAAAGGATAGATGTCTCTCTTCGCCCTGTGTGACCGAAATTAGGTCTAAAGGAGTACGAATACCTTTAACTATTGAAAGAGCTGCGATACTGGTAGATCTTATATTACCATGAAGACTACAATGTAATCCATTTCCAGATCCACAAGGTATGTGCGCGATAGCCATTTTCGAGAGAGCTCTCTTCGCATCTTTACGTTTGCCAAGACCATTGAAAACCTCGAATGGAAGACCATCTCCAGAACAACAGATTATCACATCAAAAGCTTCTATATCGAGTTTTTCCACAATATCAGTGGCCTCCCTTGAGGCTTTAGTTACCGTCACATCGATAGATAGATGAGCAGCATCAAAGATAGGCGCAACGTCTTTTGCATAGATTTTTTCGGATTGTCCCTTTCCACTCTTTGGGTTAATTATCACTTTAACTCGTTTCTGTTGCTGGGATTTGCCATATGCGCGATCTTTGAGCCTAGAAACCCATGCTTCCACTCGATCTCGCTCTTCTTCAATAACATACTTCAGTACCGCTGGTTGAAGAACAGTTTTTGAAATCTCCTTTGCGTAATTTATGATGAGTTCAGTCTCAGTTATTTCAGCCCAAAGGATCTGACGTAAAGGTATTGCCCTCAAAGTTGATGCCCCAACAGGCTCTGAGTAGGCAGATGCATCCAGTGTTACGGAACGACGGGCACCGGCTGATTTTGCTCCTTTCTCTGGCTTTTTTGCTGTCTCGGCGCCTGTGTACTCTTGAGTATATTGAAGATACTACACGAAATAGACCTACATACCTTTGATAACCAACGACTCAGGACTCAAGGACAAAGAGACATCTTTGCTAACAAATAGTGTATTGTCAATATCAAATTGACCAGCACTGCCACTTGAAGCAGTTTGTCCTGATGGGGGGATTGAATTAGAGGATGTTGGAGATGTTGCCATCTCAAATTTAGTTGCTGGAGATACTTTTTGCCAAACAATCACACTGTCCGTAAATGAACGTGATACCGAGGTTCCGAAAATATCCGGTATCAAATTGTCCAATCCAATGCAAAAACGACGGCTAGATGGGCTATTAAGGTTGAATCTCTTCGTCTCATAAACACACAAATAATTCTAGAAAATTAGATGGAAGGACAGAAAGTCAATAGATTTGAGGTGAATAAAACATTTCACCATCCGATCAAGTGAAACCCGCGATGCTGGTGCGACGCGCGACCTTCCTCATCTGGAGCACGAGTTTGATGATTACGAGGTTGTGATTTGCACAGACGCGCTGCAACCCTTGTTCAAGGGCAGGGATGAGAAGTGATATCAATATTGTGACTGTAGGTATCTTGATGAGATATGGAAGAGTAAAATTGTTTACCATTGACCAATTGTGTGAGTTTGGTGTTCGATGGTAAATATCGTGGAACTACCAATCTCTCCTCGCCGTTCACTTCACTTCACGTCCACTCGATAACTTTAGAGGGGATGTCTTATAAATAACGCTGCCCAGAATCGTTTCTGCGACGCTTGAAAGAGTGAAAACATAGATGTATCTCCATCATCATTCCATGCTTCCCAAGATCGGAAAAGGCCCAAAATGAGACGACAGATTCGTTAATTGTCAAAAAGAGAAAGTAGAAGGGGTTGGAAAGCGTTTGCTGAGTGTCACGTGACATTGTTCCTCTGTGCGGCCGCTCCTAGTTTCATGAGGACCGCACTCGGCTCGCCATCAATTTCACGACTCGTTCCTTTCAACATTGCTGTCCGTTTCAGCTTGTCACGCTCCCAACGCCCGACTTGATAACCGCATCGGGTAACAATAGCTCGAGAGAGTCATGCATTTCAATTCCGTAGCTCAGAAGGAATAAAAGAGAAACGGTATGGTATGGCTCCAAAGACTTTACAATCTGAGCCAGAACAAATTACCTGCCAACTCGCGGAGAAGCATTAGCCTGGTAGTGGACTCACTGCCGTTCGATGGAAGACTGGAGGATACAATCTGACTTATCACGTCACGTATAATGATGGCTTCAAGCCATTGTTCGTTTCGCTGTATTAGGTCGATCGCTCTATCGCGCCTAGAAGGTGGAAAACGAGGCTGTTGCACTCCAATAACTCTGTAAGCATACCAAGATTCCAGTTCCACGGCCATTGGGCGTTGGAAAAATTGCTCTTGCACCGTATATCGTGGAAGAATTCGTGGAGGGGGATCTCATTTCTGGTTCTTTTATGGAGTCCAGGATACAGGTACAGAATTTGCATTTTCTCTTGACTCTTAAGTCGGCACAGTCTGCTACCACTTTGATACCATGCAATAAAACTATTCTCAGCTCTGGATAACATGTCACATGAATCAAATTGCATTCTCATCATACTAACTTGTAGTGATTTTCTGAACTTTAAGAGTGGCAGAGTATGATTTATATTCATTCCAAGCTACAAGTTACTACAAATTAAAAGGAAAACAAATAATAAAGGGCTACTAAGCCTTGTACCCCTAAAGAGGTTTAATGGACCCAAAAAATCCATATGAAGGAAATAAGTAGATCCTTTGAGACCCCAGAAAGGTTTAAAGGACATAGAGGTCCATTGGGCGCCAATGAAAACATTCAAAAAAAAGCAAGGAAAAGAAAAGGAAAAATGGACGATCTTGAGTGATGATTTTGAGGGGGGAGAGACGGGTGAGGATCAAAACAATGAGCAGTTGGCTTGTTTATTCCGATCACTTCTATCCTAAAGATGAGTATCAGCAATAGATTGCCGGTTTCCTCTTTCTTACTTCTCTTTGGTGACCTAGTTACTTGACTTGAGATAGTCCTCAATGCACCCCGATTGTCCGAACGAGTTGCTCAAGAAATCATTAAGAAACTTGAAAGCAGGCTCACAGAGCTCAACAGCATCGTCGTAAGTCATTCTTCCAATGTCAACAGGTTCGCAGTAGAGTATAAGCTCTTCCTTATGGAGACCGTATTCAAATCGAACTCCAAAGTGCTTATTGCCGCCTTACGTGACATCAACATTTCGGCAACTGTGGGGATTTCCAGGACGGATATGGCATAGCGAGGGCGGTCCCAGAGCTGCTTCATCGTGTCAAATTGTGGAGACTGTTCAGACTTGAGACGTTTTTTCTGCTCTGTTATCGCCCTCTCGCTTTGTGGTAATGCGTCAAGATCGGAAATTGTTCTCTTTCGCTTACCTGCGGATGATTCGATTGAAGGACTATGAGCGGTAGCGTCAGGACAAGGGATCTTTCCCGAAGTAAGATGTACATCCGCTGGTGCTGACGGTCTTGTTGAAAAATTTACTGCTTCTTGACTACAGTGATTCGACGTCCTCCCTATTTCCCATGATTTTTGGAGGCGGTGGGATAGCATGCGATTGTGCCTGAGGCGTATTCACCCTTTCTTGCGCAGAAGATTGGCCAGCGGTGGAGGTATTACTTCTGCTTGCAAGTCTAGGATCAGTCTTGGTCGTGTTATTCAGGCGTCTTCCTTTGGCAGCAGATGCAGCTTTCGATGCTTTATCGCCACCGGTGGATTCAGAGATCCTGCCTGTCACTGTACGTGCGACTGGTTTTGTCACAGTATACGTAATGGGCTTAGGCTTGATTCTAGGAAACGGATAGCTTTTGACTAGAAAATGATTAGTATCCTTAAGCCTGAGAAGTTTGCTTGAATGAACAACGAGAGCAAAATTCGCGAGTAGCAACGAGATTCATCTTCAAGACAGATGCACAACACACTACTGGAATATGGAGAGGAAAGCAATATTTCCAATTGCTGTATTTTCATAAGCTCCAGAGTATCTAGTCCTCTCTATTCACCAAACGAGATCCCAAATCCATCCATAGCCTAGAAAATAATCTATCTACAGATAGCCAGTCTCGTTCGATCTCATACCCAATATGATGAAGCAATATCTGGCGCTTATTTCACAACTATATTCAGTGCATTCAAACACTTTGGCATATTCAACTCGTTCGGGACAACCTGATTGTCTGAGATATCGAGTTCTTATTGGACATTGAAATGTCAAAAACTTCTGTATTCAAGTAGGAAGTTGATTCAAAAACAGACTTTGGTATGTTGTAAATAAACCCAGAATTCACCAGCGAATTATAGATACTGCCCTTTTCAACTAATTATTGTAACTCATGAATGCAAACACGACGATCCAATCACAAGTTTCTGGGCCTCTTACTGTGCCAAATATCAGGGCCAACAGTTTTGCCAAAGCCCCTTGAGTGTTCCTTCAGACTTCGGTTCTCATCATCTGAAGTGTGTTTTCTTTTCCGCTGTAGGAGTTTTTCGTGATTCTTTCTCGGGGAAGGGAATGGTGAGTCTGTAGCGTGGTGACGATTTGAGTTTTCGAAGCTTTCAGATTGATTTCCAGACGTGGGCGTTCCCTTCAATTTCAATGTGGCAGTTGTTCTATGAGAATCTTTAAGATGAGCGAGCGGTGTGCTCACAATGTCATGATGATTTGAATTCTTCGGAAATTTCCTACCACTAATCGTACAGCTTCTCCCTTCTACGACCGGCTCGTCAGATGTTCCATTTTCTAGAGAATTATTTGTGCTAATAGTGCTAGACCGGGTTGACTTTGTCTGTGATGGAACTTCACTTTCAGGAATAGGCGGATACACTCTCATCATTGTTGCTGGTCCCTTGGGAATATTGACGTTTTGAGAAAGAGATGAGCGGATGGAATTATAAAGACTTGACTCTAGTAAAGTCCCACTCTCGCTGAACAAATGGTCACCTCTCATTGCTGCTGGCTTCGTTGGGATATTATGGACCCGAGAAAGTGACGAACGGATAGAATCACTATGAATTGACCCCGAGAGAGTCTTATCCTCGATAGTTGATTGATCACTCCGCATTGCCTTAGGCGCGATGGGAAACTTTAGACCCGGAGGGGTAAAATTCTGGTTATGCGGTTCTGACAAGTAATCTGTGTGGTTGGCTTTATCTCTTGTTGTAGATGGAGTGGAAGATTTATCGGTTTGATTATCAGCCTCTATCAATAAATCGATGGTATGATCTGCAGCTTTCATAGAATCATACGTCTTCTTTGTATCTACGAGAATCTTGTATTGTTCTTTGCCAAAGAAGACATACTGTAAAGTATAAAAATCAACCGGCAACTCATCTGCCAATCCTGATATTGAGCCCAAAGCCCGATTTCTTTCCTTGAGCAATTTGTGTTTGGTAAGCCTATCATTTGGCGAGAGATCGGGCAAATTTTCTAAGACTTGATTAAAGTTTGTTGTTGTGACTACACTGCTTACGACAAAATGACCGATGTAATAATACTCGTCTGTGTCTTGTGAAAGTCGCAAAAGAGTAGGATAAGCGGTTCCTTGCGTCGCTCGAGGCGATTCCGCTGTGGATTGGGAGACAAAATGGACAATCTGTCCGTAAGTTTGAATAGGGGTTGATAGAGGGAAGATATATGGTTGAGTGTCCAAATTTATGGTGAAAAATCTCGTCCAATGAACGGGGCTTAGAATATGCGATGGCGGAACTATATTGAGAGTGCGATTCATAGGCCCAAGGATTCTATTGAGAAAAGACTCGTGGAATGCGTTTGTAGCAGGCGGGATCTGTACCGAAGCATTGGTAATGGCAGTTTTATGGTGGGATTTCTGGGATTCAAAAGCTGCAACGGCAGGAAGAAGATTATTGGAAGAAGCCATAGCATTTTCTGCCGGACCAGTCAAGTTGGAAGGTAGGGGTGAATTTAGAGCGCGTACTTTGAATCGATGTTCGCGACTTTCGTCCGCGCAGATTGGAGGAATCTAAGAAGTTCAATTAGTATATGCGAGCAAAGTAAAATACTATAATCTTACCCTCTGTAGAGCATTTGGAGAGTCTTGATTTCCCCCAATTCTGGAGTTTGGTATGACTAAAGAAGGGGTCGATAAGTCGTTGCGAACTTCACTTATAATATCTGACCGAATATCTTTCCTTTGAAACATTTTCTCCATGGCACAAACCCCAATCACTCTGCCCCTCTCTTTTGCCGAATTCCAGAGCCTCAATATGTTTTCCTCCGCGATTTTCTCACCCTCTAATCTTGCGGATGAAACATCCTTCTCATCCTTCTCCCGCATATTTGAGATCTCTTGTTGCAGCATTGCTTGATCGTGTTCTAACTGCAAAACTTGTACATTTAATCTATCGTTCTCATTCTCAAGTGCGTTGGCACGTCGAATTTGATCTTCTAGTTGGATTGCCAAAGATAAGCCTATGTTAAGCGTGGCCCTAGCATAGGTGTTTTTGCAGTCATTCGTCGTATACTGATTTTCTAAGTGGCTCCATGCTTGGTTACATAGAAGTATGAGATCCGAGGTGCCATGTTCCTCATGAAGCCTGCCTGATATGAAGCTTGTAGCCGCTTTGTTACATTGAACCTTTTCGCTTGCTGGTATCTGTGTCCCATTCTCATGGAAGGGTATGACTGCTGAAGGTGACATTTGGCCGATCGATACCTGCGCTTTTGGCTTGCAAACTCTCGTTGAGATTCTGTTCTGGCTAGCTTCATATTCACGAATTGGAACAACTGTTAGGGCCCCAGTATCTAAAGCATTGTTAAGCTCAAAGTAATTTGCCGAAAGCCATAGGGAGAAAGGCTTCTGCCTAAACTCGGAAAACGTCTCGCTGAACTGCCATCGGTAGGAATTGAACCGTTCATCATTTGAGATCGGACTAATCCAACGCGGTCGAGCATTAAGAGAATGCCCGAGTGAAGACTCTAGAAACTTCAGTCACCTAGCTGATCTCCATTAGATTCTGGTACGCTCACCTATGAAATCATGCAATCGAATTCTCGTATACTTTTGGACATCGAGTCTCGTCCATCTATGAGCTTTTGATGATGCTTTTATACTAATGAAGCCTCCATCAATTGCCTTGTTACACTTATTGATATCTTCCAACGACCATTTGATGGTCATTTTTTGCGGCAGTGGATGGAATTCGTTTACTTCGTCCGGTTCACTAGGAAATCCATCATATTCAGGACTCGTAGACCTCCACTTAAAACTAATACTTGACTCTCGAGGTGTTCGAATAAGTTCAAATAAGCCTGTCCTCGCAGCTACTACACCAGGATTAGTACGGGACGCGACAAATGAACGTTGCAAGCGAATTTACTAACAGATGAGCCCCAAGAGTTTACGCTGAAGAGCTCTTGCACGCTCAAGCCGCTCTGGCGTAGCTCCTGTGACAATTAGTTGATTCATCCGGCGAGCGGATACGTTGTCTCTTCAGTCTAAATCCCAACGAAGTATAAAGTCAAGCTTGGTGCCATATATTTGACCTCACGTTTTAAGATCGGAAATGAAATGAATCCCGATTACCAATTCATGTAATGCGACTTCCAAGATCGATATGATTGATTCATTGCATCTTTTCCTGGTTACTTGTATCCGTTGAGTGAATACATTGATTGGGACTGAGAAGGTAGATGTGAAATTTCCATGAGCCCATTTCGGTCGCAGCTACCGGCCTTGAGACAGATAAATTAATTGCAGGTCCCGGCTAGCTGCAGAGAATGCACACTAGAGGGTTGAATCTGCCAACAGATTATATTGAACTTGTTTTTGGCAATCTGCTGTGATTGGCTGTCGACTACCTAATCAAGAATTATGATTGATCAACAAGATGCAGAATGCCGGTAGCCGTTGTACGCCACAAGAGTATAGCAAACGCGGCATGTAATTCCAAGGTTGTGTTTGATTTTTATGCCTGAAGCTTGGGGCGAACTAGATATAGAGCTAATTTTATACTCTTGACAACACGTTTAAAGAAAAATAGCGTCGTGCCAATTCGAACTTGTAGCAAGGGACAGGAGACAATTGCTATGCAGCTATTATATGATGTCGGGTGTAGTACATCCTCGTTCTCCTGGACTAGGAAATAATTAGCACCATGTCAACATCAGCAGGGTCGAACATTCCCCATCGCTAACACCACACCTTATTAGACCTCGATATTAATTCGAAAGAGCACGACGGTCAACACTCAAGCGTGACCGATGGTTACGCTGAGATCAACGATCAATAATGGAGAATCAGAAGGATTCTCACAAGATACATTTTCAATCACTATGCTTCTCAATTACCTATCTAAATAGGTAATTCAAAAATCAAAGTTTGCTTGTTACACAAGAAGGAGGACAGGTGCAATTCGCAACCCCGGCAGGCAATCCAGTGCTTATTTCATTAGCGATCAAATTAGCGGGCGCTGTAAATCCTCAGGCACATATCGCTTATCGGAAATTTTTCACCGAACTCTAACTTCACTTCATTCAATCATCAATCATTCAAACATATTAAACTTCACCATCTATCACTCACAAAACGATATATTCAGCAAATTATGTGTATTGAGTTGTGTTCATCGATATGGTTAATCTAGAGCTAGTTTCAAGGAATATTTATCCAGGAAGCACAAATGGCATAAACACCTGTGGATGCATGGTCTGACGGGACACTTCTCAACTTTCGAAATTTTCAACAAATTCATCCTTCAATTGTTTGATATCAGAATTTATCTTTTGATTGTTTAATCTATAATGAAACATTGTAACAATTCCCAAGAGACACTTCAAAGTCCATTCTCGTATTGTTCTATCAGTTCGTGCACCAGTAGTGAACCTACCAATAAAGCAACACAAATATGTCTTTCCCGATTTTAAGATATTATTCAGAAAAGTGCGCGGCGTATAGAGAGCATCTTGCACTCCTATAGTTGTCTTCTTTTACTTCTCCTACTTCTTTACCGGCGAGGAAACTTTCAGCAGAGATTCGAAGATCTATAGACCAGTCAAGTAACTTTCAAAAACTATACTTCATACCACTTTCTGTCTCTTCTTGATTTTTCTGCCAAAAAATTAATGTTGTCCCAGTCAGTTCATTTCATTCAATGTATTCTTCAGGAAATTTATCAAATTGTTAGTTTGTTAGTTCATTCGATATCAAATGCTCCCCCCTCCCCCCAAGAGAATCACTTATGCATGGAACAAGTTTGAGCTGGAAAATGATGCATTTTTCTAAGAATGCATGTTATATAATTGGCTCCGCTAGGAATACCAAGCCTTACTAAAGGCGGAAGAGAATAAGAAGACTCTTTGAGCCCCCCAAAAGGCATAATGAACCCCACGAAAGGTTATATGAACACAAAGGTCCAGTATGAACACCAAGGTTCAGAAATTACATTAAGAGCGTAGCAACAAATTAAAGAAGAGAAAAGAGAGAGAGAAAAGGAGAAAAGATCAGCGAGGCTTTCCGGTAAGAGGAGGCAACTGGAAGCCATTATTGGCCTTTAGGTTCCACGTCATTATCAGCCTTCGCCCAACTAGGTTTGAGTTCAGGATAAGACATGGGATCTTCCAACTTTTCCAACTTTATATAGGGTGTGCGAAGGGGCGATCTTTCGCGGTAAGTCTCAGTCTTAATCTGAGCTTCAGGGCTTTGACTCCGATCTTTGGCTTTGGCTGCATCGCGCCTGGCTTTTGCTTTCGCCCGATTCTTACGATTGAGAATCGTTTTCCTGGCTGCTTTTGCTGCCGATGCTGCATCTCCTGGAGCATTGTCAAAGTTAGAGAGTACATCCTCAACTTTCGACAAAGGTTCCACGTCATCGTCAGAGATATCGCCGTCATTATCAGCCTTCACCCGACTGGAATTGAGTTTAGGATAAGACATGCGATCTGTCAATTTGACACCGGATGTGCGGAGAGGCGATCTTTCGCGATATGTTTCAGTCTCAGTCTGACCTTTGGGGCTTTGACTTCGATCCTTGACTTTGGCGTTGGATGCACCCTTGATGGCGAGCTTCTTCCGACCACGACCATTATTACCACCAGCGGGAGCAAGATTTATCAAGTTCTGGGCGAATTTGGTCAAGCTGCTCTCAAGTCCTGCAAGAGTAATTGTATCAGGTGATGAGGCGGGTGCTGATCTTGGCGGCTGCGACGGCGGTGGAGGTGGAGGCGGTGGTGGTGGAAATGATGCGTATGATAGAAATTGCGGCATCATCGGAGGAGGGAAATATTGTGCCGATGGCGGAGGAAGTTGTGATTGTGGTCGACGACCGAGACCGCTTGCATTGCGGGTCAATCCTCTCTCCGATCTATCTTTGAGATGAATCACGAGAGAAGGATTTCCCCAGGCTGGGTCTTCTGCAATTGGTGGATCTTCCTGCCATGTCCTTGCGTAAATATAGTCTCTCCAATAATGTGGATTTTCCAATTGGTACTGCAGTGCGAAAGATGGTGTCCAGATTTTTGGTCTGGTTTCGGCGGATAGGGCTTTCCAAACTGGATGTTCAGTCAATTCAGTTGGCCATGATAACATAGCTTTCTGATTTCGACCGAGCATCAGCAAGTGGCGTTGATTACCATCGGATTTCCAGGCTTTGACACATTCAAAGAGAACGTGGTCCGTTGTGTTGCACATTGGACATCCATCGATAACACCGAATGCATTAACTGGACCAACACATCTTTTCAGCTCATGACCTATGCGAGAGCAATTGCCGCACTGAAGTACAACTTTTCGTGCTGCGGCTCTTTGCTGGTCGCGATTTAGCGGTTGGGGACCTTGTGGCTGCCATGATCCGTTAGGATTTGGCGTGCCATAAGGTTGTTGATAGCCTTGAGGCTGCCATGCTCCGTTAGGATTTGGAGTGGGCCAAGGTTGTGGTTGCGGGTAATAGTATTGACCGGATGAGTAGTCATATACTGGTGCGTTTTGGTATGCGTAAGGATTTGCGTACGGATTTGGATTTGGATTTGGAGGTCCATACCCAGGTGGGTAGTTGCCTCTCGAGTTTGGGTTCATCGTTGAGGTTGATGAATTTGTTATGTGGGTGGTTGAGGAAAGAATTATTCAAAGTTGAAAATAATATATAAATACTAGGTATTGTGCGGCCCTACTACAAACTTTTGCCTGATTTCTGCCTGAGTTCACATTTCATATTGCTCGGGTAACCATGTTGTTACCCTTATTTCTACTCATATATCCGTTGCACTAGGTATTCAGAGTTATTCCCGTGGCTCTATAGAAATCTGTGCCGTTTTCTTTCCTTTCTTGATATCAGTGAGAGATCAATTCAAACAACACGTGTCTGACCAATCTCCAAAAGACTTATGGAAATTTCCAAGAAGGCTATCAATAATGCCAGAGAGTGAGATCCCCAGATCTGGGCTTCTTTGTTTTCGAGACCCGACTCCAGATCCCAACTCACTGGAATCACTGTTCCAACAGAAGCCAGAATGGCAATAATCGTTGTTGAATGGACAGATGGATGAAGGTAGATTCTGGTCTTCAGGTGGATCTGCAGGATGTTAAATGAATGCATAGATAGCTAGCAGTTGTATGTTTCAAACCCAAGTCCACAATCTCCTCATTACAAAATGCCTATATCTGACGTGGTTTTTCCCCTCCAACATCACGAATTGGCTTAGATGAGTGACCTTGAAAACTCCTCAATTGGGGTACTGAAGGCTAATAAGTGATAATATGTATTGAAACCGCAACTCAGCTCAAGGCTTTACTATGTAAGTATATTTTTACAGTTCTCAATATTGACCCAATTGATCCAAGAAAGATTCCGCAAACCCGATTGTGAATTTAAATAATATTCTCCCATCAAATAAACTACAAAGACCACCTACTTTGAGAGTGAAGTTTGCTTTGAAACTGACTACTAATGAAAAATCTCGAGATACATTGAGCCTGTCATTCGACAAATGCATGAAGAAAACCCCCAAATCAGGCCTATCCCACACGAATAACCATCCCCCCTAAATCTTCTTCCAAATCAATTTTACTTGGTCAGCATCACGCATTCTCAAAAGCAATTCCAAGTCACAGTCTTGAGTGACAGCCAAAGCTCTCTCTTGTGCCTTTTCCGGGGTTTCATTATTGTTTTGGACGACACTCACTCGGTGATGTCGTAACAAGATTGCCAAAACTGCGACAAATTCGACCTGGGAGAACTTTTGCCCAGGACAATTCTGTGGTCCATCAGACCAAGGGAAAAATGTACTGGTAGCAGGAGTAATAACTTTCTCTGTGTTCAATGTGCCAGTTTGGGAAGTTGGGTCGGGCGTAGATTCAATCCAGCGAGAAGGATTCCAAAGCGAGGGATCTTCCCAGTACTTTGGATGCATTTGGATTCCGAGTATACTAGGCATTACTCCTGTATGGGGTGGAATGATAATAGTCTTCCCTTGTATATCTAGCGTTTGTGGAATGTCATTGCTCCACTTGGGCAGTGCCATGATGGGTGGAAATTGTCGAAGAGTTTCGAGCTATATTAGATGTATTAGAAAAAATGAGAATATAGAAGTCGAAACTTTTGAATGAACTGAGTTACGTACCAGTACAGCTCTACATCTATTAAGCTTCTCAAACACCTTCTCGTATTCCAAAGATTCGTCGGCATTATCTTTGATGACTTCTTGCAATTCCTCCGCAACCCAATCTTGAACTTCTGGATAGGCTGCAAGGAGAATCATGCTGAAGGCTAGTGTATTTGCCGTGGTATCGTGCCCGGCGAAATTGATAACAAAAATATTGCCAAAGATTTCTTCGACCGTGAGAACTTTGGAAGGAGATTGTGCCGTTTGTCGGGATGGAACCATTTCCTCTTTTTGATGTACTCCCAAAGCTCTTACAAAAGAAGTCATTAAAGTTCCACTGCCGACTTTGCCCTCTTTGAGTAAGGTAGACTCTTCATCCAACATATTTTCCATGTATACTTTGAAATCAGTAGCAGCCTTGCCCACGAGCCTCCAAGATTTCGGCATAAAGGGTAGACACAAATATCGGAAAGGAATAAACATGATCAATATTACATTATCCAGGACAGTTTGCAGCGCGTCACGATAGCTACCAGCTTCATCTGTTCCAGCCTGGGAAGAGCTACGAAATTGATATGATTTTCGAAAGCCAGTTGCAGCGAGAACATTCAGAGATAGAGTGCGCGTATCTTTGGCGGTGGATATTTCCCGAGATTCGGAACGCTGATTCCATGTCTCCAGCATTTCTTTTGCCTGCTTGAGTGACTCCTGCCAAACGAACTTCATGATGTTTTCGTTGAAGGGTGTAGCCAAAACTTTTCTGTGTCGTGGCCAATTAGTCCAGTTTGCTGTGGATATACATGGACCGTAGACCTCGAGAAGAGCTAACAGGAATTAGTTTTCTGTTGATCACCAAACCTGATGATAACTTACTGTACATCTTGGATGGGCGAAGAAAATCTCCGCGTCGGGTAAATATTTCATGAATAGCATTAGGATCTGCAACATAAACGTAGACATCACAGGGAGTGACCAATCCAAAGATTGGACCATATTTCAAATGTGATGTTGCTTTGTCGTGAAAATGCCAGTCTCGGCGTGAATAATGACTAAAATTGCCAAAGTTTATAGGTAATTGATCCAAAAGTCTCCAGAGAGATGGCTCCAGAATCAGCCAAATCATATTCATTGGGTCCACGGGGAGTCGAATAAGAGGAATTCCCATCTTTGATGCACGACGATGATTGATTTCCATGGCAATCATGCTCCATAGCAAATAGCCTAGAGCCAAACCGCTAACAATCTCGGCGAACATATCGATCTGTCTTTGAAGGCTTTGTATTATCGAAAAGGCTGAATCACCAATGTTGAGAATAGTAGAGAGTTAAATACCCCCAAAGATGTCTTGAGGTTGTGAGTATGCGACGAAGAGGCGTAGGTAGATCGTCTTTCGGCTGCAAGTAAGAGCCTACAATTCACCTGCTGGTTACAAACACATCCATCTAACAGCCGAGCCGAAAATATGTTATTGGTTGAGGACTTGAAAATTCCAAACTAAGAGACGGTTTGCATGTAGTTCTGCTTTAGTTTTTCTGAGAAATTAAAATTATTGAAACTACTGTTTACTCGCTGGGTTTCTCTTTGGGCGAAATGGTTGGCTCAAATCCCTGATCCAACCAACTGTTTGTTGTATATTGCTACCCACCAGCCAACATCCCATAATTACAATGCGCTCATTCCTAGACTGCAAAGACTCTCTTCTACCTATCCTGCAGGTAAACAGACGAAATGTGCCAATTAAACTTCAAGTGTGGAGTAGTAGATGAAAACTTAATGTTTGGAAAAGTTCTTGTCCGTTGCACGATGAGTCTCAACCCTGTACATGGCTCTTCAGATACAATGACAAAACGAGGCTCAACTCTAAGGAGAATTGAGCTGTGGTCAATTTTTGAACGTATTTCGTCTAGTTATTATCTTCCTATAGCTCTGGTTATACTTTCATTCATGAGAAATTCATACAATCTAGATTCTTTGTTCTTTAATGAGAATATCCGATATATGTATAGTTCTTCATCATATCTATCTATCTGACTCTATCATTCCAACGCATTTCAGACGCCAATAAATCATTGTATGACCTGCGAAACAATGTTATGCTAAACGAACATTGAAAGGAGCATCAAACATTCGAACTTCCATACTGCAAACTCTTTACCACTGCTTCATCTCAAATGAAGTCATAATATATTCGCACATCCTCCCGTCCTCCACCAAGCCTAACCCAATCGACAAGCAGTAGTTGGACAATATCCATGATTACAACTATAACTACACAATCCCAAATAACTATCATCTTCTCCTGGTAACGGATAACCTGCTTGATTTGTGATTGGTGGCTCAGGAATTTGAGCACCATACGATAAACATGTACAAGGACCAGGGGGACAATAGCCAAAGTTGCAGGTAAATTGACAGAGACCAATATAATTCCCTGGACCCCAGCCTGAGGTACAGACTGTAGAGGGAGAAGGTGTTGAAGGGGAGGTGGATGTTGAGGAACTGGAAGTAGGGGAAGAAGTTTTGGTCGTGGTTGGAATAATGGAAGTAGGAGAAGTTGTGGTCGTGGAGGAAATAATTGAAGTGCTGGAATTGGTTATGCTAGTTGTTGATGTAGTGCTGGAGGATGAGAATGTAGTTAAAATTGGGGGAGTACTTGTCGTACTCGTTGTGGTGATGGGACTAGATGTTGACGATTTAGAGGTAGAGGTAGAAGTCGTGGTTATTAAAGTACTCGTTGAAGTTGTATTAGCCGGTGGCGGCGGACCATCGCTACTAGTACCATTCAAAGATCCCACATATGCATTGAAGTTGTATTTCTCGCACTTGTCGGCTATTTTCAAACCACCATATCCATTCAAGACTGGGCTGCCTTCTCTAGTAACCATGAAATATTGGTTCCCTACACCCATGGTGAAATTGGTGGTGACGATACCAGCAGGTACGTCAATTGATAAAGGAGTCTTATCTCCACTGGTAACAACTAGAGTTGCTGGTTTTGTAAGGAGAGTGGTGACAAATATATCATCAGCGAGCATTTCGCGTCCATTTGGAGGTCCAAGAGTATCATTTGTGCAAGTAATGCCTTTGGGTGTTGGTCGATACCAATATACAAGTTGATCTTCTGTGATGGTTGGTGTACTTGCTCCAGCTTTATAAGCAGCGATATATGGTTTCGTAATTATACGCCAACCATCGTGAGGAAAGCCGTCAGCCCACTGTGATGAACCATCATCTTTATGATTTGGCTCCGCTGGAGAGATATAGTGAGATTCACCGAAATCTAGAACATCCGTGAGCTTAATTTTGCTTTCATGAATCATCATACTTACCATTCCAAGATATAATTTCAATAAGTGCGGGCTTCATAGCCAACATTTGATTCCATCGGTCGGTAATGAGTTCTTCGCTTATGAATACCCAGTTCTTAGAGTTAAAATGTGTGGAGAACCACGGAGAAACAGCTAAATGAAAATCAACAATGATTCCTGCTTCCAAAATCATGGATTACTTACGAGCCATATATGGCTTTCCTTTGAGATTTGTCAAGAATTTATCATCCCATGAAGTTGACATTGGACCGGGAATAATACTGTTTCCACCATCTGTAGGCCATGCTAACCAAGAAAAAGCACCATCGAATGATGTAGAGAGATAACTTGCTTCGATAGGATCTTGCATCATAGGAATGGCAAAGATTGAGTGATTTGTTCCAGCTTTGACAGGTGCCCAATCAAAATAATCTCCCACAAAGGTACTGACCACAGCTCCTCCATTATATTGCATTTGGCCAGGATGAGATGCATATTGGTTCATGTAATCTGTGATGTTGTTGGTGTTTCCGTTATTCCAATATGCAAAGTCGAATGATATGAAAACATGAAATCCAGTTTCTTCAGCGGCTTGATATGCAAGTGCAAGTTGAGTTGGAGTATAGCTATCAATACTTGCACAATTCAAAGCGAACCCGTCAATACCGATCTCTTGTGCATATGCCATATCCATCTTCCAGTCCGATAGTTTATAATTCTCGACAATCCCAACCTGTTGAGAAACTGATTAATATGAGTATCAAAAGACTATCGACAAGGATAACTTACCATAAAATGAGCAAAGACATATTTAGGAGATGTAGCTCGGTTTACTGTTGGTGCGGAAAAGGATAACCATGGTAAGAATGATATTGCAGCCAAGACACTGATAAGAGTAGAGTGAAGAATCATTTTGATGTTGAAATAGAATACAGATGCGGAAAAAGCCAAAAGACACCAGGGACTATGAGAATAAATATGTTTGTAGCTAAAGTCATATTTCACCGAGGTGATGAGCCTATATTGTATAAATTACGAAAGATGGGTTCGTTGATCTATGTATAACCAAAATTTATTGGCGCTCATTGTGAATGATCACATATTGTACCAGTGAATAACGTCAATATGTTTTATAACGTATGAGACTTTGCGGAGAATGAAGTTACACCAGGGGTTCACACCCCGCAAAGACCTCAAGCAATTGTTACTAGTTTGTAGGGCCTTTAGATCTCCTTCTCTTGGAGCAAACCACGACACAAGACAAGAGCAAGAGATCATTGAGACATCTAGGATTGATTTTTTTCCTCTCACTGTAGAAAGCTGACAAAATTAATCATTTCAGATTCGTCATTACCAAACAATTGGCTTTCAAAGTAGCTGATTCATTGTCCTCGTCCCGACTCAACTTAAAGCCTTCCTATATTGAGACATATATGTCGTACTTCATGCGAGAAATTTGATATCCAGCGGACAAACAGGTTACGTGGTACGTACATTATAATTCCGGCGTTAGAGTGTCATGTTGTGCACCGGGAATTAGTTGTAATGTCATACGAAGATTATAGCTTTGGAAGAACGACATTTGACGGATCTGACTTCGATCCATCACTTTATGTAACATTGAGGAATATGCGTGACTAAAGGCTCATGCTCAACATACTTGCAACCCTAAACAGGCTATTCTAATTGTTCTAGATGACGAGAACTGGTAGAAAAGCATAAAGGTACAACAAGAGAAATCAAGACAGTCTATGCCAGAGCACTTTCTCAAAGGTCACCTGATCGGTCCGATAGAAAGACTCGGCTGATGATTTCCTATCATCTTGACACCTCTCATGACCAACAATTGTGAGCACTGGCTCCTTGAAGTTAACGATACCTATCGTAGTCTTAGTGGCTAGAATTTGGTGGCTAGAAACTGGTGGCTAGAAATTGGTGGCTAGAACTAACTACCGTGAATGAAAAAGTTTGTTTCTTGCTTCATGACTCTAGAACAAAATGGCGAGAAGCAGATATATAATAATGATCGGTTGAAGGCACCCATTTCTTCATCCAATCTTCTTCATAACGACAATTGTATGGAACAGAGATCTTACCTATCGACACGAGATTAAAAAAATACCAAATCAATGTTGCCAACAACAGTTCTAGACACATCCTGTGCACTACCATGGATAAGTAGTTGTTACTTTTGGAGTGAAGAATTCAAAGAAAATCATCTGATCTCGCGACGTTATTCTGCCAGAAAAGCGGTCAAGCACCCCTCCAGGACAGTATCATTATCCTCAAAATTCAGCCCCTCAAAGTCTCGTAACTTTAACAAACATACACGATTCTTTTTTTCAAAAATTCCAGAAAATCACTCAAAATGGCGCCTCCATCTCAACTCGCTATAGCTACATCATCTGTTGCTCGTCTTGTAAAGGAAGAAGCTTCATATCATAAAGAGTTGGTTTCTCAACAGGCACGATTAAAGAAATTAGAGGAAGCTACTGAGGAGGATGAGAATAGAGAGTATTCTTTGAAGCAGGAGGTTAGTATTTTATGTTCTTGCGCTCTTATACCATAGCAATCTGTGTATCAAAAACTAATAATCGAATAGCGCGCCGCAATCGAAGAAACCAAAGCAGTCTTCCCACCACTCCGTGAACGACTCGCAGATGCTATACTTAAGTTGGAGGACTTAGTTCAAAGAGGTGGTGATGAGGCAGAAGAGGCAAAGGCAAATGATGTTATCGATCAAGCAAAGAAGGCTATTGCTGCTGGAAACTGAGGATTCTGGATGACGAAATCATGATTCACGATGAATATACCCGATTTTGCGAAGCGTTATGAATGATGTGTGACGGAGGTTTTGATGAAATGCACAATTTACACCGCAAGATAATACAAAGCCATTGGGGGTATCATTCTGATTTGGTATGGTACATTATGTTGTACATAGTGTTGAAAGTATTATTGATTAAAAACACCTATGTGGTATCCATCTTATCACCAACTTCTCCCTCATCTATTGATCCTTCTTCTGGTTCATTGATTGTGACTCTTGGTGTTCCTTCTTGCGTTGAATTCATCCCATCCGCCATAGGTGTGTCGGCCGAATGATCCATGTCCACTTGTCTAGTACTTGCATCTGTCATTGCAAAATCTTCCCCTTCTCCCTCTTCCCCTCTACGTTTACGACTTCTAGCCCGTTCTGATCGCGTTGGAGATGCTATTCGACTCGTTGATCTACCTCTTGAGCCAGACCTCGAACCAGACCTTGAGCCGGGCCTTGACCCGGATCTTGATATTGATCCAGAAGGCATAGGTTTGGGCTTAAGTGTATCTCTTTCTGGACTTCCTTGTCTTGGTGTTGCATCGTCACTTGTGCTATTTCGCCTTTGGGGAGTCGGTCCATCACCATCACCATCTCCAACCTCACCATCTTCCTCCCCTCCGTCCATACCTTCTCGTCTTTCTACCTCTTCTTTCTCATCTCTAATCAACCTCCTCAATTGCATTCCCTCCTCAACAATTCTACCAAATTGTTCTCTCCTCTCTTTCCATGTCTCACCATATGTTCTACTTTCTCTTTCTAACTCCTTGCACTCATCTTCCAATTTCCTCAAATTAATTTCTTGATCCTTTCGTGGTCGCAATAACATATTATTCGTGATCTTCTCGGCCAATTCGTCAAACTTCTTTCTCTGTTCCAATGTAGTCTTCGCCTCTTCCAATTGAATTCTCAACTGAGCGGTACTATCTCTCACCGCTTGTGCTGTTTCCAAAATATGTTCCTTGTCGGCCTTGTACCTCTCGCGTTCGCGTTCATTACTGTTGCGAAGAAATTGAATGCGCGCGAGACTGCTGTCAAATGCTGCGAAATCGAGAAGTACATCTTCGCGCAATTGACGACGCTCATCGAGAATCTTTTGTTGATCAGCTTCCCCAATCTCTTCGTTGGAATCTAATGGTGGTGTAGGAAGTTTGCTAGGTGTAGTGACGAATCCAGGAGTGAGTAAACGTTTAGTGATACGCTTGAAAGGTTTTTCTTCGACATTAAGAAGGCGAGATTTGTGTAGTTCGTCCTCCTCTCTTTGATCTAAGAGTTGATAGGAAGCCATCTTGAAGGTATGTATTTATCGATTATTGTCTGTTGGTCGTGATATTGATGCGGAACATTTGAAAGCTAAGAATAGTTCTACGAATTTACCACGGCCGCTAGTGCACCTCTAGTCCGGGGTTCCAGATGCTGGTGACCCACCTCACTCAGTGCGGGCTTCATAATCTATAAATTCCCCCAAACTTCTTCTTTGTTCATAATAAAGCATGCTATTCACCAATTCTCAATTTTCTACAACAATTTTAATTCATTTTAATTTCAGGAAAGAAATCTGCCTTCACGAATCTATCTTCATTTCTGCCATACGAAAACTTCAATTTAATCAGAGTAAATCCTCTTTTATATCACAAAACGCTTAATCTGTCAACCTCTCGAACGGTCAGCCTCTCCAACACAGGTACATCTAGAGATCCTTGAGTACTCCTTGAAATTATCATTCATCCCTACCTTTAACACGAAACGACATTATGGAAGAACATACCGGTGTCAAGTCCCTGTACAATCTTTGTAAAGCAACCTGTTTAAGAAATATCAAAGGTAGGCTTTATATATTACTTTATTATGCTTTGATCGTTCATCGCTAACATCTTCAAGACTTGCATGATATTGGATATACATCATACCATGTAGCCTACCCTATCCTAAAGAATATTACCAATCCCGAACAACTGCATCAAATCGAGCAAAGATCTCCACATATAAAGGGTGAAACTGCGGAGCTCTGGAAAGCATTCATCGTTCGAGACATTCCTAAATGGCAAACAAAGAATTATGTGCCAAGAGATCCAACCAAGTGGGCTCAAGTGTACAAGAAGTACAAAACCGAGCATGATGAGGAAGTTGCTAGCGCTCAAGCCATTCTGATGAATTCAATGAATGCATTGAAGCAACATAAACAAGATCATGTTAGCAGATTTGTTGATCTCAAACGTTTACCGAAGATTCCAAGGGATTATGGAATGCGCGCACACAATGGAGGTGTTCCTTTGACCAAGGGAAGGGCTCTTCAAAATGCTGGACCTAGTTCCTTGACTTGGGGCGGAGGTAGCAGAACAAAAATTACGGATGGTGCAAGCGTGCTGACGAAAGCTCGTCGAGAAGCTAAGGAGATGAGTCAAAGAAGTAAACTCAATACGTTGAGCAGCGGATTAAGACACGGACAAGTACAAAGGGCCCCTGCTGGAATGTCTCAAGAATACAAAATTGCCAACCAACCTGCATTAAAGATTTTAACAAGACATAGGCCATCGGGTGCCAGAAGTCCCGGTGCTCTCAGTTCACCATCTAGTGGACCTTCCCTAGAGGATCGTGAAAAGCGATTACGCGATGCAATGAGTGGTAGAAAGCCAGTTTCCAGTTCTTCAAAGGAGCCTATGGGTGGAGCTTCAGCCGGAACCCCGACCATGCTAGATGACGACATGTTCGGTGATGATTCGGATGGTGTAGATAACCTTTTTGATGAGGATGAAGAGACAGAACCAACTCACAAAGCAACAACTCGGCCAGCGCCATCTCGCAAGATCATGAAACCAGTTGCACCATCAACTCGCATTCGTTCTTCCTCCCCACCAAACAAGGCAACATCAAGACCATCTGCACCATCTTCTCGCACGAGCTCGGCACCATCATCTCGACCAGCAACACCCGGAGCTATGATGCCTGCTCGTAGACGACCAGCTCCTGTCGATATCTTCAATCGTGGACCTAAGAAACCTAGAAGATAGACGGCCAACATTCTTTGTACATTTTATTATCTCATATATCGGGTTTTGGTTGGGAAGTGGTACTTTGGGATCTGGGGGGTTTATCAGCGAGGCGTTTTGGAGGGCTATATTATTTCATAGGCCATGGGTGACGACATATTCTGTTATATAGGTATCAAAAGGGCTTCTAGAATATCGGGATATTAGGGACCGGATTATGGAGTTTATTAGAATCTAGTTAAGTCTGTAGCTGTTTGATAGCTATTATATGAGCAGCGTTGTAAATGATAATTATCCATACATAAATCTTTTTGTCACAAATGAGTATTGTCACATGAATGAACGAACTTCAAGTAAACCCTGAATTGCGTTTTTATGAAGAGTTTATTATTGAGATATGCGCGGTCTATTGAAAATCTAATCCCATATCAGACAGCCAAAATCGAATTCATGCACGCACGCAGAAAACCGCCCATTGTATAATATTCGGAATTTCTGCGTCATCCATCAATAAAATGCCCAATCATCTGCCCATCAATGTAATCTCATCGTATCGCATCGCATCGCAATGTATCGTGTCGTGAAAAGGGGGGAAAAAGAGACGTAACCAATGAAAACTTGCTCGAATGCGTAAAAGTCATGAAGAAGGAGGTACGGGGTATTTCGGTAGGCAGCAACGCGGTCGAAAGTTGAGAGGAAAATGACATGAGAGGATTTTAAATGCCGCCGCGGAGTGCGAGAACTAAATGCAGTGTCGCTCCAGGTTCGAGTTCGTAGTCTTTTACTAGCTTGTCGTCGGCCCTGGGGGGAGGTGTTAGTTGGGAGGTTGGAGATGGGGGGGAGGAGAGGGGAAGAAATGACACTGAACGTACATTTGCTTGCCGCCATAAATTAAACGCTGTTGAACGGGTGGAATGCCTTCCTTCTCCTCGACCTTTTCCTTAACTCTCTCGATCTGTGATTGGAATGTTAGTTGGCGTTGTAAAGGAAGAATATGGAACTGTTGCGACAAACATACCTTGTTGTCAGCTTCGACATCGAGCTCGATTTCCTTGCCAGTGAGAGTTCGGACTCTGCGAATTATTAGTATGGAAGCTTTGCAGATATCGAGAGGAGGATATGAGAGAGATATGACAAGACATACTTGATGAGCATTGTTGCGGTGGTAAAGCTTGATTACTTCTGGGGAGGATCTTCTTGGTAGGAATGGTTTCCAATGTTCAGATATGGGAATTTGGTAGTGTAAGGTTGATTAAATCTTTCAAGACCGATTGTGTGTCTGAAGAACTTCTGTTCTTTAAATAGTTCAAAAGAGTTCAAGGAGAATGCAGAAGATCTTCGTGGTGAGATTTCGATTGGAGGGGGAGTGATGATCAATTTGAATTGAGGATGAGCAGGTGGTGGGGTTGGAGGTGGAAGTGGAAGAGGTGCAGTAATTGGAGGCTGACTGCTCTCTTTAGTAGGCTTGGAACCCATCTTGTTGCAGTATTGATGGGGGTAGTTCGGATTATTGTTGTTCCTAAACAAAGTTTTTCCGAGGATATCCCAGCCATAAAAAGCTCTTTAAACTGCACTAATGAGACCCCTGTCATGAATTATGATGGTCCAAGCTTCCCTCTCCCTCTACGATATCACTCAGGTAAATCTTACCACACCTTGACATATCATAAACACACATTCATGTCAATGATTCTCACAAGAACAACCAAAACTACTGTTGTCTTATCACTTACTTCAATATAGTGTCTCCTCTGTTGAGACCCTCAAATGCTCTGAACATTGTATCTTTGTTTCTCTGTATCTTTGTATCTTTGTTAAGAGTTATCAGTGCCTACCAGCATGCCAAATCCTAGCACTTAGATTTTATATCAAGACTTAGAAAAAATCATCAAAATCGAGTTGGCTCTTCGAAATTTATTGCAAGATGCCATTCTTTTCATACTTGAAATCTCTTGTGTATCTCGGACCAATTTCTTTGAGAAAAACATCTTGCCTATGCAGAAACCAAGTAATGAAGTTTCATGCTATTGATATAGTAAGATATTCCTTACCAGAGAAGTGTAAATGACTCGGTCTTGATGAAATACACTATACTTCCAGTGAAGCTACATCAAAGTCCTCCGTTTCTTTCTATACCTGAAAGAAACGTTCTCATTCTCGTATCATTGACCTGGGACTCCTTCACGGCCAGTCCTTCAAAGGACATCTTTATCGTGGATTGCTTCTCTTTGTTGTTGCGTTAACTTTTCATAATATTTGACAAAGGCTTTTCATAATGTACATCCAGGAAACAAAATTATCAATTCACAAGAATTTTTGACCCCTCCTTAGTAACTTCAACATTCTCAAATGTGCCGACAATGCCAACAATAAAATTTGGACAAGCGACAAATACAATCTTCAATGTTAGTCGGACCAAATATGGAGAGAAGCGAGTTTATGTCCATCCACATGGTTATGCTTCTGCAGCCAGCGGGTGGTCTCCCACAGGCTACCTTCACCCTAGTGGCAATTTAAGAAAGATCGAAGAGGAAAAACGCATCGAGGAATTCCAAAGAACGAAACTCCGCGAATTCACGATACGGGAGCTTGTCGATTTTGATATAGTTAGTGGTAGAGTTCTGGAAGAATCAGATCTTGATTCAATTCCAATTAATCCTATATTCGCACAAAACATGTGGGAGAAAGTTGGGCAGAGAGAACGGGAATGGATTCTACAAACGCCCGAAGAGATGGAAGGTGGTCATTACATCATGGATAACCCTTATATTTTGAAGGAAATGAAGCCAGTTCTCACATTAGCAAGTGCATTTCTTGCTGAAATGCATACTTTACCATTTGTATATCCCCTCTCCCACGACTTTATTAGGTAGATCTTGTGAAGATATTTGATTGACTTATTTCTTAGTTGGATGCAATGCTCTTAGGACCTCGAATACCGGTAGATCAACGTACTTCAACAACTAGGTTTCCGGAGGGAGTTTATACATTCTGGCGCAGAGATCAAGAAACTAGGACGGCAAATAATTCTGAAGAATGTGAAAAAGCTTTTACTAAATGTTTAAAAGCGTTACAAAAAAGACTGATGTGGGGGTTTGCCTCGGGTCTCCGTATGCCATGGGATGAAGCTCCTCAAAAGAGTAATTGTCTTGGTATGACTCACTTAGGTTGGGATAGTGATGACAGATCAGTCATTTGGATATTCTTGGACATGAAGCTCTGTGATATACTATTGAGGAACGATTTGACCTCTGCAGAGAAAGCTGGTGCCCAATATTACTTAGCAATTGTAATGATTCACGAGTTAACACATGCGATTGGTTTTGACTTTCTCGACGACCCGAATATCAGGATGCGCGGCGATGGGTACGAACCATATTTCGAGGATTCACCTCAGTCCGAATTGGGGTTTGAAATGGAAAATAGCGTGATTTATGCGAACTTGGATAAATATTGAAATACTTGGCTAATCAATATCAGGTTTTTGGTGGTATCATCGAACCAGTCTTCAAGGCACCTGCAGCTCCACTTGCATATAGGATGTGTTCCAGTTATCCCTCTTGGTGTCACATAAGCCAGCGAACCCCGACAACCATTGTTAGAGATGCGGCT
The DNA here is from genome assembly GCF_014898535.1 of Botrytis deweyae. Classification (NCBI taxonomy): domain Eukaryota; kingdom Fungi; phylum Ascomycota; class Leotiomycetes; order Helotiales; family Sclerotiniaceae; genus Botrytis; species Botrytis deweyae. Next base: position 695,619 of record NW_024066215.1, read on the forward strand.
GCGGACTATAATGATGTGTCATATCTTTACTTTATCCCGATTCAAACTTTAGAGGATCTGAGAAAACTGAGCTTTTGGAATACTGTTATTCGGCGGGTAAGTTCTACTACCCACCTCTAATCTTACCACCGAATAGATTCAAGACTTTACTAACTTCTACAACTTGAAGTTTGGCTTCTCCGCAATTCATGCTCGGTCAATAAAACATGGGTGGGGATCGCTAACCATGTCGCTATGGGAAAACCAAGATGAATACGGTGTTCCTGAAAGTTCGACGATGAAGATAGCTAGATTTAGGATCCATGAAGGGAGACAAGAAGCTATGAGACAAGAATTAGCCAAATCGGTCGCGGCGTACCAATTAAAACAACTTTCACCTTCAAGAAAGACAGCATTCGAAGTCTTAGATGATATAATGGCATGTGCATCAAAAGAAGAAGAGTTCTATGAATTCACTCAGGAGCAAGAAAAAAAGCTCTCCGCGATACGTGAAGCTTGCATCGAGCTGCGAAAACCATCGATTGCTGCTGATTCAGGACAACGTGGTGAGATAGCTTTACTGCTTATCCCAAAGCTCGAGCAAGCAGTAGTAGCCCACAAGGAAACTTTCGCTCTCCTAGAAGACTCGGAAGCATTTAGGCATGGAAAATTTCGAGATCGCCGCGCCACACTTTTTCGTTGGAATGTCGGTACTCGTAGATTGCTCAATGATATAATTACCGGAGTGGACGAAACACCAAATAAAGATGAAAATCTAATCGCAACTCTTGAACAACTCGCCGGGTTCCTTGCCCAGCTCGAAGATGTGCGGTTGAAAATCTTCCCCCCATTACCAACTTGGACAATTGGACATGAATTTAAGCCCGAGGGAATCGCAGAATTGAAACTCTGGCCCGAGGATTTCTTTGCAGGAGAACTGGCAGAATTGGATTTCATGTATCATCTCTACAATGCAGCGTTGGAGCCCAACTTGAATGGATGCCGTGCTTTGGCAACAAATAGGATGATGAATCATCAGGGTTCGTCATCGATATCGTTTTATTGTCGCTTTGTGTGCATGACTCTGGCGGTGGTGTGTAGTGATGAGTGGATGGAGAAGGATTGGGAAGAGAGAAATCGAGTGGTGGAGGAGAAGTTGCTGTGGTTGAGAATTATGATGGAGAAGTGTACGGTGTTGTGGGGGAGTACTTTTCAGGGGTGGATACAGTGGCTTGAGGGGAGGAGGATGAAGGGGGGAGATGAGAAGGCGGTGGAGGAGGCGGCGAGGATAACCAGGGTGAATACGGAGTGGGAGAGGAGGAGGAGGAGGGAGAGGTTCTAGGGGGTTGTGGGGAGGGTAGAAGGGTGCGTGGGCGGGTAAATCTTGTTACACGGGGGTTTGTATGGTAGTTCTGGAAAATTGTGGTATTGAGAAATGATGTTAGGTATTCTTATTGTATGTACAGAACTTTGCTAGTATGATTATTGTAATTGATTTTGGGGTTTGAAAACTCTTCTTCTCGATTGTATTCGTTCATTTGATTCACTTTTCTGTTTCTGGTTATTACTCTTGAGATAAATCATTACCAGTCCTCTCCCTTAATTCTGCTCAAGTAGCGAGCTCTGTGTATCATTTCTCCGGCCGTATCGATTTCTATCACCAATGTTCATCAACCACATTCGAATTTCTCAATATACCATCAAAAGTTTTTGGAGATGATGAATTAGAGTGAAGTTCATTGTATTGAATGACAATTACTTGCTGTTAATTTGATTGTGAATTATTATTTGCGAATGATAATTTGATGATTTTAGATTCATGTTTCCGAAGATTCGGGTACAAGCGAGATGATATCTTGTTTTGGAACCTAATTAGTGATTGAATGGAAATGTATTATATATACAAAATATTCTAGTACGTTTCTTCATCCTAAAATATACCTTCATCCTCTTTCCCTTCCTCTTTCCCCAACACCGCCCCCAACTAACTAACAAACCTCACCACATTCGCCCCATAAACATTCTCATTCGCAGTATAACTCGCTACACTCTTCCCATCCATATCAATCATACTTTCCACCCCCAACGTATTCAATCCATATACATACACCGTCGAACCTGCATATGCTTCCGTCGCGGACCCGCCTTCATCGATACCGAAAACTTGGGTCTGGCAGTTACTGTTGTATGTTGTGCTGGTGTGGTTGGAGCATGCTGTGGGGATTGTTAGTTTGAGGGATGGAGAGAAGAGATAGAACGGGGATGGAAGATAATCGGTGGAGGGGGGGAAAATTTACTAAGACTATAATTGTTGAAGAAACTGTAAAAACCAGCGCCGTAGACGAGAATTTTCTGGGAATCTAAAATGCGTAATCCCCATGCGTCATAACATGTAGCAGATTTACCGGCGCAGAAGGTGCTGAAATCGGGGTCGTTGAGGGTGGTGACTGGGGGGAAGGGCGAGGTTGCTTGGGGGACGGGTTGGTAGTAACTTTTGGTTGTTAGGGTGGTTGTGAAGTAGAGGTTGGTAGAAAGGGAAGGGGTATTAGAGGATTAGAAGGAGTGAAAAGGGGCGAATAATGGGAAAGTGGAAAGGGTATTGAAAGATGGCTTGGAATTGGAGAGGACACTTACGGGGTTTCCGTCTGGATATATCCCATAAATACATTTTGAGTGTTGGCGAATTGGTATTGATAAAGCGCGTGATGTTCCACAGCTGTTCCAATCCTAGATGATTCTTAGTGATTCTGCAATAAAGACAAGGGGGGAAATACATACAACCAAAAATTTCCAGTAGTACTCTCGACCGATAATCCTCTGCCACTATAGACAGAGATTTGAGTATCAATCACATCATCAATATCATGATCTGCAGTCCACAACCATACATTTTCCATATACAATCCACTTGCGATACTAGTGATTTGCATACTCATAAATGCAGCGATGCAATTAGTATTCGGTTGGGTACCTGTCGTAGGACATTGAGCAACCTGTAAATTACTACCATCAAACCCACCAATTCGGGTATGCACATCCCATATTCCAGAAGGTGTGGTAGATGGAGATGCGAGATTCCATTGGATGAGTGTTGCTCCTGCTGTGGCGCCTTGCGTTGATACAATCATATCTGACCATTCTACAATACCGGTTTCGCCACTTGTGGATCCGATTCGTATAACTGGTTGAGGAGCAGCCATATTGGCGAAGAAGGATCCAGATCCCATTATTACGGGATAAGTCTCTCCGACCATTCGAGCACCTGCTGGAATAGAAATTGTGGTGGTTACTTTATAAATACCAGAGTCGAAGTATACCACTTTACCAGCGGCAGTTGCAGAAGTGATGATTGCTTGGATAGCAGCTGAATCATCCGTTATCCCATCGCCTTTAGCTCCGGCTGTACGAACACTAGCAAATTGAGTGACTGCAAGAGTGTTGTATTGAGGTTTAGATCGAGTATAATATCTTGTACCACTGAGCAATGATGCTGGACGAGGGAAAGCAGATGTTGCACCTTGAGTTGAAGTGGGACCTGTAGGGCTATAGGTATTACCTTGCACCCAAGCAGCGACTGTCATGGAACCGGTGCTTCCTGCTAAAGATACACCATTTGCACCTTGTACAGCGGTTGGAACATTGGTGAAAACCACATTTTCGATGGCTAGACTTCCAGCGGTAAGAGGAAGTGATGTACTGCTTCGAGCAGTAAGGATACCAATAGGAGTATTAGAGAAAGTACTGTCGATGACAGTTACTGATCCAACTTGTTGTGCTGTAGAGCCTCCATCAGACATATCGAGACCTACACCACAGTTGTTGATTGATAATCCCATATATGTCCATCCCCAATCTAAAATTGTCAGTATTATAATTAGAGTAAGATGAAAGGGAAATTACCCCAAAGTTGATATATAGCGGTCCCGCAACTATGGTAGTTAGTTTGGTAGTACCTCGGGAAGCGAGATTCTTACTTATTGAATGTTAAATTTCGCGAGGTAAATTGCTGCGATCCAACACTCATGCCATATTGACCACCATTGAAGATGAGATCATCCAAATAACCACCAGAACCTATAGTATTCTGTTAGTGATATGTATCTTGGAAACGAAAATAGGCACCTGCCATTTTCTATGAAAACTCCTTGATGCAAAGTACCACTCGCTTTATTGAGATTAAAAACCATATTTTGGAGACTAGTAGCTTGAGATGTTGGCCAGTGAATACCTCGTGCCAACGAAGTAGCGGGCATATTTGTAGTGTCAATAATAAAATTTCGTACTTGACGATAAAATACATTCGTAGTTCCATAATCTGGTACAGATGATCCATAAGGGTCGGCATCAATAAGTGCTAGACCTACAAAACCAGCAGTGGCTTTGATTGTTGGTAAGGCATTTGGATTTCCAATCAATTGAGTCATATAGTAGGGAAGAATGGGAGATGAAATCAAGTAAGTTCCAGCAGGAAAGTACACCACGGCTGGGGAGTTAGTGGCAGATGCACATCCAACTCCTGGAACTCCTTCGACACAGCGAGATCCATACGCAATTGCTGCATTAATCGCAGCTGTATCATCGGTTACACCGTTGCCTTGGTGATTGGTTAGTAATTTGACATCTAAAGATGCTACGAGTATATACCTGTGGCTCCAAATTCCTTCACATTTCTGAACACTTGATATGCAGTCCCTTGGGGATTATAAGGAGCGACTCCCTGATGGGCAATTGTCTCATACCAATAGGCTTGACCGAGACATGAAGAAATGAGACCAAAGATGATCCAAAATGAAGGGAAGGAAATCATATTTAAAAGATGGTATATACAAAAGGAGTGATGGTTGGTTGTACAAAAGAATGGAATGTAGCAAAGTAGCAAATGAAGCTTTTATATAGGAGAAAATTGGTACTATGAGCACTCAGGTAGGTTTCATCATCGGATTGATGGCCTGGAAGCATAGAACAAAAATTGATGCCAAAATACTCGGTTCGCCCCTGGATATTTACTTCGAGGGCTGCAACAACCAGCACAAGGTCCATTCAATACATGGCACATGTAGCGGTAGCAAACATGATTTTTCGATCTCCTGAGCATAGTGACAAGGGAAAATCAGCTAATACCGGAGATGAGTGTGGGGAAGATCGTGGGGTTAAAGAAGAGATTGATGGAAGAAACCGAGGAAGAAAGAAGGCACATGCCTTCATGAAATAACACTTCTGTCCGTGAAGTCTCATTATTTGGAAAATTCATTTCTTTTTTGTCTTCAAAACTCATTGATAGTTTGATGCCTGCCTTGCAGAGGAGATGAAAGGAACAGATCGACAGTGAACAAGCAGTTAAATTCAGGAAAAGGATTCTATCGGGGAATAACAATCTGACTCTAATCTTGAGGTCTTCCTGAACACGGCACTCGACCTCAAATTCGAAGGTTACATTCGCCATCTGGTGATAGTAGTACAAGGTATGTACCATCCCAGGCCTGTCAGCTCATGATCGAACAAGATGATTGGATCAAGAAGGCCTCCATACAACTCCTATCGTAGAGACCTACTCTATTCGGATATGAGGTGGCATACTTGTTTAGGGGGCATGTTGGGACCTGCATTGTGGATATTATAAGATGAGGCGAGATGGGATAAAATGGGATGATAGTTTTTCCGACCCAAGAAACATTCAAATAACGATTCTCATTTGCGGGGTAAAAGGGGGGTAAAAGAGCCTTGTTGAAAATCTCGGGCCTTTTCAAACCGCACATTCTGTTCCTGCTCCTTCATGCCACGGCTAATAATTCCGAATTTCGATCTGTCTCAATGACACCTGCCGGAAAAGCTTAGCCAAAAGCCAGCGTTGCATGTTTCAGAAAATATTAGCTTTTCTGAATCAATGATACCGTCTTACGCGCAAGCTCGAATCGCGCCACGACGGACGAGCAAGTCTATCTGATAAAGACACATGATCAAATCAGAATTGCTCCAGAAGAAGGTCGTACCTAGGTATTCCTTTTCGACAAATGGAACCTTTGCAAGGCTTTCTGCAGGGCGTACTGAAGCCGATGGATGTCAGTCATGCATTAAGAGGCATGTGTAAAAGCAAAGATTGCTATGTGCTAGACTCTCCCTGTTGATGGATGAGAATTGCCTCGGAAGTATAATGTTCAATGTTCAATGTTCAATCTTTCGGCTTGGTGGTTGTATTTATCACATGGACGATAGATATATGGATAAAAATGTAAGCACATGCTAAGGTTTCATACGCGTACACGCTAAACTATACCTAGAGGGTGACACGGATCACATTTCCATTTTCTCTGTGACTTTCTACATTTCTACAAGAATTTATACCCGATGGATGAGAATGAGATAAATTAATGGTAATCAAATAAAAACCCTCGAAAATTCTCCTAATGCTATTATCGCCATAGCCTGACCGTATGGCATACTTGTCCTATCAATATCAATGTAATGCTGTAAGGTATGACCCATCGCTGTCCCAAAACTGACATCAAGTAATTCTCCTTGATCATTAACTTTCCCCAACACAGCTTTTATGGCTTTAATCGCACAATTCTGATATTCCTCCCCTTCTATATATCGCATTCTTAATGCTTTCAATATACCATATGCAAATCCAGCTGTTGCAGAACTTTCAATATAAGATCCTGTATCTGCAGATTGATCCAGAAGGGTACGCCATAAACCATCGTCTTCTTGATATTGAACCAATGCTTGACACTGCGCTTCCAGAGTATCGATGAGATGAATACGGAATGAATCATTGGTTGGCAAATCGAGCAATTCCAACATTTCTGGAATGACAATTGTTAACCAAGAGTTACCTCTCGCCCATAATGCTTTTGCAAAGTTATGTCCTCCGTCTGCAAAGGTCCATCCATGAAAGAATAACCCAGTCTTGGTGTCAAATAGATATTTGATATGGAGGAGAAACTGTCTCTTCGCTTCCTCCACATAATGAGGTCGATTTAAGACTTTCCCAATCTTCGCTAATGGAAGAACCGTCATCATTAGGGTATCGTCCCACAATTCTTGAGCGTTGGTCGAGTTGTATGTCATGTGTGACATTCCACCATATTTTGTTCGTGGAAGCTCATACATTGCCCATTCTGCCCAGTTTTCCAACCACGGCAAGAACTTATTGACCTTCTTCTCTTCATACAAGTATGCTAGCGTCAACATCGCGGCTACTGTGTTGATATTCTTGGTAGTCCCCCCTTCATCGAAACGATTTTGAAACCACTTTTCGATAATCTCCAAGGAGTCTTGAGAACCGGTGAGGCAGTGATCTTTCCAAAGACCATAAAGTCCAATACCATGTGTCCACTCCCATCCTTGCCATCCTTTGGTATCTATGACTCTGCCATCTTCCAATTTCAATAGAAATTTCCCAGATTCGTCCTTGATATGAACCATTTGAAAAATCAAGGAGTCGATGGCCTTTCGAACATCGCTCGAGGAAACATTGTAGATTTCTTGCGGCATTTTTGTCTCGATTGTATTGAAGTCAATTGGGTTTGAACTCTCTGGACTTGACAATTCTCACGCCTCCCACTCATGATATATCTACTCTTGAAATCCGGTATGATTTCTGCCGAACCCCGAACTGTCAGCCCTTGGCAAATCCCCCGCGTTTATCCTTACTAGTCTTTCACGTGATATTTCTTACTGCTGCTTTACACAGCGGGAACCACATCTGTTTGTTGGTTGTTTCTTCATCTGATGATTGAATTGCATTCATCACAAGCCTGGCTCTTGATACGATGCATTTATCATGCATATATGGCATCAGCACAAAATGCATAATGCAAGTTGCCATTGCTATCCAGTGAAATCCAGATCATGACTTCCGAGTTCTGGAATCAATACCAATATGATTCTGCTGCAATTTCTTGAAAATTTTCATGGACTCCTTCCAATTCGTTCGGGTAGCCACAGCAATTTAATCTCGTTTGCCTAATTTGAAAGACAGAGTGTTTGCTTTCCAAGGTTACCTACTGTCGGTATGGGAGGCGCAGTCTTCTGCCACAGATACCTGTTGGAGTCGCCGAGGAAATTGATTCAGCGGATTGAGGCATTGTTTGTTGAATATCTTCAGTGACAAATCAAATGTCTTTACCTCTGAAAAGCCCATTGGAGCTTACGAGGTGGTTTCCAAACTCTCACCGAGTGTCGAAAAAGAAAATCTGATATAACCATTCAGGTATCTCGCCAAGGGTTTCACGGGAAGCAGCATTAGGGTGTATACAGTGACCTAAAAGTCCATCCTCACGCTGTCGTTTGTGCCAGATTTGCAATCTTTCTTGTGGTTAGACGTGTCTATTATGCTCAAAAGGCGATGATTATTCCAACCATCGTCATTATTCGATGCGATCACGATGTCCCAGCTACATCCAAACGTTCAGTCAGAAGAGGAGATGAAGAGTCTCCAAATCGGGAGATTGGTAATCAAAGTTCATGAGCAATTACATACTTTAAAAAGTAAGTGTTTATCATACCCCTCTCTTTGTTGACTCTCCAATCTAAAAGATTACACTCTTAGTGAAAGCCATCAAGGAATTCTATGATGAATATGGCGAGGATATGAGTGGGTGTTTGTGGGAACTTTCAGATCCAGCTGATCCAGGGAGGGAGTTGGTCTGGATTCCAATCAACCACTCATTGGTATTACCGCCTCTGAATGGATGGCCAACGAGCGCATTAGAAAGATTAGAAAAGAAGTTGAAGTACGAGAATTTTAATTTGAGTTGGCTGAAGAACACTAGAACGGTCAGAGTGAAATGCCTTAATTCTCTTCAATACCAGGACTACGAAAACGGCTTTGGTTTTTGTGGCCCTCGATTTGATTACAACTTTCGTGGTATACACGATCGATTGTTACACACCTTATGTAAGACGCTTGCCTGCTATCCCCAGAATCGTACTATATATTATCTCAGTTGATACTGTTTCTTTTCTATTTCTAAAAAGTCACTAATTGCGATTACATAGAGAGAGCTTGTGGTAAGCGTCTACTGCGATCAACGGACCAGTTTGATCCCCGGAACCCACCTTCTTTTCTCGAATGGAAGTTTTCTTGTTACCAGTTTCCGAATTCCAATATCGAGGAATGGACTCCTTCAGAGATTTCTGAGTGCCATATGGCATTGGATGGTGTCAAACTGCGTGTCGAGTTGTTACCCGATCCTGAGTGGGTGCTTCGATGCTTGCGAAGTTCCATATTCTCTAAGCTCTCATGCACGACAGGTATATCCGAATAGATTGTCCTCTATATCCTGCTGCTGCTAACTATACGAAGATTTGAACACCAGAAAGCGCTTATCGATAAATGATGTAAAGGAACTCTTCTTGCGAGGGCCTAAGCTTTCTGGATGGAGATGGGCATTTGAAAGCTGTCTTTTCACCCCGAACCTTGTCAAGGCTTTACAAGATGTGGACAGAAGTATCGGATCAAAATTCTGGTCAAAAAAAAGATTGCTCGAATGCGACAACTTAATAGAGAAAGGGATGCTGAAATTGGAGCCAATTGATAGTACTTGCAGAGGTATGAAATTTTTAAATTTTTGGATGAATAGAGACTTTTTTAACCTGAGGATAGATTTCGAGATAGGTAACAACAATATCGGAATAAGCAGGACAAGTCAGGATTTGTCTGTCTCCAAGAAAACACTCGCAATAGAGAATACCATGCCAATAGAAAGCCAGACCACCCAAGGTATTGGCAAGAAACTTGTCGATGTTTCCAAAAAATTGTATGAAGAACTACTCAGTCGACGTATATTGGAGACGAAAAAGTTCCTTGAGGAGCAACATACTGTCCAAATTACTGCGCTAAACTTAGAAATGTCGAAAGTCTCTGATGAACTCGCAAATAATTGGACCATCTTTCGTACAGCCAATGATGAGAAAGAAAAAGTTGCGACGGCACATTCGGCTCTTCAAGCAAGGGTAGAAGTGTTACGCAGGGAGCTTGACGAATGCAATTCAAGTCAAAGGGATTTGTTCTTGGCTAACCAGGACTTGTGTCAGCGCATTGAAAATACGACCAAAGAAAAATATGAAGCGGAGGCCAATGCAAAAAGATGGAAAGAGAAATGCGACGCTAAGCATGAAGCCATGGTTTGGAACTTAGGCATATTGAACACAATGCTTAAGGACATTACCGCACAGCGACTTGAGCTTGAATATGAGAAAAAAGAGTTTAAGGAGGATGTTTCACAATTATGCGCGGGGAAAGAACTCGGAACGATGAATGCCCAAACATCAGGAGAACTTGTCTATCAAAAAGTGGCTCTCCAGGACAACGAATTCAGTCAACCAGATGTGTTTACGGGTATCAAGCAAGCCCACCTTCAACACATTCTATTAGTCCGTGAAATTGAGTACAATCGAGGACTAAAAGATGGCCAGAGCACTCAGGTAAACAAGGGAACGTCGCAGGTCTTGAGTGCTACTGCAATTGTTGGGCAGGAGTTACCAAGCTTGCAAAGTAAAGATAAAGAACAGAAGTTGCACGAGAGAATTGTAGCAAAGCCTACAGAGCTTGGGATCAAAGCACCTGATCGACCCAAACATCCTCCTGTTCAAGCAACTCTCGCTCCCAAAGTCGTCAAGTCTTTCAACGTGGAATACGAGATAGCGCTATTACCTCAATCTCTCGGTTGCAAGATTCTCCCTTCCAAATTGTCCTTATTTAATCATACATTTCTTAAGCAAGTCTATGGCGGTGGTGCCGATTTTTGGAATAACATGGAACTCGCAATGGATATTGGGCCACCACACGACATGTATCGAAATCGGATTCTCAAAATACACAGTGATTCACAACCTGGGGTGTATTTCGGGCAACGTCCAATCATGGGGCAACATGGTGCTCTTTTACTCATTCACGGTCTCGACGATAATTCTTTTGGTATTGAGTCTATACCAACAGAGGGATACCCGACATTTCTTAATACGGTTCAAGGCCATGCGATGTATGTTGGAAACTACACGGTGACCAAACAACATGTGAATCATTGTTCCGAAAATCTTTTCGGACTTGAATTCAGAGAATACTTGTCCAAAGATGAATCTAACGAACATAGATTTATAGAATGGTTTCAGAAAGAGACTGGTGCTGATGCGGCCACCACGAGTATTGGACTGAGTAAAATAGTCACAGCATTCAAAAAGGGTGTTATTCGAACGAGCTGGACGGTACTCGAATTCGTAGGATTTGATCTAGAACATTACGAAGGATTGCTAAAAATGTATGCCCAAATCCAACCGTTTTGCAATAGGGGAAAAGGTATCCCATTGAAAGACGTTCAGGGGGGCTTTGAGCATTTATTTCTGAATCAGCTATTGGTCACATCGACTAAAAGAGTCCATGATATTGAAAATCCGAGTGAGAGTGAAAGAAAACGGCTGAAGCCGGCTCAGCAAGATGAGAAACAAGCTTCTCAACCGCAAGAGTTGGAGGATGAGCTGACTATTGTCGTGGATACTACGCCTAGAACTCAATGATCGCTTAGTTTGATGATATACCTCGGAGCTCGCTTGATATCATCGAATGTTATTTTCTGCGCCATTACGGAGCGGGAATAGTCGGGACGGGCAGGGGTGAGGTTGTAATGTTATTTGATTCTACTTTTGACGGTACCGGATGTCAGGGTCGGGGTAGAAAGTGTGTTTGTTTGTTTTTTGAATTGTTGGGGTTTTAAAATGGTGTAACAGCGTGAAATGTAGGTGTGTTTAGGGCATGGATGTGGTTTCGAGGTTCAGACGATGTGCGTGCGGGTGAGATGGCAATACCTGTTTTCTTCATCTTTCCAAAAAATTAATAAAGAAATAAACGTCCACCGGGGTTTGACTCCTATGAGTAGATTTGGTCAGAAGAGGTGTTAAGTACGAAAATACCATGTTCTAAATCCAATAGTATCTCTTTTCGTGGGGTTATGTTTTGATGCTTGGGCTGTAAGGTTTGGGAGTTTGATGTTTTGTTCTGACAAAAATGTCTTTTTGTAGCCATCAACACATCACATCCACTTTTGTTTCTCGCCTTCCCTCCATCAATTGAAAGAGATACTGCTCGATCTTCTTTAAAAGTACTACTCGCAAGGTAAAAATGTTAAAGTAATACTTAAAGGATGAAATCAAATTTACTTGAACTGCCTAATCTTCCAATCTATACTCCTATGTCCTTTCTTCATTCTTTCTAATTTCCAATCTATCTCTCTATAATTTACTCTCTCTCTTTGCCTCGCCCCCTTTATTCCCCTCTCCCTCTCCTCTAACAAGCTCTTCCACCTTCGCAAACCGATAGAAGAATTTCAAACTCTCCGGATTCAGCAACGTACCGCTAGGTTTAATGATCTTCCCCGAAACGATTTGCTTAACGGGAAGTTCGACTTTCTTCAGATTTACAGTTGTCTAGATAGGTGAGCCGGAGATTAGTTCAAGTATACGAGATAGGGTACGAGATCTTTTCCAGGCTTGAGAAGATGAACTCACAGGAATATCTGGGGCTTCGAAAATCCACTTGGGAACATGTCGTTTACTTAACTCTCTTCCGATTACCTCTTTTACCTTTTCTTTCAACCTGTCGCTAAATTTCTCACCCTCTCTCATCACTAAAAATAACATCACCCTCTCGTCTTCATCCCCTTCTCTTTTCTGTCCCACGCATAAACTCTCTTGAACTTCCTTTCCAAAATATTTCTCAATGATACTATAGATCTCCGCGCTGCCAAAACGAACACCACTAGGATTCAAGACACCATCCGCTCGACCGTGAAAATGTAAGTTATGAGTTACGGGGTGAATAGACACGAAATCACCGTGAGTCCAGACGTGGGTATATTTTGAAAAGTAGGAGGAATGGTACAAGGAACCACTAGGATCGCGGAAAAAGAAGGCGGGGATGTTAGGGAAAGCATGGGGAGCTACTAGTTCACCGGGCGTGCCGTGCTCAACTGGAACGCCTTGGCCGCTTTCGATGAGAGCATCGTAAACCGCAATGGGTGTGCCTAAGCTAGGACCTTGGGTGCCTCCAACATAAACTGGAGTGAGGGGATTCCCTTGACCAAAACATCCTGCCTTTTGAATCATCAGCGAACTCATAATAAACATACCAAGAATACGGGACAACTCACAATATCCGTTCCTCCAGAGATATTAGCCAAATGCACCGTTTTTGGAAATCCCACATCATAGAACCATTCAAAAATTTGATCCGACAACACCATACCCGTGCTCGTCACCGTGTGCAAACTCGAAAGATCCGTCACATCTTTTGGCACAATCCCATTTTTCTGCATTTCTGCCATCCACCTGGGAGATGTCCCAAAGTGCGTAACTTTCAACTTGCCAAGGAGTTTTACAAAGGTAGTGAGATCGGGTTGAAAGGGACTTCCATCATAGAGAACTAGGCGACATCCGGTGAGTAGATTGGAGATGGAACTAAAATACATGATCCACCCAGTTGTTGTGTATTGAAGGACGGTACAATGGGGACCGGTTTCTAGATGAAGGATTCCTTCTTTGGCTGCGCTGAGAACTGCACCACCAATGGAATGGACGATACATTTTGGTGTCCCAGTGGTACCGGATGAATACGCAATGAAGAAAGGATCGTGGAAAGCTGTTTTTGCGAAAGTAAGAGTGTGAGAGGTAGATTTCGAGAGGTAAGTAGATAGACTTTGGGTGCGAGGAATGTTGGTGATATCCGAGGGTGTTTGAAATCTAGGCATAGAAACCATTCCTTTGAACCCTTTAACATCTTTCATCCCATGCACGATTGCGACCATCTTTTCGCGAAGATCAACTGTCTTGCCATTGTAGACGGCCCAATCATCCATGAAAATAAACTATTGCACGAATGTTAATTTTTTACACGTCACATGTTATAGTTAAAAATGCCAGACATACCTTTGGTTCAACCTGTAAAGTTCGTTGCAAAACACCTTGAACACCCATATCCGTCGAACTGCTACTGAACAACCCCCCAAGCGATGCTACAGCCAGAAAAACCTCCAGGGTATCAAAAGAATTGCTAGCCACCACTACCACTCTATCACCCATCCCAACGCCATGCTCCTTCATAGCACTAGCTAACTCCGCTACTCCTTTCCTTAACTCCCCCCAACTAATATCACGTATTTCTGTTCCTCCCTCTCGAATCTCAGTTAGAGCAATCTTATCATCTTCTTTCCCAATTGTACCTCTCTGAGATGATGCATGACCTGGTACTCGCGAATACAAGATATTTTCAGCAAAATTCATATATACACCCGAGAACCAACGCGGTATAGAATCTATAGGGGCATTCTCATCAACAACGGTCGTGTAAGAGCCGCTATAGATTAGATTGAGGTATTGGAAAGCTTGATCCCAGAACTGAGCTCGGGAGGTAGTGGAATATCGCCAGAGATCCCAGAAGTTCTGGAGTTGTCAATTAGTATGTTATAGACGGGGAAAAGGTACCGGCAGCTTAAATTACATCGATCTGAAGATTGTGTTTTTGATTGATTTCCTGCATCAGTTTATACATAGCTGTGCTTTTGGGACTGGGATGCTCCCAGAGCTTTCTGGGTAGACTCAAGGTACTCATGTCTGTATACAATCTCCTGAAACTCTGACGAAACGATAAAATGAACAATTAGATGTCGAAGCAAATTGATATGATAAGGAAGGAGGAGGTCTTCAAAAGCTAGGTAGGCTTTGCTGTCTAGCTATTAATAGCCGCGGAACTAAGTATCTATGTGGAGAAGATCTTCCCCAGATGGTGCCGAATTGCGGGATGCGGGGGTAAGGTTAATTTACCGCGGCATCAATCCGCTGGACGATTGATGCTAACACTTTCTAATTTTAACATATATATCATATTCTTCTTGACATAATGGCATCCAATGTATAGGGAAGATGGACGCGGTGGATTGGAACTAACAACGGTAGTCTGAAATCCGAGACGGTTGATTTACTCCCGCATCCAAAATTTAGCGATGGCTGGATGGTCGGAGAGACATTCTCAAAGCCACGGCTCTTTTTGTCATCTTACCTCTACCTCCACTAATACCTATACTCATATGCAACAACATTCCCAGATCAGACAATATGCCAACGAAATATTTCGCTTTCGTATCATCGTTTGATTCTCAGAGCTCCAGCAATAAACATTCGATTTTCACTACTAAACATAGCGTCATCAAACTCATACCTACCACTTAATGAATCTATTAACTCGAGAATAGCGAGTAGGGGGTGATCTCATTCTATGAGGCTGGAGTAAGATACGAAGTGTCATTTAAGTGGATTTACTGTATCATGACGATAAAGATGTTCCTTTCAAAGCTGCTGATATGTTTCCACAGCGACTTCTATATAAGCTTGTCGCTAAGATCCGAGAGGTACTAACAAAGAAAAAGTCACACCACCAAGATAACGTGGCTGATATCAGACTATCTACAGAAAAACTTGGCTATACCGGACTGGGATATACCGGAAACTTGGATATACCGGACTTTTTTTCCATTTCTTTCTAAATTTATATAGGAATACCGGAATTTCGATAAAAACCGATATACCGAACTAAATTGAGTAAATTCCAGTATAAGTTTTGGTAGTAGATTTGACTGAATAAACTAAAATTTTGGATGAGTAAGCTTTATTGGCTATTATCACATGATTTTTTTTGAAAATATTAGAGTTTGGAGTTGAAATCGAATATAAATTTTGGTTAGAAAGCTTGAACCACCATTTTTTATACCGGAATCATGGATATACCGGATTTGATTGATCGAAAATTTTAGTCCGGTATAACCAAGTTTATCTGTACCCCTCATTATTCAACAGGAGAGGTATTACTTGATACTTGGTATACAATATTCACAATACTCGCTATCCAGGAAAAACAAACTCATCGCATCTACTATCTCCAACCCGCATTTCTTCAACTCTCCAATCTCCATTTACCTCTGCGAATAATAACAGAAGTAGCATCGGCACCGAAGAAACTCCATGCCGGACGATATCCTTCCTCTAAATCTCCGTTTCCCATATCATTTAGCGAAATTCCACTATCTGACAAAGTAAGACTGCAAGGGTTATTGAAGTCCGCCCCACCAATCAATCAATACAAATACAACACCACCTCACCAAGCTCTGATTTCCGACCCCAAGCATCGAGAAAAGCTACTATCAAACAGCACTCTCGCCAACAAGTTTCCCCACAACCCCCTCTCAAAATGTCCCGCTACTGGCCCCACCCCCCCTACGCCGAGGACCAACCTCACTCCGGACTTATCCTGTGGACCCACATCCTCACTCGCGCTCCCCCTACCGCCGCTTTTCTCACTCCCTTCATATCCGCCAGCACTCTTATCTACCGCAAACTCCCCTTACCCGCCTCCCTACTTCCCCGCTCCCAACCGTCTCCCTTTCCCTCCCAGCTCCTCAATCTCCGCTCCATGGGCACTAACACTCTCGGCGTCACTTCTCTCGTCACCCTCGCAACAATTGTCCTTATGTACGGGCGCACAGATATTGAATATCAAGATCGCAGTTGGCGGCTCTTAGAAAACAAAGGACAGATGGAATCTGACGATTGGATGTATGGTGGTATGATAGTTGGTGCTCTTTGGAAGTTCAAATCTGGGTCTCTGGTAGATTGGAGGGTGAGAGTTGGGAGTATCAGCGCAGGAAGCGCAATAGGGGTCCTGGGGTATTTAGGTTGGAGATATGGAGTCAAGGGGGGAAAATGGGATGAAGATGAAAGAAATCAGAGGACTGAGAGTACGAACTTATAATTTGCGATTCGGGCTTCAGGTTGCATGGCACGTGGGTTTAGGAGTTCGGCGGAGAAGTAATTGGATATCACCCACTCTTTTTTATCTGTAGGTTCGTGTATATTACTACAACCCTTGAATTGACTGATACCCCATGTGAGTGTATATATAAATTGATCAACAACCATCCCTCATCAGCGAACAGGTGATCAAGTTTCAAATGCTATACGCCATTTAGAATGCATTTTTACCCCCTCTTTACCCATTTATTCTGTTATTGTCCCAATTGCCTTCCGTCCCACCAACATACGCCCCTAAATGAGAAACAAAACTCCAACCAGTGTAAAGAAGCGAGAATTTCCCATCTCAGACCTCCGGTCCTCGTTTCCACCTTTCCCAGAACCCCAGCTCCTTAACCAATCCACCGAAAGAATACTAATCACCATCACTAAGCTCCATCGAATTGACTTCATTCACCACCACTTTGCTCCTCGACTTCCCCTTCCCTTTCGTTCTGCTTGGTCTCAAACCTGCCAAAACCTCATCTTTCCTCAACGATAATTCCCTCTCAATTTCATCTTCCTCATCATCAAAAATCCTACTTCCATTTATACCATGAATAGCCGTTTCCTCCAAGGCCTTATTAAGTAATTCGGTCGCAATAGCATCTTGAGGTGAAATAGCAAGTGCTTCGTGGAACATCAAAACAGCTTCAAAAGGTTTCCTCTGCTCCATTAATACCAAACCCTTTGCACAAAAAATAGCTGGATCTTTTCCGCCTTGCCGAAGTACCGCATCAAATTCTGCTAGAGCGGCATCCCATTGATGAAGACGTCGATATGCATGACCCAGATTTGAGCGAGTGGATATCCAAGCTTGTGGATCACTGTCAATCTCTTCAGCAATTTCGAGCGCTTTCCTTAATATCAAGACAGCATCTTCGAGTCGTTCTTGGTGATAGAATACTACTCCCATCTCGTTCAGTAGTAATGGATCGGTTTTACAGAGTTCATATGCAGTTTTCAAGAACTCATCGGCTAGAGTCATGTTGTTTAGCATGTGATTTTGCATGCCTAGAAATAGTTGGGGCAAGTGAGTGCCCATAAAAAGTCTTGCCGCTGTCGAATACGCTGAGATTGCTTGATCATGTTCTCCTTCTGCTGCGAAAGTATGGGCGAATCCAATCCAAGCAGGTCCAAAATGAGGATCCATCATACTGGCTTTACTGAAATAACGTCGAGCTTCAGCGACTTTGTTTATGGCCAAATAATATATGCCTACGGCAAGCCAAGTACAGGGCTCTTCTGGATGATTATCCGCCAAATCGTGTGATACCTGTCAGTGAAAATGTCAGCATTTATGGTGTGTCATAACTTTTCCTTAGAAATTCCTCGGAAAAGATTGAGCCATCCTAGGTCCATCCCCAAAAGATGCGTCATTGGGAGTTATGAATAAGAAGTCGAGAAATCTAATTATGCTCTTAAAAAAAGGAAGACCATGGACTTACCAGAAACAGAGCATTCTTCAGTTGTAATTCGTACAGACATGCTAAATGCAAAGGGTATATACTAAAATTGTATTTGTCTTCCTCGAGGATAGAATTTGTAATAGCTAGAGCATCCTTAAACCTGCATTGTGTAAAAAACAGGTCCGCTTTAGATAATAAAAGATCTGGATTTGTAGCAAGGTTGTAATGTGTTGAGAGAGTTTCTGTTGCTGTTGTAAACGCCGCTGGGTTCTTGTATTTCGAAAGTCGAGTAGTATAAAGCATTTTTGTAAATTCGGCAGCTTCTTGAGAGGATGAAGTATCGTCCGTAACGGATATGGTATCGAAATCCAGGGATTCTAGAAATTGCCATTCCTCTTCTGGTGACATAAGACAGTTCTTCATAAGCTGCTCGAATGCTTCGAAGCATTGTACATCTATTCGAACAGCATCTTTGTAACATTCTTTCGCTCTATCGAAAGCATTTTGTTTGGCATAGCAAAGTCCTCGTAGAAAGCACATTGCAGCTTCGAATTTGACATTTGCCGCTTCATCTTTTGCCATCTCATCTTGTCTATGCCGACTGCTCTGTGTCGTTGATCCATTTCGTGCATGGCCTCTCGTATGTTGTAACTTTTTTCTGTTGTGACCGGCCGTTGATATTAAATGTGTAGGATTCTTCTCGCCGAGTATACTCAAAGCCTCCTCGAATCTCGATTGTTTTATCAGACAATGGCCTGCAAGGTACCGGCAGGATGGATTTCGAGCTATTAAGTCTTGTTTGGTGAGGAAACTCTGAGCTCTTGTATAGTTCCCCGTGGAGAAATGCACTTGTGCAAGCCAAAAAGCATCTTTATCACTTTCTATAAGATGGTTAGAACCCACAAGTTACCAGAGGAGTATCGAAGGGGTGGTACTTGTTATAGCTAGCAATTTATCTCCAATAAATATTGCCGAGTCGTATTGGTGCTTATTCATAGCATCCTGCCGCCAATCTCTCAAGAATTTCTCCATATCTTATCGTAAATTGTACCCATACAATCAAATTCCAAGATTATTATGATCAATGTCAAAGGGTATCAATTACGAAGGGGTACAAAATTAGGTTATTGTTTGTTTTCATAGCGAGGCAGTCGCGTGGGGTGACGCGAGGCTGAGGTCTTTATCAATGATTTTCACGAGGCCAGGCGATAGAGGCTTACATAATATATTGGACTGGGCTATCGATTTGATACAGAACTTCGTCGCCTTGTCTCGTCTCTCACCTATCATCCATCATTGCATCGCCAACTCGGAATCGAAACCACCCTCATCCACTTTGAACACCTAAAAACTTGCCCTACTACGATAACAATCAGATTATTTACAGCAGCTTAATTCAAGATGTCCGAGCGAAAAGTTCTCACCAAATACTACCCACCCGATTTCGATCCTTCGAAGATTGTTAAGTCGCGCGCTCCCAAACAAGTTGGCCCGAAAGTACAGACAGTCCGTTTGATGGCACCATTTCCCATGAAATGTACGGCTTGTGGAGAATATATCTACAAAGGGCGGAAGTTCAACGCGCGCAAAGAAACTACGGAGGAGAAATACTTGGCTATCTCAATTTACAGGTTTTACATCAAATGTACAAGATGCTCCGGCGAAATTACTTTCAAGACGGATCCCAAAAACATGGATTATCAGTGCGAGCGTGGTGCGAAAAGAAACACCGAACCGTGGCGAGTGAATGGAGGTGGCCTTCAAGAAAGTGATGAGGAGAGACTGGATCGTCTGGAAAGAGAAGAACAAGAGCGAGATGCCATGCAAGAATTGGAGGATAAAACAGCAGAAGCAAAAACAGAAATGGCTGTTGCCGATGCATTGGATGAAATCCGCACAAGAAATGCAAGGAATGAACGGGTCGGAAAGGATGGAACTGAGGTCACTGTAACGCGAGAAAATGTTGACTCGGAACGAGAAAGACAGGAAAGAGAAGACGAAGAGGTTGCTCGAAGGGCGTTCATGAGGAGACAGGAGGCTATGGAAGAGATTATGGAGGATGATGCTGATGATGTCGGTGCAGGACCAGCACCAAAGATTACTAAAGAAGAGGCATTAGCAATGCCACCTCCCAGCTTCAAACGAGTTGTAAAAAAGAAAAAAGATCATGCTGCTGCATTGGGGATCAAGAAGAAGCCTTCCCTGGTTTAAATGAAGACTTCGGCTGTGACGGCAGACGATAGAAATAATGCGATGTTCTGTTAACATTCGAGGGGATTGATATGGGAAAGCGTTATGCTGGCACAAGATCATGTTTGTAAAATCAAATATCATTCGTTCAAAATGCCACTGGAAACGTCAAAAGTGTTTAGACTAACTAAACGCAGATTGTCAACGGCTTTAAGGGTTACTCCCGTGTATCCGTCTTACGCTTTGATGATCATATTACATCGATATAGCGCATGTTTCAGGGGTTACATTTGAATCAATATCAAAGTTTCTTTTGCAACCACTGCAATCCGATGTGTATTGATGATGCATATTGCCGATATTTCCGCTCTGGATCCGAAAGTCAATTACTTCTTCCGCTCACATTGATTATTCGTTGTTTTGCCTTTTCGATGCAGAAAAGATTCGAGTGCAAATATGGGGTCATCCACATTGCATTTAAGACGAACCAACCTCGTATACGAATGACGTTGACTAAATTACCTTACGATGCTTTGTGAGTGGATAAGCATTTATTTATGATCATAGATGGAGGAAACGATGCTTCGTACTCAGTGCGCAAGATGTAACGACAGGACGATTCGTCAGTTAATTACATATCGTCCGAGGTAAACGAAGCACTGAGCAGAATTTCAAGCATTTATGCAGGCAGGTGGGTTACGTCTGGTAGTTCAGTCCATCATATCTAGTAAATGTTTTACTCTCAGTCTCTCCAATATATCAACGGGATTCTTTCGGCAATATCACGTGAAAGCCTACCAATCCTTTTTTTGGTAACGAACTCTTGATCCAGTTTGATCTGGATTCTGGTATTTTCTTCGATGGTTGACCCACCATTTTGTGTGACAACGCCGATTTCCTTTTCTGATTGCCGGCGTTAGTACCCAAGAGCACTCCGCACTGTTTGCATGATTATCAAGGCGACCTTGTCTGTAAAGGCTTCGAGAAGCTTGTGTGGATTGGGAGAGGGTAGATCGGCAAATTTCCATTCACAAACTCCACATCTGATCTTTTGCATCATCACTTCAAGGCTGATGCTGGCTTCAATCGTAACGATGAGCTAATTAACCATCTTCATGGGCGGCACTTTTCTCCCGCGGTTCTTAGGAAAAGCTTGATGGACGCCACAGCCGTCATCAGTGAGGGCTTTTGTTGACTTTTGTATGGATCATATCGTAAGTTCCGACATACCCGCCAGGCGGATCGGAACACAATTAACTATCGAATACACTCCGATTTTGAGCATGTGTGGGTGGGTGTCAATGGAGGTGTGAGATATGTCGTCGTTCATTCATGAGATAGGTGAAAAGTCTCCAATTTATAGGGGGCTTTGGAGATATAAGTATCATCTCAATCCTGAGCATCAAAATCTTCCTTTTACTCCATCATCATTATCATTTTATTATCATCTTCTTACAGCTTTTACAATAAACTTGAAATTCTTGCTTCCAATAATAATAAACCAAACAAATCTTCCTATTTACTACTTGACTTATTATACATTATCACATAAACATGGGCTCTGTTCAAAGAGAAACTCCAGCTTACGGACAGCGCTTACTACCAACCTTGGTTGACGAAAAGGCTGGAAGCGATCCTAATCGTATTATATATTCTTATGCGAAAACCACCAAAGCAGTAGATGGTTTCGTCGAAGTATCACAAAAGCGCCTCGCCAACGCGGTGAACAGAGCTGCTTGGTGGATTGAGAAGTTACTTGGAAAGGGCAAGAACTTCCCATCCGTAGGATATGTTGGTCCAGGTAAATCTAGAATATATATCCGATCACCTCAAGGTTATGTGCTAACTATTTCGAAGGGGATCTGAGATATCAAATCCTTGCCATAGCACTCGTCAAGGCTGGCTACAAGATCCTCCTCAATTCCCCAAGAAACAGTATCGAAGGACATCTCAATGTCATAAAACAAGCCGAGTGTAACATTTGGTTACTACCTAGCCACAGCACTGGTAATATCCGTGAAGTCCTTAAGGTCCATCCTATGACTGTTCTCGACTGTCCAGAACTCGACTTCTTCCTCGACGAAACACCAGTTCCACATTATGCCTACAACAAAACATGGGCAGAGGCATCTCAGGAGCCTACTCTTGTCTTGCACACATCTGGATCAACAGGTCTTCCTAAGCCTATTGTTGTTCGACACGCTTTAGGTGCGGTTCTTGACGCCCAAAGCTTGGTGAAATGCGAAAATGGAGAAGCCCTTCAATCGGATTGGTGGAGAGGATCTAAGGCCTTTTCAAGTTTCCCAGCTTTCCATGCTGCTGGTGTTTATATAAATCTTTTCAGCGCGTTGTTCCTCGACATTCACATTGTGTCGGCATCACCATTAGCTCCAGTAACCCCCAGTTTGGTGGACGACATGGTTGAGCATGCTGGCGTTGATGCTCTGATGCTTGCTCCATCAACAGTCGAAGAATTGGCATTCTCTTCCTCGAGTCTAGAGTTGATTCAAAAGAAGAACATCAAGTACATTTGCTTTGGCGGTGGACCAGTTGGACAAAAAGCTGGAGACATCCTCACAAAAATCACAATTCTTCACAATCTGATTGGAAGCACAGAAGCTAGCCTTTTCGCACTCATTTGGCCAGGAAGAGAGGATTGGAGATATTTCAAATTTCACGCCAATAATGGTCTCAAATTTGTAGAGAGAGGTGACGGTCTCTATGAAATGCTTGTTGTCCGAGATCCAAAGTTGGAAAAGTTACAAGGAATGTTTCATACTTTCCCCGAACTCAATGAAATTTCTACAAATGATTTATATTCGAAACACCCCACAAAGCCGGACATGTGGCTCTATCGTGGCAGAGCAGATGATATCATTGTCTTCTCAAACGGCGAGAAGCTGAATCCTGTCACAATGGAACAAACCATCAACGAACACGAATTAGTCCGCTCAGCAATCGTTGTTGGTCAAGCTCGCTTCCAACCTGCTGTCATTATCGAGTTGATCAACCCGGTAGAAGTAACCGAAGACAATGAAAAGGACTTGATCTCTCGTATTCAACCTTTCATCGACGCTGCAAACAAAGGCTCACCAAGCCACGGTCAAATCAAAGATGGCTTTGTGATGTTTGCTAAACCCGAAAAGCCATTCTTGCGCGCTGGAAAGGGTACTGTTCAACGTGCAGCAACTATCAAACTTTACGAACCGGAAATTGAAGAGCTCTTCGCCAACACAGAAGGTGGTGATGATAGCGGTCTCGATACTAGTTCTTTAGAATCATTGACTTCTACATTGAAGGATTTGGTTGCCAAGATAGCTAGCGTTAATGAGCTTAGTGTCGATGAGGACGTCTTTGCAAGCGGATCATTCGATTCTTTACTCGTTTTCACTCTTTTGAGACAATTGCGATCAGCTTTAAAGAAGGATAACGTTGAAACCGAGAAGTTGCAAGCTAGCACCATCTACAAAAACCCAACCGTCAAATCTCTCGCATCAGTTGTCTTCAAACTCGCTCATCCATTGGAAAACCAAGAAGATTCTTCCAAAACCGACTTCGATGAGAGACAAGCAATGTTTGAGAAATACGCCAAAGACTTGCCAACCAAGACTTCTGGTACCGCTGCTCAAGATTCAAATGCTAAGATTTCCGTCATCTTGACAGGAAGTACCGGATCTATGGGTAGTTACATGCTCGACGATTTAGTCGCCCTACCTCACATCTCCAGAGTCTATGCACTTAACCGAGCCGTCAATGGCGAGGAGAGACAAAGAGGAGCCAGCTCAAGCCATGGTCTCAACACTGATTTCAGCAAAGTTACATTCTTCAAGACAGACATGTCGAAACCACGTTTCGGACTCGACCAGGAATCATATGATGAGTTGTTGAACAATACCACTCATATCATTCACAACCAATGGCAAGTAGACTTTAACTTAAGTCTTGCATCTTTCGAACCTCACATCCGAGGTGTACGAAACTTGATTGATTTCGCGGCCCAAAGCAAGAACAACGCTATTCTATCCTTCATCTCATCGATCGGTGTTACACAAGGAAAGAATTGGGAAAAGCCTGTTCCAGAACTTATCATCGATGATTGGAATGCAGCGGCTATGGGATATGGTTCTTCGAAACTTATCTCTGAGGTGCTTTTGGCGGAAGCTAATAAAGTTGGTGGTGTACGCACGCAAGTACTTCGTGTTGGACAGGTCTCTGGACCTGTGAGGAAAGAGAAGGGAAGATGGAATATCCAGGAATGGTTCCCTACTGTAAGTTTTCATCTCCCCTTTGAAGAGACAAAGAAGCAGAATCCTAACAAAACATCCTAGATCGTCTCAACATCCCAATACATGAAAGCCGTTCCCACAACCATCGCAGCCATGAACCGTATCGACTGGGTCCCCGTTGACATCCTCTCTAACATAATCCTCGACCTAGCCGATCTCTCCAAACCCTCTTCCTCTTCCCCTTCCACCCAAACCGCCTTCTACCACCTCGTAAACCCCACTTCCATAACCTGGTCCACCATCTCCCCCATTCTCGCCTCCCAAATCGGCGCAGACTGCAAGATCGTCTCTTGGGAAGAATGGGTCGCCCTCCTCCGCAAATCCGCCGAGCGCGGAGAAATCGCTCAGAATCGGGGTATCAAACTCTTGGAATTTTACGAGGGGTTGGGCAAGGGAGCTCCGCTTGCGAATTTAGAGACGGAGAAGACAGTTGCCAAGAGTGAGACTTTGAGACAATTGGAGCCGGTTAATGGAAGCTGGATGGAGCTGTGGATGAGACAGTGGGCTGCTTGAACTGATATGATGTGATGTTTACATGGGTGGGGAGTTTGGAAATTAGGGAAGGTAGCGGGGGATAGATTTCTTTTCTATTTTATTCGGGCATTGCGATGGCGCATTTATAGATGAAGGTGCATGTAATAAGGTGGAGTTACTGGATGTAGTAAATTAGCCTTCTATTTCAAGAAATTTATGACACTTGTCAAAACATAAGATACGCCTATTGACATTGAGGTGCGATGAAAAGTTGACAAGTGAAGAACTTTATAGGGAGGATATAACTAAGAAATTGGTATTTTCCAGTGCTTGATTATGCAATGAATGTGTATCATTTGCCTGCAAATTCTAAATCTATCCTTCCTGTGCTCCATTTTCAGTGCTGAAAAAAAGGGAAGGTGACCAGCTACCTTCTATGCACAACCACAATTCTTCTACCAACAACGAAATGCTAGACACCCAA
Organism: Botrytis deweyae; assembly: GCF_014898535.1. Classification (NCBI taxonomy): domain Eukaryota; kingdom Fungi; phylum Ascomycota; class Leotiomycetes; order Helotiales; family Sclerotiniaceae; genus Botrytis; species Botrytis deweyae. The sequence continues at coordinate 721,278 of NW_024066215.1, forward strand.
TGCACCAACATTCAATTTTGTGCATTTTCCCAAATCCCAAACCAACCAAGAATGCTCATTTATCCGATAGTACATTGGCACTTCGACCTCTCTCTTGCAATTCTCTTCTTTTCCTCCAAAATCCATTCTTCCTCTCTCTTTTTATCCGCCAACTCCTTTAACTCCTTTCCCATATCCGTTTTGATGCCCCGCCCGCCAGTAGGATCTGGTTGATCAAGGAAATCATGAATCCCAATTTCGCTCTCGTTACTTTTCGCAGCCTTCGCATCAACTTCTAGATTCCTGAATTTAGTGAGATCTTCCCCTTCATGACAAAGAGAGCGTGTTCACAAACCGGCATACTCCTCACTTTCATCCGCCCAATTTCTCAATTTCTCTCTCCTGAAGAATTCGAAATCCCATTCTCCTTTCTCCAATGCATCCAAATCTGTAAAGACATATGTTTGGGCTTCTTTCTCTTCTCCTGTTTCAACAGCTTCGGCCATGATTGCATTGACACCGTGTACATGTTCTTTATCCTTTGGAGTCAGGATCTTTACAGTGACTACTTTTCGCTCATATTGAGATCCTTCAAAGTAATCCAGATTGCGCATGTTGGAGGGCGTAAGACCGGTTACATAGGTACCACGGACAGTATGACCTGGTTCGGAGATTATGGCCGGATAGTCAGCGAATCTAACACGGTGTCGACAGTAGTCATGGAGAAGGGCGGGAGTGATGGTTAGAGAAGTAGAAGGATGATTGGAGGCACCGTAGATCACGCGGTAGAGAACTTCGGGGGCCATCTAATTGAGATAAAGAGTTAGTGATAGTAGAAGAACAGAGGGTGGAAAAGGTAGAGGAAGAGTTGAAGGCGGAGACCAAATAGCGAGTGTAAGAATCAGAGAGAGAGAAAGAGGAGAGACTCACGAGAGTGCCGTAGAAGAATGCATTGTAAGTTTCGGGGAGGGTTGGCTCTGTCATATCTGTGTTTCCTGCTGCCATTGATATCAAACTTGTGTATGTAGAAATGGTAAGCCTCCTCTTGATATTGCCTATCAACTGACTTCCCAGTAGAGTGAATGTGGAGATGTCAAGACGAAGATAAGTGACAGAGATGCGACGATGGAAAGAATGACAAGAGGAACCAAAAAAATCTTTCAATATCCTACCAAACTTATAGAAAAAACTTAACTCAGCTGCCTCATGTTAACGAAGTTATACTTTATGCAATCATTCTTTGTATGGAGGGGTAATATCTACGCGCCGACGATTAGAGAGGTCTCTCGGTGTGTTACTCACTGATAAAGAAAGATAAGGAATTTGTATTAGTCATCGCAGATATGACAGCTTTCGCTAATCCTTTCAGAGACTAGGTAGATAGCTAGACATACCTACGATTTCATTGATTCATGTATTTTCATCTTCATCATTTGCATGAGTACAAACGATATTGAGCATTATCCAAAACTAAAAATACTCTGATTCTGTCCTATCTCTTTGCTATTCTGACATTCTAGATCCTTTAGCTGTTTCATTAATGAACACATACCAGAATCATCAAGTGATGATCAATTTACCTATTTTGCGCCGAGAATTTGCTAGGAGAGAGCTAGAGAGCTCTGGAGTCACGTCAAACGTTGAGCTAAAGTCTTAGTTGGCCATCACTTCTCTATTTCTTTCCCTTTTCACTATTCTTTAGCTTTCCAAAGACTTTTAAGAGTTATTCACTTCATAGTTTGATAGATATCGATATTTTAAGCAAGATCGTCCCATGCTAGTATCCTACTATAAGAGTTTTGATAGGAGAATAACAGAATTGATCTCGTGACCACTCTTCTAATTATGAAGCTACATCCATCTTAGTTTTCAATAGTAGATAGTTCACTGGAAGTATGGCTAAAATTTAAGGACGGTGACGTTATGACAAGTGTTTGATCCTTCCCCCCCCCCCCCCCCCCCCCCAAAGCAAAATATACATATATAAAGTCTTGTCTACGTACATGCTCAACTCTTCTTTCTTTTCATACACAAACTCTTACGCGCACACACCAGACAGTCAAACTCCGAGATGTTGTTATCAACCCTCATCTGTGCGACTGGCCTTGCAGTCCTCGTGGGCCCAAGTCATGCAGTTGCTTCCCATGATGCATTTCCTTCCAATCAAGCTTCAATCGAATTTTCTGAAGAGAATCAAATGCTTTTTGTTCATTATCAAACCATAACTCACCTTTTGAGCAATCTTCATGGAAGAATCGGCATCAACGATGACGCCACAATAAATTTTCAACTTGGTAGACAAGAGCCACATTATATCGACCCTAAGGACCTCAAACTCGTACCAGTACATGATCTCGAGGAATATGATGAGGCTGATTGGGTAAGAATCAATGAACAAGAGATCGTTTTGCAGTGTGGAAGTGTCAATACTATGAACACTGGAGAAGATTGGGCTCTTATGCAACGCTGCACCAATGAAGAAGTTGCTATTCGTCGATTGATGGCCACCTTCAATGACGAAGGCCATGAATTTGTTGTGTCAATCCATGTCCTTAAGAATGCATCTACAACCCGCGAAGGTACCTACCGATGTATCAAAGATTCGTGTCCAAAAGGTCCATTGGCACTTGCGACTCCTACCTCCGCAGCAACAATTCTAAAAGGCGCAGTTACTGCATCGCCCATTCGCGATATTTTCGGACAGCCGACTGCAGAAGAGAGTGGTAGTGGTCTCCAAAAACCGACTGAGACTGCATCACAAACTAGCGACCATCTCCAGGCGCAGATTACACCACAAATTGGAAGCGTCATAAAATCGACAACTCTTATGACTATTACGCGTGCTTCGAATTTAGAAGATTTATCTCCAAAATCTCCAATCGAAAACGAAGTTATCCACGCACCAACCAAACAGCTTCCAGAGCCTGAAGACCTACCAGCTGGTCGTTGGCTCGCCAAGAGAAAAGAAGATCCGTACATCACCGTTCCACGACCCGAGTGCGTTCCTCCACCAGATGATTTCACCTTGTCGGGGAAGATCAAAACCGTCAGCCGCAATCCACGCAAGACTAGGTATACCACTTATGAATACTGGGGTTATACTTCGACTGCGATTATACCTCCTGATCCTAACCGCCCGCCACCACTGCCATCTATTATATATCCAACTTGGGTAACAAATTCATTTTTCCAAACATGGTCTTGCCGCAAAGTTTGGATGGATTATTTCAACATGGATTATTTTCCGAAGAGGGATATTGTAGAGAGAGTTTTGGGGGACTTGCAAGTTGCTGCTCGTAGGTAATAGGAAGATATGGGTTAAGAGGAGTACTTGGCAAGAGGATTCGGGAATGGATTCACAAAGGCATCTCTTTGGGTGTCAATGGATTAAGAGAATAAGATTTGTTAAGGGACTTGGGTAGAGTTAGGATCTGGATGTAGGTCCATCTGCAAAAGGCTGTAAAGTATGGTAGTACCCGGGTTACAATTGTACAATACGTCTGACTTTTATAGATAGATAGAATAATTCCACAAGTCTGCTGTTACAAGTTGCTAGCACTTTGATGCAGTATGAAATTATATAATATTAAATACTGGCTAGCCTGACAGAATGTTTGCGACACTTCCTGTTATAACAATTCATCGAATCCTCGACAACAAAACATCGATCAACGCTCAATATTATTATACAAGGAAAGGTACCGCCATCTTAGCGTGACCTTGAAGAATTCTTTGACGAATCCTTTGATCAACTACAATCACGGCTTATCTGTAACCTGTAAGCTGCATGTCTTGCAGAGTACATATTTACGACGGCACAACATATTGAAGCAATTGTATAAACAAATGACGTTTTCTGTGACCTGACATGGAAGATTATTTGGTATTAAATCTAGAATGAAGATATATTTCAAAGTAATTCTGCAAGAATGTTTTAAGTTCACTCTTATTCGTTGGCTTGCAGTGCATCGAAATCACCAATTGTATCAGGTTTTAGTGCCGTATTTCGTGTCATTTGATCGCCCTCATCACATCCCACCGAAAGAAAAAATAGTAGCCCCGCCATTCATCAAATCAGCCAGCCTTACCGTACCTACATTGATATAAAACCAACGAACAATTTCAAATATACAATACAACAAGAGATAACCTCATCAATTCAACGACAAATTCGAATAATCGCATTTGATAGAGCATCTGCGTAATAGGAATCACAACAAAATGGAGAAAATCACAGAAAAGATCGCGGCTTTGCCCCCAGACACCAATTACTTCTCCCTCGAATTCTTTCCACCAAAGACCTCAATGGGTTCTTCGAATCTACGTGCTCGTCTTGACAGAATGTCTCGAGCATTGAGGCCTTTGTTTGTCACCGTTACATGGGGTGCTGGCGGATCTACGGCGACCAAGTCTTTAGAACTCGCAGAGTTATGTCAAAGGGATTTGGGCCTCACAACGTGTCTACATTTGACTTGCACAAACATGAGCCGAGCATTGGTGGATCAAGCATTGGAAGATGCAAAGGCATTGGGAATTAGAAACATATTGGCTTTGAGGGGCGATCCCCCAAGGAGTGAGGAATACCGTGCCATTGACGAGAAGAATGGTGATACGCCTGCTATGGATTGGGAGTTTGAGTGGGCAATCGATTTGGTACGATATATTAGAAAACAATACGGCGACTACTTTTGTGTTGGAGTGGCGGCATACCCAGAAGGACATGCGGATGAAGGACATCCAGAGGGTCAAAGCCTTGAACATGATCTGCCATACCTGGTGGAGAAGGTTCAAGCGGGCGCGGATTTTATCATGACACAATTATTTTTCGATGTCGACGCATACGACGGATTTGAACAAAAGCTACGAGATCATCCAAGTGGCGCATTTAAGGATATTCCTATTATACCTGGCATGATGCCAATTCAAAGTTATCAAATGATCAAGCGAACTACGAAACTTAGCCACGCGAAACTACCCTCAACTATTATAACAAGATTGGATGCGGTTCGCGGGGATGATGAGATGGTTAAAAAGGTCGGAGTGGATATTTTGAGCGAAATGGTCGAACATTTGAAGGGCACAAAATCTCAGTACTCGGGTCCCAGAGGTTTCCATTTCTACACCCTCAATTTGGAGAAGGCGGTATCTTTTATTCTGGAACGAACAGAACTTATTCCAGACGCTGAAACCGTCGCCGCTTTGGAACCAGAATTTGTTCCTACCATTCCAGACATTGCAGATTTAATGTCTATCCATAGTGGTTCTCACAAACGTAGCTCCAGACGTCGATCATCTGTTGGATCTGATCCTTACAATCGCATTATAATTACTGCACCTCAAACCTCCAATCCTAGCTTTGAAGCCACAGCACAAGAAGCTGGTATTCCAGCTGAAGCTGTCAACTCGCGAGCCAATACTCTTGCAATTAGTGAAGGAGAAGGTAGTCTTGGTCGAGAGGCCACATGGGATGACTTTCCTAACGGTCGTTGGGGTGATGCTCGTTCTCCTGCTTATGGAGAGATTGATGGATACGGTGTTTCACTTCACATGTCCATTAACCAAGCTATCAAACTTTGGGGCCATCCAAGTTCCAGAGCTGATATCACGGACATCTTCATTCGTCATCTAGAAGGTCAACTCACCGCCATTCCTTGGAGTGAGGAAGGTCTCAATGAAGAAACCAACTCTATCAAAAAGCAGCTCCTCAGTCTCAATAAGAAGGGTTGGTGGACGGTAGCCTCCCAACCTGCAGTCAACGGACTCAAATCCTCAGACTCAATTTTTGGATGGGGACCTAAGAATGGATTCGTATTCCAAAAGGCATTCGTAGAACTCTTCCTTCCAACAGCTGATTGGAAAACCCTACATGCTAAACTCACATCCCCTGAACTGCGGGACACAGTCTCTTTCTACGCCTCAAATGCCAAAGGAGATTTCATATCCAGTGATGAAGCAGTCGGAAGCACAAATGCAGTAACATGGGGTGCATTCCCTGGCAAAGAAATCATTACACCAACGATTATTGAGGAGGTTAGTTTTAGGGCATGGGCGGAAGAAGCGTTTGGCATTTGGGGAGAGTGGGCAAGAGTTTATGGGAAGGATAGTCAAACGAGGAAGATTATTGATGGAATCAAGGAGGATGTTTGGTTGGTTAATGTTATTCATCATGCTTATGTGGAGGGAGAGGGATTGTGGGATGTCCTTTTGAATTAGAAGGGATGGTGGCTTGAGATGGGAAATCGGATCAGGATGGATATTGAATGCGATGGCTGCTTTGTATTTGGATGCATCTTGAGGTTTTGAATGAAATCGTCGGCTGCATGATTGGTGGGAGGGATTAGTTATAGGTGTTGGGCGTATAGGAGAATTATAGGATTGATTGACTCTAATTGGATTTCTTGATTATGTGAATTTAGAAGATTTGAAAGTTTATTGGTTTTTCTCAGAACTTCTAATTGTCTTTTTCTTGCTTCATTATTATTGACTTGGAGTTTATTGGAAAACTATTTTCTTCTATTTTTTCGAATATTTTTAAGAGAGAATTCTCACTCATGTCACACAATCACATTTATCACATTTATATACGATTCAACACACACCTCACACCCAAAACCCCGAGATCTAAAACTCGAAAGTAACAAAAACTCGCAAAACTTTTTATTCATTCTGTAATTACTGACTGTCATTAGGTAACCATAATTAATATTCGTAATTCCCGATTCGGAAGAAATGAAATGATTCGTCCGTCAAGTGTTTGGCTAGCTATTATCCATCTACCGCTCAAAATCATCTTTCCTGAGAATCTGAGATTGTGAGAATTGGGAATGAATAAATGGAATGAAGTGAATGAAACCATGATATCCTTCCTTGAAAAATTGGAAAATTTGAAATTTGAAATTTGAAATAAACCACCACCATAATCATCATCATTATCATCATTATCATTATCATCATCATTCTGAAGTAAATGAATGAGTGATCGAATGATTGGTGAAACGACTAACTGAATAACTGACTAACCGACTATCCAGACCGGACTGAATGAATGAATGAATGAAGCAAGGAAGAAATATGAACCATCTGAAGCGAACCAAGGAAATGAAATGAAATGAAATGAAAATCGAATTGAATCGGATCGGATCGAATCGAATCGAAATAGATAGAGAACTCGCAACCAGTTGTGTCCATCCTATCCCATCCTATCGTAACCATCGCAATGTATCGCAATATATCACACCCCCCACGCGAGAAATCAAAACCGAGTCTGAGAATGCTGGATTGCGGGAGTGTTGGCAAGCATGCTATCATAACAACATTTGATTTTTCTCTTTTGAGAGAGAGCTCATCGACTTGTTGTTTGTTGTGGGTGTCGGAGAAGGAGAGGATGATGAATTGGATGAGTTGGATGAGATGAGATGACTAGAGCAAAATTTCGATATCTTGGTGAAAAAGAGGAGGGAAATTTCTGCGATGCGAATTGATTGAATAGCGAAGGAGGCGAGGAAGGAATCGAGTTCATGAAGTGAACTGTGGAAGAAAAAATTGTAAATCGAAAGTCGAAAGTCGCAAGTCGAAAGCATAATTAGATGAGGTCCTCCGAAATGTAATCGTAAAGTATTTGCGTGAAAAAAAAGCGAGGAAACGAAAATGTCGAAAATGGGCGTAGAGTTGAGACGATGAAGAGGGTTGTTGTGGATATCTTAGCAACGAAAGTAGAGTATCCAGGATCCCGAATATCGTAGTTTGACTCTGTGATCGCTGTGTCGTCATCGCGGCATTAGATACTCCATCCCACGCAGAAGGTCGCTCCCCAATTGCGAAAATCTAAGACTCATCGTCGTAGAAAACATCTTCATCCTCCTCAACTTCATCACCTCCGTTTCCATGAGCAAGACGAAGATCGAGACCGTGACCGTGACCATAACTATGACCGTTTCCACCCCCAAATCCACCACCACCAAGCATATCCTCATCACCATCCGCAGCGCGACCAAAATCATAAGCACCAATATCCTCATCCTTGATGATCAGATCGTCGTCGCCCTCGTCATCGGAATCAACATAGCTCTTGATGTTAGTCTTTGCAGCTCGGCTGGGTGTTGCCGGCTTCTTTTCGACGCGGCCGCCCTTGACTTTGTTGATTGTTTCCTTCTTGACTGGAGAGCCCTTCTTGGATGGCGTAGCAATCTCCATGTCACTATCATCATCGCCCTCCTCGTTGCTGGATGCAGCGGCTTTCTTGGTGGATTTCTTGGCTGAGCGAGGAGCACGAGCCTTCTTGGGGGTCGTACCTAGGGAATCATTAGTACCGAGTGGAGAGTTGAGATCCCAAGCGGGTTCTTTGCGCATTCTGTTGTTTATGTTAGTTCTTCTATTTTTGAATGAAGGGAACAGAGCGGATACATACCTTTCGAAGCGAGTGGATATAGCCTTACCTGTAACACCATCACCAAATTTCTCGGCGGTGGCTGAAAGATGTTAGTGAGATATTCCTCCAATAGATGAGTGGTAGTGATGAACAGTCGATGACAAAATGAAATATGAAGGCGTGGGTGTGTAAAATCAACACGAGGATGGAGGGAGTTAGGAATAGCAAGAACCATTCTTAGCAGCAGCTTTGATGGGTCGAAATCGATGCTCCAGAGAAGATACGGTGGTGCCATCATCCAACCACTTTGCCATTGCTATGATGTACATTAATATCTGATCTGAGTTTCTCAAAACTAAAGAAAGGTATGTGCTAGTGACGAAATGAAATTGAGGATGAGGTAACGGGGAAATTCTCGCATTTGTTAGCACCAATATTGAGGGTTTGTGGATCAATTCCAGCCTTGAAAGCTTCGCGCTGGCGATGTGCATTGGCTTTTAAAGCTCGAAATTGAAATTCAATTCCGCCTTTGGTGGAGTCCTTGCCGAACATATTGCTAATTTCTAGATGGTTGGAGAGATTAATGATGTGTTCTTCATGTTGTTGTGTAACGGAACATAAATTAAAGGAAATATTAACGAAACAATATCGCTTTCAAAGAACACTCGCCCTTATTGCCGCGTTTTCTAGGATCAGGATTCAGAGCTACGTCAAAGTCCTTGGGATCTTTTCCGTTGAGCACTGCATCTTTTTGGATCTTAGCACCAGCTCTGATGCCGCGAAATTGCCATTTAATTGAGCTGACGTCTGTGTCCGAACCGAAGTGCTTCGCCATTTCTGTTAACCAACATTAATATTGAGAACAAAACGGGTGTGGAGTGCTAGGGAAATGTGCATGTATTTAATGCCCGCAATGAAATGTGTAAATCAAGAGACCATTGGAATTGAATGTGATATCTTTGCAGTCTTTGCCAGCAGCTCTCGCACTGCGAATCTGGTCGACATGCTTCTTGATGGTGGTTGCAAATTGGAATTTGATTCCACCAGCAGTAGCATCTGAACCAAAACACTTTTGAACTTCTGGGAGAAAGTTAATATGTGCTTGAAATAAATATGTGTGTAAAGGTGTAAGATGAAATAGATCGAAAACTGTCAATTAAACATGGTAGAACTTCTAACCAGTCTTGCCGCCAGTGACAATATCAACCGTTGAAGGATTTTCGCCTGCAGCAAACATGGCTTTCTGACGTTTGGCGATGACCTTGTAACGAGTATCGAATTGAAATCGAAGACCGTTCATAGTGGAATCTCCCATGAATTTGTCCATTTCTGCAATTGATCAGCCATGGGCATCATGTAATAGTTATTGCATAGAGCTAGGTGATGTTTGATAATAATAGAAGAAAAAACACGAAGAATCAAGATAGACAGAATTCCTGACCACCTTGTTCCTTCTTGGCAGGCATTAAACCTTCCAGATCAACCCTCTTGGGATCTTGACCAGCTGCTCGCATCTTGGTTTGGCGACTGCCAAGAACCTTGATACGCTTGCCAATCTGTTGCTTAATAGCATCAACGGTAACATCTGATCCCATAATTGCAACGATCTCTAATATTCAAGGTATCAGTGCTGGCCAAATGCGATTGAAAGGATGTATGTGTTGTGTTGTGCTGTGCTGTGATAAAATTGTTCATAAAAACTGTAGAATAGATCACAGAGTTTCTGACCACCTCCTAGACCATCAAGGCTGACTTCCATAGAATCTTGACCTGCTGCTAGCATCGACATCTGACGTTTGCAAAGAACTTTGACAGTCCGACGAAAGTGATTCTGGAGAGATGAAGGAGTAGTGTCTGATCCCATAATCCTAGCAGTCTCTAATGACGTGATATCAGTGGTGCTCAAACAGAACGAAAATCAAAAAGTCAATGCAGCGAAACATGATCACAAAAGCCAGGAGCAAATTGTTGACAGAACTTCTGACCACCTTTCGGGTTGCTCAACGAGACATCCAAAGGATCTTTACCGGCATCAAACAAAGCTATTTGACGACGGGAAAGAGCTCTGATGGTTGCATTAAACTTGATCTTGATAGCTATGGGAGTGACATCCGAGCCCATGTACTTGGCAACCTCTGGACTTAAAATCACTTCTGTGCAAACATAAAGAAAGTGTGATTGGTGTGTTGAGAAGATACGGTAATGTTCCACAAAATATGAACAGAGCTTTTCCTAAGAATGAAAATATCACCAGACTTCTGTTGACTACCCAATTTGTCCAAACTGGCATCCTTGGGGTCTTTGCCAACAGCAAATAAAGCATTTTGACGAGCACCCAAAACTCTGAAGCTTCGACTGAACTGTGCTTTAACACTAATAGGAGTAACATCTGATCCCATCTTTGCAGCAATCTCTAAGGGATATCAGTGGATTTCAAAAGCAAGGAAAGGTGATGGGTGCTGTGTGAAGATGTGAGAGCAGTCTCGAAAACATAGACAGAACTTCCTGACCAGCCTTATATCGGCGAGTACCCAAGTCTGTCAAATCGACATCTTTGCAGTCCTCGCCGACATCACGCATGGCAATCAAGCGTTCACCAAGAGGTTTGATGGTTTCTCGAAGCTGCGATTGGATGTGACTAGCTGGAGTTGCTGATCCCATAAGCACGGAAATCGCTAATACAGCATTAGTGTAGGCAAAAAGGGACAAATCTGTGCTCTTGTGATATGGAACTTGAAAGACGAAAAAAACATCAACTCATTCCCACCCTTTCCCTTGCAGGCAACCTCTCCATTTGTATCGCCAACATTCATGAGGATAGGATCTTCTCCTCTGGCAACGGCAGCGTTGATCAGTTTAGCATCAGACTTCAAACGCCTAAATCTGTTGTCAAGTGCAGAGGCAGTGCAATCTCCACCAAAGCGAATGCTGATTGCTGTATGAAAATCAATACACGAACGAGCAGAATTATCCGTGAAAATTTTCATTGTGCATGAAGAAAAGAGTGATGAACAATAACTTATGCTCCATGATGAATGATACCTTTCTTAACGCTAAAATCGTTCTCGAGATTGACGGTAGAGGCATTGAGACCTGCATCGACTGCTTTTCGGAGGCTCTCGGCATTACGCTTTATGCCATTCATACCACGCCAAATCTGATGATAATTTGACTCATCTCCGTAGTATTTGGATATTGCTGGTAAAATCAGGGATCAAAGACAAAAGAAAGAAGATGGAGAATTATTGAACTTGTGAAGGCCAAAACTGAAGAGGGAGAATTCTTAATGAAATTGTTTACTAACCAGCGTAATCGAGTTTGAGAGTTGGGTGTGCAGCCACAATGGCGCTGAGGAGGCGAACTAACATCGTGTGAGTATAGATGTAAGAAAGGTGATCGTTTGGACAAACCGGTTGCTTCATAGCTTTTCCAATTTGGCATGATTGCGGTATTGGAAGGTCTGCAGATAAATGTATCAGTATGGTTATTTGAGTTTGAATAGTCGAATAGACTGGTAAGTCACGGTAACAAAAGCACGTACAAGGTACAAGAGTAGGAGGTGGAAAAGTATGATTGGAAAAGAAAGAGGAAGTGGGAGAGGAGATGAGAGAGAAAAGGCAACGACGATAAGAATTATCGATAGTGCGTGATCAACAGTGAATTCTCATTATGCTCAAGTAAAGGTGAACAAGATCGAGAGACTCAAACAGCGCACTTGGCGACAATTGTAAGGAAAATGTATTCGTCAAGATTGACAAGAACAGAGTATTGATGGATGGGAATGGTCGAGTATAAAAAGTTATTGTAGGAAGAGAATAATAACATACTTGGTTGGGTGTTTTGTTGTTATGTGTGGTTGCTATGTAGAGTGCGCCTTGTGCGATATCGACGACGACGATCTAGAAATCCAAATCAGTATCAATAACTCATAGACCAGGATCATTTCTATTCAAGAAAGTGATAATGGGAATAGGAAAAGTACTCACAGTAGTCAAGAATGCTATGCGATAGATGAAAATAGATGATTGATCAAAGTATTGTTGAAGTTAATGGAGGTTGTAAAAGGTTGTTGAGGTTGTGGGGGAGAAGAAAGATGTGCGAAAATGGGTCGAGATTTGGGACTTTAAATAAGTGAATTCTGAGCAGCCAAAAGAAGCGGGAGGAAAGAGCGCCAATAGGGAAATCAGGTTTCAGTAATCTAGAAATCCTGCAAGCCTGATGTTGTCTATTGTTCAAAGTCTGAATAGATTCGATTAATTCAATGTCAAGCCCTTATCTTATACCGGTCATAACACAGTGAGGAATAAATATTTTTGATTGAGCCAAGTTCCAATCTATTCTATACAGCAGACCCTTCATTTCTGAACCAGTTCGACTAATCGAAGATAATGGTTGTAATTGTTCTCTATTCTTCCCTATCCCAAAGATACTTCAAATACATTGAATTCTCCAGATTTTCTTCTCAAGATATTCACAATTGAACGTTTCTCCCGCAACAATAGCGGGGTACTCGCACGGACTGAAACCCGATAGATTCTTGATGTAGACATGTGGGTATGTGGGTATGCTGCCTGCGAGAACTTGTCCATGAAACTTGGTGTATATTGGTTTTGCTTTTTTTGTTGGTTGCTATCGGATACCAGCATCATCTTGTGCGACTTGACACTTTTTTTTTCGTTTTTGATTAGGTACATGAGGAGTCTCCTGCCTAATCATTTGTATTTCAAAAAACAAACAAAAGAAATAGATTCAGCTATCAGGCAATTATGGTAATATATTGGAAAGATTCTAAATCAATGATCCAGAAAAAGATCTCAATATTCCAAGGTGATCTGATACATCATTTTGAATACTATTAGATATCTACTACACTTCAAATAACCATAACAGAATTGGGAAAATGGCGAGAAAAGATTGGAAATAGATAGAACAATTTCAAGAATTAAAAAGGAAGAAGAAGAATAACAAATTAATATTCGCAAGCTGATCCAATTGAACAATGACTAGTGTCCAGTTGTTTGCAAGTAAAATGCTGAAGCAGTATTCAGTGGATGTACTTCGAACTCGCTGCTTGAAAAACAACAAACACTCGCTGCATATTGCCTGCAATAATGAATCCACGACATTAGTCTCTAAAAGCCCCTTTCCGTTGCGCGAGCAGATAATGTGTGCATAAACCCAAATTCCCTCGGCTTCAAATGGCCCAACGTGCTGCTGATCCAAAGGTGTGCAAAAACCAAAGAAACGGGATGTCTTCCGATCTTCCCCTGGAAGAGGGATCCTCGGTCTTATCAATTCTGCCAACATACCTATCATCTTGATGCCGGATGTATCCTCTTTTGGGGTATGATACGATAGGATGGACCCAATAATTTTAATGTCTTAGCATAGGTATCCTGACATTGTATTCTACACATCTTCAAAGACTTTATTCGTTTCCTGAGTGGTCTGCTTCGATTTCTCAAATTCCATCCTCAGAGCAGCAATAGCATTTCTGGCACAAATTGCAGCATCCCAATTACCTTCTCTCCTAGGTACAATATCTAGAAGCACTTTTATGGCCTTTTTCCGGGTAGAAATAACCCCGAACATCGCCGCTGCCATAAGCGATGGTATAATCCCAGCATGAAATACAAATCCCTTTTCAAAACTTGGGTGGGCAGCGACTATTTTGCAAATTTCCACGACCTCTTCAAAGCTGGACTGATAGAAATGAGCTGGGGTTTGTGGAAAGAAAGCCGAATGAAAGCTATTACGTGTTGTTAACCAGTGCGCTCGTAACATACGAATACTCATAATGTCGGCATCTTCTTCTCTGGCACGCATGGCCAATGGCTCAAAAGCAATCTGCCATTGATCGAGTTTGTCTAAGATCTCCTTGAATTCAACCGCTGCTGGAGACCAATCGAGCATTCGATGATTCCATATCGCCGAATCTGATATTTCTTCTTCCGTGGGCTCTTCTCCTCCTCGAATAAGTGTTACTGTGCTCATGAGAAAGCTGATGACCTGCCTGCAAATTGACGTGAAATTTGCACCCGCATCATCGATGCTTGTAAACCGCGTTGGAATCAGGCTGGGAATATACATTTGAGTTCCATGTATGATATCTTGTGCTTGTGCTATCGTGGGATCGATGGCGGAAACCAATCCAATATGCGTGCTATGAAACGTGGCAAAAATGACGTCTTCAATGATATTTGGGGCTGGTGATAATGTTGGATCCGCTACCTGTCGCTTTTCGCGGTCTTTCATCCATGCTTGAAGTAAACTTGCAGCGCTTTGAATCTGAGTTATCGCCGCCATTCGATTTCCGTGAAAGTTCTCAAAGGAGAATATAAGTAATGTGGCAAGTAAAGTCATTCGGATAGGTTTGAGCTTTTTGATTCCACCAAGAGCTTTGCCATATTCCTGTATGGCAAATCTATAATCATCATTCATCGCCATAAGCTGACCCTGCTTGCGTGCTTTCATGACCCTACTGAGAGCCCCAATTGCACAAACAGCCTGGAGAATACATGGTTCCTGATGACATGCTTGAAGGATAACACTGCTCCATAGTTCAGAATAAAATCCGCCAAAGACTTGGATCGTAACATCGCTACAGAAGAACCGAAAATATTGGAAGTGTCTTGGACTTTCGAATTTGATATCGGAAATGCTCTTTATTGGACCATGACTGAAGAGTGATTGCCCAATATTATTCGCGACCTCCTTCGGTAGGATTGTTCTCCTGGTTGCGACTCTAGATTTTGGAATTTCACGTGTTAAATAGCCACACTCTTGAGAAGTGCCTTTATAAAATATTTTACAGCGACTACACTCTGGCTTTCCTTCATCGCATTTAATCCGTCGAGTTCTGGTGCTTGTTAGCCATAGGGACAAAATAATTAGGCTAGTCAGGGAGGCAGACTTGCATGTTGTACAACCCGAGTGAACTTTCGGCAATCCTCTTCGCTTTCGTAGCGGTATCGACGTTTCTTCTCCTGTACTAAGATCTCGTTTTAGCTGCGGTGGAGGTGTTATAACTAAGAACATTTTCCGGACGGTGTTGGAAGAAAATGTCGAGATGACTACTAATGCAGCTGTAGAACACCAAGATTCTGGCAGGGCTATGTGCTCAAATGTAACATGACAAAATGGCTCTTTTGTCCGTCACAACCGAGTATACAGCTGATCTTTACCCTTGTCGGAATATATTGAACGCTGAAGGAGCTGGTGGGTCATCCAAGCCGGGAGATAAAACCGAACTCCCATTCTTGATATCTGAAAGCTTTTGGCATTCCAATTTAAATTGAAAAAATCAACAAACTTTTGAGAAACGAAGCTTGACAACACCTCTCGAAAATCTGATTCAAATTTAGTGTCCCAATAGCCTTTGCAAGTGTATAGGTGTTCAGGTTTTCTCCAAGTTGCCAGCCAAAATCAGAATTCCGCCTCATCGTGAAATACGAAGAGTGTGCCGATAAGGCGATGTACTGGGTACATACTTGTATAACATTGTCGGAGCTGCCGTGCATGAGGTCCTTGCACTTTCTATTCCTGGTCCTGGGGGTATGTCTACCCCAATTCGTGGAATCACTCATATGAATGACACAGGTACCCGCCCAGACCCAAGATTCAGCTTACGGAGGTTGGATGGGTAAGTAATGTAAAATGCACCTAAATGTGTCCCCACTTTTGGCCCTTGGACCAATAGAATCACGTCGCTGGTTGAAAATTTATATGGTGAACTCCAGGTGGTGGAAGTATTGTAAAAGTCACGTTTTATCTACGATTTATTCAAAATCACTAATTTCTTATTGAATATTGATTCGAAATTCTATCTAGAATCTATTTAAAACCTATCAGAAGCTTCAAATACTTCAAATACTAAAAAACTATTAGAATTGATAAAAAGCAAGTAAAAGCTTTAAAGACTGAATTTTGGGGGGAACAGCTCAATATCTATTCGAATCGCTTAAAGCAGCAGCAAAATCTATAAAAACAGCAAGATTTTAGTAAAAGTGGGGTTTACATTAATTACCCTTCCAACCTTCGTATTAAGATAAGCATGTGGCATAATTCCTTCACACTGACAAAGAAGATTGAACTTCAAATACACACCTTGGTGTATTGATAGAGGTATGTGAAGGTAAGAAAAGATGGACACGTTAATGGAAAATGCATGTCTCATCAACTGAACAGGTCATTGATCGTCGCATTTTATACGGAGCTTTTGAAGAATTCTCTGATGCCAGTCCCGAGAGACGTTTCCATTCACACACCAGCGGATGATTCTTTTCACGGTTGATTCGGTGGGGAATTTTGCCATATCGAAATTGGACATCCCGACCCGAGACCCACATCCTGGCTTAGCTGCAGATCCTCAAGACATTTCCGGACATCAACCACTACGAAATGGTTTTGGTACTTGGAGTGCACGTGAAATGATGAAATTAAAAGGTGCCTCTTTCTCCACTCCGAGGGCCATTTCATTAGAGTCATTGAGCCCTCGAGCTTGGATCATTTTTTCAAATTCATATCATTCAACAAAGTAAGGCGTTTTGAATTTCAAACATTTAAATGTTGGCCGATGCTTCCTAGAGAGGTTCCAAGAACACCAGGAATACGGTTCCAATTTTCTAGGTTTTGAAAACTGGTATCCTATTTTAGCCTAGATGGCTGAGGAAGAATCGATCGATCGACGTCACTGACAAACTAAAACGCCCAGCGTCTTCGCTTCCGGAGTTGGCATAAGGTCATAGAAATGTTTCTAGTCTTGTGCGGGGACAAACGTTCTCTTCTAACTTGATAAAAATTGGTATGGAGAGCCTCTGCCGAGTACTAAATGACGGGAAATATGGCCCTTTATGCTGGCGCCATTGCTCGGCACTGGCTATGAGCCGAACCTAATCTGTATGGAGAGCCTCGTCATTGTCCATGATGACTTGAATTGTCTTGCCTATGAGACATATCCCAGATACATAACAGCACGAATCCTCGTCCTGAATATTTTGCTCACCATACATCGCAGTAACGATCGAAGAAGAAAATCTATCATTGAGCAACAAGACAGTAGCAGTTCTCTTCAATTCGAGTGATTCCACCACAGCACAGATTTCGACTGAATTGAGGGGGTTTTATAACAATGGCAACTCAGGAATCCGAAGATCCGGTTCGAATGCTAGTTCTTGAAACAGATTCGCCACATCCTGATATTAGAGACGAAAAGGGTGGATACAGTGATATCTTGAACGCTTTATTTCAGGATGCTGGGAAAGAACACGATCCACCCTTGAAAATAGAGACAGAAATGCACTATGTTGTCGATGATCCTGAAAACGGTCATCATGGACACGTTCCTCAAGTCTCCGATGTCGATCCATCGATCAACGCCATATTGATTACGGGAAGCATGTACGACGCTCATGGAGACGATCCATGGATTCAACGACTGCTGCAACTTTTGCGAGATCTTTGGATTGAACGAAAGGATATGAAGTTCAGTGGTGTTTGCTTCGGTCACCAGATATTATCGCGGGCTTTAGGGGCAAAAGTGGAGCCAGAGCCGTCTGGAAGATGGGAATTGTCACATACGGAGATGGATTTGACGTCTGTGGGCCAGAGACTGTTCCAAACGAAAGACAAGAAGCTTAGCCTACATCAAATGCATCAAGATCGAGTGACTATTGTACCATCAGCGTCGACAACTGATTTGCTCTCTGAAGATGATAACGTTGAAAACTGGGCCAGTACTGAACATACAAAGATTCAAGGTCTTTATTTGAGGGAGAGACTATTTACCAGTCAAGGACATCTTGGTTTTGACGAAGATATGGTGCATCTCGAAATTGAAATGCGTGTTGAGAGTGGCGGAATCAAGGATAAGGAGGTTGCAGAGAAGGCGAAGGATACCGCACACTTAAGGCACGATGGGTTGGCTGTTGCTGGCGCAATCTTGAGGTTTTTCCATGGAGATGATCGGGACATTCCATGAAGGGGTTATTGTCATGAATAGTCAGATTCGATTGAGCGAATTTGTTTTCTGAATTTCAGCGACAGTTAGCGCATAAAAATATTTTTCATCGTATTTACACAATCTGGAGGCTATAGATTTGTGTCATTTTCAGTGAAACTGTTGTTCAATAGTATTTTTCAGGCTTCTGGAACATAATGAACTGAACTGGGCCCTGGTGATCTGTTTGTGATGTCAACGGCATGAAAAGGGAATGGATATCCACCGATGGATAAGCCAAAACGGCTCTATCTCTCAGCTGTACAACCAAAGGATCTCGTTGACGCTCTCCAAGAAAAGCCCCCTCGCGCACTGACGATCAATGGTAAGGTGTCACAACATCAATGGTCATGGAAACAAGATTTGGGGTTTTCTGGTATTAAAATAGATCGATATTGGAACGGTGACATTCTCATTAGTGATTCTAGTAGGAGATGTTGGGGTGGTACAGCATGCATACTACCAAAATTAAAATTACATAAGCGACACATTGCTCAAGGTTGCATATCCGCATACCACTTTCGTCGAAACCCATTCAATCCTTCTCCTGCTACAAATGACTATAAGAGATCTATCGTCCAACTTCTCACACAATACGTACCATTTCTCACAAAAGATGTAGTACCATCAACCGCAGCTTCGCCCAAAATCAAGGTATTCAAAATTCCGCTCAAGTGATGGAAGCGGCTGAATGTAACGCAAGATTACTACCCATGTTCCCGCCCCGCGTTTTGGGGAGATTAAGGATTCCGAACCGACACACTAAGAACTGTTCTGCCGTTGAATACGAACGATAGCGGAAGGATTTTGGAATCCTACCCAGGCTGCAGAATTCTACCGCCGTCACTCAAGAAAGAAGCATAACACATAATGACGATAAGGCAATGCAAGGCTGAAGAATGTGGAAATGAAGCTGTCGATCTTACCCAATATGCGGCTGATCGTCGAGAAATAAGTGAAGATATAAAAATATAGGAATGTAGCATCGTCATGTTTCTTTTTCTTATCTTTCTATTAAGTATTTACCGTAAATTTATGCTCATCATTTGTTCCATATCATTTCCATTCAATAATTCAGGATCTTCAACTATGTCTTTCTCCAAGATTTTTATTGCCTTCACAGGTATCATAGCTGTCGCTTCGGGCAACCCTCTTGTTCCTAGAGCATCAACTGCTTGCTCAACATCTAGTGGGCCCGGCTTCTGTCAGAGCACTTCGAGCTCCTGCTCGGGTGGAAAGTACATTGCTGGTGCTTGCCCAGGAGGGGTCGATAATCAATGTTGCGTAGCAACATGTTCCAGCGGAAAGGGTACATGTCAAGCGACATCCATCGCCTGCTCTGGAGGTTCTTTCAGTAGCGGTCTTTGTCCCGGACCGGCTGATATCCAGGTACGCCTTTTTCACATCTCCAAAGCTCCATATACTGATAGCCATTAGTGCTGCATCAAGAGTGGCGGTGGAACCACTCCACCATCTACCGGTGCTGGTTCTGTAGGCTTCGATATATCTCAACTCGGCACCTCAGCATTCTTCGAGTGCGCCAAGAAAACCAAAGACGTAGTCGCTATCCGGGGATATCAGCAAGCTTGCGGAACCGGCGGCCAAGTAGACAAGAACTTCGTGGCCTCCTACAAGAACGCCAAAGCCGCCGGTTTCACCCGCATCGACTCCTACATCTTCCCCTGCACCGGTACACCCACCGGCTCCGAGCCCAACTGCAAGAGCGTTGACACCCAGATGGCCGAATACCTCAAAGTAATTTCCGACAACAACATGGACATCCACACTCTCTGGCTCGATATCGAGCCCACATCCGTCTCCAATTCTCCCTGCAATGCCTGGAATCTCGGTGCTGCAGCCAATGAAAAGCTTGCTAAGCAATGGGTCGCAGCAATGAAAGCCACAGGATTAAAATGGGGAATCTATGCAAACGGTAACCAATGGAGCGGTATGTTTGCCAGTAGGAGTACAGACGTTGGAAGTGATTTGCCTTTGTGGGCTGTGCAAGAGGATTACAAAGAGGGTGTAAATACAGTGACTACCTTTATGGGGGGTTGGACAAAGGCGGTTGCTAAGCAGTACAGTCTTGGTATGTATACTTTGATCTCTTTCTCATTCCTTCTATCTCCGGTCCGAAATTTGCGCGATTAGATACTGACATGTGCTATAGATACTACCTTATGTGGTCTCGGTGTGGACTTGGACTCCTTTGCGTGAGTATTGGAACTTGGAAGCCGAAGGGGCATTCAACCCATGATATTTCCTCAAATTGTAGAAACTAACCCTCTTTGTCGATGTTCTTGTTTTTAAATCAGTTCAAATATCATTCCGTCTAAGATTATCACACTTGTGAATAGCCTTGAATTATCACTGCATGTGTGCATGTGTCAGTGAAAGTGTGTATGTTCCGAGATGTGGCACCGTCACACAAACGTGGCATATCTTTTCGGTCACAGTATTACGGGCATTAGACATCTGAGTAAACCTTATTAGCAACTATTTAATTTAGCCTCGCCGATGCTCCTTCCCTGCCATCTTATTATACATGAAAAGCCAAGGGTATTCCCAAATCCAACGCCATGCCAGATCCCATTTGCATTGTGTCATATCGTATCGTCATATCTGAAAGTAGCATCTATCTATCGATTGATCTTCATATCCATCTAAACAATTCCAGCCTCAGTACCTGTTGCGCCTCTATCAGCACTCTTTCTCGCCGGACTATCAAGTTCTTCAAAATCCCTCGCAGCAATCTTCGCATTCTCCAAAGCGCAATTGAAGCGTTCCTCTCCCGGTGGAAGGATGGCCGCAAGGTATGTATTGGTCGTAAATTTAACAACAAACATACTAAAGTTTGGCATCTTCAATTCAAATAAACTGAACTGCTCGGCGGATTTGGGTGTACCGGTATAACGAGAGGTGCTTTGTTTGAAGTTTTTGATAATATTCGAAAGACGCTCGAATCGATCAGTGGTAGGATTCGCTTCTCCCTCTGGGGAAGTCCAGCTTGAGACGACAAGGAAAGACGAGCGCTCAAAGAGGAGAACCTCTTCAGCTTCAATGATAGTACCGAGTGAAGAGAGATGTCTTTCGATTTCTCCGAGATTAGGAACTAGATCGTGAATGATTTCCGCCCATGCCTTGTAAAGCGATTGATCCCAGATAGATGTTGCGAATGGTACGATATTGAATGATTCTGATTTAGATCGGACGAGTGAGATTCTCTCATGGAAGATATCCTCACGTTGGTTCGGAAGGACAAGATCCATCTTATGAATCAGGACGTAGATACTTGCGGTTGGTGAGAATTGGGTGAGTGCAGTAATGATCGATCGATATGTTAAAATATCACGATCGAAATCCCGAGATTCGATATCGAAAACGTAAATGAGGACGCCGACACTAGAGAATACATGCTGACGTTGTTGAGATAAATAGTTTTCCATGAACGCATCCTGACTAAATTTTTGTTAGCCGTGTTCAAAAGTCTGAACTAAAAATACAGCAACGCAGACTGTAATGATATGGAAAATTCAATATTAATCTGCGAGCAGTATGAGAGACCAATTTGTTATCTTGTAAAGTCTGCCAAAACTCGAATGTAATTTGCGATGACTACCCCGCACCCCATGTTTATGGAAAGCTCGAAAACACCATAAAACAAGAACTCACCCTCCACAATCCCATAGATTGAGTGTTAAATTTCCTAGAAATTTGACATGGCTAAGATCGACATCAATTGTTGCTCCCAATCGTCTTGTATCCTTTGCGACATAGTTCGAAAAGATAATGCTTCTCATAGAACTCTTTCCCGAACCCGACTTTCCCATCAGCAGAACCTTCTTCTTTCTTGGCTTTTTGGATTCAGATGGAGAAGATACTGCAGAAGCAGCAGACTCCTCTTGCTGTCGATGATTCTCCATTTTTGGCTGAGGTACAGAATTGGTGGAATTAGAGAGAGATTGGGAGGTCGAAGCTTGAGCTTGACCTTTTGAACCAGAGGTAAAGCGGTGAAAGTAGTCCATGGTGGAGTTCGGGGAAACTGTTATTCCGAATGATGGTCTAAGAGAGGAGTTTAGAAGTATGAACCAAATAAATCTTTTTGTCAAGGAAAAGAAGACTGACAATCCATAACTTCTTTGATTTTGGTAGAAATATATTCTCAAAGATGACAAGTTTAGGACGAAACCAACCTATTTGAATGTCAGGATTCAGTTTTGAGTAAAACTCTTATCCAATCAAATATTAGCCTGCAAACCAACCGAATAATCCCAATATCAACAAGACATCAAAACAGCCTTCTGGCCTCTTCATATTATCCCTTACTCGTGAGCATGGATTCTCTTAGTGAGAGCTATGTATCTTTCAGGTATTTGATTCTTATCAATACCAGAAAACACCACCCGATGTAAAATGAAGCTTGCTCTGTATCTATCGATACAAGAAACTGTTTATGAAGCTTGCAACTTTGTTATTGTTGAGTGCCATCCTATTAATTCCTCTCTACGGAGGTACAAATTTCTTCTATCCATGCCGGCTGGTAGGGTTTCAGTCATGCTATAGGCTTCTAGCTTGGCATCAATTCTCAATTGGAGACAATCCACTTGAGTAGTTTCTTACACCACGTTACCGTCAGGCGACAGGCGGATCAATCTGCCTTACAAGGGGCTTACGCAGCCATTGGAATTTCAAAATGTGTGAGCATCCAGTTCAGGCTTGGTTTCAGACCAATCTCACTGCTACCTTACTGATTGGGGCATTGATCTCGGTGGAATGCTCTCCCCTTTATCATTGGGTCGGCTCTACTACAACTCATTAAATCCTGAGCCTGTCAAGGGAATGTAGATAGTAGTGTATGGCGGGGTAAATGCAGGGCACACGCAGGGCATAGATGGTTGTATGGTACCTCAATTACTATGATCTACCTTGCATTTCTGCGTGCAGATCTTTTTGTGTGTGATGTAGGCAAGAGTATATCCAGTGGAGGTCTGGTGGGCGAAACGAATATTGCGTCGGATAACGCAGAGAATGTTGCCCCACCGAAGCAATATACTCAGACCACTGAGTTTCAAAAGAGTGATTACAAGCAAAGTTCTCGCGGTTGGAAGATATGAATGGAATTGTATCATTCCCCGTCGAGAGTAAAACCTAAGACCCGCAAACTCAGATTCAAAATTTTGGCGCCTGGGAATTACCCGTTTGATTTAGACTTGTATATCTAGACTTAAGGACGTTAAAATAGGTTTGGTATCACTTGTTAAGTAGGATTGCCAAGTGGTGGAGTACTGGTAATTCATTCATATTCTAAAGACACGTTAAGTTTCTCGATCTTTTAGACAGCACGGCCTGGATTCTTGGATCCTCATTTGAACTTAAGACATGTTTATGGGGAATTCTTTGTCGACTATACAAATCAGGCCGAGTTGCAAGTCTCGTGGAATAGCCGACAAGTATCGGATGTGGTTTTCATTCATTCCAAGGTTTGGCACGATGACTTGTTAGTTGATTTTTGTACTAAAATGCTGCCCACAACCCACTCAAAACTTCTTTGAAGCTGTATCTATTACTACCATGAGTCTGCAAAGCCTTTTTCTTAAATTCAAAGTGAACTCGATACTTCAGCCAGGGAGGAATGTCTTCAACCTTAGTCAGTATTGGGGCAACCAAATCCCCAGCGTAATGTCGTCTGAGCAGAGATTTTGCATGTGGTGCTCTACCATCACTGAAACTCTCTTGCTCATACTCAAGTATTCTTTGTTTTTGATGCACTGGTACTTCCATCAAACTAACGAGAGGTCCGCGTGAACTAATCGTGATGTTGAAAACAAACGCATAGATGCCCAAGTAGCCTCTTTCCATACTAGTACGCTGGGTGAAGGTTATTATGGCTGTCATACCATTTGGCTGTAATTGATTGCTTTGCACTCTTATCCCATCCTCAAGTTTCACTAATTTCGTTTGTCGAGTATTAGAAAGCCATTCAGTCGTCATGGTGAAGCCTAATTCTGCTAACGCCTTGGTCTCTATCCAAATATCACAAGGTTCGAGAACCTTATTGATAGGTTGATGCTGCCTGACAAATATACTTTCCATATATTCCTGTATCCTCGATGCTGAAAATTTGTCTAGGCAGGGACTTATTCCAATTTCCAAATGCGAAAGTGGACTTCTGTCGAGTTGACGAATGTCAATTATTTCAATGGACTCAGGGTCAATTCTCGAAAATTCGTTACCACGATTGCGAATGAGGTATACTGCCAATACGTATGGGTTACCTGAATTTGTATTTCCCTCGTAGCAACATTGAAGAGGTGCAAGCTTGGTGTCTGATGGGTAGGCGGAAGATTCGTGCGCGAGATGCCTGACATAACCACAAGAACAATCTGTAAAAGGCGTTGCAAGTGGTGACTCTAATTGTAAGCCCTTATTCGTCATCAAGTATGGTCTTCTCGTTGAATTTGGATTCCATTTTTGTATGGTGTCAAATGCTTTAGAGACAATCTCGGCGGAGTCACGAAAAGCTTTTGGAGAATGAGCTAGTAGGCCCCCTCCTATCTCACTTGAATCTCTCCATGCAAATATTGATTCATCATCAGATACAGCCAATATCTCAAGTTGAAGTCTCATAAAGGCTTTCTTGCCTTCTCCATATAATGGGGCCATGTTAACGTCGAATAGACCCAGGAGACTATAAGCCTGGTCTTCAACCCTGGTTGTCGATCTTCGAGAAGCCCAAGACATCTTTTGGGCAATCGAAGCGCTTCTCCAGTTATTCATGTCCAAAATTCCGGTAATTGTTCGAAGTTCATCCTGGAGGTCTTCCTTTCTCCCAATTAGATCCCAATTTCGGTCGAAGAAAGTCAACTTTTTTGGAGCAAGTAGTTCTTGCAGTGTCCACCCCCTTGTGAACCAATCACTGGATTTTAGTTCTGCCGGGTTTGAAGGATCAGGACGATTCTCAATATCGCTCAAATAGGCATAGCAAATTTCTGCTTTCTGATACCATTGAAACATGGAGTTGATAGCTTCTGAAAGCTCAGCACTGCTCGCTTTATCGATACAACAAGTATCAATCCAAACATACATCCAACCGTCTAGTCTGGCCTGCTTACAACATCCTTGAATTTTGGCGAACCCTTTCACATTCATGCAATCACCAGCTTGCATGTCATGAAATGTTACCTCTTTCTTGCCCCATCGGTGTGAAAGAATTGCATATGCTGGAATATGACCATCGTAGAATTCCTCGAGGCATAGTGATGATGTGTTTATAAGACGCATTTTGTTCGGACTACAAAAATCAATCATTCGACGTGAGGATAGGAGTTGGCGGTGTGGATGAAATTCTCAGCCACATTTGCGGAAAGCAAAGTGTGGCGTCACACGTCAACTTCAGAATTCGGGTACTACCTAGGTATCACATTCCAGTAAGTCTGTAGGTAGACAATCAGGGAAAGGATAGCAATTGTAATAATTTAATTCCAAGATGCACGGAAACCTGGGATCCTGAAAAGGGAAAAAGAAAATTATTGGCGAAAGATTGATTCTAGACCACTTAGAATTTCATTCAGAGTATCCATACCTGAAGCTTGTATATCAAAGACTCTTCCAAGTGTAGAAGAAAAAATCAGAGCAAAAAGCGGCCTATTAGAGAGGAGAGTTTAACGTTGCAGTATCAACGACTGGGAACGAGAATAAGACTTCCCACCAGGTCTGGGCCGCCAAGTCAGTAAATTAGCCAAGATAGCGGCTTCGCGTAGAATTATGAGTGCTTGCAGGCGGCGGAAAGTTGCATATTACTAGTAGCAAGTGCCGCAACATTTGAGACAGAACATATCGCACGCCAAAATAAATCACTAAACCTAAAGAGTCATGCTTTAAATCATCTTACCATCTGTTCTAACCATTGAGTATTGAAAGGGTACCAACAGTGTTTTTGTTCAGCTACCTAGTCTAATCAACGTCTCGAGTAATCAGTAAGCTCGCTCAACACAGGAGAGCATTTCACATTTTCCATTCATTATAACAAATCGACTTTCAGAAAAAATGCACACCAAGTCCCATGTTGCCTAAAGTACCCAAGTGCAGTGGGTATCCCATCATTCTATCCAACAATCTCTCCCGGTCATGAAATCGTTACATCATTCAACACAACCCCGATCCAATTCATGATTTATGGGCCTCGCAATATGCTTTGCTCTTCTCAAAATCCTCATACTCGCAGTAGCACCAAGCGTTAAGACAAGAACATGTATTTCTCGGGTTAACCGGTTTGAAAGTTTGCCATCGCAGATATCCTTCCTTCCCAGTGCGAAGATTTTTAACCTTCACTCTGCCCCAACCTCGCTCGCAGGCTTCGAGAAATTTGCATCGATCTCCGATTTCAGTCTCGAGAACTGGACCAAAATCGTGAGGAAAGTGGGCATGTTGCTTCACAGCTAAGATGGCTCCGGGTGCTTGTCCAGCGGCTGTCAGGGGGTCGTTTACTTCTGGAAGTGTCTTTGTTGTAAAATTGGTTGTATATAATGGGGCGTTTGGATAATTAGACGTCTGAAGAGGCGAGGCTGTCGATGAGTAAGTTTGGGTATACATTTCATCAACCTGTGACCAATCCCCCTCTGTGGGAAGTTTGAAATCCATACCATATAATCCACTCATATCCTGACCACCATAAACTGGCATCAGTCTTGCTGGACGGCGTGCAGAATACGCTTGCCAAGTTTCATAGACACATCGACATCCTACACCTAAGCAACCGCATTTTCCATCGTACGGAACCGGAAGTAGATCTTCCCAATCGATGGTTCCTGACATACTAGTACGAAGATTCTTAACTTCAACTTGACTGAAATTGTAATTCGCCAAAATCTCGACATAATCACCCACTTTTGCGAGCGGTGAACAGAAAGCCGTGGCTTTCAATGATCTCTTGATTGGAAGGATAGCACCAATTTGCTGACCTTCAAATGTTTCCGCATCGTGAACTTGAATGGTAGATCTCTCATCTTGTGTGGTTTTCTTGAATGCCGTTGAAGGTACATAAGTAACATTAGGCGGGGTGTCAAATGGTGTCATCGGAGGTATATTGTAGTCCATTTTAAAGGTCATAGGAGAAGTCTGCTCGCCTAGATTATTTTCAAACATCTCTCAAATTGCTTTATATTGTGACTTTCGAGCATCTTCGATATTAAGTAAGTAACCAAAAGCATGAACTATGATCATTTAGTGCACTTCCATTTTTCCTCAGAGTCAACACGCTTTAAAGCATAAAGCAGTATGGTGTGTCTATCCGAAGGCTAAAACACGTTTTCAACGCCACAATCTCTCATTGGGACGAAATGACTCACGGGCATGGATTGAGCTGGTATACTGTGTTCACTTCTGGTCGTTCTCGATCTGCAAGGAGTAGATTAATACAACTGGGCTGATATGATATTCGGCATGTTGCATTTGAAGCTGTGAATGAGTTGGGAGAAATGCAGACCGATAGGTTATCTAGACCTTGTAGATTGCAAAATCCCGCATTCGCATGTAAGGCTATCAGAAAATGGTCTCAGCCAATATGATTAAAAAATCAAGTTATGGCGCAGTCGGTGTAACACATGCGGAACGAAACTTTTCGAAACTTTCTAAATGCTCATTTCAAAATAAGACAAAACGCGCGGTTGGTGAGCAAGTATAGAATCTGGTGAATGCGAGATTCAGGCCTCCCATCAAACGTGCTGCAAACAGCCTGTTCAGCCAATAATAGTATTTGAAGTTCCGTTTGAACCTTTGGACTTCGCCCATATGATATGCTTCGTGACGCGTCTGAAGTACATTGTTTCGGGTATTGAACATGGGCAGTGTCGCATACGTCACTTCTGTAGCGTCTATAATTCACAATGTAGGCACCAATCAGTCCTTGACTGACCATGATAATTGATCGATGTTCGATGTTAAGATATTACTCAAGTTGAGAAACACCGCGCAGTTGGCGGGACGGCGCTTAAACATGTGTAGTTCTGCTGCAAATGCTGGATTTTGCTTTCTTTCTGTGTCAGCCACAAAGTTCCACCGTTAGGCTAGCCCTGGTAAGATTGAAACTCCCCAGGCCAATTGCACAATTACCAAAACCTGGCGAAGCAGTGGCGAAGCAATACCTGCGACTCTGAATCGCGGACGACTGCAGATTATAACGTGCGTGCGGAAATATACATTAAATGTAACAGTAACTAGATTTCCACCAGGCTCCAACTCAACCAGAATCAAAGCCCAACACGATGTTTGACTTTGCAACCTAAAATGTTTATGGGTCAACGAAGTATTCGACTGCTTCGCCTTTCCGTCTCTCGGCTCCAGGGCTCGAGCCGTGATGCAGGTTTACCAATTCTTAATCTCACCTGCATCTGCCGTTTGTACTTTGGGAGTGGCAGTGCATACAAGCCTCGTTGATCCCGTGATTTTGGCGTGAAGTGATGTGTGTTTTGTTGCACGTCTGTATTTGAGATCATATTAAATTATTTTGAATAAACTTTCGAGTGAAGAAACGCAGAAATCACGTGAAATATTTCAAAATCCTACTCAGAATACATGCATCCTGGTGATCCTTTGCCCATGAAGTTGGGTCGCCGATAGGGATTGTTTTTGATATTTATAATTTCTATGGTAGGAGATATCTTATAAGTGGAATCAATGATGAGATATTGATATCACGTTTTCAAGCTCGTGCTACTCATGGGGTGAAGGTTTCTCAGTCTCTGGATTATATCCAACAAACACCCAACACGCCCAATACGCCTAATATGCCAAAGACGCCAACCTTGAGTACTCCGTCCCATCCGCAAAAACACATTACAACATGACAGTGAGACAAACAAAAAGTACCTCCCATTCTATCGATCTAAAGCTTGCGCTTGACACTACAGTTGATAGTTAGTCTTCACTCTAGAATGTATATTACCAATTAGAACATAAGAGAACATACCATCTGCCAATACAACCCTCTCATTCCCAACAAGCGTCCATGACTTCCTCTTTCCACCACATTTCCCCCTTCTCCTAGAACAAAAATGACATCTGCATTTTGAACAGTCGCCAATCTATGCGCGACAACAATCATGGTTCTTCCCCTTCCGGTCCTTTCAAATACAGCTTGCACACTCCTCTCCGTCTCAGAATCTAAATTAGACGTCGCTTCATCTAACAACAACAATTTTGGATTCCGAATCAAAGCGCGTGCAATAGCAATTCGTTGTTTTTGACCACCCGATAGTGCGACTCCATGAGCGCCCACAGCAGTGTTGTAACCTTCGGGGAGTGAGGATATGAAGTCATGGATCTCTGCATCGCGACAGATTTGATGGAGTACGGTGTCTGATACCTCTTCTTCGTCTGAGACGCCCAGGAGAATGTTGTCGCGGATCGAACCTTCAAATAAGGAAGGCTCTTGCGCAACCAACGAAATGAACTTGCGATATTCTTCAAGAGAGATATCGTTGATATTCGTGTCTTGGTAGAGAACTTGACCACTCTGGATTTGATAAAATCGCTCGAGTAGGGATATAATACTTGTTTTGCCGCATCCAGATGGTCCAACAATAGCTGCGAATTGCCCCTTCTCAATAATTATGTCAAGTCCATTGAGCACTGGAACATCACGAGTAGGGTACTTGAAAGAGACATTTTTGAGCTCAATTTTGACTCCGCGAGAGCTTTTCTCCGGATCGTGAGCATCTGCAAAGTCGTAAAGCACTGACTCATTATCGTTTTTATCTCCAGGTCTCATGCCATGGATACGATCTGCTGCTGCAAAAGCTTGCGCCACATTTGGTCCGAAACTTAGAGATTGGCCTGCGGTGGTACTCCCTTGTACAACGGCTAAGTATACAACTAGGTAATTAAAAGGTGTATACTCATGGTCCGCCAGAAGCTGGCCGCCATACCAGAGAACAAATGCCATACATAGTATAGCGATGCTATCGCTCATTGCGAATATAAAGGTTGAGAATCTAGCTTTCCGGAAAGCTTTCTTGGTATAATTTCGCAAAAGTTTCTCGTATCGTCCGCAAATCTCCGATTCTAGAGTAAGAGCTGATACTGTCCGGAACGCACCAATAGATTCAGTAGCGAAGTTTGAGCTCTCGGCAAATACTTCGTTGTTCATTTTCTCGAATTGGGTTTCGTATCGAAGTCGGAAAAATCCTGCGGCTAGAATGATGGGCATCGTCGTCACCACTGTCAATAGAGTGAGTTTCCATCCAAAATAAAAGGACATTGCCACAGATCCAAATATGTTAAACATAGAGATGAGCACGATTGCCATGTTGATTCCGAGTAACTGCTGAAGTTGAGTAGGATCACTCGCCATTCTAGCTGTCAAACTGCCCACGGAGTTCTCCTCTTCATCATAGTATGACACAGGCTTTGAGAGCACGTTTTGAAAGTATTCTTGGCGATATGTAGCTGTGATATTCTGACACTATTGTTAGTCACTGAAGTAGCCAACAATCGACAAAACTTACGAATGAGACCGTGTTTGAAGACCATCCGAGGGCATAATAACTGAGACCCACACTGATGGCCAACAACGTAAACATGAAGCACCAATAATTGGTCTGGACTTGGAGAGCTTGTCCCCATAAATTGAATAGCGAAATGAGTTTTGCAAATAGAAATGCATGTAATGGGAATGAAGCACCGGCGCCCAAAGAGCTTAGAAACATTATTGTATACCATACCCATCGTGGCTTTTGTTCCCAAAGAAAAAGTATAAAGCTTCCCAGGGGAGTTTTTGGCTTCGCTACAGGGAACCCCATTTCCAAGCTGGATAATTCTTCTGCCGCATCAAGACTGATTCTTTCAAATGTTGGTGAGTCTATTCTTCGTTTCTCGGGGTCGCTAGGAGTATCAATTTCTTTTCTAGGAAGCTCGCCATTTCCCAGCTGTTGAGCATTTGCAAGTGCCCAATATGGACCATTTAAATCCATTAACAGCTGTTCGTGAGTTCCCTGTTGTACTACCTGACCTTTCTTCATAACGACGATATTGTCAGCTTTAATAACGGTAGATAGACGATGCGCTATTGTGATCGTAGTTCGGTTCTTGGAGACTTTGTCCAGCGCAGCTTGAACTATTCTTTCACTTCTGACATCGATAGCGCTCGTTGCTTCATCAAGAATCAATATCTTTGGCTGCTTAACAATACTTCTTGCAATTGCCAGTCTCTGTCGTTGACCCCCACTGAGTTTTATCCCAGAGTCGCCTACTATCGTGTCATATCCCTATAAAAGTTAGAAGCCTTTCAAATAAATGAATCATGATTTCATGGCTAGCATTACCTCTGGAAGTCGTTTAATAAATTCATCCGCAAATGCCTCCTTGCAAGCTCGTCTCACTAATCTCCTCTTCTTTTCGTGGGATTCATATTCCCATTTAGTACCTATCAGACCATATTCCACATTTCTGTAAATAGTGGTATTGAATAAAAATGGTTCTTGCTGAACGAGTCCTATCTGTGACCTCCACCACTTCAGGTCAATCTCATGTAATTTTCGGCCTCCGACAGTGATTGTACCATTTCGGAAGAAAAGTGTCTTACGATTAGTTAGTGATGGATGACCTTTGAGCATTTTTTCATGGATCGAAACTTACAATGGCATTATCCGTGAGGTTTCCATCAAGCTCATACCACCTCTCGATCAACCCGACGATGGTACTTTTCCCTGAGCCAGATGCTCCGACAATAGCTGTCAGCTTTCCGGCTGGAAATCGAACACTGAGATTGTCAAGTACTTTCACGTCATGCCTCAGAGGATAGGCAAAGTTGACATTCTCAAGAACGATATCTTCCCTGGAAGAAACATCCGGTGCCTTGACACCATCTGTTTTTGGCTGTGGAGCATCAATGATACTGAAAAGAATACCCGCAGCACCGGCGGCTTGTGCGGCAGCAGTGATGGGTGCTGCTATACCCCCAATAGACATTACAATAGTCATTATAGACGATAAAACGCTGAAAATATTGATTAATGTCATGTATCAAAGTGAATTAGGGTGATTAATGAGAACGAACATAATTATAGTTGACACGCTAGCAATTTCGGATTCTAGGTACAATTTAATGGCGAACCAAAATGACATTGCAAAGGTACTGTTATGTTTGTAAGTATAAATTCTCATGAGTGTGTGGAGAAGACTTACGCATGAATTGCAAAAAATACTAAGAACCGGTCAGTATGGGTAAGAAAGAGAGTTTTGAGGACGTACCAGGAGCTTGCTGAATTGCTACCAAGGGAGACATAAGTAAACCTCGCCGCCGAGATTCTTGTACCCATGCAGCATATCTCTTTGCCATTTTCCCTTCAGCTTCACAGGCCACAACCATCCTAATCGAACTGAAAACTTCACTCGCAATAGAGGACGACACTTGGTCAGCTTCCTCAACCTGCTTCAGCATCTTTACCAATCGTGGAATTGTGTATGAATAAAATGCAATGATAAAGACCAAGCCAGTGCTGGTTACAAGTGTGAGCAACCAATTGTAGTAAAATGCGACTATCAAAGCCGAGAAAATCAAAGAGACGCTTTGAAGAAACATGGAAAGCTTTTCGGAGATACCAAGTTGGAGTATATTAGCAGTAATGGTTATAATGGATGCTGTTTGCCCTGATGGTAAGGTATCAAGCACCGAAATGGGTTGACGAAAAAGGGCATTGAGATACGCTATTCGGATTGATGCGGATATTCGAATGCTCACCATCCGGAATCCCAGCTATAAGAGTGTTAGGAAACTTTGGAGGATCAATATGTGTAATCCACTCACAACAGCGACGTAATCGAGGAGGAGCCTCCCTAAGAACAGGTAGAGCATGTAGATTCTGTACAGTTGCATTAGTATCTACCATCAATCCTCTTCACAGATGCTGCTACTCACACATTTTGATTGATAGCTTCGGT
The DNA here is from genome assembly GCF_014898535.1 of Botrytis deweyae. Taxonomy (NCBI): domain Eukaryota; kingdom Fungi; phylum Ascomycota; class Leotiomycetes; order Helotiales; family Sclerotiniaceae; genus Botrytis; species Botrytis deweyae. The sequence continues at coordinate 754,559 of NW_024066215.1, forward strand.
GAATACCTCTTTTGTTTCATCCGAGTTGGGGTTATAAAACCCACTGAAGTCGCCTACCAGTGAACCTAGAAATACACTCAGCACTCCAAACACTCACCAGATAAACGGTAGTTTATAGTTCTTACCAAAAACAACATTCATGAGAGGTAATGTTATACCAGTGAACACTGAAGCACCACCTGCCGCAAGGAGGAGTAATTTGTCATCACTATTTGTATAATAGAATATTCGCTGTGGAGGATTTTAGTCATGTGTAGAAGTCCAGTATGAGGTGAATACTCACCCTAAAATGAGACAACGCAAGCCTATACTCTGCGCTGATATAACGAGCCTTGGACTTTGGTGGAGGATCAATGACTTCGACGTTCCCATTGTCTATTTGGGTACCTTCCTCGCCTGGTAGTAAAGGCTCCTTTGCTGAAGTTGGCCATTGCGTTGGTGTTGTAGGTGAATTAAAGTCTCCAGAATGTGGGGAAAGGATCTCTTCCATTAAAGCATCTGTTTGCAATGGAGCTCCATGGAATTTGTGAGACCGTTTTACCATCCCTATACTCAAAAGCGACGTAGCTGCCTTCTCGCCATCATCATAGCCTACTGCAACATCTGATAACAAAGGCACATTTGATTGAGAGAACTTTGGTGGAGGCGATGATGACGACCTGCTGTCAATATTCCCCGCCATCTTTACTTTCTGAAGTGTAAAGTTTCCATAGAGATTCTCGTGAAAGCATCACCTCTCTCAAGGTGGCAAATCAAAACCACTCAATGTCGACATAAAGTTTCTTGTTTCGAAATTGCTCCGCTCTCTCATTGTAAAAGCTGACTCGGTCTCAGGAGAAGAAATTAGAGATTGATGGTGGAGCCAGAAATAGACCTCACATCCGTGCATATGGAGAACCCTTGGTCTGATCGCGGGCACTGAACGCTGTAGCACACGGCTTAATTGGTTGAGATTAAAACATGATACATGACAGGAAATCTCGCCAGAATTTGTTTTGATAAGAAATGAACGCAATTGAATATGTCAAGTTTCTGCAAATCTTCTGTTAGTTCCCTTGAATAATCATTGCAGGGGATTCGACTTTGTATGTGAAATCCTCGATCTCCATTGTATAAGATCGACTATTACATGGTTAGAGTCAAACAAGGTCAACTGTAGTTGTTTCTTCCTTTGACTTGGCGTGACAGAATACACAGACGGAATTGTTGCATAGTACCCTCGGCTAAGGTCCCCCTTCAAAATGTGAAAATCCTGAAACTTGAGATCACCTAGCACGAAACCATTTCTTGGCCATTTCAAAGAATGAAATGTACATGAAGATACTCCCAGTAGTTTCATAGAGCCAGGTATGAGGATGACATATGTAAATTCAAAGAGAAGGATGGTTGTTCTGTCGAACGATGTACAGCACACCAGCGCAGAAACATTACGAATGAACATCCCGCTATTTAATGAAATAGATTTATATACTATAAATATAATAGTCGTAATAACGCCTTTGATCCTGCCAGGTCGCCTCTACATTTGGTATCGTGTAATAATTAAACTTTTTGTAATGAAGAAAAAAGTGTCCGGTCTACGATCCGGCAATCCCAACCTCCACAGCATGCGTGAGGCCTGCTCACTGCAAGGATGCAAGGCCTTCTGTTAGGTATTTGAAATAAATGCGACAATGCATCATCTCCTCTGATACCTCACAAAAGACCAATATTCGAGCCCATTGTGCGTATTATGTTGCCAAGCTCTCGGACTGTCTCTGGATCTCTGGGCAACGTGTGGCCTTTTCCATGATCAAAGAGGTACGCATTGTCCATATCGCATACATTGTAGAGCGAAATACATCCTGCAAGATATGGGTCTAACGATCCAACTAAATTAAGAGTTAGATTGTGTTTATGGTACTATTTGAGAGTTTGTTAGACTTACTGATGTGAACGGTTGGAATGGTGATTGTCAAATCGGTTTCATCCGCAAGAACAATTCCGTCAAATTCTGGTGTCATTGGAGGCCACCCGGCAAAGAATATAGCGCATTTGAACATTGGTGTTCTTCCCTCGACTTCGAATCGTTTTTGTTCATGCAACAACAGCGTCCCTGCAACTGTAGCTCCCTCTGAGTATCCAATGATTCCATCGAAAGGTCCTTCTTCTTGCATAATATCGTATAAGTACTCCATGGCGTCTTGTGCACTCTCATCACCGTAAGTGCCATCGGCATTTGGGACAGGAACTGTGGAACCAATTCCACCTCTCATCAGTTCTCGCATTTGATCTTCTGCGGTTGCACCCTTGGGAAAGTTTCGAATGCGATCAAGAAGATCGCTTCCCCCTTCTTCCGTGTTACCGGGCTTTATGAATCGATAATGTGGCCCAGGACCGAAATAATCTTCATATCCTTCGGGAGGAAAGGCGTCAACTGGACCATGAGCGAAGAATAATTCGGCAGTCTCATCAGACGCTAATTCCTTAATGAGAGGAGCTATTTTAAAAGTAAGCATGATTCACATGTCAATGAGAACTGCCGAGGATACACACCAAGCTGCACTCTAAATTTCTGCGTAAGGTCAGCTTAAGCACCAAGTTTGCAAGCGATGTTGAGAGATTATACTTACATCTGAGCTTCCATATGCTCCGCAAAGACATAAAAACTTCATGATTGAGAATGATTGAGGAAAGATGATATTCTGAAGTCTGATATCAAAGAGTTCAATATTGTATTAACCGTAGAAACGACGCGTAAGTTATTGCAAGTATAAAGTTTGATCGAGGTCTCTATCTGGGGTTTATGAAGCTCCTTAAGCTTTTAAGAATGGAAGATCTGGTCAAGGATCTATACTGCTTCACAGCCGGGGAACCCATCCAACTTCTGGAGATCTCCATATTGAAACTTGGGTAATACAAACATCCCTTCAAATCACGTCTGTCATCTTGGAACAAGTTTAAGATGATGTGCACAGACGGAAGAAATTGGGGATGTAATCTCGCCCGAGTCGGATATTGTGGATATCCTGCATCTTCAGCAAATGATTGGATAGGAGACTCTTCACTAATGAATCTTAGATCGTTTCTATTGAATAAGAGACCCTTGGGAAAGAAGTCTGGGTATAGATCCACAGATTATATGGGGATTTTGAGGATGGAGGTGAGGGAATTACCGGTCGATCAGGAACACCCGACTTGAGTCGAAGAAGGGAGGAAGGCTAATAAGGTTGGTGGCCTCGGTGGCGTGAGGGGTTTGTGTGATTGTGGCTGGAGAAACGATGCGCCACAACCACAACCACAGACCTCGGACACAGTAAAGGCAAATGCACTTTTTCTGGTCGAGTCTGATCTCAAGTGCTTTTGGATGTTTCGAAATGAAGTTCAGTGCACAACACGACGTCCAGTCAGAAGGGTAAGATGCATGGACTGACTTGCCGGCTATGCACTAATCGCTGGTTGCACCGACCCTATCTAGAAGGTAACCTGAATCAGAAAAGGAAGTATGTGCTTCAGCTTTGTTTTTGTCTGCATTCCTGTTTCATGCCTCTTTCCCCGTGTTCACGGTTCGTGGTGTAGCTAAGCTTTAGGCCCAGCTGTTGGTCGATGCTTCATTTATCATTGTTCATGGATCATGCTCACCATATCTCTTGGAAGGAGGCGTTGAAAGTATATGCTACAATCGATTCTTGGTTACCTATGGAACGAGACGACAGAGTCCATTACCTGGTGTAGACCAATGCATCATGGGGATAATGTGATGCGATGCAATCCCCAGCACGCTTTGAGAGGTTTGAACACCAGAGCCTGACAGTTTTAACCTTATCGTTTCGGCTCTTTTATCATTCCATGATGATCAACATGAATTGTCAATTAGATGGGATGAAAAGCCAAGATTTGATTGACACGGTTTGTGCAATACCACCCGCTTTGAACATGGGATGGCAGCCGTGCGAGATTTTATCCGTTTGCATACCCGACACTTGACCGGGAACTCAAAGCTCATATTTCCCATCATTCTAGCTATCATTTGAAACACGACCATGTTTAAGTGAAGATTAGCTTGAACTGGCCCCAAAAGGAATTGACAAATCAATTCAGCGCATAATATAGCCAAAACCATCTACATGTTCTTGTGATTCTGATTTTACAATGTTATTGTAATACCAGACGGCTTTAATCACAACGAAAAAGATATGGCGCCTTCAGCGACCACCTGGAATTCGCCCCAGGAGGGTATGAATGGTGCAGTTGAGGAAACGATACTGGAGCAGACCTTCGAAGCTGCTCCAGGAGAAAGCGACGATGCGCCTGAAGTCAAGGCCTTCAAAGATATTTATTCTCAAGCTTTTAAAGATGGATACATTTCGGGATATAGCCAACCCCAACTTGCAAAGCAGATACCAATAGCAATCGTCGGAATTTCGTGTCGGCTGCCAGGAAATGTTAGCACTCCGGATGAGTTTTGGGAGCTCTGTTCGAGAGCTCGAAGCGGTTGGTCAGAAATACCGAAGGAGAGATTTGATACCGCAAGCTTCTATCATCCAAATCCAGGAAAGGCTGGCTGTTTTAATGCAGCTGGCGGAAATTTTCTCAAAGAAGATGTAGGGCTCTTTGATGCGCCGTTTTTCAGTCTTACTGCCCAGGAAGCAACTTCGATGGATCCACAGCAACGAATTTTGCTAGAATGTACTTTTGAAGCTTTGGAGAGTGCGGGTATCCCGAAACATGAAATTGTTGGGAAGGACGTGGGTGTGTTTGTCGGTGGCTCATTCTCAGAGTACGAATCCGCATCATTTGTGGACACCGATAGTATTCCTATGTACCAAGCTACAGGTAAATAATTCTTCCCTGGTCACACATTTTGCTTTACTGAATATTCAACCTAGGATGCGCTTTTGCTATGCAGTCGAATCGCATTTCTCATTTCTTTGATTTACGAGGGCCTAGTTTTACCATGGACACTGCATGCTCTTCGAGTTTGGTTGCTTTACATCAAGCTTGCCAGAGTATTCGGAATGGAGAATGTAAATCAGCTATCACCGGTGGATGCCATCTCAATATGCTACCAGAAAACTGGATTTCAATGTCAAATTCTCGGTGAGTCTGCCATAACTCCCTAGCATTTTGGGATCTCATCTAATATATACAGTTTGTTTTCCGATGAAGGTAGATCTTTCTCTTTCGACAGCCGGGGCACTGGTTATGGACGCGGTGAGGGTTGTGGTTTGGTTGTTTTAAAACCTTTAGAGCAAGCTCTTAAGGATAATGACAACATCAGGGCCGTGATAAGAGGAAGCGGAATCAACCAAGATGGTAAAACTCCTGGAATAACCATGCCTAACGGTTCTGCACAAGGTAAGTCCAGAATTAATTCCAGTTGACATTGCCATCCGAAATGTTAATCGGATTAGAATCGCTCATGAAATGGGTCTACGAAAGTGCTGGTATCGATCCAAAAGACACAGGTTACGTGGAAGCTCACGGAACCGGTACCAAGGTTGGGGATCCTATAGAAGCTACCGCTCTGTATAATGTATTTGGAGAAGGCAGAAATGCCAGAAATCCCCTCTTCATTGGATCCGTGAAATCAAATATTGGACATCTTGAAGCTGCTTCTGGTGAGTATCACTCGGTTATCCTAAATTGCCTAAAAAGCTAAGAAATATCTCACAGGTATCATATCGGTGATTAAGACGGCTATGATGCTTGAAAGAGGCTTTATCCTGCCTAATCACGATTTCAAGACGCCTAATGAGAACATACCCTTTTCAAAATGGCATTTGAAGGTTGGTCATCGATCGCTTATAGTAGACCGAATTAATGCTGATCTTTCCCAGGTTCCTATCAGTCAACGCCCATGGCCAAGAGCAAAGAAGTTTGCTAGTGTAAATAACTTTGGGTTTGGAGGTACAAATGCACATGTTGTTTTAGAACGAGCTCCTTTCATAACTGAGCTTGAGCCTGAATCCAGTGAGAAAGCGCTGCAAGGCAGAAGACTAATCGCCTTGTCCGCGAACGATAAAGGAGCTCTAGAGGCGCTCATGAAGAACATCGGGATATATTTAGAAAGAAGGCCAGAATTTTTTCAAAATGGTCTAATGAGTAACGTTGCTTACACACTTGGACAACGAAGATCTCTGTAAGTGCTCATTCCATCCATCTACTATATCCAAGATATCTCATTTGAGCTATATTGTTTCTATTCCTAGAAGATTGACGGCACTGGTACTAACTTAATAATGCTTAGACTGCAATGGAGAGTAGCCATTCCAGCCACATCATCCTTCGAACTCATACAAGCACTCAACTCTGGGAAAGTTACTCCAATGAGAGAGATCGAGCCACTGCGTATAGGATTCATATTTACCGGACAGGGTGCTCAATGGAACGCAATGGGCCGGGAGCTTTATGAACATTATCCAGTCTTCGCTGCATCCCTAGATGCTTGTGACAAATGCCTCGTTTCATTTGGGGCTCCTTTCTCCCTCATCACCGAACTAAATAAAGATGCCACAACATCGCTTATCAATGAAGCCCATATAAGTCAACCTGCATGCACAGCCATCCAGTTGGCCTTGACTGATTTATTAAGGAGTTGGAATATAATTCCAGCAGCCGTCGCTGGTCATTCCAGTGGTGAAATTGGAGCAGCATACGCAGCTGGAATCTTACCCCTCGACTCCTGCATGGCCATTGCATACTACAGAGGTCTAGCGACTGTTGGATTAAGAAAGAAATTTCCAGATCTTCGAGGATCAATGATGGCTGTAGGCTGTACTAAGGAAGAAATGGAGCCACTCATCGATCAACTTAGCGCAAAGACAGCTCGTATAGCTTGCTTCAACAGTCCGTCTAGTTTGACTATCTCAGGAGACGAGCCGGCAATCGACGAACTTCAAGCATTGATGGAACAGAAACAAATGTTCAATAGAAAGCTACAAGTGGATGTGGCTTATCATTCTCATCACATGAGCTTGGTCTCAAAAGATTACCGAGGCTGCCTTCAGTCTCTTGCTCCACCCAAAACTTCAAATGTCAAGTTTCATTCTTCATTACTTGGTCATCTCGTTGAAGGATCAAGACTTGAGGCCCAGTATTGGGTAGATAATCTGACACAAGCGGTTCGATTCTCTGAAGCTTTGACGGATATGTGTGCACCAGGTGATGGACATAAAACTGGTGTGAATATACTCATTGAACTTGGGCCTCATTCAGCCCTCGCTGGCCCAATCAAGCAGATTCTAAAGGCTTGTGGGAAGGATGCAATGAAAATTCCTTATGCATCTGCGCTTGTGAGGAAGAAGGATGCTGTAGAGACAGCAATCGATTTGGCTTCAACGTTATTCACGAAAGGCGCATTTCTTAACCTTGGCGCTATCAATATTACTCCCCCTCTTAATCCTCCTTCATTACTGATCGACATGCCTCGATATCCCTGGAACCACACAACAAAATACTGGCATGAACCACGCTTGACTCAGAAACACAAAAGTCGCACAGCTCAACGTCATGATCTTCTAGGTACCCTAGCCAATTACTCGAATGATCTGGAGCCAACTTGGAGAAATATCCTTCGAATCGATGATGTTCCATGGCTTCGGCACCATAAAATTCAATCCCTAACCCTTTTCCCCATGTCTGCTTTCATTGAGATAGCAATCGAAGCGGCATCGCAGAGAGCAGCATCTAATAATATTCAGTACGACAATTTCGAGCTTCGCGATGTCTCCGTCACCAAGCCGCTTATGCTTACTGAAGAGCCTGTCGAAATTACTCTTCAGCTACGTTCCCGTACACCAGAAAATTGTGCTTCTGATATTTGGGACGAGTTCAAAATTCATTCGTGGGCTGCGAATAAAGGATGGACCTTGCATTGCCAGGGAATAGTAGCCACTAGACTAGGCAATCACGATCTTGGACTTGAGATGAAATCAAGCATCGCAAAGATTACTGAAGCAGCAACAAGTACCGTCAACAAATCCGAATTATACGATTCGCTTTCAAATATTGGTGTTTCATATGGATCGAGTTTCCAAGGTATGAATGATTGCTTCGCTTGTGAAGACGCCTCCATGGCACATGTCGTGGTTCCAGACACCAAGCAAGAAATGCCAAAGGAGCATCAAGAAGATATGATAATTCATCCAGCATTACTAGAGCAAGTCATCGAGATGTATTGGCCAATCATCGACGCCGGAAAGACTTCATTGGATACCGTCTATTTGCCTTCATCTGTTGGACAAATCACTATTTCCCGAGAAATAACAAAACTCATGAGAAGTCCGGGTGCATCCCTTCGGGCCTTCTGTGAGGGTACCTTTCCATCTGGTTACCCCAAGCCCACCAATATTTCAATGTTTGCCGTGGACAATGACCTATCAGAAGCTCCACTGATTACAATTCGCGATTTAACAGTTTCACCAATCGTAGAAACGAATTCAAATTCAGAGAATGACATACACAGGGAGCTTTGTTATAAACTAGATTGGGAGCCTGTATTTGAGTCTTCAATCTCTACGGAACAAAATGGTGCCTCAAATGGGGTATCAGAGGCATCCAATGGATCAGTAAATGGTACAACGATTGAAGTAAAAAACCACGATTATGCATCCGAAGGCATCGTCATTATCCATGAGAGTTCGGATGAACAAATAGCTCTTTCAACCAGATTGACCGAGTCTCTAGAGCATTTGACCGGGAAAAGACCCGAGATGGGTGCTCTATCTCAGGTTGAAACAACCGAAAAGCTCTGTCTGATCATTTCAGAGCTTGATAAACCATTGCTGTCAACACTCACATGTTCCCAATTCCTTGCGTTACAAAAAGCATTGATTGGATCTCGTGGAGTACTCTGGGTGATCAGAGGAGCATATGGTGATTCATCTAATCCTACTACCAACATGGTCACTGGTCTAAGCAGAAGTATTCGTTCCGAGTCAATGCTGAAATTTTCAACCTTAGACTTAGATCCAAAAAGTGCTATTTCTGATGAGAACACGGCCAACGCTATTCTCAAAGTCTTCAAAAGTGTTTTTGATCCAGAAGCTGACGCAAACTGCGAATTGGAATTCATGGAGAGAAAGAGTGTATTTTTTACGCCACGTATCATCAATGACTCAGAATTGAACGAATATGTTCACAAACAAACAAAAGATTCTGCTTTGGAGTTGACACAATTTGGACAGGAACATCGACCATTGAAGATGGCCATCTCAGTACCAGGTGTTTTTGAAACCCTTCACTTCATCGATGCATCACCGGAGGAATCTATAGAAGATAGCAAGATTGAGATTGAGGTTAAAGCAATCGGCATGAATTCAGTAGATCTTACTGCTGTTTCAGGGCATACTGATTATGACGGCTTTGGCTGCGAGTGCAGTGGTATCGTTACGAAGACAGGTAGTCGTGTTACCAACTTTGCCGAGGGCGATCGTATTTCAGGAATTGCAGTATCTCAAGGAGTCTACTCTAGCCGTGCTCTTTTGGATTCTTCTGCTGCTTTTAAGATCAATGATGATATATCATTCGAGGTTGGTGCATCAATTCCTGTGGCATTTTGCACTGCATACTATGGTTTGAATGATATCGGACGATTGCTTCCAGATGATACTGTCTTGATTCATGGAGGATCCAGTGCATTTGGGCAAGCAGCTATCAATCTTACCCAGAACATGGGTGCTAAGATTTTTGTAACCGTTGGTAGCATCGAGAAGAAAGATTTACTCAAATCAACGTATGGTCTCTCTGAAGAGGAGATAGTCGTAAGCCATAATACTTCGTTCGGACCGAAAGATCTCCAACAAACACACAGAGGCAACTTTGACATCGTGTTGAATTGTATTCCAACAGATACAGATACGCTCCAAGAGTTATCTTCGTGCTTGAGCAACTTTGGGCGTTTCATCAATCTCGCAAAACAAGAAAATCATCCAAAACTTGGAAGCGGAACCAACAGAAGTTATTCTTCCGTTGACTTGATATCTCTGGGCACTGAAAGACCTAAAACTTTGAGCGCCGTCCTCTCACGGATCTCTAGCTTCTTGATTCAGGGTTCCATCAAGCCTATCAACACCACAGTCTTCTCAATTTCGGACATTGAGACAGCGTTCAAAACATTGCAATCAGCAAAATTCGACGGGAAATTAATTATTGCACCGGAGCCAGATAATTTGGTCAAGGTTAGTTTTTTCAAGATACACTGCCATAAAAAATACTAACAATATCACAGGCCACTCCCGCAGATAAGAAAAGCAAGATACTTCGCTCAGATGCCACATATATTCTCATCGGAGGAACTGGTGGCTTGGGCCGAAGTATGGCTAGATGGATGGTCAGCAAAGGTGCCAAACATCTTGTTCTTGTGTCAAGAAATGGCTCTGTCACTGGAGAAGTTAAGAAGATGGTTGATGATCTCAGTACTGTTGGTGCCAATATTGTGATTCGACGTTGTGACGTGTCGAACAGCGAGGCAGTAAATAATTTGGTCACGAATGAGCTTACAGATATGCCTGAAGTCAGAGGTGTCATCCATGGAGCTATGGTCCTACGAGTAAGTACAATCGTCTAATCATGTTTTATAATAGCTAACATAAGCAGGATGTTCTATTCGAAAAAATGACATACGAAGAATATACCTCGGTTATTGAATCTAAAGTCCAAGGTGCTTGGAACTTCCACAATGCTCTTAAATCACAAGCATTGGACTTTTTCGTCGCTATTTCTTCTGCCGCCGGTGCAGTTGGAAACAGAGGTCAAGCTTCCTATGCTGCGGCCAATACATTCCTAAATGCATTTGTGCAATACCGTCTCGCTCAAGGATTGCCTGCCTCATCCCTAGATCTTACCGCCGTGTCTGACGCCGGATATCTCGCGGAAAACGTCGACGCAGCAGCCGAAGTAAGCAAGAACCTCGGAAGTGACACTATATGCGAAGCAGAGGTATTAGCACTTCTCGGGGCTGCCATTACTGGTCGTTTGGCTAGTACATGTAACAATCACACAATAACAGGAATGCGTATCACCACTCCGCCACCTTTTTGGACTAACGATGCCAAATTCAAACATCTACGACTCGCCCACGAAGCTCTTTCATCATCTCTCTCCGATTCTCCATCAGCCAATATATCCTTCAATGCCGCACTTAAGAGCGCCACCACAATTGAGGAAGCGCAGGAAGCCGTTACGCGAGGATTATTACATATTTTACCTTGTGTTTTGATGTTGGAAGCAGAAGATATGGATGTTACACGAAGTTTATCAAACTATGCATTGGATTCTTTGGTAGCGATTGAGGTGAGGAATTCCATTGCGAGGGAATTTGAGGCCAATTTACAGGTTTTGGAATTGTTGAGTAGTGGCAGTATTGAGATGTTGGCGAGAGCCATTTGTGGAAAGAGTAAACTGTGTAGTTTTTAGATGATGTTATGAATTTTGGGTTATTAGATGGGTGTGAGGATAAAACCCGGCTGGCTGGGTGTGAATTATAATCATAGAATTTAATTTATTTTCAAGGTTTATTTTCAAGTCGAGCTATAATTCAAACCAATCATCTTCATTTTCCAAGCAATTTTCCTATCAAGATCATCTCATTTTCCTTTTCCTTGGCCATTTGATTGAAAGAACCTTGTTAATAGCAGACAATACAGCCCGAAGTGGGAACAGCAATCATCACGAACAACGGACGTCTCCTGAGTCCTCAGCTCTCAGGGGCCTGAAATTCCCTTCCAGAAGTGACCAATTAAAGTGGATTGAAAGTCTCATTCCCTTATTTCTTCGCTTCTTGTTCTTCTTGATGCTTGACCCAACACTCCGGATCCGAAATCTGATTCCATCTAATCCGAAGTAATCGTACCTCTTGAGTCTCTTCTGCTCTTTTTTTGGAACACATAGCTGAATCGAAATACTGGATACCAGAGTAACAAACAAGGAACTCGATAACTTTTAACGAGTAAATTCATGTAATTCCTCAACGCCTTATGATATTCCCCAGGGAGAGAACAGGGAGCTAGAAGCTAATGTTATTACTAAGCTTGGTGATCAAACGCTTGGTCCTTTTTCCTTTGCCCCTAGTCAATGCCTCTCCTCTCATCTTAATAAATGGCTGTGTTTTAATATAAGCTAAACATGGTCTTTTATGTCAACTAATCGACTTGTTCATCTTCCGCTTCTGTCAGTATGGACTTTGGATGACAATTGAGAACGTTGCTTGAGTATGATATTTCAGTATCTTTGAACGGGCGCTGTTTGATTCGATTCTTTTATCGGCCAGCTTCATTTCAAGCCACAATTTCTTGGCATCAGCAGCCACATAAGGACCTGACAGTATCAATCTGTATGAAGAACAATACGATACTCAAATCTAAGTTATCTTTCACGCAATTCACATACCTATGTTGAAGATGTCTACAACCCCAATCTCCCCAGGGACTTCCACTCCCCGCAGTCATCACCATAGAGGTCATCGACTCCGCAATTTCATGCTTCCCAATGGCCGAAAAGTGCACATAGCGCCTTCTCCAGAAGAGGCCGATCTCCTTCGTCGACATCTCAGCATCATAGAAAAAGATCAACCTTTTGATCTCGTGATCAACGGATCTCCTGAACATCTCGACGCGCTTCGAACCGCGCATAGTCATCATGAATCTAAGCGACGGGCACTAAAAGATAAACACGGTGACGCTTATGATGAATTCGAAAATGTGAAATTAGAACTAGATGTCTTGGGCTCAGAGCTTCATATGCTGACAGACCATTCCGTGGCGTTGGATGCGAATTTTTCGAAGTATGGGTATAGTGCGCATTTAAGAACTTATGATGATGGGTCGGAACATACCAGTCGGGCGAGCTCATCGTATCACGGGCCTGATGATCATGAAAAGAAAGATTGGGCAGCGGAAAAGAGAAAGGGGAGAATTATGAAACTATATAAAAAGGTAAAGTCTGACATTGATATGGACATTGAACACTCACTCATTTTGTCTCCTTCCTCTTTGTATACTGACGAACTAACAACATTTCAGCCTACTGTCAGGCAATATTTTCACCGTGGTTTATTATGGAGAGCATCAGGAACTACTGAAGTAGCATCATTTGAACTCTTTGTGGACCTATTATACGTTGGTATTCTCGCTATAAATGGAGACCATGCCGCTGAAAGTCCCACTGGATATGAGCTCCTAAGATTTTTCATAACATTCATCATGAGTTGGAAGATCTGGAGTGATCTAACACTCATTATCTCTTGGTTCGAGACCGATGATATAGCTCAAAGAGTCTCAATATTGTTTGTCATGGCGTGCTTACTTGGGTGAGTGAAGTCGTAGATTCTTCTGATACTGCCCTCTATATGCTTTCGTCGTTGCGCGTCTATATTCATGCTAATCTTGGACAGCCTCACCACAAATATGTTGGAAGCCTTCGAAAAGTCATACACAATGCTAGTAGCATTCTATTTAACCGCTCGTCTTTTCATGGGTTCATATTATTTATTTCTCGCTTGGCTTATACCCATGGTTCGAGGCATGCTAATAGCCCAAGCCATCATTATTTTGGTCCCCAGTATCCTTTGGATAGGAAGCATCTACGTCGATCTACCTCAACGATTCGCCATTATTGCTATTGCCATACTCATAGATTTAACCGGTACGGCAGGTGTAGTATTCCTCGTTCGAGGTTCTAAATTCATCTCAATTAGACTGGCCGAGTGGACTGATCGAGTGTTTGAATTTTACCCTGCTACAAATATCGAACATAAAACCGAACGAACAAACGCGTTTGTGACATTGGTCTTTGGCTATTCAGTTGTCGCTGTTATCTATCAAAACGCAGCGTCATTTGGGTTAAATGCATTCTTTGGAAAAGCTGTTCTGGGGCTCATTCAAGCTTTTGTTTTTAATTGGATATATTTTGATTTGGACGGTACGGATCTATTTACGCATGCTATTCGACGAGATGTTAAGGCTTCTATCATCTGGGGGTTTGCACATTTACCCTTTATTATGAGTTATGTTCTAGGTGGTGCTGCACTTTCTAGACTCGTTGTTGCGAGAGATTGTGGTGATACTTCTCTTGAGAGTCTCACGGAAGCATACCAGGAGAAATCTGAATCTGAAGTTTCTCATGGGTTGCGTTGGTTTTATTGTGTCGGTTTCGGTGTTGCACTCTTTTGTATGGGTATGAACTCTCTTCCACTCTCTCCACCAGTGGTGCACGGATTGGCAGGACACTACAAAGATTGACTTGGAAATATTTCTTGACATATCGATTTGTATATCTTAGCAATTGTTACAATATCTTATTAGAGTTGGGCAATGAAGAGATAGATTATGATATCAAGCAATTGATGAATAAATTTGTCAAACATTTCAAAAGTCGAGAAGTGTCCCGTCGTTCCATGCACCCACTGGTGCTCTACATCTCTTCATTCTCGCAACTGACTTTTTCTCTTTAGGTATTATATCAGCCTGCCACATCCATAAAAAAGACCACCACGGCATTCGACTTGCCAAGCGCTACCGCCTGCTCAATCGTCTCATTGTCTGCATAATCCTCATATGTCTTCCTCTTTCATCCCTGAATTCCCTCACACTCATCTCCACTGTCACTGGATTGGTAGTCTGGGTACTCGTGTTGGAGCTATGGGGCCATAGTTGTCCGGATGAAACATTTTTTGGAGGTGGAAAGAAGTGCGAATATACGGCAAAGTGTAAGATATCGAGGAAAGATTTAGAGGAGAAAGGAAGGATGGGAGAGGTAATAAGACTCAAGGAGTTGGGTGGTGGGGAGGGAGGCGTTTATGAGGGAAGTTGATCAGAGGAAGAGATTTGAGTGGATATAATGACTATCACAAGATGAATATAGGTTTAATAATTAGAAGTGGTCAGTGATACTTCCAATTGTATTCGTTCAATGTATGAATATACAAGGGAACATATGAATGTTCGCTATTACGAATACGCCGCTCTGTCGCCAGGACTCTTTATCGATGCATGGGGAAAAGATTATAATTAAAACATCTCTGCATATTTTGGGTCGCACATCTGATAACTATTGATATCTTGCAGATGCGATGCGATACGAGCTTCACCGAGTCTTATCTTGGCATCATCGATCCTTGATTCGCAGTCGTATCACCGTTTTTGATATGGCGACCTGCATATGTTCAACAGCAGGGTAAAAATGGATTGGTCAATGGTCGATCAATTACGTTGCTTAGTTACACGGTCTGCAGGTTGTTGAGGGGACGGCAATTGCCCAATCGGGAATGTTGAGTTGAATTTGTGTTAGAACGTAGTGCCAGTTTTGTTTACTCTATAAGTTCGCTGCCCCCGATTTATATTTTTGAAAGTCTACAAACTCACAGTTTGAGACCAGACGCGCAAGTTCATCACTTGGTTTCGTATATGAGATCTGAATTCTTTAGTGTATCTTGAGTATATACTGCAGTGCACATCCATCAATCCATCACGATGATTTTCCCCTCCTTTTCACTCTCCATCATTCTCGCACTCTCCACCCTCAGTGCCGCTCTCCCTCAATCTCCTACAGACGCCAACCTCACCAGTAATCCAGGATCCTGGCACCGTCTCCCATCCATCCCCCTCTATCCCCGCCAAGAACACACAACCGTGTATCTAGACCCCTACATCTACATTCTCGGCGGCATCATCCCCTCCACCTCCAACCCCAGCACCGATCCCTATCCCACCACAACCCTCATGCAGCGCTTCTCCCTCACCACCAACACCTGGTCCCGCGCCGCCGATCTTCCCCTCCCCCTCAACCACGCCAACGCCGCCATCCTCAACGGCGCCATCTACCTCCTCGGCGGCCTCACCCCCGACTCCACCGACACCTGGCTCGCCAACCGTTCCTGCTACCGCTACGATCCCAGCAGCAACACCTGGACCCAACTCTCCACCTCCTTTCCCTCCGGACTCCAGATCGGCGCTGCAGCCGTGGCCCGCCGCGGCAACACCATCTATCTCGCGGGCGGTCTCACCTATCTCAATATCTCCGAAACTTACCAACCCAGCGTCTCGTACTTCACCGCGTACACCGCCGGGTTCGAGACGTGGACTTCTCTTCCTGCGCTGCCGCGCCCGAGAGATCATGCGGGAAAGGGGTTTCTCGGGGATAATGGCCCGTTGTATGTTATTGGGGGGAGGGAATTTGGGCACGATAATGTGGTGGGCACGAATTACATGTATGATTTTCAGAAGGGGGAGTGGAGTGAGAAGGAGAGGATGGTGACCCCCCGAGGAGGAGTAGCGAGTGCGGTGGTGGGGGAGAGGATTTTTGTTATGGGGGGGGAGGGAAATAAGGAGAGTGCGAGTGGCATTTTTGGGCAGAATGAAGCGTATGATACGCAGAAGGATCAGTGGAGGAGTTATGCGCCGATGGATGTTCCGAGGGTATGTTTGTGTGCTTTTTCTTTCTTTGTGGTTGATTGATTCTGGGGAAATTGAGATGTTATGTTTGTCTGTGATTTTGCTTGTCTTCTTTTTTTTTCATCCTGCCGGGCTCTTTCTTTCTTTCTCTTATCTCTCTTCCCTCTTTTTGTTTCTTTATTTTTCTTGGATGTTGCACTCGAACTCTCCCTAAACCCTTGAGTCAACCCTAACTCTAAAATAACAACGCATACTAACATCCACTTTCCCCCTCTAGCACGGCACATCTGCAGTAGCCGTCGGAAACAAGATCTACGTTCCCGGTGGAGGATTGACAGAAGGGGGGAACCCCACAGATTACTTTAGTTATTTTGAAGTTCCTTCTTGAATTTGTGATATTGGTTGATGTGGCTTAGTAAGTAGGTACCTAAGTATGGACTCTGAGAAGCGAGAAGAAAAGCGGTAGTCAAGATTCATCTTCAAGTTAGTTATTTTGGTAAATTGCTGCAAATTTTGGAATTGATATGATGCGATACGATGTCAAGTAGCGAGATTGGCGCGGTTGGAAGTTGGATGCATATGAATGGGTTGATTGAAATACATACATACTTACAAGCATATAATTATCCGTACAGTTCCTCATCTCCTTGAAAGTCAAATTAAATCCAATTACAAAATAATACATATCAATCGTCCTTGTATTTCCCTCTCCTCTCTTGCTCCATTCAATCATTCCCATTCTCCATCTCATCTCTTTCCCCTCCCATCTCTTTCCCCTCCCATCTCTTTCCCCTCCCATCTGTTTCGACACCTATCTCCTTCCCTCTCCCTCCTATTCCCCTCTTCTCCCTCACTTCGTATTAACCCCCACCTCACACGCACTCAACGCCAACGCACAACTTGTAATTTCGCCCGCCCCATCCGCCGTCTTCATACACATTCCAAACGCTCCCACACACGCCACACTTCCCCACGCTCCATTCGTACACACGGTTGCTACCCTCTTCTCTGTGTTCTCTGCATCTCGTTTCGCGGTTGTGCTTGTGCAGGTGGAGAGGTTGAGTGCGCTATTGATTTTTCCGTTAGTTTTAGACTTCTTATTATTACTAGGTATTGAAACAGAAGCACACTTACCAAGTTGCGATTGCGTCATTATCGCCAGATGCGGCTGTCATGCAGGTATTATAGGTATCGATACATGTGGAATCGACCGTGGCGGTAGAGCAAGACGATGTTTTTGTATTTGTGTCTAGAGGAGCTGGAAGCGCGGTGGTGAGAGTGAAGAGGATAGCGAGAGTGGTTGTGAGTTGAGAGATTTTGGTATACATTTTGGGATGGGTTTGACGGTGCGGAATTTATGATGTAGATAGAGTTCTGGGAAAAGTGATTGAAGATGTTGTGGAATGTAATAAGGAAGCTGTTTTAGAGATATTGTATCTTGTATCTGGTGTTTGTAGAATATGTAAGAGAAGAAGGAGAAGAGAAGAGAAGAGAAGAGAAGAGAAATTTCTTTACTAATAATCTGCTCTGATGTGAAAGAATGAATCTCCTCTCCGTTGGAATTCCTCATGATATATATACTCATACACATACAAGTATATATATTCATCAATCATCCTCTCCCAAGCCTCCATCCATCGCGCATACTTCTCCCCCTCTTTCCCCGCTCCACATTGAAGTCATGACAACGGACAATGCACAATGCACAATGCACAACATACCTCCTCACTCCCTTACTCGCAGTCCAAAAAGCCCAGAACATGACATCATATCTACCAGACCTGACCATCCAGATGATCACCCATAGCAAAAGAGAAAATACACTTCCCCTTTCCCTCTAACCTCGCAAACCCCATTTCATCTAATAATCCCAGCACGATCGAATGACGAAAGATGCCATCTCCATCTCCATCTCCATTTCCAGACATAGGTAGGTATGTCCACTTAGATATCCATCCAAGACCATCACAGCCCTAATGATCAGACGACACTACCATTTCCCCTCTCCGCATTACCCTTGACGTCAATCGCAGGAATCGCGAGAGAGGAAAAAAAAAATCGACGTCACAGCCTCCTAATCTCTCAAGTCCCAAGTCCCAAGTCCTAATAAATCCCAAACCTCAAACCTCGCATCGCAACCCCATCCATCCATCACGTTTCACCATGCAAATAATGGCACCACGCACTCCTAAAAATAAAAAGATAACTAAAAGAAATACCCCCTCAATATACCATGCGCAACATATCTCAACTCTCGATTTGATCTATCCACCCCGCTGAGAAAAATCCAAGTCTTACGTTTTCATCAACATCGTACGTTATACATACTTACTTACCTACGGGACTCAGAAGTTAAATAAGAATCTTCCATCCCCATCTCCGTCCCCAATCCCAAAACCAGCATCCTAACCAAAGCCAATGCGAAAGGCGAGGCCATGCGTCTATGCGTCCATCCAAATACCATGTCTGCCATACCTAGGTAAGTAAATCCATCACGCATCCCGACTCCTCCCAACATCAGATGAATATGAAACCAGATCTCTGAATCATGACATCTACATCTACTTCTACATCCACATCCACATCCATATTAGCAAAAAAACAATGAACAATAACTTCATTATCAAATCCATCTCTCCAGATCTTAATAACCTCCCTTGCTCCCTCCCTCCCTCCCTATCAAGACTTCAGATCTACTCTCCTCCCCTTTCTCTCTCCAAGAAAAAGCAAAAAGACAAAAGCGAACCACAACTTCATACCTCCACTGTTCTCCCATGATATGACATGACATGACATAACATCTTTCCCCCTTTCATCTTTGATATTCCGTCTTAGAGGGATATAATATCGTTTCATTTCATCACCCATCCCCCACATACCACTATTCATCCCACCTTCCGCTCACTCACCCCCTCATTTGTCCTCCTCTCCTCCTCCTTCCTTCTTTCCACTACTTTATCAATTCAATTGCCCTATCCTACCTACCTTTCCTTCTATTTATCAAATACCACTATTCCCTCTACTGATACAATTCATTCAAGATCGTAATCACTCACCTCGATCTTTCCCATTTCCCCTCTCATCCCCTCCTTAGAAACCCTCATGATACTCACTTGAGCTATGCGGTGGGATCCATATGGAAATTGCCAGAGAGACTTTAAACGTATCAGATAGAAGAAGCCTCCGAGCTAGTCAGTTATTCGAAGACCATCAACCCTCATCCCCTTGAAGGAAAAGAACTATATATACCTACTAGATTATTCACACCATAGAACAAAATTTCAAACATCGCACTTCGCAAATCAGACACTCAATAGCAACAATTAAAAGCAATGACAGTGACTGAAATCGTTCAGACAAATGTCATCCATTCTATTCTTGTCTTGGCTGGCGACGTTCATTATCTTGACAGTTCATCCCCAACCAACCATTCATCTTCCCATCCAATCCATCCATACATGCGCAGACGTGCCACCCTTTCATGCGTTCCAAAATTCAAGTAATGTAGTAGGCCCAAAAGTCCAAAAATCGCAGCGCCCAAGTAATTTGTGCTATCTCATCCTGTCCATACAAAATTTCTGTCTATCCAACTTTCCAGTTTCCCATTCCCAATTGATTCAATCAAAGACGATCGAACATTGAAATTTGAAATGGTTTTCAAAAAGGCGAGATAGTAATAGAAACCCCAAGATGAGAGCGGGTATATTCAAGTAACGCCTTCTTCCACTCTTTCGTAGAATCGGTATCTCCCATATTCCATATCATCGCCCACCCATAAAATCCGAATTTGATTTATTCACCCGGATATTGCAGTTTCCCATCCGCTCCATACCAGAAATGCAAAAAACCCCTGTTAACTCCTCGACGCACGAGAAATGTACGCTCCACTTTTGTATAAGAGATAAAAGTGCCATATTGGCCACTTTATTCATTCAATGTAATAAGATATTGAAAATACGCCAAATAATTGACGAGTCCAAGAAGAAGAGGAAATATAGATACTGTGAAGTAAAACGTAAAACGCCAACCGGTTTTCTAATAGAACACGTGCCTCGTGGATAGATAGATGAGAAGCAGGGAAGAATAGGTATGCTCGAGAAAAGCTATTAAGTAACAGAGAGCGAAGCTCGGTCTCAATCGGATTTTTATAACGCTTTTGGGTATAATATCGCTAAAAAGAGATCTTCGTGACGGGGGAAGTGAATTTTCAAAGGCGAGAGACATGTAGAAGAGATAATTGCTGGTAAATTATGATAAAGGTCAAACCCTTTTGGATTGAAAAACTTTGTCGCAAATGTTATCGAGAAAGCATATCGTAGATCGTCCGAATAATTTGAACTTGATCTAGAATCGAGGATCACGATAACCATTACGGTTTAAATCCGATTGATATTGAACTCCACTCATGGATTCAGGTTGTGATATTCCACGAAGTGGTGGTAATTGTTCCTCGCGTTGATAAGAGCCTCTTGGAGCATAATTTTCTTGTTGGTATGCATTCATGTTGACATGTTGACCGCCATTCTGTGGTATTGGAGTGAAGCCGTTCATCACAGACTGGTGATTATTGGAACCGCCTTGATTTACTTCGTTACGAAGCTGTGAGTTCTCCAAGCGGATGACATTGTTCTCACGGCGAAGACTTTCATTCTCTAGTTGTGAGTTGTGAAGCCTCGATTTCAAATCTTGAATTTCCTTCGTCTGTGTATGGTGTTCGGCGATAGCTATATTAATCTTCTTAGTACATAGTCAATGGGTGGTATTCGAATCAAATACCTTTTGTCAATATCTCCCACTTGCTAGCTTTATTACCGCGCTCTTGAGGCATCAAATCCCTCAAGGTTTCAAACAATTCCTTCATTTCAGTTCGACGCTTTCTTTCCGCAAGTTTATGGCTCACACGAAGTTCAGGTGTGCGGCTGTAGGGTTGCCCATTGTTTGGAGAATCGGCATCTTCAGCTTGTAAATCAGAAACTTGGCGATTTTGTAAAGAATGATGGTGATGTGATACATTTTGAAACTCAGATGAGGCTCGCGATGATCTGAATTCGGCCGACACTCCATCTTCTAACCTTCTCTGTCCAGCTGGCAGACGAGATTCTGTGGTGTATTGGCTGCTTGCGACCGAGTCTGCCATACTACTACGTCTCGAGTCAAGATTTAAGAACGAAGTACCAACCCTACTTATGCTCTGGCTGTCCTCGGCATGGCGGTCGTGTGAGTTTGATATTCTGATTGGCTCTTCAGGAAACGCCCAGGCTTCTCCCCTAGTTGGCTCAGCAGCTCGAGCAATACTAGACATGGCAGGACCAGTAATCTTGGGAGCAGTCTTTGGGACTGTACTTCTGGGGGATGTTGGCTCGGGCAGACGTTGAGGTTGATAGCTGTTCGAGAATCGCGGGTTTGACAAGCGATCGGCGGCATTCCCAGGGTTGCGCTGCTGCTGCAAAGTGCTTTGGATAGAGGTGGTTGATTGATTGTTGCTGGCGTATGGGGAATTGAGTCGCAACTCTTGAAACCCCAATCTTGAATCGACACTCTCCCGACGGGAATCTCCGTTCATTGAAAAAGCTCCCAGTCCAGATCCATATGATTGTCTATTTGACTGGCCCATCGACAGTAGTGAACTCGCCATGGAATGTTCGTAAGATGGAGAGACCATAGATGCGACGCTCATGCCATTAGAAGTTGGAGAGGTGAGCTGTTGACTGGCAATGTGGTTTGCTGCGGGTGAGGGGCTTATATCAGCGCTGGAGGAATGATAACCAGTTGGCGAAGGGGCCATGATGACTTCGCCGTTCGATAATTGTTGCGAGTTATCTAAATTGGGAGGGATTCGTTAGCAAGCTGTTAGAAGCGCATGTTGAAGAGAATGCTCCAAGACTCACGCTTCGATGACGAATCTAGATTTGAATAATAAGCAGAGTCTCTCATGCGCTCTTCAGGGCCGACTTCATTTAAAACTTCAGCCAGCCCAGTGGGCATTCTAGTTGATGGCGGACGTGAATCCATCCTAATCGATTTGATCGACACAATTGCTTGCTCTAATCACTTATCGTCTATTCTATTTTGAGTGGCGGCGGGGATTTTTCTTAATTTAGGACTGAAGATAGAAAGCGGGCAAGATTCGCGATTCGCGAGTCGCAATTGAAGAGAGACAATTCGGAGTATTGGAGTGATAGGATGGATAGGATACCTGGATGGTTCAAGGTGGTTGGGAAGATATTGAATCGTGAGGAGTGAATGTCGAATATCGTATGCTATATATTGTATATCGTATCTCGTTCGGAATTAAGTTGAGTCGTAGATTGAACTGTAGCTTTGTATGTTGCGAGGATTTCAGAAATTTTCTGGAAGAGTGCAGATAAAGGTAAAGTTGTGTTCTTGTTCTGCAAGGGAGAATAATGGATTATGGTTTTCGGGGAGCGGTGATCGGTGGTCGGGTCCTCGCGTATAGCACTAAAGACTCGGTGGTGGTGGTGGTTATGGTGGGTTGGTGGGATTTTGAGTTTATACGTGTAAAGGACCTAGTATGTAGCTATGTACCGTAAGATGTACCGACTCGTCTTCCTACATGCGTGGAAAGTGTAAAAAATCAGAGGATAAAAGGGTTTGGCTAAAATCGGGAAGTTTAACTTTGCTTGGCTTATATAAAATGATCAAGACGCAATCACAATAAGAAAAGGAGATGGTGCTGGAATCTTCAATGAACGGTGATGATGAGGTTCATGAGTTCTCGTGATGCCAATAAAGTATATTATAATTGTGCTTGATGCTGATGGGGGGGAATATACGACCGAGTACTGGAATGTGGTCCCGTATATAATTGGATCGAGGAAAGTCTGTTTTCGGTGTGTTAGTAGATCTGGGGGACGAGAGAAGTGCAAATGCAAGTGCAGGTGCAAGCAAGTACTGGTCGTGGTGGTGGATAAGTAGTACAAGTAGTACACACCTAGCGATCAGAATCCAGTCCTAGCATCCAGTATGTGTCAAGTACGAGTACTCGGATACGATTCCCCTCCTTCTGGGATAGGAAGAAAAAGTGGTTTGGTGATTTGCAAGAACCAGAGCCCTTGTGCTGATGGTACGGAGTAAAGAAGAAGAAAGAGAAGGAGAAGAAGATCCCTTGCGGCTTGTGCTAATTGTGAAGAGGGAGAAGAGGAACGGCCAGCCCCTTGTGAAGTTGAACTTGTGCGTGGAAAAAGGTTTACGGAGCCCGTTGTGATGGACTGGGGAATTCGTAGTCTCTTCTTTAATAATAATAATAATGATAATGATAATGAGGTGCACAGCCGGGAAGACGTATGGTCGCCAAGTGTGGATTGTGTGGATGGTGGAAGGCGGATTGTGGGTTCCCTTTGTACTGGACGGGGTGCTGTACAGGAGGACAGGGTCAAGGAATCTTTTAGTGCAAGAGTACAATGATGGCGACTCAGGGAGAAACTTTGTAGATGCGTGAACCACGGGCAAAACGGCCAACTTGACTTGGAGAAAGATTGAGTATGATATGTAGATTGTGTAGATAGGTTTCAGCACCTTTTGGGGAGGAGATAGATGGTCTGTCTCGTATTTGATATTGGCGAGAGAGGAGAGAAGATGAAGGGGAAAGAGATCCAAGTATTTCGCAAGAAGGTGTAACAAAATACGGTGGAGTTATTTCTGTCGAGACTCAAGACTCAAAGCCATAAGATTGAGTTCGATGATGGAACTCTGTATGGACTGACTGGTACTGGATGAATACCGGTATGTTATATCCACGAAAATCAGAACTGCCGACGTTTCTTAGATTGTGCGGCCAGGATCCAAGATTTCGAACACTTGAATCACTCAATTTACTCTTCCTGGGGGGGAGAGGGAAGAAAAGTAAGTTCCGTATCTAATACTGAACGAGCAATATTCCAAAGATATATAGAACGGGAAGGTTATTCGATCGATCAATATGTAAGTGTGTGCAGATTGTACTAAACTCTCCGTTTAGTCCTTTCCTCGACGGTGATTTGATGTCCACTGTCCACCCATCAACTGGATCCATGAAAATGGATTGAAAGGGTGTGATTATGCCCTCCCTTGTGTTTCTACAATGTGCAATTGCTGCGTGGGTTAGTACTAGGATTATTGTCCTCATGTTCTAGGATCATTTATGACCATGTTCGACTGTCAATCTAGACCAATTGGAGTGTAATTTCCCTGGAAAAAGTAATTCTATTTAATATCTATTACTATTTTGTTGAAAATGGGATTTCTTCCCCAACTTGTCTCTCCCCCCTCCCTCTCCCCGCAAAGAAAGATCAATCATATCAATCGACCAAACCGGCGAATTCTAGCTAGCCATCGGTAGGTAGGTATCATCTAGGTATCGTCTATCTGTCATCCAAGGAAAAGACTCCGAAAGTTGGATTTGTGAAGTTTGAGTTTACTTGCATTAGTTCGAAGCAAGTAAGTAAGGTTAAGCATCTAGTCTGTATAACTGTAGCGCCTTGGATTGTGGAGAGAGCAAGTCGGAAAGAGAAAGAGAGCACAAGAAAGATCATCGCTGGTAGCCATGCAAGTCGTCGGCGAGATCACAATCGAAAGTGTGAGAAGTCCGAAAGGATATCTAAGCAATCATAAGAAATCATAACCGTTCCATCAATGCCTGGCTGGGTATCTAGTTTGTAATACTCTTATAACGATGAACATATGTAAAATACTTTGATATGGCAACTAAACTGTGCCGCAGCCCCTCATCATTCATGTCAGCCATGTATCCATGGATTACATCGTAAATCGTGATGGATAAATGATTGGACATATTGCGATTTGGTGCTTACTCGTCTTTGGATCAGATCAGACCAGATCAGACAATAAGATAATCAATAGTTGCCCCATCTTTTCATCTATTTCCCCTCAATCCCTCGACATCGCGCGCGGGAGGTTCCTGGGTCAAATATTGGTATCTGGATCATGTATCACTGATTAAGTGAGGCATGCTGCAGGTCTCGCAAAGCTACATGATACATGGCAAGTAGATGTGATTAGCGTGGTCTGATTGTTCATTGGCATTTCTTGGGAATTACCGCTCAATGATAGTTCGATGTGGCCAAAAGGAAAAGGAATAGTTATGGTATTATTGTCTTTGTCTCTCAGAGTTTTGAAGAATATCTGATCAGATCTGACAAGTCACCTCCTCCAGATGCTGCAACTCAAATTCCTCGTCCATTACTGAAAACTCCGAAGATCTTGACTTGACAATGACAGGGAAACAGTTTCTATTGTATTACTTGACTAGGCACTCTCAACGGCTTTGTTGAGCTGGTACAGAGTATAAGTCGTACGGGACTAAGACATGATATCAAAATAACGATACTACAGAATCTGGGAGAAGCTTGGAAGTGAAAATGTCTTGGGGGTTTCCTTCCATCTTGACTCTGGAGTCCGGAGTCTGGGGCCTAGACGGAGATATCAAGCCTTCCAAGAATCCATAAGGTCTTTATCCAAGACAATTGACTTGCAGTATCGATCGATATCGTGCCAGCTTCCTACTAATCCTACCTTATTACTACCTAGGCAGAGTAGACCAGTCGACAATACCTCCCTATCTAGAAAGACAAAAAGCTCAGATCAATCTATGGCTCTTATTCTTGAACGCTCGTGCCTGACAGGACAAACTTCTCCACAAAATGTTTCCGAGTATTGATCCGGCAAGTTTCTTACAATGTCGATTCTGTACCTACCTAGTACCTACCTACACTGCAGAGTGTCTGCGAAGTGGCTACGGAGTGTCTGCGGAGTACCTTGGGAAATACTAGGTAGTCTCTAGTAGTTAGATATTGCATCTCTTCACACAAACTTTAATCGCTCGTCTCCTCAAAATGGCATTCTTGCCGTTGCATCCTATCCAGTGATTCCAATCTCATCCCATCCCGTATACCCAGTCTCCCAGTCTATCAAACAAGCAGTGCTGTCAATATCAGCTAATACATTTATCCTTTCATCACTGGCATATATCTGCCGTTGTTTCAAAAGCAGCGTTAAGCTATCTTGAACCTTATTCCCCGATTAAAAAAAACCCTAGTATACACGGTAGGCTTCGACCTGGTCCGACCCTGTTGCTGCACAATGCGCGGCATGAAAGAGCAGGGCTTCCAAAAATCATCTGGAGGTTGGGGGCCACGCTGACCGAGAACGACACACGCCCCTTCAAACTTTCTCAAACATTCGATACCTACGTCAATCATTGCATAGGATGGGATCTAGACTGATTCATTGTACAAAACGGTGACATGATTCATTGATGAACCACCTCGTCAACAATGATTCAGAGAGGTACTTATCGACACTGCATTAGATGCTTGTTCTCGCCCGTCTGACGACTGGAGGTACTTGTACTTAGGTACCAATTACAGGGTATTTGACTTCTCCAGGGTTTTGTGTGGAGTGAGATCTCACCCCTTCTCAAAGTATTACACAGGCTTTATATCACTCTGTGCATTCAGGCTCAAATGGTTATCGGTGTCATTGCAGTTTTGCAAATCACCGAAGATTGTTGATCAATGATATGATTTGTTAAAATGTACCACCTGGCGCTTGTCGATAGACGCTGTTCGCCCAGGATATCAGGACATCATCGAGGGGAGGGCAGGGGAGCAGGGAGCTTACTCATAAATCCTTGCCTACGACGCTGTGAGCCCAATCTGGATTGAATCCACAAACCCCCGAGTTTAAACCTTGGAATATCTTACTCTCACTCATGAAATTCCTGATCCTCGGCTCGGGGATGCATCTCATGAAGGAGGTGACGCCGTCACGCCGCCGTGATTACAGGTGACATGAACAAAGAAATGGTGATGGACTTGCAGTAGAGGCAAGCAATGCTTCGGAATGACCTAAATCAATCAACTTGTCCTGTCACTCCTGTGGCAGCCCTCATAACCGCCCCGAAATATGGTTTGGGGCCAAGATTCGGACCATCATATCTCAATGAAAATCTTAGCAATTTGCCAATTCCCTTGCAGGGTTTCAAGTTGCATTAGTAAGTCTTTAAAGTGTAAGTTAGGCTGTTTAATCCACGATATATGAACGTGGTAAATCTAGATCGACCTTCGTAACAACGTGTGAGCGTGCATTTGGAGTGAAAGCTTAAACAATTAACCAATAAATGAAGTCCAGGTGTGAATGGGGGTTTCGTTAAAATGGGGTAAATACGCAGTAGTAAAAATGATGAAAAGGGTCTAAGAGCTGACAAGATGTGACGACGCTATTCAGGTTAGGTAATAAATAGTAGATACAGTCAAATGGCTAAAACTAGGTTATAATTTATTACATCTACCGTATGTAGCATTTATTATGTAGATATATACGAGTAGATATCGAGAATAGAAGCGTGGAATAGTATTCATCTACCGAAGTAATAGACGATATTCTTTCGGATAAACTTCAAATTGCTAAAGCTACGCTAACGCTAAAGTTAACTACCTAATCAGGTGCGAGGGATTTCGGAGGGAAGAAAAGAGGATGGCTCGGATGGATTGATATTTGATATTCAGATCTTAAAGGAACAATAAAGATCAGTCAGATTTCCTTACGGTATCTTCATCCGCATCGACGATCCTTCGGATATGGATGACCATCAATCCATTCATCCTCAGCTCGTGGCTCAGTTCACTGCACGGCCCCCATTCTTTTCATGATCCTTCACGTCCTCAATTCAGAAGTTCAACATGTATGTATGATGTATGGATGGATGGATGGATGGATGGATGGGTGGATGAATGGATGGCTCGATGGGTGGTGAAGCTTAAGGTTACTTATTATACTAACAGACTAGTACTTGGAAATGGTACTTTGTTGATGTTACGGTTACACTCATCATGAGTCCTTTTCGCTTTCGGTGCTTTTCTTCCACTCAACCCATTGGAGCATTCCTCCACCACACGCTCCACACCACCATTACCCATTTCCAGCCCTTTTCAAAGTCTGGACTGCCATGTGCTGAGCCACCAAATAAATGAAGATCCATGGAAATACTTCGTTGCAATACCTCCGCGGTATGCACGATGCACCAAATACATGTACTTTCCACACTTCACATTTTCCATCCAATCATGAAATATGGTTCTTTGGGTGAATCCAGCTTCCGGGAATTTCTTCCAAGCACACAATTTCCCTGAAGCTTTCCCTCCTACCACTCGGCCTGCGTGACAGATAACTTGTATCGTGGAACATCAAGTCACATCATGGAGATCAGTATGTACCATTCAAGTCGTTCCGTTTGCTACCGACTACATGGAACCTTATATCTATGATCATTCTTGTACTTCCATATACTTGAATTTGTACAACTCGACCCAATCTAAGTGGATTGGTAAAATGTGAATGCATCTGATACTTCGATCTCTGTGCTCATATCCTTACATCACAAATTCTACGTGGCTTCGGATGCGTTGAAATACAATCGATAATCTCTTCGTTGTATATATGCCGATGCAGCATAATCTATATACCTTCAATACATACCCTATCGTTTCGTCAACAGGATTCATATGAAAGTTCCCAGCTCACACGATGAGTCTGGACGAAGCTTACTTCGTTCTTATTGAACAAGGAAATTTAAAGTAAAATTTCTCAAGAAGTACAAACTCACGGGATCACAACATTTTCATTTATCTACCCCAATTTTCATCTCATAATTTAAGGGTACCTGCCTATAAGTCGTGATACCATACGGTGGCGTATCTCCATATCGCCAATTGATCCCCATGTTACCCCCTTACCTAGAGTTTTCTACGGCCTCCAAATTTTGCCTCACGCGGATGTATCGATACACCAAATAAAGTTTCCAAAACAATTTTGAACACAAAAACATACTCTAAGATGTGATGATTGTGACGTTTTTTCTTTCTGCTGAATCTTTGTGTAAAGTACGCATGCTACTTGCATTTATATCTTGAACCATGGTTCCTCAAGAACACACGGCTGGAAAGTATCCTAGACATATATGAGATGAGCTCAGCTGCTCCCATTCACCGAATCAGATATTGACGAACCATTTTGAAGGATTTGGTCAGGGACATATTCAAATACGGTTCAGCAATAAAGAAATGCATCGGGAGCCTCATATCACCCCTCGATTTTTATATTGGCATTCTTTTCTAAATTGATATTGACTACTCCGTCATTTTTACCCGTCAATGTTATACAAGCCATATCAGCTCCATGCTAGCAACGACGACATTTGAATACTTCGTCATACTCATCTAGCTTCCTATTTTCCAGGTACTAGATAAACTTCCAGTGCTTGTTGCAAGATTATGAAAGTATAATACTGTGCTTTGTACCCAGATATAAAGCTTCTAGTCAAGGACTGGACTCTACGATATCTTAGAGCCGGTTTGTACCACATCGGCCTTACTGTATCTATCCGAGCCGACAGCACTATCATTCATACCAACCAAGCTCGTTCAATAATCCAGATGCACCTGATTTCCCCATTGGAATAATTGATAGTATATGATTGTATTTCGAGAAGAGTTTCAAGACAACCCCAATCACAACAAAGTAAAATCGTGAAAATCTTTCACCATTCTCTCCCCATCCATCCTTAGCAGCCCTTTCACTTCAACTTTCCAATATCCATGCTCCTCACACAAATCGTTCCGTTCCATCGCACACTCCACAGCACCACAAGACCACAACACCACATCTCACACACCACCATATCCCGCCCCTGGAAATAAATTAATTCTTCTTTCAGAAAAGAAAAAAAAAGATGGCTAAAGCGTGTTTACAGGCGTACACTACACTACACTACATAACACTCTATTTCATTTCTCAATCCACTCTGCATACGTAATATACGTGTTGCTTCCACAACATATTTACTCGGTTCGGAAGATGCAGGTTCAGGGCCGGTAATATGGTAATGTGCCGTTTTGGTATTATGTTTCTTTGTGCAATGTGATGGGATATGATGTGATAAGTGTGGTGATACAGGTAGGTATTCTGTATCTCACTCTGCATCTTTACTCGCTTTCATTTTGAATGAAATGAAGAAGATGCAAGTGCTAGGGGATCAAAAATCCGGGGAACGGGGAGCAGTGCGGTATATAGAGGGTTCTTGGAATTTTAAGAGGGGACGCGTATGTATGTATTTCTCTCTGTGTGCATCTGCATGTGTGCGTATGCACGTCATCAAAACCCGGACGGAACCGCGGAGGTTTTGTTTATGTAGGTATGCATACGTGTATGTATGTAGGTTTATTATATATATGCGAGTTTTGAACGGGATAGCAAATGGGGATTGAAAATGATTCCGGTTTGAATGGTTTAGTGAGGAGGTAGACATTGATAGACTTGACATCTCTGGAAAAGAAAAAGTTTTCATCCATCCAAGGGTTTAATTGAGAAATGCTAATTTTGATATGTCTAGAGAGTACTCAATGCATAAATATTCCCCTATCCTATCCTATCTTATCCTATCCTATCCCATCCCATCTCCCCATTCTACCAAACCACATACATATCTATAAACCATTGAACATATAATCCTCCCTTCTCCACCCATCCTATCCTCAGAAACCCAACCTGATCTAATCCGCATGCAACCAGATATCAACGGGATCCTGCATGCATCTCCCAGGTCGATACATACTCGACAGTCCAGACACTTATTATTGTGTAGTTCCGCGTCATCTAGCGAATTCCAAGACGGGTGGGTGCGGTTACTGATGAGAGGGATGGGGATGGATTATGTGTAGTGTGTATGATGGCTGAGTGGGTTGGGTAGTGCTTGGTAATTTTTATATGTATGTGTGTGTGTGTGTGTGTTTGTGTGTGTTAAGAGTAAGAATCTTAGTATTATTTGTAAAGTTATAGAATTGAATAGATATACAGAAGTTATAGTTAAATAGCTAGATGATGGTTGTATATATTCTACCTCGTTTCTTTAGAGATAGATACATATCCACCTATACATAATTGGGTAGGTAGTTACACATAGTTATCTAAACCTCCTCCTCTCATTAAATGTTTCTTCTCTTCACTTCTCTCCTTTATTCAAATATGTATATCTACAATCTACAATCTCCATATCCATCCCCATCCCCCTATCCTATATCCCACAAACAAACAAAAAATCACTCCACTCATCCCCATCAACAATCTACACATCCATCCTAGCCATCCTCTCCTTTCCCCTCCCATCCCATCTCATCCCCCCATCCCAATCATGCAATCTTCCATATATCCATCCATTGATCCAGACACACATCACATCACATCACATCACATCGCATCTCGATCCTGCATCTTCTCGATGATGCATGTACAATGAATGTAAGATACCATGTACAATGTACACTGTACAATGTACGCTGTACAATCCCTTTCCATCTTCTACCCTTCATCCTCGCTTTTTTCCCTTCGTTTTCCTGCTGTATTTTATAGTAAGTACTTACCTAGATAGATAGTATTAAATGTCGAGACACAACTCTCAACTCTCAACTCTATTTTTCTCCTCCTTTCCCCTCTTTCTTAGTCCTCTTTACTTTTCTTACTAAAGATTCAAAATAGACACATATAGATACCTACCTACATAACATAACATAATACAATACCCAACCTATCCCA
Organism: Botrytis deweyae; assembly: GCF_014898535.1. Classification (NCBI taxonomy): domain Eukaryota; kingdom Fungi; phylum Ascomycota; class Leotiomycetes; order Helotiales; family Sclerotiniaceae; genus Botrytis; species Botrytis deweyae. The sequence goes on from NW_024066215.1 coordinate 786,535, forward strand.
TCCAACCCACCATTTCATCCCAATATCATCCTCATCTATCTCACCTCATACCTCATACATATAAATACCTACCTACCGACTAATTCGAGAAAATAATAACGATAACAACATGATTATCATGATTAATCACCACGATTACCATACTAAAAACAAAAAACAAAAAATAAAAACAAAACTTACATAACCCATAATCCATAATCCAAAATGCGGATACAGATATAATCTTACATTCGGATCCGAAAGTTCTCGGGCTTAAATCCTCTCCATTCCATTCCATTCCTCTCATGATTCCGGGTGGACGTAGGTTATACTTGTAAGTAACTATGAGGTAGTAAGTTTTACCTGTGTTCGGGATGTTGATTTTGATGTTGAGGTTGATGTTGATGTTGATGGAGATGGAGACGAATATGAATATGAATATAAAGATAAAAAAAAAACATCAAAAATGATTTCCAAATCTACCTAGGTACCTACCTATACTATAATCAATCAGCCATTCAAAAACTTGATAGCTATATATCTCTATCTGCGCCCCTATTACACCGGTGAAAAGAGCCAGAAAAGATATTCAAAATCTCTTGATCCCATTCTATCTCTTCCTCTTCCTCTTCCTTTCCTTTTCCTTCTTCTTGATACTTTGCTTTGCCTTTCTCTTTTCAATCCCTTTTCCACACGATATATACTAGCTGAAAACACACACAATCTTCAAAAACAAAAACTCTGCATCAAAAATAGGTAAATACTAATAACTGTATTGAATTCCACCAACAATCCCAGTACCAACTTCCAAACGCCAAATCCCAAAAGCGATATAAAATAAATCTTTCCTACTATACATCCAGTGCCCCAATAGATATGCATTTTTTATGCTCCTCTTTTTTCCCATTCCATTCTGCCCAGTCCTCTTGCACCAAATTTGTATACATCCACAATGACCATATAATACAATGCCCCATCCATATAGTGTGCAATCCCGTTGAAATTCCACGCCCGCCAACTCCAATAATGCCCCATAACATCTAGGCTCTGAGAGATCCCAATAACCAAGCCGACTTCTCGACAGAACCGATGTATATCTAACAAAAGAAATCCCCAAACGATCAAAGATGTCTCCACCCACTCTGATACAAAACCTGCATCTCATTGATCAAACACTCCAATCCCAATTCTTCCCTCAATTCCTCTCCTTCCCCCTCCTTCGTCCACTTTTGCACTCTCCTCCCCACCCGTCCCCTCTCCACCCATCCACTCCCCCATTCCCTCACCCACCCCATCCTAACCCCCCAAACTCCCCTCACAGCCTCCCATCTCCCAGGCCATCCCCCCTTCCCATTAACCATCTCATAAACCTCCCTCTTATACCCCACCCTCACATTCGGATTCACATAAATCCCCTTCTTTTCTCTCAGCGGGTTATCCGCATGAATAAGACAACATTCGCTACCCTCTACATGTTTTTCCGCAAGAGAATCAGGAACCCCTCTGAATTTAAGACCCTTGAATTCTTTCTTCGAATTTAAAGAAATGGAAGAGGAAGGATACCAGGGCTCCCCATCGAAAACAACCATTCCGTTCCAACAACTTTTGACAGGCACGGGGTCATTTCTTTTCAATGCATTTAGAGATTGTGAGGGGTAGAAGTAAGGCCAGGAAAGCGATGAAGTTTTTCGACCAGAGGAGTCACGGAGGGCAAAGGTATCATAGTATTGGGAAGGCAGGGAGAAATCTAGGGAGCAGGCTGCTGCATAGAGGTTGTTGTTAGTAGCGAGTAGGGTTGTTACATCGGTTGTCTGTTTCGGAGTTAGCCAGGCGCCTGGTTGTAGGGATATAGATAGTGAATGGAATGAGTAGATCGAAGATAGAGATAGAGACACGGGAAGACTACGACGATGGATATGAATCACAAACGAAGGGAAGAAGGAGAAGAAACACGTGACAACATACCGTAAAAACCACATCATTAATCCACAAAATCTTATCAAACTTCCTTCCCCTCCCTTCATCCCATACCCTCAAGAGAGGTTCCATAGCTCTATTCCTCAATCTCGCCAAATAAGGGATTCGTCTCATTTCCCACCCACTTTCACTTTCTTTCCTCCCCGTATGCAACCATCCAGTTCTATCCTGCCCCTCCTCTGGCACATGTTTTAATTCTTCAAGCTGAGCCAGACGATCCATACCCAATTCAATCGTCCTTTCTACCCCCGCCTCCCCTAACATCCCATCCAAATCCATCAGCGCCGCTTTCGTTCCATCCCACGAACCCGATTCAATAATCGAGACATACACATTTTGGGGACCCAGATGGTGAGCCAGGGATACAAGAGCCGGAGACCAATTTTGCCTGAGCATTATTTCAGATCTACGAAATATGGCTGCTATGAAAATGGTTTCATTATTGGGATTCCCCATTTGTGGTTTAGATCCCTGAAAAGCCTGTCTACTTTCAACATCACTAAATAATACTGATTCTTGATTCTCCTCCCCTCCAAGCCTTTCCACTGATAAAGAATCCCGACCTGGTAATGAGGGGGCTTCACGTTGATTTGACGTCAAATCCGATGGATTAATCGCCGAAAATGGAGGCGTGATAGTACGTATTGGATTTGGAAGCTGGATGATGATCCAATAAGCATCGAAGAGGAAAAACACCAAAAGAGCGAGAACCAGATTCGGAAGACGTGAGTGGGGATGAAGAGGGGATCGTGGGGCACGAAGGTAACGCTTTGGAAGGAATGTCATGGTTGGGTTTTGAATGTTGATGCCGGTCTGGTCCTGCCAGGAAAAGATGTGTGTGGTCCAGTTGGGGTTGTCTTACGACCGTAATGAGGGATTATGAACGGGCCGAAATGGCTAGGTATGGTAAACCTAGCTCCGAGCTACCTTGTAGCAATGCAACATAGAACGTGCTCAGCGAACAGTCAAGCTTACAACAAGAGAAGTAAATAGTGATCCTAGTATAGAGGTAGTATCGGGCGTCCCTTTCGGAGATATGATACAGAGGGGAAGGCGGTGGCTAGGCGTTTGAATCCGGGGTTCAGATTCGAGCCCGTCTCGACAATTCTATCCTGTAGGAAATATGTGGAGGAGCGGAGCCGGAGCTTGTGAACTTGTGAATTTGCGAATCTGTACTTCGTGAAGAAAGCCACACGATTTATTCAATCGAAGCTTGGGAGAAGTGAAGGAAAGTCAATGCATGATTTTATGGCTTTTGTTCTGTGAATAACCGTTGGTTTGTTTCCAATATCCGTTTTCAGCAAAACTTTGTGATGTGACGATGACTAGGTATGTCAAAGGATTCAATTATGTTTCCACAAGTAGCATCCTGGATACACATCCCCAACTGAACTCGTACCGTAACAAAGGGAGAAAGCGAAAAGAGGAAGAGTACAAAATGGTACAGCGCCGCCGTTGGAAAACGCAAATGGAAAGTTAATTAAGGGATCGGAATATTACATCGATAGGAGTAAGAACCCTACGCATGTTAGCTCGTTAGTGTTCGGCCCGACCGAGCTTACTTTATTCAGCGATTGATCTGAGACATGGAATCACCTGCAGCACTCCTTCTGCTGACTCCGTACTCGACTGAGTAGGTACCAGGTGGGTAGCTAGCGATTCAACGACCTGGGGATCCCCAGATTTTTAACCTTTTTGTATCTTCGGTCTGAGTGCATATAAATAAAGTATGTCGATTGAATGTCCAAGTACCTAATCAATAAGTTTGTTGAAGTTCAAGGTAAGAAGACAAAAAGGGACCTTTCGTTGTTGAACGCACAGATAGATAACCCATGGTTTGAATAACTACCTAGTAGGTAAATTTCTCTCGTTTCTTCTAATGTCAACGAGTTGTTGGTCATTACTTTTCACATATATAATATGAATTGGGATGTTGATATCGACTGGGACGGCGGTCATGTTAACTGGGACGATCATATCAATTGGAATAATAATGTCAACTGGAAACCCCATATCAATTAAGACAATCATCTCAATTGGAAGAAAGTAAAAGGTCATCAAAAATTCCCTCTTTATATCTGCACTCCCAGTCCCACTCCCAATTCTTCTGGCAGTACATCAGACTACTGAATCTTCAAGTTTTCAACAAATTTTGATGAATCCAAAGCTACCTAGTGGTAAGCAGGCTATCTTATTCGCAGTCGTAATGATGAATGCTCTTATTTGTACTTCTCATTGAATCATCTATCACAATGCAACTGGACTGGTATTGTGTTAAAAAACGTACATCATAAGATTAATACACTCCATCTATCTACTGGGTATTTGTCTCTCTATCTATCTATCTATCCATCCATCCATCCATCCATGCGTCTATAAAAACATGTCTATATATATATATATATATATATATTATGCTGAAGATTCAATGGCCTTTTGTTGCGCCTCAAACTCCTTGCTGAAAGGATAACTGGTATATCCCTCAGCCTCCTTCTTGTTATAAAAGAAATCTCTATCATATGGAGCGAACTCAATTCCCTCCTTAACTCTGAATGGAAGATCTGGGTTGGTGATGAAGTATCTTCCGAATACAATCACGATATCCTTTCCTTTGTATTCTTCATCAACAGCCTTCTTTGCAGATTCGGCTTTGAAACCTCCAGCGAGGAGAACTGGACTGGTGCCATTCCAGATATCGATCAAGAAGTCAACCTTCTCGGTGGCTTCGACATCTGCATTTCCGGTGATTCTTGATTCGACAATGTGGAGGTATGCAAGGCTCAATTTCTTGAGCTCTTGGGCGATATAAGTAAATTGTGGAACAGGATCTGCCATCTTCATTCCTTGGAAAGGAGAAAATGGACTCAATCTGATACCAGTCTTCTCAGCACCAACAGCTGCAACGACAGCCTTGGTAACCTCAAGACCAAAACGTGCGCGGTTCTCAACACTTCCTCCCCAGGAATCGGTACGCTTGTTTGCTGTATCTTGGAAAAATTGATCGATCAAATAACCATTTGCTCCGTGGATCTCAACACCGTCAAATCCAGCTTCGATTGCGTTCTTGGCAGCTTGTGCGTACAGTCCGATGTATTCCTTAATCTCGGCCTCGGTCAAAGGTTCTGGCTTACCACCTCCCTCAAAGGCAATATCGCTTGAAGATTTGAGTTTGTAACCACCTTCTTCTTGTAAGTTTGATGGGTCTGCAGCTCTTCCTAATGCCCACAATTGCATCCAGATGTATGATTTCTTTGCGTGTACGGCGTCGGTGACCTTTTTCCATCCGGCAATTTGTTCTTTGCTCCAGATACCAGGGGGGTTAGCATAACCAGCGGCTTGGGGAGCAATGAAGGTAGCTTCGGAGACGAGGAGTGTGCCGGGAACAGAAGCACGTTGGGCGTAGTATTCGGCAACCATTGGAAGGGGTACGTGGTTGTCATCGGCACGGTATCGAGTGAGAGGTGCCATGGCAATTCGATGTTGGAGCTCGGAAGTTCCGACTTTGAGAGGGGTGAAAAGAGTGGAGGAAGACATGATTGTGTCGTATTATCGAGTAATTGGTGTATGTATGAGTATGTAATTGTAGTTGTAGGTTCAATTGCTTGTCTATTTGTATACTTGTCTATATCAAAATGAAATGGAATGAAAGGAAAGCAAGAAGAAGCCACCTACCTACCTTTATACGTTCAATTGATATGTGGGAATATCGCGCAGTTGCGCATGAATGGGAAAAAAACCAAGTAAGTTGATTGTTCAGCAAGATGGTCCTAGCAATCATGTCATTCCACTACTGAAGCTTACCATACCAGAAAACCCATAGCAATCGTATCGAACATCTTGGTTTGGCGTGTCATGTATCCAAGATATCTCCGAGGGTAGTGGGGGTTGTTCGGGGAAATGATATGATGATAGTCGCTAGTTCTCTGATCTCGCAGGAAGAGATAGTTTCTGCAGAGATCTGAAGCTTTCCGTACAGATGGATAAGACCTTTTGCCCATGTTGCGTTAGCGAAGATCCATCAAAGCTTATAAATCAAAAAAACTTCATGACGTTTTGTCAAGGCAATTGATTCTCAGCTGCCGACATCCGACCAGGTGCCAGAATTATGTAAGCCATGGGAAGATGTTTTACGAGATATTCTCCAATATCAAACAATTTCTTGCGTGGTGAAAGTGCCAAGGTTTTTGGAAGGAAAAGTGGATTTCCTATCTTCCCCAAAACCCTTATTACTCCGTATAATGCTACAGTAATACATCTGGAAAATTCGAAAAGCGCTAGCAAGATTTGATAATTTAAGCTCGATGCGGGTTGAGATTGTATTGCCGACATACGTACGTACGTACTAGACAACTATCAGAGTTGTTTGATTTCTTATTATTAATTTATCAAATACTATGAGATTTTTTACTTTATTAAATTACTACTGTTTCTCGAATTTTCCAAATGAATAAGTTATTTGAAAGAGGGGTCATTGAAAAGGAGAAGTACCCCATTTGTAAAAGCAGCGACCCCTCTTCCCACCCCGCTGCATGAGCCTCCAAAAAAAGAAAACTTGCTCACCAAAACGAAAAACATCAACAACTTCTTCAATTTTGGAGATAGAAGAATGCAAAAAAGTGCAAAATGATATTGGAGCGGCAGGGAGTCGAACCCTGGACTTCATCGATACTAGCCATATGTCTCTAATGAGATTCAGGACAATGCAAACGAGGCACTCTACCACTGAGTTACAGCCCCTGGTAGTTGTTGTGGAAAGTGTGGTTTATTCGTATTTATATTACTAATAGCATGGAGAGGGGATGTTGTGATGGAGCAACGGTAGGAATTAAAGCTACGTAGTAGGTACTACTAATGGGTGGCTCTTCAAGTGGGGGACGAGTTGTAGTTATTGACTCTTAAAAATGATAGATGAAGTATTCTCAGTTGATTATACTTTTATTCTATGCTAATCGATGGTTTTGACTCGGGGAAAGTCATCAATATAATAGAAAAGTAACGAGATAAGTAATCATATAATTCCAACAAATCAAAATATACAGTCACGAAAACACTCAAAATACCATATATTCAATATAAAATCAACAAACAAAGCTTCCGAAGACATTCAAACATCTTTAAGCTCCTTTGTATTAGAGCTATCAACTGATATAGACAGAAGCATAACTAACTAAAAACTTGACAATTAATCGTTTTCGAGAGTCAACGACTATGGAGTATGTACAGTCCCTAGCTTCTCATCGGTAATGATTCGGTAATATTTAGCATTACATAAACGGAAGAAAGAGCAAAAAGCAAAAACTCTTCGCATCAAGAAGAGTTACAATGCATTGACTAGGTACTCAAAGATATCGAGTATCTACTTAGATACTTGTTCATTCTTACAAATCAAATCTTTCTAAAACACTTCATACCAAAAACCATCATGCTTATGCAGACATCCATATTGTCCTCTTCCATTAATACACTCCGTCCCCTTCTTACCCCTCTAAATACCGCGGCGACGGCAAGATTGATAATCATCGTAACAGAAATCATGCTGTCTCGTCCACACATATTCTGACCTTCGTATATCGAAACCGGGAAGTGAGTGTCTCCTGCAGAAAATCGGGGGTTAAAGTCATATCCCCAGGATCTCTATGGTTTTCAAGGACGAGAGAGAAACGCATATTCGAGCGATATGAAAGTTTAAATTCATCGGAGAATTGTTTTAGGTGATTCCTGCGTCATTTTCGGCTTGCGGAAACATGCCTCTTTCCGAAGTATAAGGAGAGGTCTTGTGAAGAGTATCTATTCATAAGGTTTTAGAGTTTTAGAGAGAGGTAGGGTGTATGTCCCCATTTTTATCAAGAAATTCTTGGTACGTTTTTGTTTATATTTTGCTTGATCAATAATTCCCAAAATCTCAAAGATTGGGGGAGTTCACTCTTTTCGCCCTTAGGAAGAAGCTTGCATTATGTGTCAGTACGACGCACCTGTTTAACAAGTGGCACTTTTTGGCTATGTGATAGTGATGCAGATTGAATATCTGAAATGGATGAAATCTCTCAAACAATTCAAATGCTTCATGTGAGTTCAAATTTTGAGATTGAAAAAGAGTCGAATCAATAAGCCACAATCCATTCTCATCACAACGATTTTCATCCAACAATAGCATCAATCAACCTCCTTCCCCAGAGAGCTCCACCTCCTTCATTTCCCTCTCTAACCCTCTCATCCTTCATCCACACCGATCATTTTCCCCCAAGCCCATCACCTCTCCATACCGCTTTGAGACCATAAGTTCCGGTCTCAATCTATTACTCACTCTATGGCATGCCATACCCATCATCATCACCGCAAAACTTCCCCCAAAAACTCTCTTCTGATCTTCTTTTCTGACCCTCAACTGCGTGGTCAGAACACTCAAGTTGAGATCCTGATGTTCCATTTTCCCGTAGCCAGTCTTTTAGCACGTGGGTATCGATGCCATCTATCAAAAGAGCTAGGAGGATGATCGCTTCTTTTTGTCGTTCGCTTATTTCCTCCCATACTCTCTCTGTCTTTCGTCTCGGGTCAGGAAATGTACGAAAGGTGTTGTATAAATCGATTCTATATTTTCGCCCTTTAGTTCTGGAAAGTTCTCCCACCCAAGCTCAAATAATGAACTTTGGTTTTCCTATTGCAAATCAAAATACTATAATCAGATTCTACACTCCTGCAAAGAACACCACCAGCGAGTAAAGGCGATCCCGCATCAGCCTTCAACTTTCCTGCTTGAATCTTCGAGAAAGTAGCTTGAAACCAGGTGGGATACATTCCAAACCCCCTCGTGATTCTCTTCCGAAAGCCCAAATATTCTCCCACGAGTATCAAATCTTCATTCCTAATCGTCTCGTCAGATACACAGCTACAGGATAAGAACAGCTTGCTTTCCAGCACTTCCCAGATATCGTATCAACTCTCGCTCTTTCGCACAGCAAATCACCTAGACTAACTCTGATAAATCTTAAATAGCGCAGCATGTATATTCCCATTATCCGAACCAGAGATTCCAAGCCAGAGATAGAGAGTATGAAAACGGATTTTGGGAATGAGAAAACCTAATATAAGCAGAAGACTCAGTAAACCTATAATATACCAAAACACACACACCAATTGACATAGTGATAGATTATTATCTCTCTAAAAAGAAAATACAAAGTCAACGATGAACACATCTCTAAGAATACAATTGGAATCTCTCATCTCTCATCAACTTTGGATTGCGGCGTGGACGATTCTGCGAGACTGTGTGGAATAGCTATAACGTAGGTAATGCGAGATCGACGTCGAGAAACCTAATCGGTGATCTGAGGACGAGAAGCCATTGGATGAGGAAGAAATGTTTTATCACGTGGATATCTTTCATTCACTTATTCGCACCGCACTATAAAGTTTTGTTGCATATCTAGTGACCAGGGGGGTGGGTACCAATGACAATTTTTGTCACATATTTCCATACCCCCGGGTACAAATGACATGTTTTATCATCATATATTCTCATTCTTTGAATTGACGAACTGGCTCTGAAGTTTTTCAATGAAAGTAGGTATATCTTGAACTCTGCCTTGTGGATATCTAATTTATGCTAAATATATGTACTTCAAGCACCACCATACTAGAACAAACCCCTCTAGTGACCGAAATGTCCTTCTGAACTCCTCAAACAGAATATTGCCTCGATTTAAAATTTTGTCAACCTTTTGGTGCTACCTCCACTATCCTTGATTCTGAAAGACATTACCTCCCTTAATCCATTCCTCACTAATAACCAATGCATCGACCATTCCCCTCTTCAACCTCATAACCTTCGCATCTCTCTCCTTAATCTGCTGTTGCAAACTGAGATACTTCGCCTTCCAACTCTCTTCATTGTCATCGATTCCTCTCCCCATATTTCCCATTCCTTCCCTCATTCCCATCTCCAGGTTATTCTCCACAACTGTAGCTCTTATCGTAAAATCCCCTTCAAGGCTACCAAATCTCATTTTCCAATGACATTCGTAATCCGTTCTTGGTGGCGGGCCGGGGAATTCAAGTCTTGTGACGCGAAGACGTGTCATGAGGGGACCGCCTGCCAGTGCTGAAAGATTAATAAGGAAAGCTTCTGTGCTGCTAGATTCCGCTTGAAGATTTCGGATGACTTGTTTGCAGATTTTGGATGCTTCGTCTATAGAGCATCGTTGGATCGAATTTCCGGCTCCGTCGTACCATTCGGCGGCAAGAATTTCTCCAATGAAGTGAGATTCTAAAGCATCGATATTGGTACGGTCAAAATCTTCATTTTGACGAAATGCTATACTGACAAAGTGTTCGAAACTGGGGTCCTGAGGTCCATTGGCAGGATTGTTGAAATACTCCATGAGTGACGTTTGTTGAGATTGTTCAATTAAATCATTTTGCATATTCGTATCCGTCTCACCGTTTAGAAGTACAACGGGTGGTGGCGGTGTTGCTAATCGAACGTTTCCGCCTTTTCTTTGTGGGACTTGTAGTGAAAGGCGGCTTGGTCGAGAATTTTGAGTTTGTGGACCTCCAATGACAGTAGGTGGATTGGCCCTGACGCCAGCAGGAAAGAAATGAGAAATTTCGGAATCCGCCACTATAGGAGTAGCGGTTGGTGTATCTCTCGTTGAACCAGGGTTGGCAGGAAAGGTCGAAAAAGGACCATCTGTAACAGAACGGTTATTAGGTGGTCTACCTCGTAATTTTCCAGTAGAGGCACTACCATTACTTGGCCATGCTGATGATACTGCAGGCCCATGACGACGCCTTGACCGAGATTTATTTGGCGTTGTGGCTGATTGAGGTTCATTGCTATCCGGCCATAGATGTGTTCTGTTTGATGGAGTGAGAGCTGATTGTGGATAAGCTGATAGAGGAGTTGCACTTTCTGGTGGAGCACCCCATCTGAAGTTGTCCACTAAAGGGCCTCGAACTTCTGTTGCAGACCATGGACTTAAACGAGCATCGAAGCCTTGTTGGAAAGAAGAATTTGCTGTCGCTGGTGTAGCACTATCCGGATGTAAGGTCGCCCTGGGAATCATAAAATCTTCAGATAGTGTAGGCGAGTGTAACCGAGGACGTTGAGATGGTGATCTCCCTATCTCATCATCTTCCCTATCCTCAGCCTTCTTTCGTCCACGCTTAGGTCTTGTTTCCGGAAGCAAAGCACGGAGAGCCAAATCTTCATCGGCGGGTACCCCATCTCGACCATGCTCTGATGATGGTTCGCCAGGGGATGGTACTTGTGTCCAATACACATGAGGTTTGTTCAATAAATATTCAAAAAATGCATCAACATGCATTGCATGCAACCACCGCTAAATGTTGTTAGCGTTACATTGACGAGTGTCTGAGATCCACTTGCATACCTTGAGCCTAACAGCATATTGTTGTACCTTTTGAGCACTTTGACCTTTCTCCAAAGAAGGAGGTTCAACTCCCAAATCTATTGCCAATTGTGCCCACGTTTTGATCTCCTTATTCTCTAATTTACAAATCAATTCGAATAATACAAAAGTGCTGAAACTTTTGTTATCACTTTTGGGAGGCGCGCGAAATATTCGCTTCAATTCAGCAGTATCTGTATCTGATGCCACCGCGGGATTGCAGTACATGATGAAGCCTACGTAGGCATCGTCAAAGTTCTCGTCTGTAACTTCTCTCGAAGGTAGACTTCGAGAATTCTGGCGACTTGGAGATGAATTGCCCAGCGGCGAAGGTTGTCCCGGACGCTCAGGCATCACTCTATCCTGAATATTTGCACATGATGCTTGATTGTGGGCTTGAATATATTGTTCACCTCCTTGAGGCGCAATCGTGGCATATTTACTACGCTTTGTAGCTTCAGGGGTCATTGCAGGGACATGAAGGACTGGGAGCATTCTCCCACTTTTGAATTATCAGATGACCCAGGCTAAATTTCTGATACAAGTAATGAAAATATGTAGTTTTAAGAAAATATATGAGAAATCTGACTATAATATGATGACTTGATAGATATAATGAGATTTACTTCTAATACTTGAAATATACACCCCAAAAGGAAGAGCTGTTAATGAAAGACACGTTTCCCCTTTCTCCCTACAGGTACTTCAATTGACAGTTGAAAAGAGAGACAAATGATTTTAACGATAGAAACAAACGACGTTGGGTATATATGCTATATAACTAATGACAAAAGTTTGGATATATTTTCGCGATAAATTAAACAAAAAGGGGGTATATATTTAGCGTTGACAAGAATGATGAATAATTGATGATAATTACTTTGGAACCAAATAATTGTTAATGAGGAGAAATAAATTGATGTTAAGTTTGAAGGGAAGTTTAATCTGATTGAGCTTTGCTTTTCCAAGCCGAATGATTACTAATCACATGCAAGAATAGATCATCGGCACGTGAATGAGAATGCTACCAAAGCACGTGTCAGTATTAATTAGATTGAGGTGGGGAATCTCCGGGACAATGCAAGGGGGGCCCGCATTGCCTCGGTAAGTCGGAAATGGCCTTTGATAGGTAGGTATGTAAGTTGACAATGCACATCTGATGCAGCGAGAGGACAAAACTACCTAGGTACCGGTATTGAGGAGAATAATAATAATTCATCTTTCTTCATTCTTCACGTCTTTCATATCATATTTCCAATCTGGAATTCTCCATAATAAACTTACACTCCCTATTTTCAATATCAGAACGTCATCGACATCACATATACCTACACAAAACAATCATGGCAGCTCAACAATCAGATAATGTTGCTCATGCTCTATCCGGTGCTGGTGGGGGCATTCTTTCCATGGCTCTTACGTATTAGACCCCTATCCTTCTCCGCATTTCAAAAGTTAACAATTTGAAGCTATCCTCTCATTACGCTTTCCACGCGCGCACAAGTCGAATCGAAACGCGCTGATTCGGGATTTCTTGACGCTGTAAAGCGTATCATCGAGCGTGAAGGTATTACAGGCCTTTATGCTGGACTCGATTCAGCACTATTTGGAATCAGTGTTACAAATTTTGTATATTACTACTGGTATGAATGGACTCGTTCGGGTTTCGAGAAGGCGGCACTCAAGGCTGGCCGAGCTTCAAAAAAGCTCACAACAATCGAATCGATGATCGCGGGAGCAATCGCAGGCTCAGCAACAGTCTTGCTCACAAATCCTATTTGGGTAGTCAATACACGAATGACTACACGAAAGAGAAACAAGGAGACGGGTGAGGGCTTTCTACCTGGGGCAAAGGCACCTACAACAGTCGGCACATTGCTTGCACTCATTAAAGAAGAAGGCCCACAAGCGCTTTTCTCTGGAGTCGTGCCTGCGTTGGTGCTTGTTATCAACCCCATATTACAATATACGATTTTCGAGCAGTTAAAGAATACAATCGAGAAGAAGAGGAGAATCACCCCAACAATGGCATTCCTTCTAGGCGCATTAGGAAAGCTATTTGCTACTTCAATCACATACCCTTATATCACAGTAAAGAGTCGCATGCACGTTGCCGGAAGAGATGGAGGAAAGGAAAGTATGATTCAAGGCATGAGACGTATTTTGAAAGAAGAGGGCTACGCTGGATTCTATAAAGGTAAGCGATTCCTTTTTTTCGAAATTATTACGAGGCTTGTTACTGACTTTACTTCAGGAATTGCTCCCAAAGTCTCACAAAGTGTTATGACTGCTGCATTTTTGTTCGCCTTTAAGGACGTTTTGTATGAACAAACCATCAGGCTGAGAAGAAACCTTCCTGCCAAAGTGGCTGTGAAGTAAATATAGTCCTCGGTTATCGAGGTAGACCTGTGGTGCTCTTGGAACATGGATCTGATTGTAAGTTATGGCTTTGCTGGGGTGTACATATATACGGTATTTGAACTGTTTAAGGAAGGGCGTTAAAATATACCTGCGTAAGATATGGTGTCGGAATAGACTTCTCCTATTGTGATTAATAGGAAGGGGTCGTACACATACAATTTGGAATATCAGATATTGTTGAAACAATCATAACAGGGCATGAATAGTCATCAATTAAGAATGTTAGCAATTTTACCTAATTTTTCTGACTAAAGTTGTAGTTGAGTAACCACCAAGTGTACGAAATGTATCTATTAGATCCCATCTCATCACTCTCCTCAATGTCTGAATTCAAACTGGATATTGAAAGATTTATCAGGCTTGATCCACTAATCATGTGATCGCGCGAAAGGCAAACACGGAGTGCCGCCGGTCTTGAATACTTTATTTATTTACAGCGACAGCATTGAATATGCGATTTTTGCAAAGTTTTGGTTCCTCTCGTGCTTTGACGAAAAGAAAACAGCAATTGATATTATCCCATACACATATCATGGAAAATTCAACTAAAATTGATGAATATGGCTTCAGTTCTGGCGACGAGGCAGACATGCTAGACTTGACAAACGCGATCGATGCTAGCACCAACCATGGCCACAAGCGTAAAGCTTCTCCCGAGCAGACTTCGTCGATTGTCAAGAGACAGGCAATCCAGAGCTCCCACAAGGTATTTGAGTCGGCAACGTCTGCACTGAGTCACCACTTTGGTTTCAAATCTTTTCGGTTGAAGCAGGAGCAAGCCATATCAAGAATTCTTGGTGGCGATAGTGCCGTTGTTGTCTTTCCTACTGGAGGTGGCAAGAGTCTCTGCTTTCAAGTCCCGGCACTTGCTTTTGAAGAAGAAGACAAGATTCTCAGGACTCGTGATGAAGGCGAACATGGCAGTGAGTAAAAGTTAAGAGTGCTATGCGGGAATTCTTATTCAACATCTTATGAACAAATGAATCAGACCACCTCAAATGAAGTTTCGGTTTCATGGATTCTTCTTTGATTTCATTTACATTTTGAAAAGAATACTAATTTTAGTGATATACAGTTACCCTGGTAGTATCGCCACTCATAGCTTTGATGAAAGATCAGGTGGATGCTCTTGTTCGTCGCGGTATTGCTGCTGCAACTTTCGACTCCAGCAAGACTAGAGATGACTTTATTCAAACATGCAACCAACTGAGAAGTGGAAAGTTAAAGTTACTATACGTAGCACCTGAGAGGCTGAACAATGAGGGTTTCGTGGAGCAAATGAAATATGTCCGGGGAGGTATCAGATTACTTGCAGTAGACGAAGCACATTGTATCAGCGAGTGGGGCCACAGTTTCCGTCCAGACTACCTAAGTTGTACCTCAAACTCTACTAGAAATGCATCATCTACTGACTATATGTAGAAATTGCCCGTTTTGCTGATGAGATCAGAGCAGAGAGAGTCATTTGCCTAACTGCTACGGCTACACCCCGTGTTGCGCAAGACATCTGTGATGCGTTCAAAATCGAAGATTCTGGACTCTTTCGAACCTCCACCTATCGACCCAATCTACATTTATTGGCTGAGTCAGGAGATAGGAAGGTTACTATGCTGCCCAAGCTTAAAGACTTTTTACGAAAGCATAAAGGCTCAACTATCATATATGTTACTCTGCAGAAGCAAACGGAGAATCTTGCAAGTATATTGGTAGAGGCGGGCTTCAAAGCTAAGGCATTCCACGCAGGAATGACGACTGAAGCCAAGACAAAGCTGCAGGACGATTTTATGAGGAGCAATGACATGATTATGGTCGCAACTATTGCCTTTGGGATGGGAATTGATAAGGGCTCTATTCGCAATGTTATACATTTCAGTGTCCCTCAAAGTCTGGAGTCTTACAGTTAGTAACTTTTATCATTGAACTCCTAGCCGTTACCACTCCAGCCGCTGCATCTAAATCTCTACTATGTTCAGGTTTACCCTCAAAGCTACCAAGAGCCACACCTCATTTTTTACTACTCAGTTTCGAAGTAGAACCTTCTCCGTACTCCTTGATGATTGCAAATGCCAAACCTCTTCATGCTGATATTTGCACAGGCCAAGAAATTGGAAGAAGTGGTCGAGATGGTAAAATTTCTAACTGTTTCTTCTTCATATGTGGCGAGGATCTTCATTTCCGTGAATTATTCGCACGAGGTGACCTACCATCTCTTACATCTATTCGTGGACTACTAAACGACACATTTGATTCAACTGCGAAAAGGCTTCCAATTGGAGGTGAGATTCACAGTTCGCATTATAATCAAACGAAGGAATTCGATATCCGCCCCACAGCTCTAGGTGGTATATACGCACAGTTAGAGTTGGGCCACGGTCTTATTCGTGCTACTACACCATTATATCAGAAATATTCGTATGTTACAAACGATCGCATGTATCATTCCAAAATCAAGTCAGATCGAAGTCCAGCAGCAGCAGCGATCGCAGCCTGTGGTGAGAAAAAGGCCAAGTTCCATCACATCGATGTAGACGCTGCAGCTCGTCGTTATAGCCTTGGAAGAAACGAGGTCATTGGCAAGCTTAACGCATGGAACGCCGAAGGAATTATAGAATTAAAAGCAAGCCAGGTTGTAAACGTCTACAAAGTCACTAAACCTCTTCCCAAAACCGCAAAGGAGATTGAGACAATCGCAAAGACAATTTACAGCAGCATGGAAACACGCGAAAAGCAAGCTTTAGAGCGCTCAGAGAAAATCTTACAGCTTATCACCGGTAAAGCTTGTTTTTCCAAAAAATTGGCCCAGCATTTTGGAGATGAGCTGCCTGACGGAAAGGAAGAATGCGGTCATTGTCAATGGTGCTTAACGCATAAGCCCGTCGAGATTCAACTTCCCCCTCCTGTTCCTTTCAATACTATAGCTTTCAACAACGTTCTTAATATGATTGAAGAGCGCGATGATCCGAGGTTCCTCGCTAGAGTGGCTTTTGGTATCTCTACCCCGAGAGTGACGGCGATGAAGTTAGGAAAGAGTCCCATCTTTGGTTCGATGGATGATCATGAGTTCTCGGTAAGTGGGATGTGGATTCGAACAGACTCGTGATTACAAAGTGGCTAACGAATATTGGCTGTAGGTTCTTCTTGAAGCATTTGAGAAGGAATGCAAATAGGGGTGGGCTTGTGGGGCACGACTTTGTAGTATATTTGGACATATTTAGCGAAGGTGTTGATGGCCCTGCATAGGATATTTCATTTCTAGCTTTGTCGGCACAGTCATATGAGAAATCAGGATGAAATGAATAGTACTATTGAGAAGGAAGTAGCTTGAGTCGTGCATCACGTAGATGCTGGCTCATAACATAAAGCATAAATCTCATTTTAAATACAACCCGCGTTATCTCTGACATATCTAGACATCGAGCAAACTTAACGAATAGCAGCTAAAGGGCTGGGAGTTCCAGTACTTGTTTCATTACTTCATTGAGAGGTGTTTAAGTCCAATATTCTTACAAAGTCCCAAGCATGTCTTTTTGTCCGAACACCAATACGCTAAATCAAGTCATGTCCCATGTCAATCATTTTCACCCCATATATAATACAATTGCGCCTTCATTCTCTCATCGCCTCCCCAGGTTTTGCTCATGCACCCAAAAGGCCGGACAAGGAGCCCCCTCGTCACCTCTTCCGTTCTTCATCCCGCCCAAAAGCCAATCCGTCAACCCAACGACTTTGGCCCCTACACCTCTTTCCCAATTTCCCCCCTCTTGAACGTGCTCAATAGTATGCGACCAGATCCTTCCCTCCTCATCGAATTCGAAGAGGAAAAGTCCAGTAAATTCCTTACTATCGTCCTCGCCACTTCCACCCCCCAACCACTCTGTGATCTTATCCACATTCTCTCGCGCCCCAATCCCTTTGTAAAAACCTCCTGTTCCTTTGTTTTTTGTCTTACCAATGGTCCTCCATCGTACGATTAATTGTTCGCGAGTTGATCCTCTAGATGACGATTGGCTCATTCGCTCAGAAAGTATTTCAAGCTTCACATTTCCGACGAGGGGAACGCGACCCCAGGCAATAGGGGATGTCCATAGAGCGGCGGAATATGCGACGCGGCCGGAGACAGTGGGGAGATGGGGGTGCGTGGAGGGGAAGAGGTGGAGGGTTATTTGCGGGGAGAGTATTTCTTGGGGAAGTGGAGATTGGAGGAGGGAAGGAAGACGTTCTTGGAGAATGCGGAGGGCTGAGATTTGTTAGTATATTGTTTGTATGTTTGTAAGTGGGTGAATAAATTGAGGGGGAAGCGGGGGAGGGGCTGCTTGCTTTTGCCAAGTTTGACTGTTCTCTCGTTGTTGGGAGGCTTGTTTGAAATTTTGAGATTTGGTGGTGAATCCTCATTCCGGGGATTTGAGCCGGTGAACCAGATATCCGGTAGGACCCTAGGTCCTGCGTTGACAGTTGCTAGATATCGAGCACTTTTCTGACATGTGTATGTAGTGGCAAGCTTCGTTTGGCATGTAGAAGAAGTAGAGGAGAGCTTCGAGGCCCGTCTTCTAGTAAGGCGTAGGATACTGTAAGATTTCGACATCAGCTTGGATGGATCGCATTCATATGCAAAGACATCAATCAATACATTCAATAAGGTCAAGAAGAAAAAGTAAGAGTTGCAACCATCGTCGTGATAATTGGTTTCTACCACTTTTTTGGATATCCATATTCATTCCCTCATCCAGTGATATTCAAGCTTTATCAATCGGCCTTACACGCTGCTGATTGCCGATCAGATAGGTACAAAGCGGTGCGGTCAGGGGGTCAGTTGATCAGGAGTTTGAATGAATCACAAGAAACCGCAGAAACAATAATAAGAATCACATTATCGTATATTGGTTTGAATCATTCAGCGTTTCTGAATCAAGCAAACGGTGTAAAGGAAAAAGAAGAAGAATAAATAGTCCCAAGTATCCAATACGTGTAATAAGAATGAGATTATTGTATCTGATTCTTCCATTGTGTGTTTGTGCATATAATAAGATTAAAGATATAAATTGAATAATATACGAGTAGAGACATTCACCTGCAAACGCCTCCTCCATCTTCCAAGGCTGTACCAAGTATCACCATATCACCACCATCCTTAGCCAAGTAATCCCGGCCAATTCTGATTCACGTGATACTCGTCTAACGCCCGTGGACCGCCTCTGCACCTTAAACACAGTTGAGGTTCCCAAGAGTTGCGATATCTTATTCTACAACTACAACCACAAGACATCGAACAGGATAACCAAGAGGTATCATAGAATTTCCACACAAAACAACATACCTTTCAACAACCAACCGCAAATATGAATCCCGAGTAGTAAGTTGAAACCCCTCAGATCAAACGTCATCCTTTCATCAACTTCAAAGAAACCGCCATCTACATTATATCTCCCGAGACCCAATACTGATCATGCTATTTGCAGAGTACATTATACATACCCCTCATCACGAAGATGCCATTACCATCGCACAGAGTGCACTCGAGTGGTCCACGTCAACATGTATATCCTGAACGGACTCCGACTGACGAACTTAATAGATACGATTACCTCTTCAAGCTCCTCCTTATCGGTGACTCCGGTGTAGGAAAGTCCTGTCTGTTGTTGCGATTTGCAGATGACACTTACACCGAGAGTTATATCTCGACTATCGGTGTTGACTTTGTGGGTGTTGCAGTTCCCGGTTCACAGAGTATTGTTTGCTGATGGCGAGTTAGAAAATCCGCACGATCGAGTTGGACGGCAAGACCGTTAAATTACAAATTGTAAGGAAACCCGAAAGAGAATAATGTGGAGGCATTGTACTGATAGTTTTACTTTGTAGTGGGATACCGCTGGACAAGAGCGTTTCCGTACCATCACATCCTCGTATTACCGAGGTGCTCACGGTATCTGCGTTGTCTACGATGTGACCGACATGGACTCGTTCAACAACGTAAAGCAATGGTTACAAGAGATCGACAGATACGCAACAGAGGGCGTCAACAAGTTGCTCGTAGGCAACAAAAGTGATATGTCAGACAAGAAGGTCGTTGACTACACCGTCGCGAAGGTACATATCATCACATGCTCTCAACGATCTGGAATCTTTAATCAGGCTCCATCAGATTGCCTTAGAAAGTTGCGACTAACATGCATTGTTTTAGGAATTTGCTGACAGCCTCGGCATCCCATTCCTCGAGACTTCCGCCAAGAATGCCAGCAACGTCGAGCAAGCTTTCTTGACCATGGCACGCCAAATTAAGGAAAGAATTGGCACAACTACCGCAAACAATAAGCCAGCGGTACAAGTCGGGCAGGGCCAGGGAGTACAATCGGGGTCTGGTGGTGGATGTTGTTAGATGGTGTCATTTGTCGATCGGTCGAACTCAATCTAGGTTATTGAAGAACCTAGAACGTCACGAACTTCTGCTTCCCTTTTATTATCCGCATTAGACTGATGGTCCCTTGGATCGGCCTCTGTATTTCGTCTGTCTTTCGCTGCCTCCGCTAGCAAAGCATCGCAGCAAAATCACATAGCAAATCTTTGCACCAATGACGCTAAGGAAGGAAGAGGGGAAATAGATAACTTTAATGGCTGATGGACGGAGGGAACATAACCCAGTTGTGAAACATTTGGCGTGAAATGGGAGGAATTTCGGGGAATGGATCTTGTCATTGTTTTTATTTCCTTTTTTATTGATGCACGGTTTTCCTTACTTGGGTCTGAACCTTATTTTTCGACGCTACTTATTGATGGCATCGAGATTCTTTTTACATTTTATTATGACAGGCAAGGCAATATTCGAGACTTTTTCCGCGAGACATGGGCTTTGTATTGTATTGCATGATATGTGGGGTTTATCTTGATGTTGATGTTGATGTTGATCTGATATGATATGACATGATGTGAAATGTGAAGCGATCTCAATCTCAGTGCCTAGGTGAATCAGTTTGTTGGTGACCGTGAGAGCAAGTCGGTTTGTTTCAAGTTTAGAGGGGGACAGAGTTGTGTGTGGATGGATGCACAATGTCGAGGCGCTCCAGCTATGCTGCGTTCGGGGTTGAATTTAAGGGGCTATTTGCACTTGTCACACAGGTACTACCTAGGTATTTGTAGTAGGGAGGCAAATAGCCAAAGATTATGATTGGTGGTTGATTGTGACAGATAAGTAAGTGTATGTGGGAGATTGGCTTGCGGTGTGATATTTGGATTTTTTTGTTATAAGTTATGTATATTCATCTACATACCTATGTACGAAGTTAGGTATGTATGTGAACTCCGAGATGGAGGTTCTGGATTTTCTTCATAGAGGTGTGGGTTTATGGAGAGAGGCACTTATATGTAAGCGTGGTGGTGTTTTTGACTCTGGCTAGGGATAATAGGTAGGTAAAGGTATAAATAGTGTTTCATTATTTAGATGAATTAACTCCTAGCGCAAACATCTCATTGATCATAATAACGTACAAGCCAATTACTTACTCGCGTCCCCAAAACCCGTCCCAACTCCTCAATCCCCCACACATTCTGTGGAACTCAAACCCTAAACCTCAAACCTCGATCCCCAGCTCCTTCCCAATAATAACAGCTGCCTTCTCGCCAACTGCTAGAGCAGTATTATTGGTATTTGCACCCACATTCTCCGGAACCATACTTAGGTCACAAATCTTCAATCCCTGCGTCCCGTACACATTTAGATACTTATCCACCACACCCCCTTTTTCTTTCGGCTTCATCGCACATGTTCCTAAAGAGTGCCATGTTGTATTCAGATTATCTCTGATCCAATCTTCAATAAGTGCATCATCTTCTGCACTATATTCAATACCCTTTATTTCTCCCTCAAGTGCCCCATTAGATAATGCTGCAGCAGATTTCTTTCCAAATTTTGGATGTCCCAGTTCTAATTCCCCACGGTAATAGGGAAGTCGTCTACATATTTCTCGTTGCATTTTATATGCCCAAAGCTGTTTCTTCAAATCACTTGGGTGACTTAAAAAGCCAGCGTCAAATTCATAGCCATTCTGTACGTCAGTAGAAGACGTGATGTGGATGGAACCACGTGAATAGGGGTAGGCAGTGTAGGTGCCCATGGTTATATATTGGCCTGGATCGACAAGTGTTGGGTCTGCTAGAAAGGCACTCACGACGCCGCAGAGCATGAGAGGCTTTGTGGGATAGGGAGCGAAGTCTCGGTCCCAGTCTGAGACGAAGTCGGTGCCGAGAGCTTCGACTTCGGAGGTAGTGGGACGGAGTTTGCTGCATACGTCTAAGGGCCTTTGTCAGTTTTTGAAGGCAAGACTTGGAGTTGTAACGGAACTTACCAACTGCATTCCAGCCCAATTGAGGGTCTTTGGCTTCAAGTGATTTGACAAAATCTTTCCTTCCACTCAAGATGTTGTCTATGGTTTCAGAATCATCGAGTGATGTTCTGTAAGGATACAAAAGTAAATGATGATCTATTCACGAGATATAATTAGCCACTATCCCTGGAAAACCCACGGGATTGAATAAGCTCTGCTCACCTTGATATGACTCGCCCACCCCATCTAATTCATTAACAACCTCTACTCCACATCTCTCAAGCACATCTCTCCTGCCTACCCCACTCCTCTCCAAGACCTGCGGTGTTCCCAAGGCTCCTGCACTCACAACCACTAATTTCTCTGCTCTGATTGTGTGTGGAATTGCTTTACTAAGTGCAACAAAGGGTTGATGGTCTTCATTGGGTATGTATTCTATACCTGTTGCTCGAGGAGGTGTAGAGGAATCAAACAGCACACGTACGACTTTCGATTCGGGGAGGATTTTAAGATTTGGGTATGAAGATGATTGAAGGAGTGGGTGGATGTAAGTGTGTGCTGCGTCTTGGCGTTTGCCGTCTGGAGAGACGTAGCGTTGCCATCTCTAGAGGAAGGAGATGATGTCAATATTTGAAAGAAAAGAAAATACATGATAGAAAATGCAAAGGAAACTTACACTAAATCCTCCACACTCCTCTCCATCCTGCAAATCTACTATTTCCCTATAACCCATCCCTTTGATCGTCTCCATAAAGGTATCAACACTCTTCCCCTGATATCCACCATCGCTCACATTCACAGGTCCCTCATATCCATGTTTCTCTTTGTCAAATCCCTTTCCGGTAGGATGAAATGTTTCCAATTTCTTACACATTTCGAGCATGTCTTTTCCGGTCCATCCTTCTGTATCCCAAGAATCGAAATCGATAGATTGGGCGCGCGTGTACATCATGAAATTTATGGATGAGCCGCCACCAAGGAGACCTCCGGCTGGGATAATCGGAGAGCGATTGTTGAGGTGCTGGGAAGGTTGACCTTTGTAAAACTATTATATGTCAGTATATATGGATTACCATCATTCTCCTTCTTCCACCTTCGACTCTCGGCGTCCAAAAGTCCAGACCGCAGCTCAACAATCAAAAGCTTTGGAATATCCAGTTCCTTCTTTACAATCTCAAAACTAGAATTTTCAAATGAATTGCAGTCCAAACTATCGCCAATACTGGGCCCTCAAAAACAGGAAAGAAACGAGATAACGTACCAAAGCAGTCTTACTTTCCGGCGCCAAATGAGATAAATACACGGCCGGAGTAGTAATACTCGGATCTTGGAAATTGTTCTTGCCGCCTTCGACAAGTAAGATTCGTAGATCTGGATTTGCCTTGGCTAGACGACCAGCGCAGACACACGCAGCTGTGCCGCCGCCGGCGAAGATGATATCGACGGTTTGGGGAGCTATAGGTGCCATTGTTCTTAAAGAGAGAAAATGATAACTGAGAGGGGGCTATATATAGTGATTAGAAAATTGTAAAGTGCTAAAGCAGGTTATGACAAATTTCTGGCGGCTTGCAGGAAATCTTGGAATATCCCTCAGAAGTACATAGAAAACCTCAGATTTTCAAAAGGGAAAAAGATTAGCGGAGAAGATTATTTGGCTCGTTCCTTTCTCGTAGGACAAGTTGTGTTCAACGTTGAACAAGTAGAGAAGTACGAGTACCTTATGTACTTTTCCGTTACTCACAACTCATAACTCGCATCCCACATTTCACTCGTCGCCCCTCACTCCTCACTCCTTCCCGCGCACCATCAGCCACTGCCCATTTTTGCATGTCGCTCTTTCCCCAGGTTATACAAATCGAGCCTTCGAATTTCCACTTCCCCGCACTTTGCTTTGATTACCCAGGTAATCCATTATCAGCGCTCGCTACCTTTAAAGTTTCCAATTGACTTATCTCCTAGCTCACAGCCACACTCTCCCTCTATCGCCGTCCCCATCATTAGATTCCCTCGCTCCATACTCCCCCTTCTGTCCGACACTAGCACATGTGTATCATGATAGTGTATCTTGTACTCATCCTCCCTACGTTTCATAGCGTTTGTGTACTAACATGTCCCCGATAGAAATGTACCGAAGTCCCGTGCCAACGCAAGTGCCAGGTCTATGCGTGATCGACGGACTAGACTCCGCCCCAGACGCTGAGAAAACGGAAAGATGCCGTCCCTAGTTTATGTTCTTAACTTTTTGTAGTATGATTGATCGATTTGTTAATGAATGTCAACTTTACTAGCGAGGGTCCCCTAGAACCTTCGTACAGATACGAGTACATCGGTTAATAGATTATCACGTAAAACATTAATCAAATCAAAATATATTTCTGTCTACCTAGGTATATATATCTAGGTGTATGTGAATATTTGACAAGTATTATTAGTATAATGAGCTGTCAACATTCAAGCTCATCACTTATTGAAATATCTCCAAGTCAAGTCAAATCTTAGCAAATTACGAACATATCTAGACAATTCTTCAAAATATCAACTATCAAATTTATAACACATATATCATTATCAATCTTTTCGCTGCGTAAACTAATGTACAATTGCATTCTACTTCCTCTCAAATGCTTTTCATATCCTTTCTAAAATCGACTCAATGGTGCCTGTTTGTTTCGTTATGCCATACTTTTCTCTGTTTTGGTTTTGATTGATTTAGCTTGTACATCAGGAACAAACGTGAATGAGAATAAAAATGCATCCTGGCCATCAAGTAGTTCTCACAAACATTATGATAGTTTTTGAACATTAATCTGAAATTCCCAGATATAAGAGAAGGAAACCTGTCCACCATGTGCAGACACTGAATCGAACGAGAACTTGCTAGAATTTATGAACTAAGTTGAAAGAATTGAAAGAACTATAACATGAACAAACCCGGACGAGAACCCAAACACCTCATCACCCCTTAACCCAAATATCCTTAAACGCCAAATAATTCATCATCATCTCAGGATTTGGTATTATGTACGCCCCCAAGAATCATCATTAGACCCATCAATGCACACCAAAATTTCTTCCACATTACGCCCCCTTAAGGTTATTTGGTTTTAATGTCATCATGTTGGAAAGGCTCCTCGAAATACAATCCACCTACTTTGTCGTGCCTGTTGTGACCTTTCTCAAATTCTTCAGCATGTCTTCAATTAAAGACTCTGAGTCAATTGGTACGTCTGGTAAGTCATGGGTTTGCGGAGGAGGAGCAAAAGTTTGTGGCTGTGCCTGCGAAGCATTGAGGTTTTGGAAATATTGCTGATGAGGGTAGATGGGTTTCGCCTCCTGCTGAGGAGGTTGAGGTGGGACCTGAGACTGATTTGAGGCATCGATCGGTTGCTGACTGGGTTCTCTCTGGGCGAGAGGAGGAGAACATGAGGGAGGAGTAATGAGAGAAGCTTTCGCAGCCGGTTGAGGCTGTGACAATGGATTATCGCCAATCTTCTGTGCAACTTGAGGCGCAGGTTGAGATTGCGGAGGTTGAATTTGTTGGGACTTCTGAGGTTCCTCAGTTTGCTGAGCTTGCTTGGACTCGATTGTTTTCGCCACTTGAGACGCGAATCCAGATTGCGTGGGAGAGCCTTGGCCACCAGACGGAAGGTAAGATGAATTTTGATACTGAGTAGAACCGTGACTTTTGTGGTTGTGTTGCTGACGACCTTGCTGCTGAGGATTTTGTTGTTGACCATGTGGCTGCGGCACGTGGTGATTGTGAAACATCGAGCTGTACTCCTTCCGAATAGCTGGGTGCAAGGGCGAGTCTTTCCTTTCCCATTGATTCGTGTCGTACGGCTTAGGCGTAACCTGCTGAGTTGGTGTTTGCTGATGTCTGGGTATGGAAGGTGAAGAATAGCTTGGTCTTGCAGATGAGGTTGCCGGGGAATATATTTGGGGCCCATTGGAGGAATAGGAACCGCGGGAAGATTGGGGGGTATAAGAAGTAGGATAAGATGCTTTCCTGCCAACACCCCCGGTGTAGGAAGAAATTGAGGTTGGGGTTGATGCTGTAGATGATCCCGATTTTGCAAATAGGGTCTGCTTGAGATGCTCTGTCCAATTTCCTTGGTAACCATTCATGAATCCTCCACCTTCTCTGTAGGGGCTCTTATATTCCATGGGTGAGCGGTTATGCTCGATCTGCAAGTAGAGATACTTCGCAAAAACATTTCCCATTTTAGGGGCAGCTGCTCTACTACTAAAAGGATTGTTTCCTTTCGCCAACGACTGAGTTGGTCGATAATTTGTATTGGGTGGAGCCAGTGGACTAGCAGTTGGTTGGGGATGACGCGGTGTAGCTGCTTGATGAGGCTGGCGTGGTGGAGCATATTTAACTTGTGGTGCATAATTGACTTGTGGAGGATAGCTGACTTGTGGAGCATAGCTATTATTTGGTGTATAAGCGGCTCTCGGAGGAACAGCCGCAGATTGATTCGTAGAAGCAGTTGCGGGAGGAGTAGTGGAAGTGGGCGCAGGAGACGCCGGGTTGTTTTGAAATCTGGGATCAGTACCAAAGTTGAGACCAACTGCAGGTACTTGGACAGGCCTAGATGCCGCTGACTGTCGCAAGAAAGCTTGTTGAGATTGGTATGATTGTGCATCTATCAAACCACTGTGATAACCATCTTCAGATTTACGAGGCTTATACACATATGGTTTCTCTGACCTCGCAACAAAAGGCGCGGAAGTTCCAGAGGATGGTGCCGGTTGGTTCACAAGTTTGGTAGCAGCCATCTTCTGCATTGCCTGTGCCGCCGGGCCCATATTGGAAGTGTTAGCGGTGGGCATCTTTGTTGTGGTTGCAGAAATTTTGTTCGTGGATGTAGGATATGAGGCTGCATAAGATGTACGTGGCGCAGCTGTAGCCGGTTTGGGAATTGTATCAAGGAAATGACCTTTAGGATTGTGTCTCTGGATCCTTAGATCTTCCGTAAATTGTGCCCTAGCCTCTGTGGAGTTCTTTCCAAGATAATACCAAACTTGGTTCTCCTTGCTCAAATCTAATTTGACCTGTGCCGCATTGCGAGCGATACTTTCTGTATTAAACTCTGCCCATGTGAAGCCCTTGACAAATGGATCTTCAGCTCTTGGAATATCATCAACTTGACGTTTTGTGGTGTTGAGTGACGCTGCCTCAATACGAGATTTTGGCATGGGGATTGCTTTCTCGGATGGCTTGGCGAGAGTAAAGAATGACGCGTCGGGGATGAGAATCCATTTATATTCGACTTCAACGCGGTCACTAAGAGAAGAGTTAGCAAGATCATCATACAACTATAAAATGTTTTCACGAACCCGCGAGGCAGAATATCGACAAGCACTGTCTCTTCATCTTTCCGATTCTCGATGATAGTACCTGCAAATATGTCGCCCTTGTGAAACTGCATTTGACAGACTTCGCCAACCTTCAAGTCCTTGGCACCATTACGAATACGGTCGTCTTCCTCGAGAGAATCGCTGTCCAGCCTCTTATCGCGTTTAATGCGATGGAAGCGACAACTGAATTCGATGCCCCACTCTTTGTACTCGGTACCATCCTCTCCAAACACCGGAATTTCACCTTGCTCAACAAAGACGCCTGCTGCTGCTGCGCAGGTCGCATGATATGCTCTTGTACACTTCTTCTTAGAGCATTGAAAGCATGCACCTTTCTTCGAGCGGCAATAGTTGCACTTGAGGTCAAATCGAGCTTTGGAAATCTCCTTGATGCCCGTAACCACTTCTTGCTTGTCCACTTCTTCAACGATCGTTTCTGGAATGTACTGAGCACACATACGATGTGCCTGTTTACCATCCTCGGTTGGGAGTAGAGGCTCGGAGGGAATGTCGTTGGGACACAAGACACAAGGTTCGTTGATTGGTGCTTTGATGCGCATCCGAATTCTCTTCACATTTTGCTGCTCGTCCGACTCACTCTTGACACGCTTTCTCTTGCGTTGTGATTTGGTTTTAACCTTTGCGTCGCCACTGCTGTCGGGGGGAGTAGGGAGATCTGTCGTTTCATTTTCGTCGTCTTCCTCTTCTTCTTCATCCTCGTCAAAGTCGGTTTCATATTCAGTCTCTTCGCCATTCATTTTGCGTTCTAAATCCCGAACATTGATCCAAACGCTGTCTTGAGCTTGATCACAGTCGCACTTCTTAGCCACCTTTCCATATTCAAGCCAAGATGGTAAACCAAAGTTAACAGCCTCAGCGCAATTGTACCCGAGATTGTAACCAGAATGATATCCGTATGGGAAGGTAATCACAAACTCTCCTGGACGGTGAACAATTTTGTTGACCTTGATGTTATAGTTTGACAACAAGTGCTGAGGTGATATCAAAAATGTTTTGTGACGAAGGAATTCGCTACAAGCTTTAGCATCAGCTGGCCAGATGTTTTTCATCGCAGCTTCGAATCGTCGTGCATCCCCCTGAGAGATACTGTACCATTGCTTCGGTGCGCCAAAGTGAAGATAGTTGATACTATAGAGGTCGACATCCTCCAAATGCCAGGCAAATGTAGCTTTCCACATGCCCAAGTAAAGATATGCAGTGTTGACACCAGGAATTTGCCCGCCCAAATGATCAAGTATATTGGGCAACTTTCCAAGGTTCCATTCAGTCGTTTTATCATCGAACAATGATCCCATCATATCCGCTCCATAAAGTGGTGGGGCATATGTGAGGGTACGCCAATAGTGTCGTTCCAATTCTTCACACCTCTCCGCCGAGTAATCCTCACCCTCTAGCTCGTAATTGAAGTTCTCAAACGCGGCTTCGTCTACTACGCCTGCTTCACCACGGCGATTGTTCTTACGACGAGAAGAAACAGATATGGCTTTAGGCTGTCTTCCCCCCTTTGGTTTGACAGGCGT
The DNA here is from genome assembly GCF_014898535.1 of Botrytis deweyae. Taxonomy (NCBI): domain Eukaryota; kingdom Fungi; phylum Ascomycota; class Leotiomycetes; order Helotiales; family Sclerotiniaceae; genus Botrytis; species Botrytis deweyae. The sequence goes on from NW_024066215.1 coordinate 815,539, forward strand.
ATCATCCTCGTTTACTTCTTGCTTGACGGACGATGAATCACCTTCGGTTTTCGGAGATATTGGAGTCGGTAAACGATCTGGAGTTCCACCTTCTGAATCGACAGTAGCATTTGTCTTAAGTCTGGACGGCCGGCCAGGTTTTCTTTTTCCTCCCGGTGTTGAAGCTTTTGCTCTAGTTGTAGCTTTAACCTTTTCAACGTTGGCTCTCCTTTCACCTCTCTTGGCCGGAGGTTGATGTTCGCTTTGATCGCACAACTGTCGCCATTGTGGAAGATTGTAAGAACGTTGATGGAGAATGTTAGCTTGTCGGTATGTTCCGCTCTGACCCATGATATCTTGTTTAATCGGATCCTTCACTCTAATCGTTTTTATAGCGTCGTCGAGCGGTGGAAGGGCAGCTTTCCATTCGGGTGGTGGGATAACCTTGACAATACCAGATTTCATACCATATTTATTGACTTTATCCATCTAGACATCGTCGCATTAGCATACACCCCAGGGGGGCTTTGAGGAGGTTGTTCACTCACGAAGAGATTAAAGTCCTTGAACTGAGCCATGGTCGGCATAAAAACAGGGACTCTGCCATCGTCTTCCCAATGTTCTGGTTCAATTGGCTCATCTGCTGTAAACTCGAGATCTGATAATTCTGAGTCGCTTGATGGATCGGTTCTGATAGTGTTGTTGCTTTCTGGTGGCGAAGCAAGACCCTGCGGAATCGCAGATGGCTCGCCCTCACTAGGAACAACTACCTGGTCGGTAGCAGTCGACATCGTGTAGGCTCACATGCGATCGACCATGCGACTTTATTATGCGTGATGTGGTTGTATTATCAAATCGTGAATTTGGGAGAGTAGGTGAAGGTCGTCGAAGTGTGGAGGGGGGATTGAAGAATGATGCGCGCTGTGGAAAAGAATGGATTGAATCTTGGCAGATGTCGAAAGAAACAATTGACAACTTTATCCTATTAAAAATAAAGGCAACTTTAATATCCTCGTTGATAAGGTCTTGGATGAATTATCGGATTCGCAGTTGATTGTCGGATTATTGTGTATGTATATCGTACGGCTACTGAATGAAACAAGACAGGACGATTTATTGAGGTGCGATTTCCCTCGAATGATTCTCCTACTTGCCGATACGAACTAACCTTTATCCACTTTAGCGCATCTTCTTTCGGTTCCCATTTCTAGAACAGTGGATCTGCATTTTTGATAAAAGAAAAAATGGTTCACCGAGATTACTTTTATCTTCCACCTCAGTCTTCGCCATCACTTCAATCACACTTCTCAACGATCTCTACGATACATTGACAAACATGTATTTTATCTCTTGACAATTTTTATCGTTATAATTACCTACCTAGGCAATTTCGGCAATTACAATTCTTTTTATAATTTATCATAATAAAGGACACAGAATTCTTTCTAGACACACCCACGCATACATCACATCAACAGAAATACCAAGATATCAATTACTTCATCGGAGGAGATAGGAAGGGGTACCAACGATCAGCTGCGATCCAAGTATATATGGTGATGTCGAAATTCTTCCCGTTGTATGAGATAAGGAGATAACATACACACACACACATACCTAGTATATACATGTCTACACTTCGGCAGGTCCAAGTATTGCAACTGTTGACGATTCTTGCTCATTGTTTTGCCATCCATTTCCCCTTTTCCCCCTTTGGCTCTGGCATTCTATCCATTCTTCGTGATTTTTTTCAACACTTGATTGCTTCTTCTTACTATAACTATCAAGGATTGATGGTTTTATCTCGATTTATCCCGGTCAGGATCGTCTCATGCAGTGCACAGTTCACCTTCCTGTAAGATGAGCATCATCATCATCTCAACTTATCCATACAGATTTGGATTTCATCATCATATTACATAGGGCTGAGAAGTTTATCTGTACCTACTAGTCTCGTTGCTTTGTACCGTACAGTTTCGGAGCTTGACTTGTGCATCTGTGTACAGTCTGTCCATATCAATCAAGTCAAGTGCGACAAAGAATGATACCACATACATCTCTCAAATCCTAAAGTCATGATTGACTTATCGACCTGGATTCTATGGTATACGACGTTTAATTAGGAAAAGTTGACATGACGTGGGTTCCGGCATGAGATGATTGAGATACTCGATAAGTACTCGTATCTGATAGGAAAATTACCCCTGCGCTAGTGAAATCTCTGTCATCGAACTTGCATCAAGCCAAAACCCATCTTCGTCAAATTTAAGCTTCCATAAGGCGTAGGGCCGAGTGGCTAAAAGCGGTGACACCTTTGCATCTCCACCTAACCTACCCAAGCAAATCTTACCCGTTTTCCCCATGACATCCCGGCAAATCTGGGGAGACATAGTGTCTCACTGATTGGAATCACATCACCACAGCCCAGTCATGATCTTCGGACATGTCCAACAGGTGTTTGTCGAAAAATTTGAATACCAACCTCGCAAACACTCTACTGGCATCTAGCCCTGGGCATTTTCGTCCGAGGTATCGATGTCATCTTGAAAATCCAATCTGATTTAGAACATTAATAGGATCTGGATATTTGGTCTGGCTCGAGAATATGACTATGTTGTTTGTATGATCAACGATATCACTGGAGGCAGGCTAATACAGATGCAACTAGATGTGCAAATTGTGAAAGTGGACAAGAACTGGGCAACGAGCTCACGAATCAAATCGCTCGGCAACATACATATGGCTTGACACTGACTCGTGCTCTATCACGACTGACTCCCCCAAGATTGGAATTGAGAACCACCTCGACTTCAACATGAAGCAAGTTCCTTCCAACAGTTGCAAAGTATGACGATTGTGTTGAAATTTTCAAGTGTTCGTACCCTTTTTATCACTGATGCTAGGCTAATCTTATCTTAGCCCCACACCTCGTAAATAGTTCACACGTCCATTGATCGATTTTTACTTGACATTCACGAACATCACGGCTACAATGTAGATAAGGCTGCGATTTCTAGTGCTTTGGTGTGACCTCATATGATTGATGAGCTACCAATAACAATCAATATGCTGATGTAATGAGATATATGGCAGCGCAATCTCGCCATTGCGCCGTACGCTCAATAACAATCGCATACACAGGATAAACATACAGCTCGGTGTAATGCCGCAGGTATATATCTAGGAGAATAACATCCCATTCATTTTGGAGGCGCGCGTTGCAGATATTATGTTAGAGCCTTTGTGGCTGATAGTGCAGATACAAGAGGGAAACCTCTTGTGACCCTTCCTGCAAAGACTAGTACAAAATATGTAACTACATATTGCTATAAAAAGGTAACCCCTACAACACACAAAAACATCTTGCAAAAACCTCGACACATTTTCTCGTAGACTCTAAACATTTCACTAATGTACCCACTCCACCCATGAATCACAGATCAAACCATTGAAATAAACCCTCGCCTCACGCCATCTAGACCATACTCTATACCCCATACCCCATATCCCATCATCCTAAGATCCAGCAACCTCACAGCAAAAGCAACACCCTCCAACCAAACACCATATCAGACACATATCCACATATCCACACACCCACATAATCTCCTCTTCCAATTTCCCACTTCCCACTCCCCCGTCTTCCTCCTATATCAAATCTCGCAAATCCCAAACCAACATAACCGTAGACTTCCAGCTAACACTTAAACACACGTCTAACACACAATCTAACATTCCATCGATCCCACTCGCATAAATTACAGCACCTCACATTACATCTCCTCGCCCACAGAATCCTCAAGACTACCTGCAGACCAGTGGCGAGGAAAATTCGCCGAACTACGACGTAGAGCTCGAAATAGTAAGATCTCGACACAACACAAATATATCAACCGCGAACCTCAGTTTCGAAATGCTTCGCGGTGAGATTGCAGGGAAGTGATTGGTAGTGAGTTTTCTTACTGAAATGAGGTGAAAGTCAAATAACACTTTACGCTGGATGAAATACTCCTCACTGCATACACAACCAAAAGATCACTCATCACTATCATCACTCTCTCACATGATCATGTATCGGGGTTCTTTTTTTTTTCGTCATTCATACAACCATCATCAAATCATAGGTATCAATCATTCCATTTTTTATCGTTTCGATTTGGCCAGCCCAATCCGATCCGATCCGCTGCGTTCATCCAGCCCAGCCCAGTCCAACCGTCCTAAAAGACCAAGACCAGCGAACCAAAGACCAAACCAACCGAACTTTTCAATGTGTGCCCCGGGTATGAACAAGCAGCCTGCATAAAAGCGCGCAAAAAGGAAAATCAAGTTGGCCAAAGTACAGGAAATGTGTGTTGTGTATGTAATGCCATAAAAAAACGAGACGCTCTCCCATATCGTATTGTACCCCTATGCCATATCCAGCCAATATCAAGAACATGACAGATTCATGCAAATGCTTAATTGTGCTGTTTTCGCAATTGCAAATATTAAATGCAAGAAAAACTTTACCCATTTCGCCTTTGTGTGATGCCATGCCGCGAGAAACAAGTTGAATGAAAGAATCAGGATATTACAAGTTGCGTGAGCTAATGCATCTAGGATTTCACAGTTTGTGAGGCCATAGAGCTGTTTCCGAAAGGTGAATCTATGATGACTCGCCTCTTGGGGCACGAGGAGCACCACGAGGAGCACCACGTCCGCGTCCTCTATATCCATCGCCTCTGAAGCCACCACGACCTCGGCCACCTCTACCACCTCGATGATCTCCACGGCCACGGTTGCGGCTGACTTCATGGAAGCCATCATTGTTGCTGACTGGAGGGGTAGGAGTCTTCTGAAGCGAAGTCATTAGCAAGATACTCTCATTTATTGTACAAATTGGGATCAACTTACTGAACCAGGACTCTCAGGTTGCTCATCGGCCCAGCTTTGAGTGTTAGAAGGGGCAGCAGGAGTAGCAGTAACACCGACATCTGTCTCAGTGGCTTCACGAGGAACCTCGATCCACTCTTGCGATGTAGACAAATCGTTGTTGTTATCCCAATTTGCCTCAGCTGCAGCATTTCCTCCTTCGCCAAAAGCTGAATTTGGGGGAATTCCTTGAGCTTCCTCGAAGCTTGGTGATTGGTGGCCATTGCTCAATGCACTTGTGACGGGGTCATCGATTTCAGTCAAACCGGCGTTAGCGATAGTTGGGTCACTTTGAACAGGATATTCGGCGACTTCGGTTTGGGTTGTCTCTTCATCTGCGAGCTCGGTGGGTTCGGCGACAGATGTGGTTGGCAGCGCAAGGGCAATGGCCTTGATGTCGGCAACTAATATACCAATCAGTGGATTGTAATAATTACAACTACAGGTGAACTTACAGGTTGTGGTAAGTTCTTCGCCGTTGACGGATGAACAGACTTCATTAGATCCTTGGATGATCTTTGTCATGGCAGCTACAGCAGCTTCGTCTCCACTGTAAACTTGAGTGAGAAGCCCTTCAATTCCCTTGTTCTCATCGAGCTCTGGATCATTTTCTGGGCTTCGGCGCAAGGCAGCGAGACAGAGAAACTTAGTGATAAGCAACAAATTACTCTCTTGTTCTTCAGCCTTTTCCTTAGCAACAGAATCCTTAGCAGCCTTGACTTTCTCCTCGAGTTCTTTGCTGGCACGCTCATTGAAAGTCTTTTCGAATTCGGCCTTCTCCAACTGAAGCTTTGTCTTGTATTCTTGGTCGAACTTCTTATATTGTGCGATTTGCTCCTCAAGCTGGGCTAAAGATGCTTGGAGGGATGGCTTCTTCAAAATTTGTGCCTTTTGGTCAGCATTGATCTTGCGAGTAGCTACCAATTCGTCCAAGCTCTTGCCTGGGTTTTCGGCGAGAACATTGTCAACTTTTGAAGCGTTGGTCTATCCGATATATAATTAGCAATTTGCCTAAGGGCGATCAAATGTAGATTGTGTTGGCTTACGATCTTCTTGTTGACATTACGGATGCTCCTAACACCAGTTGTTAGCTGTGTCAACCCCACCAAAGATTGACAAGAATGCCAATGATGGATAAACTTAGATGGCCTAGAAAAAAAATCTTACTTGTAGAGCTCCTTGATATATGGACTCTCGTATGCTCCATCTCCATTGCTGTTCTCTTCAGCATTAGTGGACGAGGCCTTTTCTGTAACAGCAACATCTGCTTGTGCGGCGGGCTTTTGCACGTCGACAGCTTCAGTCTTGGCCTTCTTCTTCTTTGCAGACTTAGATTCCGGCTTAGAAGATGGGTTTTGAACTACGGAAGCAGCCATTGTGAACTTGTTTTGTTGTGTGATCGTGATGTTTGGTTTCGTGATACAGAAATCTCGAGAAAGATAGCTTGCTCGTAAGTGAATGAATGATTAAAATGCGTCGTCTATGAATAAAACGAAGTATTTAATACAAGGAGATGAGGAAGAAGATATTTTCAGGTTTAAGAACGAAGTTTTGTGAGATAGGATTTTTTAGGAAGTGTTGGTATCAATTATCAAAAGTGAGTGAGCTCCAAGATGATGGGGAGAGATGTTTGGATCGGAACCTTGTCAGCCTTAGCGAACGTGGAAGAAGGAAGTGGAATAAATTCTGCCCCCAACAGAAGAAGAAGTAGGAGCAGAAGGTCAACGCATCTAATAAATTTTATAAGGTATTGTACTGTGGAAATGAAATTGAGCTGTATTTAGACATCATTGAATTCTTATTTTATTGTAGTTTAATCATATCAGCCACAAGTGATTGATGTATGGCTAAAAAAGAGTTGCTAGCATCTCCAGCTGGTCATCTTCGCCTTGTCCCCCGAGCTCCGTGAAATTCACAGCCTCGCGCATCAGTCCAATACATTCTTCTTCTTCTTCTTCTTCCTCATGATTGTCGACCACCAATGGTATCGTACCTAGGTACTCTTCGCATCGCCATCTGCCGTCCGATCCATTGTTCGTAGCATCTGTTTTAAGTAGGTACATCTCGTATTCCTCCTTCGGATTCAAGCGCCCTTGAGACCCATACCCTCTTGGAAAGAGGATTCACTTTATCATCTATACAACCACGTATCGAAGCTCGAGCATCATCCCTTAAATTTCGATAGCGATAGCTAGTTTGATATGGTTATTATAGGTATGAGTAGCAAGAGGGTTAGACTTACTTCAGTAACCTTTTTGATACTCTTCGCACTAATGCCACGCTCTCCAGCCTGCTTCGCATTGATACCAGCTTCCTTCATTAACCTGAATCAATTAGACAATATTTCTGGATAACTGACTCCGCAAAATGGAGGTTATCGTGACATACGTTTCGAGAAATAGCATATAATCGAGGAAGATCTGTGATAGTATCAGTGAATGTCCTTTTAGCCCGGAACGCGTCGTAAAACATACCAATACATCAACATTTTTGGTGAGATTACGCTTGGAATGAGCTTTAACGATCTTCTTAAGATTTGCTCGAGGATAGAGTTTCTGTCCTGTAGCCATGCTTCCGGTAATGGCAGATGTTATTCGTATGAAGAAGAATGCTTGCGATAAGATTAAGTTGCTAAGTTTGGTTGTGTACACAGGAATTACTATGATGCTCTCTTCGCGTGTTGTGATGTGATGTGATGTTTGAGTTTCTACAGCCTTGTCATGTGTCGTCGCTTATTGGTTGAAACTTCAAGCTTCCGCCAAGCTTTCATCGGATAAGCTACCCAATTAGGCAAGTGGGCGGTATCGTCCCTTCCCGCACCTGCCAACCTTAGCACCTATGACAAACGGACTAAATTTCCATAGTTACTTCTGATTTACTCCGTACTTGAACTCCGTGCTTTCATCCACGCTTTCCTTCGGCCTTCTTTCCAATTCTTTCTTCTTTAAATACCAGAACTCCAATCAAAGTCCTCCCAACCATTCAAGAACATTCCCAAATTACAAAGTCCGATTCAACGTCAACTGGTTTGACCGTTTCTTGATATCTAGTACTAGATCTCACCACAGTCGTTGAACCATTCACATCATGGCTTCTTCAGCATCCGACCGAGATGTGCTTCCAGATTCGGTCAAGCCTTCTCACTATGCGCTCTCTATCTACGATATCGAGTTAGGAGGAGCTTTTAGTTATCAAGGAACAGTCAAAATCGATATCAAAATCGTCAAGCCAACCAAGGAAATCACTTTGAATGCTTTTCAACTCAAGTTGCATGAAGCAGAGGTTTCTTTCACTTCCGGGAAGACTTCTCAGTCTATTAAGTCCAGTGAGATATCTTATGATACCAAGAAACAACGTGTAACTTTAAGTTTCCCGGACGAGCTTTCTGTTTCTGAAAATGCCATACTAGCAATCAAATTTCAAGGAACTGTCAACAATGACATGGCTGGCTTTTATTATTCAAAATACAAACCTCAAGTCACCCCAGCCGCATCTGTTCCTAAGGTTGATGAGTTCCATTGCATGTATAGCACTCAATTTGAGTCATCTGATGCTCGCAGGGCTTTCCCATGTTTTGATGAGCCTAACTTGAAGGCCACTTTTGACTTCGAGATCGAAATTCCCAAGGACCAAATTGCTTTGAGCAATATGCCTGAGAAAGGCTCAAGAAATTCTAAGGACGGATTTCACTTCATTGAATTCGAGAGAACACCAATCATGAGTACCTATCTCCTAGCTTGGGCCATGGGAGATTTCGAGTACATCGAGGACTTCACAAAGCGCAAGTATAACGGAAAGTCACTGCCTGTCCGTGTCTATACTACCAGAGGATTAAAGAGCCAAGCACAATATGCTCTCGATCATGCACCCAAAGTCATCGATTTGTTTTCTGAAATCTTTGATATTGATTATCCACTTCCTAAAGCCGATTTGCTTGCGGTACATGAATTTGTGAGTCTCAAAATGCCTTTTCATCTGCAACGGCGCCTCTATGTCCAATTACTATCAACCCTTTCACTGACCATTCATTCTAGTCCCATGGAGCGTATGATAGCCCCCTTAGATTTCCCACACCTACTTATGAGTACGTTAGCTAACCTTTTAAATTTTCGGATAGTATGGAGAACTGGGGTCTGGTTAGTTTTAACATTCTTTTATGTGATTGAAGTATTTACTCACTGGTACAGGTCACCTATCGCACAACAGCTGTCTTGTTTGACGAGAAGACTTCTGATACAAAATACAAAAATAGAATTGCCTATGTCGTTGCGCACGAACTTGCCCATCAATGGTTTGGTAATCTAGTCACCATGGACTGGTGGAGTGAACTTTGGCTAAACGAGGGTTTCGCTACCTGGGTCGGGTGGTTGGCAACAGATCACTTCCATCCTGATTGGTGTGTATGGGATCAGTTCGTGGCTGAGGGTATGCAAACTGCATTTCAACTGGACTCCCTACGCAGCTCGCACCCTATTGAAGTACCTGTCAAAGATGCTTTGGATGTTGACCAAATTTTCGACCACATCAGCTACCTCAAAGGTAGCTCGGTAATTCGAATGCTAGCCACGCATCTTGGCCAAAAGACTTTCCTGAAGGGTGTCTCAAATTATTTAAAGGCACATGCTTATGGTAATGCTACAACACAAAATTTGTGGTCAGCTTTGAGCGAAGCTTCTGGTCTAGACGTCAAGGCTATCATTGATCCATGGATCACCAAGATTGGCTATCCTGTTCTCACGGTTGAAGAAGAGCCTGGTCAAATTAGCATCAAACAAAGTCGTTACCTTTCAACTGGAGATGTAAAACCCGAAGATGATGAAACAACTTGGTGGGTGCCTTTGGATTTCCAAGGAAAGGTGGGAGCCAAGGGAGCACAGCAAATCGCGTTTGAACAAAAAGAAGATGTAGTCCGAGATGTCGATGATTCTTTCTACAAGATTAATACCGATACTGCAGGCTTTTATCGAGTCAACTATCCACCGTCAAGACTTGCCAAGTTGGGTTCACAATTGGATCGCCTCAGCTTGACTGACAAAATTGGTGAGTCTAGATCAAGATTTTGATTATCTTATAGTCCAGACTGCAGTTCAGTCCAACAGTGAGATATCATTGCGTCTAATTGATCTCTTGATACGCTCGGTTATTCAATTAACTGGCATATGGATTTCGCTCAAGATTGAATCTGTCCGTACGATCAAACTGCATTCGGACGTTCGAGGCTTTCGGGTTCAGATTTTAGTCTGGACTATCATAGTCCAATATGCTTCTTCATCTTATTCTGATAACTAACACTCTCTTAGGTCTAATCGCCGACGCGGGTTCACTCGCAATTTCAGGACAAGCAGGAACTCCAGCATTCTTGTCTTTAGTGCAAGGCTTAGCTAATGAATCGAATCACTTTGTTTGGTCAAAGATCCTAGGACCAATTGGTACTATCAAATCTGTGTTTTCCGACGATGATGCAGTTTCCAATGGCTTGAAAGCATTCTTGCTGAAACTGGTCTCCCCGGCGGTGGAAAAGATAGGTTGGGAACAGCCTGCAGATGAAGATTTCCTTAAGTCTCAACTTAGACCTCAATTAATCTTGAGTGCTGGTCTTAATGGACATAAAGAGTAAGTTCAGAAGGATTTGTTGCCTGAGTATTTCATGACTGACAAGTTACAGAATTATCACCGAAGCTAAACGTCGCTTCGATCTATACACAAGCGGCAAGGATAAGACTGTCATTCATCCAAGTCTTAGAAGCGCCATCTATGGTCTTTCCGTTCGATATGGTGATAAATCAGAATATGAGGCTTTGAAGAAAGAGTACCGCGAAACAACTTCCATTGATGGCAAAGAAATTGTTCTCCGTGCAATGGGACGTGTTCAAACCCCAGAACTCATTTCAGATTATTTCGAGTTCCTTTTCAAGGAGGTCGCAACGCAAGATGTACACACAGGTGCATCTGCTCTTGCAGCCAATACCAAAACACGTTACCAGCTTTGGCAATACATCCAAGACAACTTTGATCCAGTTAAAGAAAGATTGTGAGTACTGAATGGCACACTGAATAGCTTCTCTATTTAATAACATTACTAATACTTTTGACAGATCTGCTAACATGGTTGTCTTCGATCGATTCATTAAACTTTCTCTGTCAACCTTCAGTGATGATAATGTCAACAAGGAAATTGAAAAATTCTTTGAAAATAAAGACAACAGAGGATATGATAGATCACTAGCAATTATTGGTGATACTATCAAAGGAAGAGCAGCTCTCAAATCAAGAGACAGGGAGGTTATCCTTGAATGGTTGCAAACCAATGGTTATTGCTGAATTCAACCAAGCTATGGATATTCATATTGATCTGATAGGTTCTCGAGCATTGCATCTATTTTCTTAGGAATCGAAAGAAAGAAACATATCTAGTATAAAATTACATCCATTCGTTATCCAAAATTGATGGATTCCCCTTACTGTTTTCTATGTCTGTTTGACCAGTGATCGTGAACCGCATAAATGTCTATGTATTCTTACATCACCTCCCTTCTACATGAACACAGATTGAACGGGTTGTTCAAAGCAATCATGGCTAGATTTCTGTGCGAAGTACTCTTTTTTCGATATCAAGAAAAAAAAAAGACTGAAAACTGTCCAGAGATGTTCGAAGTTTTTCGGATCATTCCCAAGAATGATATTCATTCATTATTCGTACTCATTATATTTGTTGCTGCTGCTCTCTAGTAATAATGACAAGTGGATCGATAGAAAGATAGGGTGTGCCACTTTTTACGGCCATGTATGGAGGTAGCCCACTCCACTTATCCGCCGCCCGACTGCGCATAAAAACAAAAAGTGATCCTTTCTTCCCAAGAGTCAGCACAACCGCTCGAGGGGACGATGGAGAAAAGAGAAATGGAAGCAAAAGTAGTGACCAGACTGGGGCACGATCCCAGGACCTTGTCCGTATTTAACAGGTTTGAATTGTTAAGGACACGTGATAACCAACTACACCATCCGGCCGATGATTGATGGAAGTCATGAAAATTTAAAAACTATATTTTGTCTGTGTGTGGGTATACTGATTGAGGTGTGGTTTAATTTTTCTCTCTCCTACGGATTTTAAATGCACTTTGCTTCTACTCGAAGGGTACCAATTTGCTAACAGAATTTAAGTGCTTATGCTATTTGTATGTGGCATTAATAATGGGATGAATATTCTCATTTCCTGCATTATCTTTTTTGTATATCTATTTTGTAGCGGACAAGTAAATTTTGGCTATTTCTTTCTCCTCAAGGGGTGGGCATAGGTCGAACGAACTAGTGCGATGGAAATGGAAAGACTCGTACACAAAGTAAAGGAAAGGCTAAATTTTGGTCAACAAATATCCAATGGTAATATCAATCTTTCAGTCAGGCTTGATACCTTTTATTCATTCATCTGAGACTTCGAGTTATTTGTGTCATTTGTGTTTATATGATGAGGCAGTTTAGATGCATCCTTCTCTTTATGATTCGAAGATAATAAAAGAGTCTCAAGTTTCATACATTTCGAAAGATGTAAGACAGTGTATATTAGTGGTTTCTTTACAGTTTTTTTTACAAATTCTTTACTGTTGTGCTTTATTTGACGCTCACGAGACACTTGTGAGAACCGTCTCATTCGGCAAGTGCTTGGTACCGATAACTCTCTAGTATCTTTGTCTCGTTTCTGGCCCGATTCGGAATCAGAGATTCTCCATGCTCATAAGTCTTGGTTTCTTTGTTGTTGTGATCTCGCTTCAATCTTTGAATGGAATGGCGAGGCGTAGGGACTATTATTTTTCGCTGTTGTACTATGCATGTTCTTTGAAGTTTGAGGCTTCCTTGTTCGATGCTCAAGTCCCGAGTATATATATAAAGTTCCGCAATGGGATGAATATAACATCATTAACCTTAATTTCTTGTTGTTTCGATTATACATACTTCACTTTGCAAACACTCAAACAATCCCAAGATTTCAATATGCCACCAAAAAGAGCCCCTTGCAAACATATCATTTTATCTGACGAAGAACTGGCATCTGGAATTACCAGTTTAGAACACATACAAGCTGGAGTGGAAGAATTCCATACAAATGGAATTGTCATATTTGAGAATGCCATTCCTCATGATATTCTCGATAAGTTCTACGAGAAGATGAATACGGATGGTGCCAAAAGGTTGGAAGATCCGAAAGTCTTTTTCAATCATGGCAACGAGAAAACCAATTTCTCCATATGTCCCCCTCTATCCAAAGAGTGGCTTGCCGAAGATATATGGGCCAACAAACACGCTTCAGCAGTAATGGAGGCTGTATTTGGGAAACCACAACTAGCATATGCAGGAAGTAATATCAACCTCCCAGCTGCAGATCCAACATCTCGTCAAGCTGTACATGTCGATTCTTACCACGACCATCACCAATTTCCCACCTGCATCGAGCTTTTCATGTACCTCCACGACGTATCACCCACAAATGGCTCCACCGAAATCTGGCCCGGCTCTCACCGCGACTATAATTTGAAAAATCTAGTAAGCCATGGTCGTGGCTGGGTAAAATCATCAGCTTTCAATCGTCGTGCAGAGCATTCTCCTCCCTTCCAACCCACTATGCCTAAAGGTTCCATCGCCATTCGAGATCTCCGTCTCTGGCACGCCGGTATGCCCAACCTGTCAGATCAAAATAGAATCATGCTTGGGTTTATTTATTTCCCTCGCTGGTACCGTAGTCCCATGCGCATCATGCTTCCTAAGAATTGTAAAACTGTCGTGCAAAAATGGACACAGGTTGATGCGGTTGGGGCGACGCAATTCGTGGATGGGGAGGTAGATCATTTGGATCAGACGTTGGGAACGCTGGCCTATTTGAATTTCACACAGGATCCGGAGATGGGGATTAAACAAATTCGGGCCAAGATTGATGTGGAACAGGGAAGAGAGCCGAATGCGGCGTTGGAGGTTACGGAAAAAGATTATTGGGTTCCGGGAAGGAACAGGTTGAGTGATAGAGTGACGGAGGAGGCGGAGGGTAAAAGTTACAAAGGGAGGTCGAGACTGAGTCGCAGGGGCAGGGGCAGAGGAGGGGGAAATTTTGATGCTCTGAAGCCGAGGGGTGGGAGTGTAAAGAAGAGGGCTAGGAAGTAGGTAACGGAAAACGAATCCAAGAATGAGTGAGGACGGTAAAATTGTTGCTATCTCTTAGAGAACTTGTATTTTTATTGTTATTCTCTTTTGATTATGTAGTAGTGAAGAATCTGAACGAATCTGTACTGTTGCAGCTTTAATTTTTATGTACTACTGCCGAGAATCTGATCCTTAATGATCTACTAAATAATACCAACGAAACACCTTTATAGCGCTGCAATGAGAAAATTGCATATAACAATATCCATGCCTGAAAAAAATTCACCAACCAGGGTCTGTCGCCCCATCCCATCCAATTCCATGCTATCAAAAACCAATCCTAACAATTCCGACCGCTACTCCCGCTCCCCTCAAATAGGCGAAACCGGGCTTCCTGATCTCGGCAAAGGATCTCTACTATATGGAGGAACCAAAGATCTATTAGCCCTCCTCATACTCGGCCCTCTAGCATACGGACTCACACTTCTACTATTTCTCCTCTCCGACGACGATCGCTCTAAGAGCGTTTTCGTAATACTCCCGCTCATCATCGCGGCCACGGTACTAAAAATCCATGTTATCCATTGAAGTGCTAACATTACTTTTCCGGGCTCGATATTCATCTCTGTAACTTCTCCGTTTGAATTTGAGGCCGAAAGGGAAGATGGGGAATGGACAGCTAATGCTGCGCCGGACGAGGTGAGCGAATACGCAGCAGCGAAAGCTACAGCAGCGGAACACCAGAAGAGGAGTGTGATGGTAAAGATGTGGGAGGGAGAATTGTTTCCGTTTCTTTTGATGATTCCACGGGCGAAAAAGAGGGCGAGGAGGAAGAGGAGGAAGAGGAGAGCGGACATGGCGGGGATGACGAAGGATATGCTTTTTTGCAGATCGAGTGCGTATTGGAGGGTTGAGTGGGGAGTAGTGAAGTTGTAGAGGGTGGTGAGAATGAGGGGAGATTTTCCGACAGAGGGAGTACAGATGCGGCCGGTGGTGGTGGGGGCGCAGAGGGCTGTGGATTGTTAATAGTGCTACGAGTAGGGGGGTGAGTGGGTGGCTTACAGGTGTAGGAGAATCTAACTCCGTTAGATAGTGAGGCAACGTAGATGTTGTCCATACCGGGTGAGTTGGTTGCACAGCCGATCAGTAGCAGAACTAGAAAAATCACGTTAGAATGCTTCTGACATTTAGCATAGAAAACGTACTATGAAATAACAAGATGGGAAATCCTAAAGCATATAATGCAAATGTAATAAAAGTTACTTTGAACCTCCCTAAGTCTGATGATCAGCAATTACTCAGAGAAGATGATTTCAAGGGGACTTACCCCAACCACCAAGACGTGGTCTCCTTTCTCCGGAAGGCATTGTATTATGATAATGAACTTTCCCCTTTGAATTTGAAAAATTAAAATTAAAATTGATAAGAAAAGAAGTCAGGTTGCGATGCTTCAAGAATGCTGTGAGGCAGTTATACAAGCTAATATAGACAATAGCAATCACTATATGGATAATGTTTGTATTTTAAAGCACCTAAATTCAAATTCCATACATTCATAATACTATGATATTGAGTCATGTGGCGGTAAGGCGGTGGCCAGCATGATCATTAAGAGATATGAGAATTATTGCTGCCCAATTCAGGTCCAAAAATAGGTCTACAGATTGCGGAAACTTTGATCCTAGCTATAGTTTCGTTACGACGACATGCATCAAGGAAGAAGCGATTTATCGACAGGATCGAAATCTGTTTTCATTCAATGGCAAATACTGGGAAGAGAAGTTTTCTCGCTGGGTGTGGTCGGCTGTCGGGTCATATGTCGAGTCTCTTTGCCAGATTTGGTGGAGGAGACCCATCAATAGACCGGGAGTTCCAAGAGGCGAAGTGAGCAATGTTTTTGTCTGCACTGTCTCATGATATGTGGAAAGCAGAAATGAAGATAGACATGCACAGATCGTGTTCGTAAAAGAAAATTTCAGCATCTCAGAAATCATTAAAAAAATTCGAGAAGCATCTTTCCCACTCCGCAACCCAGTGATCCATCCGGTAATTTGGCCATAGGTCGCGACCTATTGGGGCGGGGATTTGAACATTAAAATGAAAAGTCACACGAACTCATCAAGATTTGGCTCGTCATCGATTTGCCTCAAGACTTTTGAGGCAAATTTGTGAAATTCCATGTGCACTCGCCGTGGTAAATGTTTTACTATTCTTTACTGAAACTGCAAAGTTCGCCATGAATGACAGCAATGGAGCTCTAGTATTATGAAGTATAAATAATATATACGTTTGATCCACAAAAATTCAGATAGAGATACCTTATCCCGCTGAGTTGTTTCGCATGTTATGATGTTTTTTTGGAACTCAATGTGAATGACATGGACATTGTCCCAAATTTGTTTCTCCGTTGAAGCATATGGCAGAAAGGCTTGTAATAAGTTGCACACCAAAGCATGATTGATATTCTAATTCGAATTTGAAAATCAAACGCTTTGAATGTTCCAAACAATTAAGATGTTCAAATTCATATTTGAGAATTCAGCTTGGTGTGTGGTTTATGCCATGTAGAGCATCAACCTTGGAGCGTGAAGAGCAATCGCGAGGGTGCGGAACTATCCATGCTCGACTAGGTACCGACACATGATGGTCGTCTGGTCACACATAGGCAAATCTTACTAAGTTCACTCCTCACAAGCATGACCGCACACCTTGCTCTCAAACAAACCACGAGGAAAACATATTATTATTCTATTTGGATAGCCAGCACGACCTGCATGTACTATCTACACAAACCCAGAAACCAAATACAATTGCCATCTCGCCATCCCAAGAAACCGATCCATGGACCAAACATAACCATTCAGCAAATCCCCACCGGAAATTTCTCATTCCTTGTTTGGTACAAACAGATCCATGAACTCGCAAACCGACATACCAAAAAACTCCATGCTTTTGGTTTTTTCTATAATCGTATCGATTCTCTCCTCACTCAGTTTCAATGCGAAATTCTTCCTTGCTTTCTTTTCTATTAACTCTAAACTTTCTTTCCTTCTCGCATGGCCTTGAGGGAAGTGGATGACTATCTCTTCTAATTCGGTATCGTCATTTAGAGTAACCTTGATCGCGTTGGCTAGACTGCGAAGATCTTGATTGTGGTAATCTCTTGTAAATTCCGGATCTTCCTTGATGGTGATTTTATCTCTCAATTCTTCTACCCGAGGATCTTTCGACCAGGAGCTGGTGTTTTGGTAATCTTCAGTCTCGGGCAGAGAATTCTTGAGAAGAGTAATGGCAATCATATATCCAAGACTATGATCACGATCTGAAGGTGTTTGAAGCGCTCCTTGTTTATTCATAATAACCATCGCTGCTTCTTGGGTCCGAACTTGGATACTTTTGATATCGCTCGTGGATACTTCTTTTTCTTTCAATTCTTCGCAGATTAAAAGGGCGGCCTCGAGTGCAGTCATGCCGTGGCTTTCGGTTGTATAGATTTTGAAAAATACGTTTTCAACAACGGAGGTACCAAACGGTCGGGGAAGCTCAAATGTATTGCCTCTGAAGAGAACATCGTAAAATCCAGATCGTGGAGCACTCAAAGCAGTTTTCACACCTGCTTGTCCGGTCTTCGCTATGAGTGCCATTTGTACAGCTCGCATACAGGCATCACCTGCCGCCCAGTTCTTTCTTGGGCCAATGTTGGGTGCTTGACGATATGCACGGAGAGGGTTACCATCAATCCACGCATGAGAGACAGCGGCTTTGGCTTGCTCTTTTGGGAGATCCATGAGCCAGGAGACGACAGCTGTGGAAGCTACTTTGACAAGGATGACGTCATCTAGACCAGCTCTGTTGAAAGCATTCTTGCCTTGAAAACAGCCCTGAATTTCGTAGGCCTTGATTAGAGCGATGAGGACATGACGCATGGTAAGGATGGAATCTTGATCGTCTTTGGAGGTGGCTACGCGCGAGAGAACGTCGGCTGTTGATAAAATAGCTCCGAGATTGTCTATGAGATAATGTCAATAATCCATTTGGACGATGAGGAAAGGAGTGTTGGTAATCATACCAGAGGGATGCGTCCACTCAGCGCCTAAGAATGCATCATTATGGTTGAGGTATCGAATCATGGCTCCCATATCAAAAGCACCCTTCGCTATATCAAGTTGATAATTTGTTCCGGGTAGCTTAAATCCATTGGGAATGGTGTCTGGAGAAGGGAAGGTAGGCCCAACCAATTGAGAGAGTTCGGTGCTTGTGGCAATGCTTTCGAGACCAGCTCCAATAGCATCAAGTAAAGCTGAAGTTGCGCGAGTCCATGCTAAAGGAGATGTAATCTCATAGTCGTATGTGTAGTCAACGATCCTAGTGATTTCTTCATCGTAACAAGTAATGCCATTTCTGTCTACTTTTTCATTCCTCGTCCTGCGAGGAATTGAAGCCGTAGAGGCTGATGTTTGAAGTTCTATCATCTTCATGATGAATGCGGCTAAATCAGAAAACGAGGAAAGAAAAAAGACGTGATTATTGAAAATAGAAGGAAGAATGACAACGATAGCAAAACCGGAGAAAACATCAGGGGAAAGAAAGACTTCATATATAGGTGTGCGTTGAGGCACTTGCTCTCCAACCCAATTGTTCCGATAACATTTTGACCTACATGGAATACTTGGCCCAATGGCCGTTTTGATTGTCACAATTAAGAACGAACCAGGTAGACTGTCGAACTACGACAGACAAAGTTCAAACTCTCCAAGCTATTCAGAGCGTACAAGGTTACGAGCTGAATACTTGGTAGATTTTAGCGTGCGTAGTGTTGTCAAGTACGAACTCCTCTCCTTATTGATTTTCCAGCAAGCAAGTTGCCTTGCATGCTATTTGAAACAAAACCAGGTAGAGTCTCGCAAATGTAGCCCCAGGTTGATTTGAGGATCTCGGTTGGTAGACGTGTATCCATCGGTCATGCATATTTCCCCACTCGGTTCGTTGGTGTCACAACCGCTCATGATTATCCCTGCCAAGCTGCATTGGCGTGCGGCCACGCATGTCGACTATGAAAATTGATGACACGACTTCACCGCGCTAATAAGTGATGTGAATTGTCTCTTTGAATTTGCATGAACTTTTCAACGGACAGTTCTTATCCAATCACGATAGAAGAGTAGGGCCTCTATAAGAAGCACAATGCTTTCTGCTTGGATTTTCATTGGTTCGACTTCAGAGCGAGCATCCGGACTTCGAAGATAAAGCAATCTTCCCAATTACTCATCGTAAGGCAAAAGAAGAATTGATACAGAGCTTGGACAGCAAGTTCATCTGTGAGCCAATGCACTCAACTCAGCCTGTATTCGGAGATGTGGCAAATGGATGTTTTCTCAAATGCTTCTTGAACCGTCGGAGAAGTGGACAAAAAGATTCAAAAACATACAACAGTGGGGATTCGCTGGTGGTCACCCACCCAACTACTAATCCACCGATCTGAAGCTTGTGTATGGCAGAGCGGACGGGATGCCCAATTCTCTTCAGTCTATGGTCGTATGTGGCAGTCATGGGCTTGCTGCAGAATATATTCCAAGTCTTTGTGTACTTATACTAAAACTACACAATTTTCGATACCACAAACCCCTCTCGCAGTTGCTAGCAAATACAAAGTATTTAGCTATTCTGATACACATCATGCATTAGATAAAAAACATCAAGCTTCCCATTAAGATATTCTCAAATAGATACTTTGCACTAGTAGTCATGAGTCTCTTTCTTTTCCCCGACAGTCATTCTGCTCGTTGTCTATCACTTCTTCCGCAACTTCTCCTCCTTCCCCAGTAAGCTCTTCTTGTTCAGTAAGTTCTTCAGCATCTTCAATCCCTGATGACTGATCCTTTTGCTGCCAATTCACCATGCCGTAATTATCTTGAGATCCTTGCGAAGGGTCACCGTGTAAAAAATCCAATAAATTAAACGGAAACATCTCCATAGGGCCACGATACGCTTGATAGCATTGTTCAAACATTTCCAAAGCTTCCTCAAGTTTGTATTCATGGTGCTGATAGCTTGCTCGAAGAAGATATCTATTTCTCCTCCAGGGGTCGCAGAAATTCTCAGGTTTGCAGCAAGTATGAGTTAATCCCATCGATTCGAAGATAAGCATCCTTGTGCAATCATATGAGTATTGCTTCAACTGCATCGGCGATGGATGAGTATTTATTACCCAGCAGCAATAGATACTTTCTAAATACGGCCTTGATTGAGTTAAAGATCGGGATGCTGTAATCAGAATCGATATAGGCGTACATCCACGTGGCGAGCACAAACAATCGCAGTCGTCGTGACCTAGACTGTCCCGGGGCTGTGCAGACCACATCCACACCTATGCTGTGTAAATAAAGCCTCCATTCATCAGAGAAACTGCTTTCTGGAGCATTCGTTCAAGTGACTAGGTGCATCTTAGCGGATCACTGCTTAGTCCCACGTTATATCAACTTTCAGTTCTGGCGACTAGCCATAATCTAATGCCATCAATCGCTACATTTAGGATAATCCATTAACTGAGTGCATTGGTTTTATCACAGACACCGACAGTATCTGCTGTAAAACGTAAGAGCATGAAGATTAATTGTGGTAGGCTTGGGCACCGCCTCCGGTATCCATAGCTGGATCGATCTATACGGTGGTAATAAGGCTCTGAGTAAATAAATATCTTTGTTCGGATATCAAGCATGTCGAAAAATACATGCACCAGCAGGCTGCACAGCCACATACTTGTGTACGACAAGATTGTGTAACTGAAGAATGGATTCTTCCATTCCAAAAAATTGATAAGAATTTTGTACTTCTAAATCACACTGCAAGGATAGAGAAGGAATGCACGTCATTTCAGGTTCAGTTAATTGTCGAGAAGTATTCCCTTTGGGGTGATTGGCTATAATACCCAAGGATGGCCAGTTAGATGCATATAGTTGAAAAAGCCATCAATTGTGTAAAGAAAAGTCAGATCAGTAGTCCGAAATGAACGGTGAAGATTCACAGCCTTCCTGTTCCTATCGCTTATCCTTATAGCCCTTCATTATCGGTGAAGCAATGGTTCGAGCCACTTGTCGAGTTATTGGGTGTCTCACTTTGAGAAGAAGATTATTTGGAACGAGTGTTAGATGATTTTATGAAAGTCCCAGTTTCAAACCTCGCTTTCTTGGATTGAACAGTGGTTTCTGATTGTACAAGCGATTCGTAAGATTCGAGTTGTGTACATCGAGTGAAAAACACTAGCCAAGTAATTCCAGGCACAATATGTTGGAGGCTTCTGCCACATAAATCCAGTATGGACGACATATATATTTGGGAGATCCGCTGCTGTTATGTAAATCATGTGTAGCCCTAAATTGTCGATTTCAACTTTTCGTGTCATCTGCGCATATTTACATGATAGACTGAGTTCTTCCTCTCTAGCCGCAGCGACGATCCGCCCTTGCATACCAAAACATACCATCCCCTCTAGTCCGCACTTATCATGATGTCAAGATTGAACGATCAAATTGCAGAGCCAAGATGTAGAAGCGCCTTCTCCCTCATGAAGTATCGTGATTTGTTGTGTGTCGCCATTATGCAGTAGGCTTTCGCAGCTCGTTTGACAATCCTTCCATGCGAACATTCCCAGACTCTGAGGCTGGAGTAATTTACAGCGAAAAGTAAGAAGGCTTAACAAATTTGCCCGTTTATGTTTCACTTCTGCATAGTGTTACACAAAGAACGTATGTTGGTGCCTAGAAAGAATACGTACATGCAGCCTCTTACGCCAAGTCGGACTAAACCAGGACAGATCTTACATCTTTTAGTCGCAGCTTCGACTTCAATCTCATACACTTTTCAACCTCATTTATCTGTCAGTCGTTGCCACTAAGCATATAGTTGGGCTTGAATCAGCTGGAACATTTCTAAAAATGTGAGAAGTGATCAACCCTAGATCTTGGGAATTTTTGCTAACATGCGGAGTTTCGCCTAGCAACTCTCATAGCAGAGAGTCGCAAAATCTCTCATATGTGATGGTTGGGTAATCGATAACTCGATATTGATCATAGATGAAGCAGACATTCATTCTCTAATTACAAGCGGAAGCTTTTCATTGAAAGAACCGTATTATCAAATATACAATCTGGTGCGAGAGCGCCGACCTTTCTAGTGCTTGAACTAAAATATCAACTTGAGACTTTGTTTCCGTCATCGAAAAGGGAGAGAGCGGGGCCCCAACATCTCAAAAGCCTCAATAGAAGAAGAAAAGGATCTGCATGCAGGTGACAGACCTGATTCTTTATGCTCAAAATTCCACAACTTTGATCAGCAGGCTCAACTACAGAATATTAAGAACGCGGCAGAACTTGCCGTCGACAGGTAAACTACACCTTTTGATAGAAAAATGCTGTGACGTTTGGCTTTCATGCGCTGGCCACAATACTCCGAGAAGATTATCTGCTTGGAATGTCTAGCACCGCTGAATAAAGGCTTAATGTCTATATAAGAGTCCCTTCTCACAACAAAACCTGATTTTCGATCATCAATCTAACAACATATTGCAGACTTACTTCAAAGTAGCCAAATATAAAAGCTTCATCATGCAGTTCAAGCTTACATCACTCCTCATTCTCCTGCCCCTTTCCCTTGCACTACCCGAGCCGATTGCGGAGCCAGTTCCAGAGGCTGGTTTCAAAGAAGGAAGCGCCGTTACACCCCGTGATGGGCCCGATACACTCATAGCCCGCGCTTGCTCCTACAACACTGGCTGTACATCCCAAAGCGGAGCCAGTGCTGGAAAATATTGCGGTTTTTGTACCCAAGTACGCGGAACGTATCATGTCGGTGACATCTATCAGTGAGTAGTTTCCCTTTCCATTTGCCCTTTTAGTACCAGGGCTGCATGTTCAAATCTTTCTTGCATAGCACCAAGTGATCTGTAAATGATAATAGTTGCTAACTTCGGCTTTTAGAGTCAATGGTGGCTCTGGGTCCTCGAGCTGCTGCAGTTATGGAGCAAGCTCGGCATGTGCTGCACGTTGGCCAGCTGTCAGCCCAAAGTAAGTGAAATTCATGTAAGAATTTATACCAAGCTGATAATTCTAGTGTTCTTGTCAAATGCGCCAACAATGGTAGAGGATACTAGCTGAGTGGAGGCCTTTGATTAGCTGGAAAGCTCACTCTTTTTCCTGATCTAAATTGCGAAGTAGACTGCCGAGCAGACTTGGAGGTTTTGCTTTACCCACAGTCTTTTCTTGTGGAGCTTGCGAATGAACGTTCCAAATCTATGTATTCCTTGCGTTTTGTTCAATGACATTCTTTTGGTATTACGTAGCCATAACCAATGAAACAAAGCTCTGTTGAGTACCCAGAATTACGGAGCCATTGCTGTTGCTAAAGGGCATCCGTACCAACATTTGAATTCAATGCTGTGAAGCATCTTGCTTAATGTTGCATAAGAAGGAGCTGTTTTAACAGAGAAACAAACATAGAAAAAAATTATTACAAGAGAGTGCTGGTGAGAGATTGGCTAGTGTACAGGCCACACGACAGGCAAGTGCAAGTAAACTCAAGAGACAAGATGCAGGGAAGAATATCTCCAAACCAAACCTTGACGCCAGCCGCCCAAGTATGTTAATGTAGACAATCAGTGAAAAGATGGGTGGATGTGAGGTTCGCACTAGAATTGTAGAAATTATGCTAGGAAGCCTGAACAAGAAGACGTGAAGTGTCGCCATCGAAACACTTCCATCAATCCGGCAAACTTTCCATTTTCGCAATTCGCGAGCGTAATCTTCAAGAATATCAAGTTGAGTTTTGAACTGTGAAAATATAAGAACCTTTGCGTATGTATTTGCCTCTGAGAAAACATGTACCCAAGAAAGATACATGCTTTTGGTTTGTGGAGTTTCTCCGATTGTGTTGACCTGTCTAGACAAACGAGAAGAAAGGGGAGGGGCGTGTGAAAAGTGGGCCGAATTGGTCATCGATATCAACAGTACAAAAGTGGGTCGTCAGCCTTGCATTGAAGGCTGCCGAGCTCGGCTTCAAAATATATTTCTAACCCCTCCAAGATTCATGACTCTTTATAATTAAGCAACAACCACATATCACAATGCCTTCTCGTACAGATTCCCCGTTCAACTTGCAGACATGTGCTCGACCTAATATTCTTGCATTGGAGCCATATCGCTGTGCACGAGAGTCAGTGTTCTACAATCCCATCTATGTCTGTTTACTGACTCATATTCTCATTTAGTGATTATAAAGATGATGGAACAAACATCCTTCTCGACGCCAATGAGAATGCTTACGGCCCATCTCTTCCAGACAGCGTTACTTCGAACCAATCCCTCAATTTCCTTGGGCTGAACCGCTATCCCGACCCTCATCAACATCCTCTCAAATCTCTCTTATGCAAATTGCGCAACACCCACCATCATACCGATTTGCCCCTCCACCCTCTCAACCTCTTTCTCGGCGTCGGTTCCGATGAAGCAATTGATGCTCTTCTCCGCTGCTTCTGCACACCCTCAGTCGATTCTATTCTCGTCTGCCCGCCAACTTATGGCATGTATAGTGTATCTGCGCAAGTCAACGATGTAGCCCTCGTTAAAGTGCCATTACTACCAGCTCCTGAGTTTGGTCTCGATGTTCCAGCTATTCTTGACACACTGTCGAAACCACAACCAAAGCCCATCAAGCTCATATACATCTGTTCGCCTGGAAACCCTACTGGATCCTTAATTCCAAAAGAACAGATTGAGCAAATACTGTTACACAAGACATGGAATGGTATAGTGGTGGTCGATGAAGCATATATAGATTTCTCACCTGAGGGATCATCACTTGCAGAATGGGTGAACGAGTGGCCAAATTTAGTGGTGTTGCAGACGCTGAGTAAGGCATTTGGCTTAGCTGGTATCAGACTTGGTGCGGCGTTTGCTAGTGTTGAAGTTGCGGCATTGTTGAACAACTTGAAGGCACCATACAATATTAGCTCACCTACAGAGGCTCTTGCTTCTCAGGCGTTGAAGGAAGACGGATTGTCAGTCATGACAGCACATAAAGAGAAGATTGTGGAACAAAGAGAGCGGTTACTAAATGAATTGCCAAAGGTCAAGGGTGTGGGGCGATTCAGAGGTGGCGTAGCCAGTAATTTCTTGCTCGTGGAGATTTTGAATGAGAATGGGCAGCCTGACAACGAGGTTGCAAGAAAGGCTTATGAAAGCTTGGCAGAGAACAGGGGAGTCGTGGTTAGATTCAGAGGAAAGGAACATGGCTGCCTTGGTTGTGTGAGAATAACAGTTGGAACGGAAGATGAGGTAACGAGGTTCTTGGGACAAATTGGTGGAGTTATCAAAGAGGTTTGGAAAGGTGAGGGAGCGAAGGTAGAAAGCGCTGAGGCAGAGCAAAAGAAGGAAGTGGCAGCTAATAATATCTTGGCATAGAAAAGAAGGATAGAAATGTAGAAATGATATAGATACCATACCTTGTTTGGGAATTCGCACATCTGGTAACACAAATTCTCCAACCTGACAATCCTGTGGAACTAAGTTGCACAACTACGAGGATAATGTAGCCATATTCTGTAAGGCTTTAAAGCAGATCTCGCATTTGAAGTTGCCCATTTCCGCGATATCTGGGTAGGAACATTTCAAACCGGGGATAATTACACATCTCAACCATACATGATTCCAGATTCAAACTAATGATATCCTCTCAGGGGCTCCGAATTTTTAGAGGGGGGCAAGCAGCATTTTGAGCTTTCTGAGATCGGGGAAGTTGTTGAAGCTAAAGTTTCCGAGGCTACTTGACGTTATTAAGTTTTTGCTCTTCAGGAATAGCACGAGGATTGTATGGATTCGAAATTTGCAGTGGATTGTGGGATAGTTGGCTTTGCATAAAGCAGAGCCGGGTCAGTTCCATGCACCGGATGTAAAAGAGACCTGATATAGTACGTTTCCATTAGTTCATTAGGTCATGCTAACGAAACTAAAAGACAGTTCTAGACACTCTTATTATCATGTTGACGTCTCATGACTGTAAAAGACAAATGAAATTTTGAAAACCACTTCTCTCAACTGACATCCCATCCACATGCAACGGCCACCTTGATACATTATTAAACCTCCTAGGATCTGATTTGAAATTGGAGAACTTGTAAACTCTCCTCTTGTAGGATCACCATTCATCATACAATCAATTAACCCTCCATACCATTTCCTGGAGACGAAGCGAAGAGAACAGTGGAAAACAAAAACAGATGTGACCACCCAATTGTCGGTATGTGGCATTGTATATACGTCAGGAGGTTGAAATATACCACATCATACTTCTTTTCGTATCCAATCTTAGATATTTTGGTGTTTCCAAGAATCCTAGGGTAGATAACAACTCACAAGGAAGGACGACTCAGCATATAGTCCATGCCAAGCCATTTCTCATGGTTAACTCCATACTCTCCCTCACAATAATCAGCAACAAATGTATAATAGGCCTCTTCGTCTGAGATCAATTCATCCAGCTCATTCTCAGCGAGACCCCATTCTTCTTCCGGCAAATCATCTTCGACTAACTTGGGTGTATCATCATCGGCGTCGACGTCACCAAGTTGACCAGCAACCTTAGCTGGCTTAGGGCGATACTCCTCGCATGGGGGGTGTTGATAAGTCACACCTGGTATATGAGGAAAGTTGTTACACTCGCAACGTTGATACTGACCCATGTGTGATAGTTTACCATCACGAGCCGCTCCCACAACCGAAACGGAAGGGACTCTCCAAGTACAAGTCAAATCCCACTTCACGTCTGTAAAACCTCTGACTATTTCGTGAGCCCCGCAGAAGGCGCAGAAAACTGGAGGGTGAAGGCGTATATTGGCAGGAATGTCGTGAAATGTAATTTCCCCTTTCTGATAGGGGTTAATATCTTCAACAACCACGTATAGTCTCTTCAAGGAACTGAATCTGGCGAGTACATTTGATGTAGCGTGACAGAAATATTCCATGCTGTTGGCTGAAAATCCCTCGGGTACGTCAAAATAGATCGAGTTGACAGCTACTCTTGTAATTGATTTCAAATCCTGTCTTCCTATTCCCATCTTACCAAGCGGACCAATGCCAACATGTTCAAACCAACCGTTCTCCTCATATTTATAGCCCGTAAGCCAGTCGAAGAAGTAGACAACATCGATATCATATCTCATGTAAATATTCGCCGGGTAGGATGGTGTTGGAAAGCACAAGTTGTAGACTTTTTGTGCAAACGATCTGGCTTCTCTATTCTAAGGAGTTGACTTGTTAGCAACATTACTATCATGATATTACAGGGGATGAGCAGGGTACTCAATAGTCCGGACGGCAGTCCAACAATCAAAAAGTTTAAAACATTGATTCCCTTTAAGTATCGAGCTTATCTCAGGCAATGAAATAAATTTGATTATTGGATCATATTTTAATAATGGATTTGTGAAATTGACAAGTGAATATTCGAAATCCCAAAATTAAAATCCTAGATTGAGCTGCAGTCCGGACTATTGGAAAAACTGGGATTAAGCATCTTGACGATGGCTTTTCCGGATAACAAAACACAGGATATGAAGACAGATCAAACTTACTGTGTGCAGTAGAGAGGGTGGTTTAGAACGGAACGATAAGTACTTGTCCTGGTCTATGTCGTAAATTACATCAATGATTCGGGCTCCAGGTAAGGTCCATCTCCATATCATTTCGCGTAACTCAAAGGACAGCTTCTGAAACTTTGGAAATGTGCCAGGAATTACTGGTAAGACCGCATTTATTGATCCAGGTTGCATAATTCCTTGAGATGAAGAAGAACTCATTCTCGCCTATGTAGTCCAAGATGAGAATTAAGATCGGTGCTTTGAAGAAAATGAAGTATTTGTCTGTGGTCGGTAGTTGTAAAATTGGTTGCAATGTCCACGATCTACAATAAGAAGGGTGTTAGTGGATATTGCTAGCGAATGAGATGGGATTCATACCTTACTTGCAGAGAGAAATGACAAGAAGATACCAGTAGTATCGTGGTGTCGGACGAAATATTCTCAATGTTATGTGCGAGATAATAGCCCAGACGTTGTCTGTGTGAGAAGAAGGTTGCAATATGCTTCAAGTGGTGTAACTAAGGAGGACTGTCGTTGAAGCTTCTTTATCATGTGTAGAATAAGGTAGATTGCTTCTTTGTGCTCTTGGTGTAATATGTCCAATTCACAGTATGATATTCTTCAGATGAAACATAAAAGTCTCAAGCTAAAGTCTGCGATGGTATTTCGACTAGGAGATGGTTGTCAACTGGTTGTTCTCCGAACCTTTTTGTTTATCGAGAGAATCAGATAAGGTAATCAAGTCAACCTCGAACATATAAACAATTCCCAATCAAAGTAAATGGACTCGAAGAGAGAAGGTGCATTGGGTCCGTGCGACATCAAATAACAAACACCAACTTCCTTTTCCTAAAGACCTTCAACTTCAATCCACTTTTACCTTTTTTCATTGTCAATTTCTACATCTCGAGATGATTTCTGCAAAAGAAAGTCGACATGAAAGTGCGTGGGAGGAAGAAGCTTTACTAGAGCTTCTCTTTAGAGCACCAGATTTAGTAACTGATGATGATCTACTAAACATATCTTTGAGCAACTTAGCTAAGAATGTGAACGATGAATCACCAGCTTCTTTGATCATGAGAATATATTGCCGATGGCTCGAAGTCCATCGAAGAAGCTCATTACAACTATTTAAAGCTTGGCCAAACACGATCAAACAGTGGGTGGAATCATTGGAGCACCGTGGAGTTGACAAGGAAGCAGTAATCGCACACGTTATAGATTGGAAGAAATCCAATGGTCCTTCCACGCTCAATGGCCCGAAAGGATGGATTGAGGAGAAGCACCTTCCTTCCGTTGATGAGATTGAAAAAGTGTTTAATGAGAGATACGGCTTAAACAAAGATAAACCTTCGGATAAAGGATACTCTGACAGAGGTGAGTATCGATCGGACAAGCCCTCGAGTAACTCGGATCTCGGAGGCAGCCGTTCAGAGTATATCCCACCGAGTTATATCTGCAATCGATGCGGGAAAAATGGTATGAGCCCCTTTTGAGATACACTCTAATGATAAAGGTCTTCATCTCTACCATGAAAATCGCATACGAGAGCAAGTAATGACTACTAACATTGAATAGGCCACTTGGTCAAAAAATGTCCAACAAATATGGTGGATAATCATGATCAAAGCACAATGCGGAAGAATGCTGATAGATTTTCAGGATCCTACTTTTGACAAAAAGCCACCGGGGTCGTACAAATGCTCGATTTGTAACAAATTCGGAAAGCACTGGTATTCCCTATGCCCAGAGAACACCAAAAAAGACTCCATCACCCAAAAACGTCTGGCTGCCGGGATGAAAGCCAAAACTCAACAAAGAACCTTGGATAAGAGAGACGACTCTAAGGCAAGGCAGGGGGGGATGTCAAAATCAAACAATTTCGAAAACGAAGGTGCGGAGTGGGATTCGAGTCAATGGCGAGGTGAAAACTTGGAGACATTTAAGAAATCTAGTTCCTCTAAACGAGAACAAGCAATGACTTTAGATGACGATATCGATCGAGAGCCAGAATTGCCAACTCGTAAAAACATGCTTGAACAACTTGCCGATATCGAGGAACGCATACACAGAGCCTCCGTGGCTATGGCAGAAGATACCGGGATGTCAATGGAAGGGGTAGCAGAAGTGACTGGTGTGTCGATCTCCAATGTGGCCTCTACCATCATGGCAGCTAATCGCAAGCGTGCTCGCTCCATGGAAATGAATGATATTGATTACAAGGAGCATCAACGTACCACCAGACAAAAAGTTGAATATGATGATAGAGAAGAGCTGATGCAAGGTGTTGATGACACAAGACCCTTACACTTGGACACTGAAAGACATGACGCAGATGCTAGGGGAATACTCAAGGAAACGGATCCCTACACCGCAGAATTTGAGTTGAGCCAAAAACTTCCAGTCAGAAAATCGACAAATTCAACCGAGAATTCTGTGCAAAGCCCACTCTCTGATATGAACATGCGCCAGCGAGAGGTTTCATCTATGGATACTTCTAGCGAAGATGACATCCGAACTCCTGTGGATGATATGGAAGCAGGGTGTGACTCGCCACGGGTTCGTTCAGACACGCCAGAGAAAATCTATTCCGATTTTGTTAAGAGCCTAATTGCAAATCGAACAGAAGGTCAAATTGTAAACCTGAGAAGAAGACGTCGCACAGCGGTAGAGCTATGGGATGAAGACGACCAACGTCGCATGGGACAATTGGATGTGTCAACATCGTAAGTTAAATACCCGTTGTCCAAATGGGAGTGTGAGATAATTGTATTAACAATCATCAGATCCCGACAGAGCTCTTCTCCATTGTCTTCCGCTTCATCAATGGATTCAGATCATACCTTTGATTCACCTGGCCGAGTTTCAAGTGAGATTCCTTACTTCATTCTTGACAAAAATACGTCAGCCTCCCCAGGTTCCGATATTGAAATGCAAGAGTAAACATCCGGGGACCATGGACATGTTAATGATGGTAACACCTCGACGGATGCTGCGGGCGATCAATCGTTGTAACGACAGCTGTTTTTATATGAAGGGAGTTTTGAAAATTGATGATACGGCGGATGTTGAAAACAATATAAGCAGCTACTTCGCAAAATCTGGGCTGTTTATTAAAGTCTGCACAGACTTTGACAATCATTTTGCTTTTATAGTAGCTCTTTGATATTGCTGTTGTATGAAAGTTGGTAATTAGGAGGTATGGTACACTGAGTGATAGGTGACAAGAGAAGAGCGTTTTAGCTTGCTATTTGTGCAAGGAGAGAAACATATGAATCACAGTACCTCAATAATGGTGCCACTCGCGTGACAAATCTAGGTTTTGACTGTAACTTCGCCTTGCGCCAGTTTTTATGCCTGCAGTTGAACTCCTAAACTCCTAGCTTTCCCTTTGGTATCGACTGCTACTAACTGCTTACTGCCATTACTGTTGGCTAATTTTAGTAGACCAGCCTCTTATGTTTCCGCAATCATTCCAATTTATCCAGATGTTCCAACCTCGTCAAAACAACTTGTTTACTCGTCTCCTCAATTTCCCCAGCCAAAAATACTTCATCTAATATGGCGTACACCTATTATCGCGAAAAATCAGTACTATTCTATTCCCCTTTCATCTCCTCCTTGCACTCTCTAATCCGAAATAGTTCCCTCGGAGGGGAAACATACCTTATAAAAATTAAAGACCAAATCCAATTCACACACATTCCCAAAAAAGCTATCGAGCACCTCGACAAAAAAATGTATAGCCTCTAAATACGCCAACTCATTATCATTCGCATCGACGCACGCGCAGAAGAACAGTCCCGCATAGCGACGATAGACAATTTTATTATTGCGAAACTCGACGAAATTCGATTGGTATTTTTGATCGCGGGGCGCGACGAGTCGATGCACCTGGTGCATTGTTAGATTGATGTTGGGAAATAGGGGGGAGAATGAATGTACTTCGCCCTTGAGCTTGATCTTCTCTTCATCGTTGTACGGAGCGTACCATTTCGCGAGCCGGGTTTTACCTCTGTGTATAATGGAACATGTGGTTAGGGATGAGCGGGGAGAGGATTGGGTACTGGTGATCGGAAGTACTTACTGGCGGTTTTGTATTAGGATGAAGGAGAGAACCATTGTGTAGATGGTTATGGAGCTTGGAAGGGGAGATGGTGGTGAGGTAAGGTTATGGGAGGTCCGGATATTACGGTGGTCGAGATGTGATCGTGGGGCGGTTTTAGTGTAGTTTGGAGTCAAACGAGAGATACAACACAACATCTAGGGGTAATTTACGAACGTCACTTCGATGGAAACACATTCTACAATTATATTTTTCCGCTTGATGTTGGTCTAAAGTACACTTTGGGTTCTTCATATATGGTATTATACTTACAATCTGCTTTGATCTCATATGATCAATTCCCAATCTCAAGTTCGAACAACTGCTTGGGAATGAATAGAGCCCCTTTTTGATCATTTTTGAGTTCGATTCATTGCGGACAGTTTTACAAAGCAGTTGTGAAATTGAATTTCGGATTTACATAGGTATTTCTTTATGAGTTACATACCTATTCATGTTTATCACACTGAATTGTTCACTGTAACATCCAAAATGATAAATGTTACTTCAAACAAGAGTTGCAAATAATTTGCTCCAACCATAGCAGGATAGTTGAACTAGATGGCGTTGGGCAAACACTAAATTCTGCTGGATTATAACGGCCTTCATTCTCTGATGTATTTCGTTGTTATTCCGGCTATTCCGCTCTGTGTCATTGGAGGAAGAAAGTAGCTTTTCTTTAACGACAGAGATATCTCGTCGCAAGTTGCCCGAGTCTGGCATGAGCATGGCTCTCTCTCTCTCTCTCTCTCTCTCTCACACACACACACACACACACACACACACACACACACACACACACACACACACAATTACGTGTCTATACTGCAAGCTCGCAAGTGTTGCAAACTTCTAGCTTTCTGAGCTTTTGCGTGGCATTGATCGCGAGCTAACTCATACTCCAAGCTCTGCCACTCTCACCATTGTAAATCTCATCAAAGTCTTTTGCGTCGTCAGACTCTCAAGAAATTCATTTCTACACTTTTCAGGTACTTTGAAGCACGAGGCCTACATAGCTCAAAATCCGGTGAAACATTGTTACTACTTATGCTCAGCTTTTTCAAAGCGCATTTGATGGCAGCCGCTTGGATGACAAATTTCTCTCGACTTAGAAGTATGTTGTAGATTTCAAGAAATGTCTCCCACTGTTGTTGACCAAGACATTCCAGAGGCTCAACAGGAGCTTCACACATATCTTTTTAGCAAAATGTAATTGCACCGATCCTCCAGAAAACATGCAACGTTCACTAATCTCTTGCATATTTCCAGTCAAACTCTCTCTTCTCTTTGCCATACAAGTCCAGGATTCGTGGATCTAAACTTTCTAATATAGGACTACGAGTTCCACTATGAGGACAAGAAAGCTCTCTGAGAGGTCGTGTTGTAGTTCCAGATGGACATGGGCTCCATGAGTGATAGTTCCAATTAGCAATCAGCACCAAGCACCCTAGAATTCTTTGAATGAATGCCCTAGACTTCGCGTCGTCCTCATGCACGTCAGTTAACCCATAACAGCTCTCAGTATGTCGACGAATCACCTGAAATATTAAGCATGTAATCAATAACAGCGCCTGAAGAGATTGAAAGATTTTAGTTAGAATTCTTCAACTGTTTCCTAGAAATTTCGTATCCCAAGCAATACCAGTCATCTCCAAAAAATAAAACAGACATCCCAAATTAAAAACTCTGCAAGAATAAAACAACAAGCAAGCCACTTCTTGCA
Organism: Botrytis deweyae; assembly: GCF_014898535.1. Classification (NCBI taxonomy): domain Eukaryota; kingdom Fungi; phylum Ascomycota; class Leotiomycetes; order Helotiales; family Sclerotiniaceae; genus Botrytis; species Botrytis deweyae. The sequence continues at coordinate 849,013 of NW_024066215.1, forward strand.
CTATCATTGTCACAGAACCTTCTACCCTCAACTCCCTCGCCCCCTAAACATTCCACCAGCTCAAATACCATAAACCCGTAAAATTATTCGCACTCTCCAATTCCAAGTTCCAACTACCTACCCACACACACAACGTATCACCTTCTCTCTTGCACGCATGTCCTCAAATCCCGTACCGTACACTTATTTATTATAGTTGGTAGGTCGCTACCAGGCCAGATATACATAAACAGTATATATATATGTATATATATATACCATCTCCATTTCAGATCCGTACCATCACCAACATCAACCTCAACCCCAATTCCACAAACACACATAGCAATCAGAGCCTAATAAATAGGTACTAACCCGTTACTCTCAACATCCATCATGACGTCATCTCGTTTTCACAAAATGACTTTCAGGGTATTCACACCTAGAATGCCTTGCCTGGGTCCACACACACACACACAACTGTCTAGTAGCTATCCTCATCCAGAATATCCCAAACAAATCAGAGATTCCAATATAATGAATATGTAACATACCTACATAACATACCTATATAATATATCTACCTACCTACCTACCTACCTACCTACACACTTACACACTCACCCATCTAGAATCCCCCCGCGCACCACCACAAACCCAGTAATCCCCATCCCCATCCCCATCCACATATCCTCATCCTCATCCCCATCCTTCATCCCCCATCCACACATCAAACATCACATCAACAATCTCCAAACCAAACCACTCCAAACCATTCCAAACCACTCCTTCTATCGATTTCAACAAATCTCCAATCAAGCTCATCAAGCTCATCAAGCTCCTCAAATAATTACAAACTAGACGCTTATGAACCAGCACATACCACATACCACATACCACATACCACACACCACCCACCCCATTGCCCATCCCCCCCAAAACCCAAAACCCAAAAGTCCCAATAATTCCCAAATGCCCCCCCCCCCCCTATATACAAAATATCCATTTGCACCTACACCTACACCCACACCTACATCTACACATACATCTATACATCCAAAAAACAAAACACCTTCAAACCACCCACCAAAATACCAATACAATACACACAAGTTCCAATCATCACCATCACCATCACCATCACCATCTCCATTTCCAAACCCATCACACAGCCCTCACTATCACTCACCACCCAATTCCCCATCTACTCTACAATTACATCATATCATACCCCATCATATCATATCATACCCCATCATATCATACCCCATCATATCATACCCCATCATATCATTTCATACCCCATCATATCATTTCATACCCCATCATATCATTTCATACCCCATCATATCATTTCATACCCATCATATCATTTCATACCCCATCATATCATTTCATACCCCATCATATCATTTCATACCCCATCATATCATTTCATACCCCATCATATCATTTCATACCCCATCATATCATTTCATACCCCATCATATCATTTCATACCCCATCATATCATTTCATACCCCATCATATCATTTCATACCCCATCATATCATTTCATACCCCATCATATCAAATCATAGCTTCCAATCCCTCCAATTCAGACCCCCAACTCATCAAGTTTCAAGAATTTCAGATCCTAAATCTCATAGGGATGAAGTGTTTATGCCCAGCTACCTACTTGGATACTATCCATGATATAAGACAAGATGAGATTTCGCTTACCAGAACAGCAGAGGAGAGAACGCATTATGAATCACAATACCAGGAGTAGGGCATTTCGGCGCCAGCTTACTGTTCACTGACCGGTAACAAAACAAGTCAAGGTATGCGAGCTCGTGAACATGTCAAAAATTGTACTCTAAACCTCATCCAAACCTCGAAACTACTTTAATGCAGAATTAAACACATTCACAAAAACTAAAGATTTTTAAATTTTTCATTTTAATTTGGAAAAACGCAAAAAGAACTATAATGCCCTTCCTATGTCCGTAAAAAACGCAAACGCTCCTTATAAAATATCATCAATAACCGTAACGTCATTCCTACCCACCCATTTCACTCCATCCCATCCATCCATTAGAAGATACCCACTTGGAACCAACCAAAAGGCAGCGACCGACAGAACTAAAGAAGTCGCACAACTAAATCAAAAAGTAAGAGAAAAAGCTTCACAGACAACAAATTTTGCCGTGCATTTCGTGCTAGTCCCTGTATTTCCTTCACCGGATCTCGTAATATGGTAATTGTCGTATGCATATCAATCTGCGTGATTCTCGCTGACTCCTTGTGTTTCTTCAGCTAATACCATGATATAACTTTTTGCTTTTGTATCTCGACCCCTCAACTGAGGATATATTGACCTCTCTTATGAGAGTTGTGGGGAGTCTCCTTTCCACGATGTGTTGCATTTGCGGTACATTTATGCAGCAATGAGTGGCTCCTCCTCAGCAGCAATTCCGGATTTGAACTCCTCCTTTGGGGCTGTTGGGAAATCTTCCTCCTTGATACCGTTGGTCTTGGCAGTTGGGGAGGCGACTCTGCTAGCTTCTGGAGATCCGGAGCGGCTTCTAGCACTTCCGATCATTTCTTGTGCCTTGTGAGCATACTCTCCAGCATATTGCTTGGTGGTCTCAGCAACGTGGGAAGCGTGTTGACTAGCAAGTTGCTTGACTTGTTCGGTTTGTTGGTTGACAATGCTCGAGATTTGAGCAAGAGTGTTGTCGATGAGCTCCTTGTTGGTCTTATAGACAAGTGGGGAGATGAAGAGAACTGAAGTAGCGATGAGAGTGAGACCCCAGAATGGAATGAGCTTAATCAAGTAGTAGGAAATGAAGGATCCGATCAAGGCCTGTTTAAGTCAGTACTTCATATTTTATGGCAAGGAATTCGAGGAATTCTTACAGTGAGGGAAACAAATACATTCTCGGCAAAGAGAACACGTTGTGACTCAATGACGAAGAAGTTGATAAGTTCATGGACATCACCGAGTAAGCTATCGAGAGTCTCTTTGGAAACTGTGTAATACTTCTTAGGTCTGAATTGAGAAGTGAGTCCATGCGAGAAAGCTAGCTTTCCAAGACCTTCTGCGAGAACAGTCACAAACAAAGTCATATATGTAATCTTGAATGAATATCGGAGGATGTCAAGATATCTGGCGGCGAAGATGAATGCAACGGTAGAAAGGTATGCGATTCCAGATGCACGAGGATTCTCCCACGATAACAAGTTGTAGAAGAAGGAATGGTAATGTGTGAGTTGTTGACCGGTAGCTGTTTGAGTGGTAGGGGTGGTGCGAGAGCTTGCGAGGTTGGAAAACTCGGCTTGAGTCTTTTGATGTTGGTCTCGTACATTATCTGCCATTGGGCCTATGGAGAAAATGTCAGTATTGTGGATTTTAAGGATATGTCATGGGAAATCATCAAATTATCATACCGTTCACGACACTTTGAGTGAGAGGATGATTTCCAACAGCGTTGGCAGCTGCAGATGCATCTACAATTGATTGATTAGTTTATTTCCTGTATTGATCTCATTGACTTCATTGTGCGAAGTTTTGAACTGTTTCATTATTAGCAATGTAGACTTTGGTGCGATTTATTTGATAGATTGATAGATATAGCTTACCTTACTGTCATACACTGTATTCTTTGCGTTCTCCATTGTGCTGGTAGTCCCTTCAGTGGAAGTTGTACTGGCGTTGGAGGGAAAATCGGACATAATATGTGTAGAAATTGATGGTTGTGTGTGGAAGAAGGGAAACGGTCGAGGAAGCTTTTGATGATAAGCTTGTGATGGAAAGGTGGTTGATTTTTGTTCGATGGTGCGATGTCTTGTGTTGATGTTGTTGTTCTGGAGGTGGTGTATCCTTTGAAGTTGTGACTGGCAAAGGCTTTTTGTTTAAAAGAAAGGCAAAGGACTAGGTAGGATAGATAGTCTTTCACGGTTTATTAATTGAATTGCAATTATGACGAAAGCTGGCAAGAAGAAGACCGATCGATTCTTTTGTCCTTTTCTTTCTGACCTACGAAAAGCTGCAGTAGTGGGTTGAGAAATGGGAAGAAAGTGGAGTCAATATGGTCGCACTTGCACAAGCCAAACAATTTCTGTGGTAGAGGGAAGAGCTTGATATGGAATTTATTTTTGGTCCTAGTGAGAGCCAATGGGGTTTAGCGTTGAATGAAGCACGCGAGCAATCCTGTTCTGTTATGCTTTGCCATGGGAATTGTTTGGAATTCAAGGTTATGGATGGGCTTGTACAGTACCTGGAGAGGTAGGAACGGAGTAGGAACGGAATAGGTACGGAGCAGGCACTCTACTCTACACGGGAGAGTATTCTGTAGGGACCTGGGTAGATGGTAGATAGACATTGGACATTGGATTGGACATTGGATTGGACATTGGACATTACCTAGGTAAACATTGGATTGACAGACTGGACACTACCTACATACAGTAATACCTACCTACAAACATACAGTAACTGGCTGGTCAGTGAATTGTCCTTTGGATGGATGGGGCACGTCATAATCGAAGCGCCACACTACAAAATCTGGTACATGGATACGCACGGTTACAGGATTACAGACTGATTACAGACGACTAGGTAATTACTACGGGTACGGGATACCATTTATTAGACCGGACCATACAATGAATGTCATAATACAATAACAGAAATACATCCATCACTAATCACACTCCATATATACCTATCTAGGTAACATCTACACATTCCACAAATTACACCTTATCATTTACATCTTATATCTTCATGATTCATGATTCATGATTCACTTCCCTCCCCATCTCTATACCAATAATTAACAGCATCGTGGTCTTTTCACTACCTCCCTACGCTATTCTGCTGGAAACAGAGACACATCTAAAATCACATCGACGCCCTAGTCCATATTTCTACCCAGTCGTTCCCTAGTCATTACGGATACCCATCATGCAGACTCGCTCGCTTGCTTGCGTGGGTGTCTCTAATTGTCCATTGCTCTCACTCACTCCAGCTGCTTTGGCTTTTGCTTTTTCCTTTTTGCATGTGATTCTTATCTCTCGCCTTGATGAATCATGCGAATCAAAGTTCCAGTCCCGGTTTCTGTGGCTGTCACACAATATCTGCTGATGACGGAGATGGAGGAAAGGAAGAACAAGATGACTTTGAAGATATTGACTCATATATCGTCTACTGTACCAACTTTTCTTTCTTACATTCCTTCACTTATCTGTCCTCTGTAAACAGTTGAAGAAACTGGAAACCTACCTACACCTACCTACCTATCGTCACTTACATGAGAAGGGGCCAGATCCAGTAAGACATGGGATGAGGTGGGGGTGTTCTAGCTACTAGCCATTGAAGCACAATGCGTCACATCTTTCAGTATCCACCAAAGCCTAAGAAGGTATCTCATTCCCGTCTTCATTTTGACTTTCCTATGCCCAACCAATTACATTGATATGAATCAATTTCATCCTTAGGGTTTGCACATTCTCATACCCTAATGTTGAAATGCTTCTCTTTTCTATATCGCTGCCATCCAAAATGGAAACATAGGTATCCATCGTTTCCGTGAAACCTTGGTGGCGTGTGGATCAGGGTACAGAGAGCAGTGAGCACAGTTCTGGAATCTCAACTGATAAGGATTCCGTGCCCCGCGAAGGATCTTTTGTGGGTATGTATGTATCAGTCAGATTATCGTACACCATCATGAAAATACCATGATAAAAATACTCTCTCACATGTAAGTCGGGTACCCCACTTTCGGGCCACCCCCCTTTTGGGCCACTTTTTATACCAAAAATACACCAAAAATGGAATTTATAACTTTCTTATTTATAGATAGAATTTAATGAAAATTTATACATATATAATTTAAATCGATTTAAGCTTATTCTGAAATTTTTAGATTTTTAGGATTTTTCTGTATTGAAAACTAGAGCTTCAAAATATCGATTTTTAAATTTATATGGGAATCACATACAAATTTAATTTTTTTATAAAATCATTAATAACTTTTTAATAAAAATTGTTAAAAATAAACTATAAAATTTTATTATAAATTTATAATATGTTTAATATAAGAGATTCAGAAAAAATAGAAAATTCCTTATAAATAAATATTTATAGGGGTACCCTCAAAATGACAGGGATTATTTATACTACTCTAAACTCACTGTATACTATATTTCTATATCTATTAATTTTTTCGAATTTTTTTTTGAATTTCTAAATAGATTCAAGTTTAAATATCTCAAAAATATATATGGTTTTCTTTTAATAATTGTTATTCAAAAGTTATTAAAGATTTTAGAAAAGTTTTAAATTTATATGTGATTCCTATACAAATTTGAAAATCGATATTTTGAAGCTCTAGTTTTCAATACAGAAAAATCCTAAAACTCTAAAAATTTCAGAATAAGCTTAAATCGATTTAAATTATATATGTATAAATTTTCATGGAATTATATTGAATATTGATAGAGATATTAATAGGCCTAAAAAGTGATTTTTGGTGTGAAAGGGTGGCCCAAAACAGGGGTGGCCCGAAAGTAGGGTAACCGACTTATATTTGAAATCAACTTATCTATCTCGATCATTCCAAGGCTATTAAAATGAGCATCTTCGAATGTTTTACGTCTGCCCCCTGAGGAGTATCATAGACCTAATGATATATCGTCCATTGTAGCAAATTTCTTTCCTTAAGGAATTTACATGTCTCTATTGATAACCAATTGACCAATTGTTGGTTAGGCACGTGCTCAAGATTCACGAGGTCGAGGAAACAATTCGTGGCTGTCCCAATGAAACACCACCTGCTTGCTGACCAAAAAAATCATAGAAGTATTCTATTCATTCTATCGACTATCACTTCAAGTGATTCTAAGTTTGAAAAGCACATAGGGTCCAAAGAAACAAATTGCTATTATATTCTAAAATACAAGCTAACACAGAAAACAACCAACCAACCAACCAACAAACTTACAACAAATCCCCAATCCAAACCCCCAAATTCTCAATCAAGACATGCGATTAGGATATGCCACCACCTGACTCATGACATGAGTACACAACTCACTACTCTGTCCCACCGTCTGCACCGTATTCCAATCCAAATACCCATAAACCCACTCTCCGGGACTCATCAGCGCCGCAGGCGTATAATTCGCACAATGCTTCACATAGATCAAATCATCCAACACAGCGACATCGAAGCCCGCAGTCGTCATGGGGACCTCGCTCAAATTGCACAGAAAGGCAACGGTACCGTGATAATCAGGGTCATCAAATGCACCACGTATCGCCGACACGGTATCTTGGTTCGGCGTCATGCCGATCCCGAAACAGGGCCATCCTGGGGAGATGGTCGCGCAGGTGCTGGTGGTGTTGGTTTGGAGAATGGAGCGCGCTCGGTCGGTCGCGGTTTCGGGGAGGAATCCAGCGCCGCAAGTTGCGGTGGCGGCGGTGGCAGAGGCGGAGAAGTCGGCGGTGAGGGTTCCGGTTGTTTGGATTGTGCTGCTGGAAGATGTAGTTGATGAAGTGGTGGAAGATGAAGTGGTGGACGAAGTAGTGGAAGAGGAAGTAGTAGATGATGTCTTCTTAGTAGAACATAAAGAGGGCGATAACGAACAATCCGTCTCTTTCGCCCTTTCCACTATCGCAACCGCAATAGCATTGCCAATAAAGGCAAACAGAAACACCCTATGAAGTCTCATCAGGTAGCTTTCAGAATGAAATCTTTCACAGCACAAGGTAAGTGATACGGTCCGTAAACTCAAAAGAAATGAGAAAAACAGAAATCAAGTATCGATCTCAAGAATGTGGATACATGAATAACAAGAATCGATAAATTGTCAGACGATAAACAGAGATCTACACAGCAAGAGTTTATGTATGAACCCTCCCTTTTTCTTCTTCAAATATGTTGGACCACTCGGTCAATACACAGGCGCGGTCATATCTCGCGTCGCTATGTAGAGATGTGTACGGATGAGGTCGGGATTTGGGTATTTGATGTCGCAAAGCCTTGCGAGAGACCTCGCGTCTTGTGTGTATTGCGCTTTCGGCATTCTAGATTTTGGGAATACGTACCTAGTACGTACCTTGCTTTGAGGGGTTGCTGGTGATGGGGGGGTTTTTGTTTGGAAGGGAGATGTGTAGGTAGGTGTACTTACTATTCGATATGTGAATAGTTCTTTCTATCTCCTAACTTTGAATATACATATATATATCATAACCATACCAAACCATACCAAATCAACACGAATCTCCAAACCACCAACAATTATTTCATTTCATTTTTTATTTTTTTTTCGTTCTGTACATCCACCCACCCATCCACCCATCCATCCATCAATCCCTCACAAAATTACACAATTACATAATATAAGATTACAATAGGTACTCATCATCCAATTACCCAGTATCCAACTAAAAGGTCGCAGGATCATATTAAGCGCCCAATAACTGCGAAAGGATTAGCAGAATCGTAGGTGTTTATTGGAGTGGGTTAATTGGGATGGAATGGGAAGGATGCGGATATTGGATGGGGGATTGGGTGGTGGAAATAGATCATGTGAGAGACACGTGTTTGTGTGCGCGGGTGTGGTTTGGAGGATGGGAGTATGGAGGATGGGGTTTGGAGATGGGGGTTTGGAGTTTGGAGTTTAGAGTTTGGATTTATGAAATTCGATCTTTTTTCCTGGATATTGATATTCTATGAGTTGTTTTGATTGAGAGGGGGGTTATCTAAAATCATATAAAGTAAGATTTCGTAACTTGATATATGTCGAGATTCTAATCCAACTGCTCTCTTGTCCAACTCCTCTCAAAGCAAAGGTCTAAATCGTACTCTCCTTAAAACTCCTCAGAAATGGGATTTGTTTTGCAACTAGCCTTTTGAAATGACATTAATTGACTTGATCTATATCGAAAGCTTTCTCTCCAGCCCCTCAAAGCAAAGGTCTCAACGCTTCCGCTGTATCAATCACACTCTCCTTAAAACTCCTGAACCTAAATCCCATTTCCCTCTGTGCCTTCTCTCCACTCACACGTGGTCTCTCCGGGGTCGATTCTACTCTCTCTACTTTTCCCGTTTCCTTATTGTATCCTACATAACCCTCTCCGGGATTTCCAACCACAATCTTCTCAAGAGCTTTCTCATCTCCCTTCTCCTTGAAATACTCCCGCAAAATATCAGCCTGCGACTGAGGGGGCCCAGTTCCCAAACACGCGATGTAGCGCTCCCCGTCTGATTTTTCAGGGTGTTCGTACGCCCAGATGTGCATGTACGCTACATCGCGCACGTCTACGGAACTGCCGGTACCGGAGGCAGGTGAGATGGTTTTGGTGGCGCCGGAGAGCATGTTGTAGATGGGTTTGAGGGTTTCGTTTAGTTTCTCGCCTGTTTCGGGGAGGGATACTGGGGGTCCGGTGACGAAGGCGGGGTGGATGGTTGTGAGTGCGAAGGAGGGGGATTTTTCGGTGCGGAATTTCCAGACGGCGGATTCGGCGGCGCTCTTGGAGGCGGCGTAGAGAATTCCGGCGCTGGAGGAACGGTTTTCTTGGAGATCTTTTTGCGCTTGGGTGAGGTAGGAAGTGGCAAAGTCGCTCTCGGTGAAGGTGTAGGGGTCGGTGCGAGGATCTACGACGGTGATGACGGAAGAGGTTACTACTACGGTTTTGAGTTGGGGTCCGGCTTTTAGGGAGGATTGAAGCAGAGTGTTGGTGCCGTCTATGGCTGGAGTGACCATTTGGGCGTAGGTTTTGAGACTGAAGTCTATGGGAGATGCGGTGTGGAAGATTCCATTGACACCTGGTATATTGATCAGTCTAATTCAGTTCAATTCAGATCGACCGTTTAGAGTGAGGAGAGTGAGGAGAGTGAGGAGAGTGAGGAGAGTGAGGAGAGTGAGGAGAGTGAGGAGAGTGAGGAGAGTGAGGAGAGTGAGGAGAGTGAGGAGAGTGAGGAGAGTGAGGAGAGTGAGGAGAGTGAGGAAATTGAGACTTACCTTTAACAGCTTCGTCGAAAGCACCAGAAATTGTCATATCGGGTACCTCGTATATCTTCACTCGATCAACATAAGGTGCATAAGGACCTTTGAGCAGTGGTTCTGCACTAGAGATACGACGAGTGGTGCCGCGAATTGAATAACCGGCTTGCAGAAGGTGAGAACCTAGGACACTGGCTATGTAGCCATTGATGCCAGTTATAAGGACTGTCTTGTTGTTTGAGGATGGAATTGCCATCTTGAAGTAGGGCATATATGACTGTTATTGAATATATAAATGATTGACTTATGGAAATAACAAGTAATGAAGAAAACTACTTCTTTTGATGCTTGATATCCTTATATGCTCTTGATAATATGAAGTTGAACTTTAATTGAAAGAAACTGTCCTACATGATGGGTCTACTTGACACATATATATACCTGTTCTCCTTCTCGAGGGCTCCATACAAAGCACAAGATGACGAAACCGGTCACGTTACTAAGTCGGAGAATAAAGATCAATATTCCTGCCGAAAAACTCTTTTCCGATATACAACTTTATATCGTCAAGCTTAGAAATCCATTGTGGAACCGTTATGAACCTCGGAATGATATTGTCCCATTAATCCACTTCGGAGGTTTTGTATTTATGTCTCTACTCCGTATCTGATCATGATCAGTAATCGGAAGCCGAGAAGTTAAGATTGACATAACCGGGGATGAGTATTACGTAGGTCAGACTGAAAAATATGCTTGCTAGATGCTGATTAATCAATAAGTTGCAAGAGAAGAAATCTGAACATTTCTTCAACGAGAGAGGACAGAAAAAAATCAGATGTGCAACAAAACATTTGTGTCAGACTAGGCACGTGAGCGGTCAAAGGCTTATCTTCTTAAAAGAGGGCGGTGTATAATTTTGACGGTTTAAAACAATTCCACAAGAACGTCAAATCCATTAGAATTCACAAATCATCAACTTCACAGTCATGAGTACTACTAAACTCATCCCCTCACGCCCTCTATTGCGTTATCTCAATGAAAAGATATCCAACACCTCAGTACGCCCGTTCTCCCACCCAGTAACCCAGCAGTCATCTACGAATTCATTGCGCCGCTCCATCCTACTTCGCCTTCCACAACAATGTCGCCATATTATGTTGTCACGAATCGCAGAAAGGACAAAACATGGTAAATTGCAAGCCGATAACCATAAAATTTTGGATTATGTCAAGACATCACTCTTTTCTGAAACAGATTATCAATCGCAAAAGATTATATTATGGGCAGAAGCGGACAAAAAGCCTTACAGCAAGCCACACACGTTTATCGGCGTAATGACGATAGGCGATGCAATGAAAGACTACCTGTGCAAAAGAGAAGAAGCATTATTGGACCCGGGAGAAGGGACGAGCTGGATGCTGGTGCCTAGAACTGGGTTCCAAAATATCTCAAGGGGAGAGCGTCATCAGCTGAAGAAGATAGCTGAACGTCTTCATGATCTGGGAGCGACCGACGTTGACGAATACATTTTGATCAAACGAAAATCTTTCATGGTGCCAAAGCCCGGGAAAGCAATGAAAACTAAAGGAGGTCGTGGCAATGCGAAACTTATAAATTTGACAAAGGATGTTACGGGCGATAACCTGAGCGTGATGTTGGCAAAAGCTTATTACTTTTTAGAAACACGCAATTACAATGCAGAGTTTCACATACATTTCGCGAAAAATCTCAAGTTCGGCGAAAATGAGATGTTTCAAAAGATGATGGAGATGCCCGGTGGCTTGGCTCTACATCCTCAAGTCATTCAAAGCCAATTGCCTAGTAGTTCCCGGATCAATATAAAGCCTTGGAGTAATGGAAGAGAGCTTGTATGGGTTGTAGGGAGAAATTCATCACGTCAGCAAGAGAAACTGGTGTTACTTGCTAGGGATAATCTCGCTCAGATGAAAGGAACTCATGAATTTGTAATTCACAGGGGGAAGGAGATGAAAAAAGATAGGAACTGGAGATTGAACCAAGATAAACGAGAGATCGAAACCTTGAAAAAAGAAGGCAAATCTTTCGATCACGTTCTTGAACGACAAGAGGAAATCAATGCGCGTGAGGGCGGTCTAAAATCAATGTTTACGGAGGTGAAATTGGCACGAAGACAGAAAGAAAAGGATAGGAAAGCACGAAGGATTGAAGAAAGACTTAGTTATCAAGCACGCGGGCGAGCCATGTTGGCTGGTCGTTTGGAGCGAAAGAGAACATTGAGGACACGTTGGGAGCGAAGGAAACAAAATCTGAGAGCAACGGAGAGTCAAAGAAAAGAGCGCGATGCGATGAGAGCATCTTTCCTAGCTCGGAGGAAAGCGATGAAGGCAGAACTAAAAGCCGAGGCTATGATAGGCACCGTGAATTATTATTCGCGATCGGTACAGATAGGAGAAAAAGGGGTGGAGCATAACGGATCAGGTGCGAGAAAAATACGACTAATTAAGTTTAAGGAGACAGCAAGGGATGTAGCGAAGAGAAAATCGCTTTCGCGATCTCCACATCCTGCTGCACCGACTGCTTTGAGAATTGAAAGACAAAGGTCACTGAGTCAAAGAAGAGCAATTAAAGTGAAGGCAAGAAGGGAGTTGGAGTTGAGGAGGAAGAGGGCAAGCCCTATTCGGTCGAAATTTGAGGATATGATTTAGAATTTGGAAATGGTATAAATATAGACGTGGAAAATTACATTATGATACCTTCAGTTCATAATCTCTATACTTGCTCAGGGTGTATTTCTAAGAGCCAAGGCTTGTAGGACTAAAAGGATAGGTAAGTGTATTGTTACACGAATTTAGACCAAATTTGCGAAAATTACGTCCCACCTTGTCGCATGAGAGGGACATATCACTTTGACATCGCGAGGATTTTGATGGCGGTTTCATCTGGTGTTATCATCAATTTGATGGGTTGTAATTCGAACTTTGGCTATTTAAATCGGTTGTAGGTGGAGTCATTTTTTTTCTATGCCAATGGCAAGCATGAGAACACTGCCACATAGATTCCTGTAGTTGGGATTGGCCGAGTACTCTGTTGATGCGGCTGTGCTTACTTTTGATCCCACGTCGCGAAACGACACAGTCCTCGGGCTCGTCCTCGAAATGTCTTTTCGTTCTCGCAATTGATTTCAATTTATATTATACTTCCTTTCGTGCCAAACATAATTATTTCACGAGCTTAGAAACAGATCTTGTCTTTCAACACCATACTCATGGCAGAAATTGGCATTATTGCCAGTGGCATGGGCGTAGCCTCGTTGGGGCTTCAGCTCATGGACGGCGTTAGAAAATTGAAACAATTCTGGGACGAGGTGAAAGAAGCCCCCGAAGATATCCAATATGCCCTTGAAGAGCTCGATGCACTAAGTCTGGTTCTTTCCGATATCCACACATCCAATTCAAATCTGCCATCGATTCCTTCGGCTACGGTCACAAGGTGCTCAGAGCTTTGTCGCCGTGGAACAGATATCCTCAATACAATAGTGAAAGACCTTAATGTGGCTATCTCCAAGCGACGCAAGATTGGCAGCGCGAAAGTGGTGTTGAAGAAAGACACACTCGATAAATTTCGGAATCGGTTGAGGGATGCGCAATATATGCTTATGCTCTCTCGGCAGACATACTCGGACGCACTCCAAACGGAATACCACAAGCTTCAAATAGAGGCAGTTGAAAGTCATGCGAATCGTCAACTGCAAGGAATAGAGGAGCTAAAACTTTCCGTTACCCGTTCCGCCAATGTAATGTCTAGTACCCTGCTTCAATCGCGCGATACTGTGGTTTATGATTATGAGACGAAGAGACCCATGAGAGGTAGAACACGAACGAAGCTTGATAGAAAGGCTAAATGCTTTCAAAAGAAGTTCAGAACTCCTCGGTTGTTTTCATCCTCGGGCTATACTTGGGATTTCTCTGGGTATCAAGCACCTTCAGGGTGGACATTCAACTTCCGACAATATTATACAATCAATGGTGATTCGTTAACTTGGAGATGTGTATTTGATGGAGACGTATCTGGACTTCAAGTATTGTTTCAGAGTAAAAGGGCCACCCCATTTGATAGAGTACTTCATGGCATGACATTGCTTGATGTATGTATTAAAAAAATCCTTTTTGAGAGTTGTCATAGTCTAATTTGCATAGCTAGCTAGTAGCCGTGAACAGTATGATATTTGCCGTCTTCTACTTGATCAAGGAGCAGATCCAAATGACTCTTCCAAGACGTATGTACTCTGGCCTTTACAGCATACACGGCTTCAAATAATCAGTTAAGGCAGATCTGCGTTATCATACAACGTTCGCCGGTCCTGCATTAGCGCCTCTGGGAACAGTGTGCTGAAGCTACTGTATCCAATATCCGAGATTCATAATCCATTGCAAGATATCTCGACCTTTCATGTTGATCTTGACACTTTATCTTTGCTGCTTCATAAAATTGATCCGACATTCAAAGAGTGGAGTTTCGAGGAGAGGATGATGTTCGCACTGAAAGTTTGTAACTTTACTATTTATTGTAGTACAGCTGGTATGATATCACTAATGCTTCACGAAGACCAATTGAACGAAGTTTGCTGCAAGATGGTTTTCGGAAACCGCCCTGAATATATTAGCAGAACTTTTTTATCAATTGAGCTTGATTACGTTGCAAGTGTCATATTTAGTTGGTTTAGAAGAAATAGAGACTCGACTATATGCTCCGACTCAACTCAGCTGATAGCTAGGAAAGCAGAATTTGGACCGAGGGGTCGATTTTCAAATGCAGAATGTTTTACATCAATCGAGTTGATAGAACGCCTCATTGCCAATGGTTCAGAGATCTTCCGCGGAGGACTTCTACCTTGCTTGTTGAGTGGAAATACTTGGACTTCCCCCCATGTTTTACCCTACTCAGGGATATGCCCAGTTTCTGTGCAACTCTGGCTGGAGATACTGCACGACTCTGGCACTGATCTACTGAAATACGGCAAAGTAGAGCATGACCATTTCATGGATAGGGACTCTGAAGATTATAGTCACAGTATCTGCGATACTACTTCTAGATGGAGGTTGTTCTTCGAACGAAAAAGGAAGATGAGGAATGGGAAATCTCACTACATTTTGGATAGGGGACATCTGATAAGCTTTGTCTATGGACCAGCTATCGAGGATTGGAAGTTCTGGTATTCCTGGGACGAACCGCGTCGGAACTACTACCAAAACTTCCGGGACTTCTGGGAACTAGTTGATCATCCAGAGAGAGGGATGCCTGGGGCTTGGGAGGATTATGAATTAAATTTCACGTGATCTGATAGTAGAAGAGCACTTCAATGCGGATGATATAGGAAGGGTGATTGGTGAATGGGACTAAGCCCCACGTTTTGTGCTATGGATAGAGTGTGGAAACAACTTCTTTTGTCAGGACTCTTCAAGATGCAGATTAATGAAGATCTATTGGCTACTAGGTGTATCCCTCGCTGATTTAATATGCTACCATCGATACATTGCATCTACTGTATTCTCCTGGCTGATCAGCCTAAAACATGTATGCCATAATCATGAGCTTGAGCTTGAGTCAGATGCTGAGGTGGAAAGAAGATTGAGATGAGCGAATTCCTATTGAACAATAATTCTGGTCCTCACAAGGGACGCTCTCGAAACCTTCATTCGTGAATCGAAAGTTGATCATGGCAGGATGAGTTATATATGGTAGCATACTATAGGCATTATCCCGTATACTGAAGAATTTGAAGCTCAAAGCTGACTTGACGCATATAATAGTCACACAGCCAGAGAAATACCGAGAACTGTCGAGATGAATGTTAATGCATTGGACGATGAAGTAAGACATCCTGCAAGGGACTTCCCCATGACCAAAAGCATGATTATCCATCTCCAGCCCAACCAGCCCAACTCCAAGGTATAACTCTAAAACCATACCTCCCCATATCCGAAAACGTCACTCATAGCGTAGTGGTATAGTGTATTACTCGACGTGAGAGACATGATTAGGTGTCCAATGTTCACTTAAAGAGTGCAAATAATATGACCCTTTCACTAGCAGAAATATTACGGGACACTGAACTAGTGAGCATTGATAGATTAAGCCGAGTGGCCCAACTTTTGGTATTTTGCTTTTGCTTTTTGTGGATGTTGTGGAGTGGGGATTGTGAAGTGAATGAGAGAGGTAGGATGAGATGAGACAAGACGAGATGAGATGGAGGTATAGGCTGAGTATATAATTTTCGCAAAGTGGTTATGAGTGAGTGAATGTGAAATGGAGTAGTGGGCTCATAGTACAGAAAGTCAGTCGATCATAGCAAAATCAATTGGGCAACGACAACATGATAGACTTACTCAGTATCAGTTATTGAAGAAGCTATGCAAAAACCATCAAAATTCATCCTCCTTTGAAGTTTTTGGAAGACGTGGAGAAAAATTCAAGGAGCGTGTTCGCAATGATTCACTTCAATCATTTGAAGAAAGTGTTTGGTACTTGCGATTCAGTTGAAACGACATGTAGTGTATGCAACATGCCAGTCTTGTACTTTGGGAATCAGAAAGTCTACATATAGAGGAATTATACTTTTGATTCTGACCCAAGATTGCTGCATTGAATGCAATACAACAAAGCATGTTCCAACTGCCTGGAAAAACAGTTCACTGGTAACAGTTAACTAGTCCAGCTCATCTCTCAACTATCAACTCAGACCACTCTTTTTACAACTCCAGAAAATGTGTCTAAGAACAATCCCAAGATTTCTACATTCGCCTTTGCCCAGCTCTCAAACGATTTCAGATACTCCACATCTTCCTTTACTGTTTTCTTGGGACTAGTTTTCATTTCGTTAGCACTATTCTTTGATTATCATAACCTCACTGCATTCAGGTCATCCACAAGATTCTGAAACAGGAAACACTAACTCCACTATAGCACCAAATTCCTCTCCATGGAGATTAATCTCAGGATGCTTTGCTTTTGATCTTTCCTGAAATTCAGATTCTGAGTAATGAGACATTCCGCAGTCTGTATGATGAATCACAATAATGGTGCCTGTATTTCCTAGACTATCCAGGGCGAGGAGGCTGGCTAGAGCAGGACGAGCGCGCCCTCCCGCATTACGTATAATGGCTGCTTCTATAGAATATATTAGCTTCAGAATACTCCTAGAGCTTCAAGTGAAGGGAAGACAATACCGGCAAATTCAAGACCAAGGAATTTCTCAGGAGTAATGCGAGGATCGGCGCATGAAACTGTGAGTGAAGTTAGAGCCTAGACGAAAATTTGATCTTGAGCAAATGAAGAAACTTTACCAATAACAGTGCCACGTCTTCCGAGGGATTTATTCTTCTCTATTCCAACACTGAGTAGTGGTGGTTGAACATGTATGGTCTTGGAGTAACGTCTGAAGTTTAAGTTATTAGCGTGTTGAATGTGTAGACTTCTAATAGCAGTTTCACGTACAAATTACGCTCAATGATACTTGTTATTCTTTCCGCTGACTGGGTTGACATGGTATAGGATGTGATAGAAGTTTCTGTAAAGTGAAATGGTGTTAATATGTCAGATTCTTTAGATTTAGGAGCTGAAGTATTAGCAGTTAGAATAATGTGTGATATTCTACCGCTTGAATATAAGTCAAATGGAAGACGTATAGTAGTAGTATTACACTCTTGTGACGCATTTGAGGTGTCTTGAAATCGTTTCTGGATTTTTGATTGTTCTTGATTAATATTCCCTTCATATGCTCACTCCGACTACACATTTTCAGGAAAATATATGGCCAATCGAGTAAAAACTCGACGCCTCTAAGTACAAAAGTACTCAAACTATGATTACAATCCGTATTCCCACACTCGCATTCCCGCACTTGGAAGAAATCTAATCCTAACTAATCATCAAAACTAGCATCAGTACATTTCTACAACCTTTCAAGGCACCGTATCCTTCTCATCCAATAATCCGAAGTGACCACATTAATGCCGACAAAGGCTCTATGCTTGTTGCGGAGTAAGCATTTTCTTTTGTTGCATGATTACTATTCATTTCTCATCATCGACTCCTAAAAGGGCTCGCTTAAATCAGCACCTCGATTGTGGCGCTCTAGACAAAGATATTGCGCGGGGAAAGAGGATGCAGATATGAGTGAGGTGTAAATGATTAATAAATATTCTGCGGGTTGATGCGAGGTATGTAGATGATGCAACAATCGACGCGTGGGTGATTAGATATTTGCGCCGAGAAGGAGGGAGGTATAGAACATGATTAGTGATATAGAGAAGGGTATATGTTGGGGGTTTTTGTGGCTGGAAAATTTTCTAGAGGGACTTTATATAGATAAATACCAGAACACTCAATTCATTTAGTCTAGGATAATTAAACAATCTCAACAACTATTCAAATCTACAACTTCTAAGCTGAAAACAGAATGTCTTCTACAAAACCCCTTGTTCTTGTCATTGGAGGCACAGGCGTCCAAGGCATGCCCGTAGTCAAAGGTAAATTCCCATGATATCCATCGATAATCCCCTAAGATACACTAACACTCCCTTAGAACTAGCTCAAGATGGCGCCTACAACATTCGCCTCGTAACTCGAAGTGCCAACTCTCCACACGCGCAAGAATTGGCACAACTTCCAGGGGTAACCATCGTCGAAGGAGATATCTACTCCGAGCATGACCTCCATAAATTCTTCTCTGGATGCACCCACGCCTTCATCAACACAAATGGTGGTGCCATTGGCGAAAAAGGGGAGATCTACTGGGGCATCCGTTATTACGAAATCGCACGCACACACAAGTTGCAACATTTCTTGTACTCCAGTCTTGAGTATTCACTCAAGATCTCCGATTTCGATAATGATTATAGAGATGGTCATATGGATGCGAAAGCTAAGGTTGCGGATTGGATTAGTGTGCAGGATAAGGAGAAGATGAAGTGGAGCATCTTGACTAGTTGTTTGTATATGGAAATGTTGAATGAGCTTTTGGCTCCTCATCCTGATAAGGACGACCCTGAGACTTTGGCTTTTATTGCGCCCTTGGGACCAAGAGGAAGTGCGCCGTTGATTGCTTTAGAGGATTTTGGAAAATATACCAGATGGGTGTTCGATCATTCCGATCGTAGCAATGGACTTAATCTCCATGTTGCTTCTCAAGAAGTTGTTTGGGCGGATATTCCAGCTGCCTTTACTGAAGCGACCGGGAAGAAAGCGGTGTACAAAGATGTGACGGTTGATGGATGGTTTGATCTTGGCCTCTTCCCAGATCCGGATGCGAAGTTTGGGCACAGTGCTCCCGGGGATGAAGGAACATTGCAAACGTATCGGGAGAATTTTGGTGGGTTCTGGAGATTTTGGAAGAGTGGCAAGGTAAGAAAGGATTGGGCTTTGATGGATGAAATTTTGCCGGGAAGGATCAAGTCGGTGGGCGAATGGATGAGGAAGAGTGGGTACGATGGAAATATTAAGCCCTTGTTGCATGACTTTCATCAGAAAAAGAGAGAAGCCTAAGAAAGGAGACCGAAGTTCGATACTGCTTCAAAATCTCAGGAAGGCCTGGAAGGAAGATCTCGGCATATGACCTCAGAAAAGACTTGGGAGACTAGGTTGTTAATGGATAAACGTTCCTATGATTGAATTCTATCCTACAGTGGCCATGATCGTGACCCCGGATAAAATCACACAGCATCTGAATAGTGGTATAGATTGACGCCAAATAAAAATAAATCCCTATGCCTGCCTGAATATGCTCTCCAACTCCTGATTCCGCCGCCGTTGCAATATTCTATAACCTTACTCATTTCTTCAATGCTGCAAATCTTGCCGCCAACTCATCCACATCCGGTATCGTACCTCCAACTGGACCCTTGCTTTGAATGCCAGGTTTTGACGCAGCCGCAGTTTGCATCTTCTTTGTTGGCTTCAGGTCTAGAGCTCCGCGAACCCTAGGATGCAAGTTGTCTGTACGAGGACTTGGTGGATTGACCCTAAGTGGGCTTGAGGGCCCGAAATTCTTTGGTGGGGTGGCTTTACTCAACTCCTCTCTCTCTTCGTCAGCCTTACCGTTTGCTGCTAGCGGCGCCTCCAGGTTCTTTTGTGCCTGTCCACCACTCGGATTTTCGTCATCATCATCATCATCATCATCATCCACAAATTCTGGGGCTTCTCCAAGATCTTCCTTTGGTCTTTTTGGCCAGTCAACTCCATATGTTCTAGCAATCTCTTCCAAATATCCATTCACCAATTCCTGGGCCGGTGGTGTGACAGATAGCTTCTTTAACACTTTCTCCGAGACCTTCTCATCACTATTCTCCATCGCTTGCAACGCAAACTCCTTTCCGTACTTTTCGCACAATAAAGCGCGCACTTGTTGTAACTCCTTAATTTCTGTTCTAGGCGCAGCATATATCAAGCTCTTAACAGCTTCCTCCAAGCCCGCATCGCAAACCGACGATTCCATGAGTCCAGTTCGCGCAAGGAGTAGCTCGCAATAGAGCTCGAGTATTTCATGGAGTTCGGTTGTGATATCTGATCGAATGATATTCTCGACTCGAATCTTTGCAGATTCTATCTTTCCGGTCTCTAGAAGTTGAGCCATAGCTCTACGTTGTTGTTTCGAAACAGCTTCATCTTTCTGTTGTACCATGCGAAGCCGGGCAATTGAGAGCTTCAGTTGGACCTTGAGTTTAGCCTTTGTAGGAGTTAGCATATGTACATGTGATTCAGTATTCACACATAATACATAACAAAAGTATTAGCACTCACAATTACCGTTGAAGAAGGCGCCATGGTGATAAAAAGACGATTGTTTATTATCTTGATGTTAAGAAAGTAGGAATGTAGTTACGTTGGTGGTTGTCTGTCATTGCTCATTGCTCAGGATGTAGATTAAGTTGTGCGGGGCACACTTTTAGCTGGGCTAGGCTCGCTGGGGTCTGTGAATCACAGCCCGGTGAGCTCGTAAAGATAGGTACGGGCGGTCAATCACCCCCTGTATGCAAGTTTAATCACTGTAGATCAAAAATTGGGTCGTCATTGGTTGGCACGGTTGGCTCGAGGTTGGGCATTTTCATACTTTGGAAAGAAATTCCCATCGCGCCTCAATTTTCTTTCTTCAATGTCTTTTCTACTTCCTTTCTTTTAATTAACTTCAAACTATAAATATATATCTACTTTTCCTTTGGCTATGCATTCAATTGATTTTTAATGGTGTACACGTCTCAATCTTTCTTTTTCCTTATGCTCTTGTAATGCCTCACGATACACGACCAACACGATTCTAACACTCGAAATCTGCGTCAAGTCCACTCTAGGCATCTGTCGGTACCATTGAATATCTGCGACCTTACCCATAAATACATGGTAAGATTGATCAAGTCCTTCATGCGCCGAAATACACATACAATATATACATGATGGGGAAGTCGTTATGGAGTCCCAGCAGATGGGAGGAATGGGCGGAGAAGAGAGCGAGAGCAATATGGACCAACATGCAGACGAACAATTTGTGGCAGCGAATGCTGAAAAACACTCTGGCGACTACAATCTGTATTATTCTTGCAATTATCCCGCAGGTAGTAGCGGTATATGGGAAAGCCGCATACCTTGCGCCAATAACCACTGTCTTTGGCCATCCAGGAAGACGCTTCGGAATGATGGCTGAAGCTCTGATACTGGCTCTTTCAGGAACAATGCTTGGAGTGGCTTGGTCTATGCTCGCGCTATACTTGTCGAGTCTCATATATGACAGTAATCCCCAAGCAGCATTCACTATTCGAGGCATATTTCTTGCTATAGCGCTGCTCTTTCATGGAGTCCTACGGTCACACACACCACGCCTATTTCTCATGGTGCTACTCCTAGTTATAGTGTGCGTCGTGAGTATGACTAGTACAGCCACGGCAGTCACAACGCTCTCAGTCACCCAGCTTGTTTACCCAATTGTAACTGCTATCGCTGTCCTACTTGCTGTGAACACTCTTGTTTTCCCGGAGTTCTCTAGTAGCTTCCTGGGAATCACCACTATTGAGACCCTTGGCGAAACTGTTGGAGCTTTGCGGGATGCTGGGCGCTACTTCATTGCCAGTGCCGAAGGTTCTGAAATTGCAATCACAGATACTAAATTAGAAAACATCACAAGTGCCTCTGGAAGCGAAAATGGTGCAGACCTTGATAGACCTCCGACTCTCGCCGAAAGGCTTCCCGAAAAGTCTAACATCAACCACTTGACTTTGAGGCAAAAACTACTTTCTCTTTTCCACAAGACTAAAGAAACTCCGGAAACGCCTCCAACAGACGTCGACAAAGGACCCCAACCAGTGAAGCTCAAATCACTGACCGACAAAAAGGCCCAACTACGTGCTAAATTAGCAGGATGTAAGGCAGCCCAACAAGAATGTAATTTTGAGCTTGCTTGGGCGGTCATACCACCGAGAGATGTGAAACCCATCAGTGATATTGAAATGAAGAAACTTGTGGCTAACACCATTGCTCTTATTTGTGCCTGTGAAAGCAAGTATGCATTAATGGGTGACGTTGATGACAAGAAAGAGGCAGAAACTAAGAATGAACAGCAGCTCAAATCAGTGGCTGAAGATGCTGGAATCGAGAATCCAGATACAGAGGACTCGTCAAGAGCAGCGACAGACATGGACACACACGATGACTCAAGTTCAGATGGGAAGAAACCTTCCAGAAAAGAAAGGCGCAAACAAAAGAAGAAGAGAAGGAAGGATAGGAAAAAGGTCAAGTCATTGATTGAAAAGGAGATGGACAACCTGGAGTTGATTAAGCCGAGAAAAGAAATCGAGTATGGCGATATTGATTTGTTGAAGTATCTTGTGCAACGTATTGCAAAGCCATTGTCAACTCTTCAAGAAAACATTGATAGAAGTGTTGATGTCGTTTCTTCTTCTCTCGCCTATTGCTACGATGTCCCGAAACTACCGTCAGGCACTCAGGCGCCCGCTGGTATTCAACTCGAAGAGATTGACATTCGAGTCGACATTCTGGTTGATGCGATAGCAGAGTTTGATAGAACCTCAGCCTCAGCATTGGAAAATGCTGCCGTGCTACACGATCTTGGCGGACCGCAAGTTGATTTGATGCCTCGAATGGAGACATTCCTAATTTCCTCGTTCTTGTTGAATCTTCGGCAAGCCGCCCTACATACACTTGGAATGCTTAGACATTCTCGGGTTCTAGTTGAAAGACGACAGGAACGACACGACCGAAAAAGAATTTATCTTCCACAAATCAATTGGAGAAAGTGGCTTCAGTCTGGTGGTGAAGCGGATATGTTAGCCTTACCGGACAGTGCACGAAAAGACGCAAGAACAGGCAAGAAGAAGGACACTGATGCGGGCGATGCTGCAAGTATTGATAGTGGAGAAACACTGCTAGCGAAAAAGGATGTGGAGTCAGCAACGCCCAAAAAGGAACCCCCGACACCATCATCCAAAGCTACAGATAAAACTGTAAAACGAAAGAAAAAGGGAACGCGCATGTTCCGACTGCGAAATGAGTTAGCCGACGCGATTGAATACTTGGTTGGTAGCGACGACATATCATACGCTGTCAAGTTGACTGTTGCCGTCTTTCTTGTAACTTGGCCGGCTTTTCTTGTTCAGTGGAATACTTGGTATTCTTTGAACAGAGGCCTTTGGGCTGCTCTGCAACTGGTCCTCATCACAGAAGTTGCTATTGGAACCTCTGTTATGACTTTTATGTTGCGAGGTGTCGGTACAACAATAGGTTGTATATGGGGGTATGCCGCTTTTCAGGCTCATGGGGGCAACAGAATAGTAGCTGTGGTGATGATCGTTATTGGCATCATTCCATCCACTTACATACAACTCGGGTCTAAATACATCAAAGCAGGGATGGTCACAATCATCTCAATGTCGATTGTAGTTCTTGCGACTGAAGATCATACCGTTCCTGGTTCAGCTACCGAGAATTTCTTGAAACGACTGATTGCCTTCTTCATTGGTGGTGTTGTGGCTCTCATCGTAGAAGTCGCGCTATTTCCAGTCAAAGCACGTGATCGTCTTGTAGAATCTCTCGCCTGTTCTATACGACAAATCACGGAAATGGAAGCCTGTCTAGCATATGGTATCGAAACTGAAATCAATAACGTTAATGTACGCTCTCCAGCTGTCATATCCCGCTTTTCCATCGCCAAGGGAAAGGCCGAAGCCGCATTAGCAGCCGCAGAAACCTTCCTTCCATTCTGCGCCAATGAGCCACGTCTCAAAGGTTCCTTCGCACCTCATGCTCTTATCTACAGCGAAATTCTTTACGTATTACACGCTATTGTAGATCGAATGGAGAATATGCTTATCCTACGTCACGAATATGGATCTGGTGTGCTCGAAGAACTCAATGCACAAGTTTACCCCTATCGGCGTAACGTTGCTGGATCCATAACGCTGATTCTTTTTGCCACTCACGAGGCGCTTACGACAAAACTTCCTCTTCCTCAATTCTTGCCATCCGCTCGTCTTGCCCATCTGCGCATGATAAACCGTGTCCGGGAAGTCGTTATTTCCTCTTCAGGCCATGTCAAAGACTCTTCTCACGAACGATCAGAAATTGAAGTCTCGATGGTCAAAAGATTCGTTCGGCAAAAATTTCTATCTTGGAATGCGGCTTCCGCTGGTCAAATTGAAGTCATCGAATACTTGGAAGAACTCATTGATCTTGTCAAGCTATTGGTGGGAGCAAATGAGTTTAGGAGCGGACTATTGACGAGAGGCAGTTATAGGGAGTGGGTTGATAAGATTCAAAGACCTGACACGGTAGAATCGGAAATGATACCAGCTGATGGAACTGTGGAGGAAGCCCAACCACAGATGATATCGACGAGAAAGCGGAGACCAACATTTAGCAGTACGAAAGAGAAAATATTCGGGCCTAGTCTTGGAAATGCCAGTACTGCACGACCTGATACTGCAAGGCCTAGTACTGGGGCCAAGTCTGTGATGATGGATAAATCGGAGCTGGAAAAACAGAAGAAGGATATGGAAGAGGAATTACCAAGGGTTCTGCAGAGGGTTCGCACGAGGAGAATGAGTGAGATGAAGGGTTTTGGGGAAAGGAAGAGTAAGGAAGACATGAATAGTGGCAATGCTGGAAAGGGTAAAGGAAGAGGAAAATGAATATTCACGAGGAGTTCAGACTGTTTTTATAGGGAATTTGGGTTGGTACTATTATATAAATCTTTTAATTCATAGGGATTTTGGGTGGGCATCGGTATGTAGATATTGTAATTCATGCACATTTTTTCCTATCATTTACTTTTAGATACGAACATGGTTCTGTACCTATATACATAATTCTTTTGATAAAAATTCACTAAGAAATCAAACCCCAGCGTTGCATCCTCGCAAACGCTCAACTCCAACCCCGACATGATACTCCCGCTTCCTTTAGTATATGCAACTCGCTAATGACTGGAAATATATGCAAAACGCGCTAATAATAACAAAGAATCATTCCCCGTTTGTCTAGAAATCTCTCATCTTTCGACGCCTATCCCCCGAACCTCATAACTTTTCATCATCAATCTAAATCCAGGGATCTATCCATACCATCTCCCAAGCCTTTCAGATCTAGCCAGTAGCATCATACCAACTCGTGACCCTCTCTCCCAAATCTCCACTTCCCTGCCCATGCATCAATCTTTCCTTCCTCTTCATCCTCCTCTCTTCCTGACGTTCCTGGAAACGTTTCTTCTCCGGGCCTTCTTGAAACAATTCTTCAACATGAGGTTTCAAATTTGGTTTTCCGCTACTGCTTTGCGAGCCACAGGAACTGACGGTGTCGAAGCGGTCGATGACGGGTTTAATTGAAATGACGGGTTTGGAGGATCTCTCTTCATTGTGGGTGAGGAAGGGATTGTTCGAAGGGGGAGCGCGGAGAATGGGTTCGGGAGTGGCGAAGATGGAGTCGGAGGGGACGATGGAGATACCGGGGGTGTTGGAGAGGTAGATCATTTTGGGTTTTACTTTTGAGATGGAGGTTTGTTTGCTGTGGTAGTATTTATCGGTTTGGGGGCGGGAAGACTCGGAGGTGGTGGGGCGGCTGGGGGGGAGGGATGGGTAGGTTGGTGTGGGGTAGATGGAGGGGATGTTGGGGAGGGGAGGCACTTCGGTTATGTCTTGGGGGGAGATGGGGAAGGTTTGGAAGGTGGAGACGGAGGCTTGGGAGTGGGTGGAGTAGCGGGCGCCGAAGGTGTGGAAGGATTGCGCGGAGGGGGATTGGAAGGGTGGGGAGGTGGGCGAGGCGAACTCGGTGGTTGCGGTGGGTGTTCGAGGTGTGTTGGGGATGGATGAGATGGAATGACGGGAGCGAGTTTGGAGAGCTCGGGGAGAGGATGGGGTTTCGGCGACTGAGAGCGAGCGTGCTAGGGCGCCGTAGGAGATTCCGACGGTTCGGGGTGAAGGTGGCATATTGTGGGGGAAATCTGAGAAAGGCCTATCTAGTCGAGCAATGGTCTTTACTGGGACTTCAGGTGGTGGCGGGGTTCGAGGTAGAGATTGATGTGGGGTATTAGGTCTTGAGGATGTCGAAAGGGTTATAGCCGGTAGATCCAGTGCCGGTAATATGGGGGGCAAGGACTCTCGTGAGTTCGAGTTATTACGAGAGTGGTGAGGAGGGAATAGGGCACCTCTGGGTTCGACCATCTCAGGAGATGTAGGGGAGTTGGCGGTGGATGTCGAAGGCCACCTTACAGGACTAGTATCGATTCTACCAACTGGCTCTGGAATTTGTCCCACTCCTCGTAAATTTTCATCTATTGTCGAGAGGAGACCTCGTGGCTCTCCCCAAGATTCACCACGGTTTCTGTTCTTGGGAGAGGTTGGTGACATGTATGAAGTGATCCTTTGGGTGTGGACCCTAAATGATTTCCGAACGCCAATACCTCCCCACTTGAATATTTGGGTATCATTTCCTTGGAGCTCCACCGGCGTCTTACCCATCTCTTCATCTTCGTCAAGGTTCTTGAACTTCCCTCTTGTTGAAGAGGTTTTCTGGTTTCTTCTCCGTTTCCATAATAGCCATGCACCGACAGCAAGTATTAGTAACAAGGCCGCGACGGCCAGAGCAATCATGGCCTTCGCGACATCACTCAGACCCTTACCCGAAGAGTTATTGGAAGAGGTTGATGTGCTAGACGGCGAGCTTGCTAGTGCTATTGGCGTAGCAGTCGTGGTCACTGAAGTAGAGGCCATCGAAGTAGATGACACTGCACTACTTGAAGTTGTACTACTTTGTGATGACGTAGTAGAAGAGCTCGAGGCGCTTGATGTTACTGATGAAGAGCTCGAAGAGGAGGATGTGGGGTCATTAATAAGGACACAAATCTGGCCAACAACCTTCAAGGAAGCTATGAGGAATTAAGCATGAGTTCTGAACTATCCGGGGAACAACTTACTGCTAGCATCAATCAGACTACATGAGTCTTGTATACAGGTGGTCGCATTCGATACGGTCGAACTCTGTGCCGAGTTTCCACTTTCGTCTGCACAAAAGCAACTGTAATCACCAATACTACATCCAAGTCTGCTTGTAGCAGTATCAAGACAGCTATCCGAGCATGGCGGGAGAGAATTAATTTCGTCCGAAAGAGATTGAGTGTTAACAAATGTCGATAACAAAAGAATTATTGAACAGTATGAAAAAATCATTATGAAGCTACATTACTCGTAGTACAACAGAAAAAAAACATCAACGTCGCAAAAGGGACCAGAATCATATCACACGTTGGGTATCCATAGATCTAAAGTCAACATGTCAAGACCCCGGTCAGAAGATGACATGGGGATAGATGAGAATAGAATAAGCTCTAAAACTCGAACGATGCTCAACCTACTGCACAGTATCCACAAAAATATACGTTTGAATATATCAATGGAGGCGCAGCTGGCAGGGTTGTATTGTAAACATGAACTTGGATGCCTTTTTTAACCGGATTGCAGATGAGAGTGCTTGGAGTAGGATTAAGGATTACCATCAGTATGGTCCGCGTCTCCAAGTCATCGGAAACTAACCGTGAAACGCCCCTCCGAACCTCGTGCTACGTTGGGTTTGAAAGTCGCGAAAATATCCACAAAGAGTTTGAATACCAACAAGCTATCACAAGTTATGTTACTCTCGTCGAATTTACTCAAATTCTGCCTGCGCTTAACTCGCCCCACAATGTCGTTTGGAAAGTCGAGACTAATTGTCAATGGCAGAGGTATGAAATGATAGAAACGGTGAACTAAAGGATGAGTGGACATTACAGCATTACAGCCAATCGATCCACTTTGCATCCTCGAAGGATTTCAGACGTCGATATAAATCCCTGTCCCTTCATGTCATTTGAGGAAAGCGCAGTAACGTGTTAGGTTCAAGGGCGCTACCAATAAACCACACAAACTTATAGGCACTGAAGCAAAAAAGAAAGACAGAAAGTGCCACGTCTGAAACATGTAAACATTTTCTGGTACTCCTACGTAGAAGCTGGACAGAAGTAAGAGAAACATAACTTTACTTGAAACAGACACCCCACAGTTTGAGAAGTCCCCCTTCTCTTCTTCATCTATAGTGTAGATACATCGAAACCTTATGAGATGAACAGGAGTAAGTTAGCTGTAAGTTGTGACGCAATCACGCAACCAACAAAAGCAAATTCATGAACGGATGTTTGAAGACTCGGAAAAGAAGACATTTGGGTATCAATCTCTAGCATCACGCCCAATTATCAATTTCCACAAAAACAAGCTCTGAAGCCCATATGTCCACCCACTGTAACTGCAACAGTACCAAAATATACGATATCAACACGGAAATACCGTATCTTCAACATATCAAAACACGCATTGATCAATTGATAGACATTCAATCTTCTCGTATGTTTGATGATTAATATGGATTCCAATCCCATGACTAACACGCGAGCGACGGTATGTAATAAATATAATTTGTCATATGAGTTCAGACGAAGATAGAAATGACATTGTACCAAAGTGTCTTGGATATCCTCTACCGCCATCCCTTATTAGACTAATCGTAGCACTGACCGCCAATTTTCTTCTTCGCTTCTCGACTTCTTCCCTCCCCTTCATCAACCCGATCTAGTGACTCAGCCTTATTAGAAATATTATTCTCCATAACATAACGTTGTCTCAAAAAACTTTCCGACATTAACTTCACAACTAACTTTAAAGATCTAAGTTGCACATCTCTGTCGATAGGTATCCTTACTAATCTATAAGAGGGAACAATTTGTTCGTCAGATCCCACCCAACCCAACCACCAGCCACATCCACAAATAGCTACATGCATAGTATTACATACCACCTGGGCAGCCTTCCTGCATGCGAAATCCTTCGTTCTACCAGTGGATGAAATGCGGTTCCAACTTCTCATATTCCCAAGCTTCAACCGTGAAGAAAGTCTTACGAAATACAGTTGATTGATCCTCGCGACTTACTTAATACTCTCGCTTTCACTTCTTGCACAGGGTTCTTTACATACACAGATACATACAAAGATACAACTAACGACCCGAGTAAAATCTCTCTCATTCACCCCCTCACTCTACTCCTCTAAGTAAGTAAGCAAGCAAGCAAGCAAGCAAGCAAGTAAGCAAGCAAGCACAATGCCTCACTCCATGAATACTGTCCATATATACGATCGTATCCTAAAGCCCACCTATGCACGACTCTGTAAGAAGTATCCCGCTCCAGGCTGCGAATTATCCATTTTATCCATCCCATTATCAAGAGCTATCTACCTACCCAATGAAACCCCAAAATATCCCCCATTTATCAGATATTGATGTAAATTTCCCGAATCCCAAATGCGTACATCTCTCTTTTAGTCTCTAGGTATTAGAGACCCAGCTGATTCCAGCGTTCATCGGCGCTGATATCCAACATGGGATAAGTGATGAGGGGGTTTCACAAGCTTATCGCTCGCTTCTTTGCCTGTATGTAATGTAGACTCCGTGGCTCGCTGTTATCAGCTCTCTGAAGTTATTCGATACTTAACCCAACTGTCATTACATGGTATATCATCTCGCAGAGCCGCAACTGGCGAAACTAGCACTTCACATCCCACGACATACAAATTTGAGGCATAAAACTGGAACAAGAGTCCAAGAAGTATCAAATCTAGGTATATTTGCAATTCAATAATCCATAACCATTCCATACATGCAATATCCTGTTCCACTGCTATAAGCATAAAACCTCCCTTACCCAACGCCATATATCATACAGCATATACATACGCCTGAGCCTGTGTCGTCCGATGTAGCCAATCCCTCATCAAGTTTTGATACCCAACACCAATCAAATGCCACATCAATCCCGATCCTTCACTACAACCACGTTCTTTGATATTGACCAGCTGCAAGAAGTAAATATTTATCTTCCCGGCATTTGCCCCATATTCATCATTTGGTTCTTTTGGGCTTCCTGCATCATCCTCTGTCTCATCATTTCGTTTTGCATCTTTTGCTGGTGTTGCTGTTGCTGCTGCAATTGATTCTGATTTTGGTTGATGCCGGACATTCCCATATTTTGTTGACCTTGCTGCTGATGCTGCTGCATTTGGCCCATACCAACCATGCCACCCATGCCGCCTTGAACCATTTGACCTTGTCCCTGCCCTTGACCTTGCGCCATTCCATTCTGCCCTCCTATCATATTCTGTACGCTCTGGCTCATGTCACCCTGTTTCTGCCCTGCAGCCTGCATTAAATTTACGTGTTGCTGTGCCTGTGCTTGTGCTCGACCTGCTGCGTTGGGTGGCCCAGCAGGTGTATCTTTCTTAGGATCTACGCCTGGGTAAAGGGCCTGTAATCGTTTGTAAGCCTCTTTTAAAATCTCTCTCCGATCTTCGTGCCCTTCTTCAGGTTTCGATGCTGGATCGTCATCATTCGTGGGCGCAGATATAGGGATAGTATGCGCGGGTTTATATGTAAGAGTTGGTGCAAACATGATGGCGGGATGCGAGGGAATTTGAGCTGCGGGCTTGTGCGAGCGATCGGCGATTGCGGCAAGGTAAGCCAGATTTGATTGAAGTCGTCGCATACATCTTCAGATTCGTTAGTAAACGCTTCAGCCTCAACACGTATAGGGGACAAACTGCATATATTCGGTCGCCAGAAGCTTATGCTCTGCCTCAAGCGTTGACTTCTCGGCGGGATCCTCCGTTTTGTTGTTCTTCAAATCAGTCTGTAGAGCTATTATCCGCATAATTTCTAACAACATTTCTCGATTGATATCTAGTAGTACGGTGACCCTTTCCTTCTCTCGAAGCTCTGAGCCAGGACTTAATGGCGTACTCATGGCAGCTCCCGCGTTTTCAGAATTTCGCACACCTGGCGGGAAGCTTGGGGTCTGCGGAGTCAAGCTCATTCCTCCTTGTTGATTGTTATTAGGGGTTTGATGGTGTTGTTGATTGGGATTCGGTGGTACAGCGAATTGTGCGTTTGACGCGCTTGGTGGTGTGCTCTGGGGAAAATTTCCGTAGGGAGAGACGCGGGAACTCGCCGACGTCGGCGTCGGTGTAGAAGATGGCGGTGGCTGCATACGCTGTATTTGATGCTGCTGCTGTTGTGGTATCATTGCGGAAGGGTTCATTCCATATTGTGGAGGCGCATTTGATGCGGTCGGCATGAAGTTTGTAGGGTGTGAGACGGAAGAGGATGTAGCGATATTGTTGCCGTAAGGAGAGCTTGTATATGGCGTTTGATAGGAAGCAACTACTTAGAAACCAGTCAGTCATCTTGCTCTGTTTGATCACTACTGTGAGAAGTAACAGGTTGCCGCCTGCCTTTCTGCTTAACGCGAATGGCTGTGTGTACATGCGACACCTCGCATGCCCTTCATAGTCTGCTTAACAGGAGCTGTGCGGTCTTTCATCTGACATTGACGCGTGCACAAGATATGCAGCAGCCAATACATTCTTATAGCAGACTGCAAAATAATTATTAAAATGTGCGACTCACCATTTCCACCAGGCATATGCGACAAACCGCTGTTCTGCATCATTCCCATTCCACCGGCATTACCAGCCATGCCGGGGCCAGATGCGCCGTAGGGTGATTGATGACCTCCGGGCCCGTATTGTTGAGCATTATACATCATGTGCTGAGGCTGTTGTTGACCTGGTTGATGGACATTCTGGGGAGCCTGTGGATGGCCACCATTGAGGTTGAAAGACTGCGTATTGTTCCCCTGTCCAAAAGAGTAATTTGGTGCATACATGGCTCTTGGAAGTCAATAAAGGGGCCTATGATAGGCTGCCTATCATAATCTCAAGTCGCACATACGCCGCACGGCAATGATTTAGCTGGGAATTGCTAGATCAACTTTCGTTCGTTCGGGAATGTGCGTAAGGCAATGCCAAGGGTCTTTGGTTCCCGTTGGGTGGTCTCGTTTCGGGAAGTTTTTCCTGGGGTAATTTGGAGATGGGTGGGCTGTAGGATGTGGGATGGGTAGATGACGGTCTCTTGAGCTACTTTTTTGCTGTCCTCTTTCTTTTCCAGTATTACGATGTGGGTTGTTTTCTGGGGTGTGAGAAATTAATGCGCGTTTGCCTTCGGATGCATCGTAACAAGAACCGAGCTCAAATTTGGCAAGGATTTTTAACCGAAGTCATATTGAGTGGCTCGAGTGGTAGAAAAGCAATCTAGACCAGGAATGTGAACATATCTGGAAACGATCCATGCAACGACATCCATGGTATGGACACTAGTTGTACATTTAAACGGCAATATGGCAACATGAAATGAATGAGATGGCCTCAAATGCTTCAGCATGAGTTCTCAGATCTTGGTTCTCCTGGTACCGTTGTCGGCCCATTCTTCGACTGTTGATTGAAGGGTTTGCTAGAATCAAAATGATCGGATTGCTTCAATCACTGCACATCTTTAACCCGCATCTGCTAAGTGGTAAGATCGGATTGCACATGCATGACAACATGCTCCTAAATATGCACAACCATTGGCTTGCCGTTGTACGATGATTGATTCGTCTACTCTTACAGTGTTTCTTGAGGGTTCAGTGAGTCTTGTGGGCGTTGGTATACGCATTTCCACGCAAATGATCCTCTTGTACCTGGCGGCGCTTTCGTCGGAAGGGAAATATGCATGTTCGTCTCAGTAAGGCTTAGGTACGGGTGATGGTAACACAAGTAAGCATACAACTTCAGTTCCAGATAATCGTCACTTTTTCTATTTTATCATTATGTTTACTTATTAACCAATCGCTGATAACAAGCTACCAATTACCAATATGTGGCATACTTCGAGTTTCCTCTTACAACATTTAAAAATTCTTGAGCAATAACTTTGTCTGTTCCTTGAGAAGGGTGAAGTTCGTCGTACCACATATAGCCATCTAAGCTTCCTGGTTGCTTGGGACATGGTGATCCGGAGACAGCGCAGAGAATGTATGATACATCAACAACGGCTGGTGCTGGCAAATACTGCGTTGGATTGTTGTAAATGTCGGTAAGTAAAGAATTGGTGTCGAAGATGGCGATCGACGCTCCTGGGTAACGCTTTTTAATTACTATTTCAAATGGTACTCTGTAGTCGAATATGCTATTGGCCAATTGGGTATATTCTTTCATCTTCCCGCTGATTTCTGAAATGTTGCTTGGCTACAAATGTGTAAGTTTAAACGCCATATGAGAGGGGTTGAGATTCTCACTTTGTTGGGCCAATAATGGCTAGCATTCAGTCCTCCTGCACCTGGCATTCCATACAATGGCGTTAATTGTAACGGTGCATTATTCATCAGAACAAAATATCTGGCTCCGGTCTGATAAATTCCGTCGAATCTATCGAAAATGCAATCAACGTAGTCTGGAATGGTTGTCCCGTTCAAAGAAGAGTCTGTCAAAAAGGCACCCTCTCCCAAATCGTTGGTACCGATCCACATTGAGTATACCGTGTTGTCAGGCTTACGGTTGGTGTAAAGAGTGTTGGTATTTGTGGATGAATTGATATACTTCACATCCGCAACGAACGCATCAACTTCGTAGACAACATCAGGGAATGGTCCAAAGACACTGGCTAAATATCGATTGATGATTCCGTTAGAGCAGACTGCTCCGGCGACAGCATAGTCATAAAGCTTCGCTCCACTATAATTAGACACCCATCGATCCCAGGTGACGCCTCCACCAGCAGTCGAATTACTAGATGGAAGTAAAGTTCCTGGCGGCGGTGCAGAACCGTTGTGAGTTTGGAAATAACTCAGTCTTGACTCGTCTGTATAGCTGTTTTTGAATTAATTTTAGCCATTCTCTCTCACACGATCTTCCGGGAATCGTGAAAATCCGTGAGTTTGATTACAATCAACTTACCTGTCTCCAAAAGCTACTAAGTTCTCAAAGCGTGGAATCCAGCCATTTTTATGTGCAGATGATGTCAAATCTGCCTCCGATGCATCAGGCATAGCCATTGACAACCCATATCCCGTAAACAGAGGGACCGTATACTTAGAGAACTTCATGTTGTCTATTATCCCAAATTCCAACCAAAGAAGTAATGTAAACCACATAGAAAAAAGCCAAGACATGACGAGAATTTCCCAGCCTTTATATCTACCCATCCTCCCATCTCCACCTTCGATTCATCCAGGAACGTCCGGATACCATACATATTAAGCTTTCGGAGTATCATCGAACCTTCGTGTTATTATTTTTCCGAACCTTGGAAAGCTAAAGACTTGCAAGTAGCAAGCTGGAGACGGTGACCCCGCACAAAGTACCCCGCGAGATGTCAAGGTACATGCCGGTTGAATGGACGAAAATGCTATTCTACCGAAGAAGCGTATCGGAGAGGGAGAGTTTCCATATTTTCAGACGAAAGGTTGGAATTATCCGAAGTTCCGATGATCGATCTTATAAACATCCATAACACTCGTCAACTACTTACGCACGCCAGGTAATGAGGTAATGATTTATAGTCGGCCATGATTTCAAAATGCCAGCCAATATCACCGTTTTCTACAACAGCCTCATCTCAAATCAAGATGACGAGATCCTCATCCAATTAGCTTACAAGCAGTATCTGTATCAGGTGCATATAGGCTAAATTCATCACATGGCTTTTTAGTGGGAACTTTGGACAACAGGCGAATGTGGATGAAGAGACGATTGCATGTTTATTTTTAAGTATTATGCAGCATCAGTTATGAAAAAAGCTTTCAACACTCTTGATTTGGCTCATTTTGGCCATCCATGAAGCAATCGCGCAGTGTATATTGAGGGAACAGATCAATCACACAAAGCAGTCAGTTATCGGAGTATACAAGACGAGTTCCTGATCTTCAGATCATGAGAATAGAGAACAAGGAGGAAGGTATAAGAAGACATGTTGGATTCGTGATACGATTTATCTTGAACAAATATGTGTAGCATGAACTGAACATCTGAAGATCTCTCATGCATCTCGCTACACTCTCGTCTTCCTATGGGATAGCCCTTATCCTTCTTTCAATAACGTGATTGTGTACGAGCTGGCGCCAGCGTCGTTTTAGAACCTTTCCAAGGTTGTACCTGAGGATAGAAATAGGAGTACGAATTCAAAGAAGAAATTCGTTATGGATTTCCCTCTTCATATCATACACTTATTCCCATACTCTCGTATATCATCATGTAACCCACCATGTTACCATATGATTTGGCCCAGTATTGGAGGCACCCATTGCACCCATTGCTCTAGAGTCCTTGTGCCTAGGAGTGGGAGTGGGAGTGAGAGTTCAAATATAAGTAAGAACCCCCTTATGACCTGAGCCCCCCAAAGCCTTATGATCTATAATTATTCCAATGTATCCCGATATATCAACTGATGTGATCACTCACCTTAATTGAAATGATTGTTCCAATTGATAATTGATATCGACATCTAAACTAATATCAATACCTCAACTAATATGATTGCCCAACTGATATAACTATCCCAAAGGATATGATTATCTCAATTGACATGATTGTCCCAATTGATATGATTACTTCCAGTTTATATCAATATGCCAATTCATACCCTACAATCATACCCTCTCATACATTACTACATAACTATACTTTTCAGTAACTTCTAGGCAGTCCAAGAACCTTCTCTCCAACATAATTCATGATCATTTCCCTCGAGATTGGTGCAATTCTTGGAACAAAACACTCTCTTAAGTATCTCTCAACGTGATATTCCTGGGCATAGCCCATGCCGCCCAAACTTAACACGCTCCTTTCACAGGCAGTAAAGGCTGCTTCAGCTGCTAGATACTTTGCACTGTTGCACGCAACACCAACAGCTGCTTGGGTTATTGTCTCATCCGTCGTCGAGCTATCATACAATTTCGCAGCATGATAAGTGGCCAACTTTGCGGCTTCGAGGTGCATGTATGCATCGGCCAATGGATGCTGAATACCTTGATTCATACCTATAGGCCGACCGAAAACGATTCTTTCTTTTGCATACTGGGAAGCCCGGTACAGGGCAGCATACCCGAGACCTAGTGCTTCGCCTGCCAATAGACATCGTTCAGCGTTCATGCCATGGAGTACAATTTTGAAACCTTGCCCTTCTTTGCCGATTAATGAATCACTATCAACAGTGTAGTTGTCGAAGAAAACTTCGTTTGCATCAATAGCACGCCCACCCATCTTTTTAATTTTCTTGAGTTCGAGACCAGGCTGTTTAGGATCGAAATCGATGAAGAAAAGGGATAAACCTTCGGAAGGCTTTGTCACTTCTTCCAATGGAGTAGTTCTAGCCAACAAAACCATCTTTGTTGCGACCTGTGCTGAGGAAATCCATATTTTTTGACCCGATATTTTGTAAGTGTCGCCTTCACGCGTAGCTCGGGTTCTGAGCTTGAGAGTGTCCAAACCAGTGTTGGGTTCGGTGACTCCAAAACACGCTCGCCAGGTACCATCGATCAACTTGGGCAACATTCTTTGACGTTGCGAGGCCGTCGCGAATTTAGCGACAGGCTGGGTAGCATAAACGTCTGATATATATGGATTAGCATCGCAGTGTTTTGAATCACTGAAACCACAACGTTGTTTGAAATCACTGAACCTAAGAAAGCTGAGGTTCACCACGTCTGATCACCAAAGCAGTAGGAAAGTTTCGGTGGAATAGAATTCCAGCATATTTGGGTCAGACGGACTTGCATGTATACTTTGGGCACCAGCCATGCCTCCACCGCTCTCAGATATGGTCTGCAAAAGCATCGTCGCTTCTGAGATTCCAAGACCCGATCCTCCAAGTTCTTCAGGAAGTGCAATGCCGATCCATCCACCCTTTGCTAGATCTCGATGTAAATCATGAGGATATTCCCCGGTTTCATCACGCTTTGCCCAGTATTCCTGGTATATTCAGTGAGAAGTCACGGCAGTTTGAACCGGAATAATCTTACATCAGGATATTTTGAGCAAATTTTCGCAATGGCTTCTCGAACCTCCAATTGTGTGTCTGAAAACCCACTTGTTTCCATCAGTGTATTGGCTCTTAGAGAAGTCGAAGCCGCGAATGCTCTCCTGGCAACCGCATTTTGATTCAGTCTTAGGCCTAATAACCTAGAAATGTTGGAAACTCTGGTGCAAATCATCATGCTGGTAAAGAAAATTGGAAATGTCTTTCTTCATCAACATATAAGTTAGGGTTTCAATCCATTTGACTCTTTTCATGCATAGAAGAAAAGTGGTAGTCAGTCCTGTTGTTGTTTCCCGCGGCTATTCGAAACAAGCCGGAATTGACCGCTTGCGAAACCCTTCAATGATCCAATTGTTCCATTTCAATTGGAAGAAATGAAAATTTAGTTTGGATTGTAATTGAAGATTCAGACTCTATTGAGTAGGTAGGTACTATAAACTCTCATGATTTTATTGTGGCTGGACTGCGGGCGAGCTGGCGTTTGCGTTGTTTTAGAGCCTTTGTGCTTGGAAGTGTAGATATATGAAAGACAGACCTGATGATTGTTTCAATCCGTATCATACAATCAGTCTCATACTATAATATGAGACTACCACATAATTATATGATTTACCTAGTTTAGTAAAGAGACTCTATACTGTCCGCGAACTTTTTCTATGAAAACGCCCGATACAATGATTTTATCAGACACAAAAAGATACAATTTATTGGGATGAGGTAGCGTTGTGAAACAGTCATGTGATTCAGAATTTAGGGATGAGCCGTTGACGCGTGGGGGTAACCAAAACAATCATACAGCATCACTAAGTTTACGAATTTTAAGACTTCCGCTCATACTCTCATGACCACCACAACGCAAATCGCCCAACCTTCAATTAATGCTAATAGCTCACAAAGAAATGATCTTGTCATCTTCCGAGTAATAAATCACGTCAAATCATTCGGGACTTCATAACACGACGCGCTGTTTTGAACAGCAGAAAAAATGGCGGCAATGCGACCAAACAAACGATTGCAAGTAGGGTCGAGAGGGTGGATAGCAGAGGAGCGATCGAACGCGCTGCAGCTTGCAGCAGCAGAGGCAGAGGAGTTTACATTTGCTGCCAGGAATGAGATTGACTGGTTGAATGAACATATGGCAGAAATATTCAATAAGAATCAAGTGTATGTAAACAAACCTGCGACACTGGGCACGAGCTGACCTTATGTTCTTTAGGAACGTTGCCGAAATATTTAAAACGCCGGGGAAGTTACGTGGGAAGACACCTAGAACAGCTAGGAAACTGAATCAATTGGAAGTGCGCGCAGTATGTCTATCGAATGTATGTAGCGATTTAAACTAATACCAAGCAGCCATTGTCCGATGTCTTTTCGGCAACACCTCAAGGAGCCCCAAGTCCATTCAAACAAGCTCATCATGAGCGGTCACCCCCGAAATTCCGAGTAGCAGAGGACGCCCCGGCAGAAACTCAAGAGGAACCTGCTCAAGCGCAACCTACACCCTCGCAACCTACACCTTCACATCGTCTATCTAGCTCTGGCACTGCGCAGAGCAGTGTTCAGCGCAAATCTTTCATCAACGCACTTGATTCTGGTTACTACGGAAGTCAGCTTGAGGAGGCGACGCAACCTAATACTCAACCTACCGAACCAGAACCATTCGCAACAAGCCCACCCCGACAATTCATACCCCGAGAAGATACAATCGAGAATGAAGACAATGAAGAGATTGCAAGCAATGCAGGTAACACGGAGAATGAAGAAGATAGGCCCGAGGATAAGATAGCCCCCGTCGAAGAGAGTCCAGTCGCAAATTTAGAGTCTGAAGAGCAACGAACTGTCGAGGTTTCGTTTCAATCTGCACGAGAAGGTTCGCCAATAGCGCCCACCATTGAGGTAGAAGCACAGACAGAAACAGGGACAGAAGCTCAGCAAGTTGAGAATGAAGAACAACACAGGGAGCCAACGAACGGAGATCAGGTCATGGGAGATGTCGAATATCCAAATCTCAAGTTACAGCCTCATGACCAGAGCTCAGCCCATTCATCACCGGAAAAGCGACCACAACAGAAATCTCCATCTAAATCTCCCGCAAGAGCCGAATCTCCTTTCAAAGAGCCCTCGGTAGAGCCACAGTCTTCACCATTCGCCCCTCAAGATGACCCCCAAGATGAGGACGAGCAGATGGATGATATTCCCGATGCTCAATCTGCTTCCGAGGGATCAAGTCCCATACGCCCTATTTTCCGCAAAAGCAGTTTGAATTTTGCTTCTCTACCTGCGCGAGATTTATCCAAGAAAAGTCTCGGGCATCGTACTTCGCGAACGAGCCATCTAGACCAGACACGTACTAGTCATTATGGTCGGCCTACGGGCGGAAAGAGTCTGGGCAACGTCAAAGAAGATCTCGCAAACAAAAATGAAGACGAGATGGACGTTGATGAAATGCTTGAGCCGACTGGACGGGAGGAATCCGAAGCCGAAACATTACTAGCACGTATCCACAATAAAACTTCGACACAACGTCTTCAGGACCAGATCAGCATGCTCGGTCAGTCTCAGCCTACAACCAGGCCTGCATCGAAATCTCTTGTTGGTGGCATAATACCCTCACGCCAGTCGATACAAGCGATTCAACCTCCAACGCCACAACATGGACCAGAGGAAGCATCACCATCAAAAGACAAGCCCTTCGCGACTCCAGGTGCCTTCCCCGAAGATGAGGATAGCTGGATTGGACCTCCAACGACAGCGTTACATGGAAAGTCGATTTTCAGCCCTCGCCCAACCATTGCCAAGAATCACACTGCAGATGTGATGGAGAGCGTGCGTGGCAAAGAAACTGTCAGTGGATCAGAATTCATCGTACCCGAAAACGGAGACGAAGGAAGGCAAACATCTCCAATCCGTGAAACCAATGTACGAGGTCTGACTAAATCTATCTCGACTTCATTTATCTCCTCGCCTAAGAGAGCTGTTGGGCCACAAAGTCCTAACAAATTGATGTCGGTCTCCAACCCAAATCTTCCCATTAATGCAGTTGATGAAGATTCTACAACTCCTCCAAAGTCTCCGCCCAGGACACTTAGGGGAAGCCCGTTGAAGGTTGCGAAAGACAAATTCTCTTCGATTTTGAAATCAGGAAAGACTTTATTTGCAAGTAGCGCAGCTGCAAGTGCCGAAGCAAAAATTGAAACTCTACCATCATCTACAAGAATTTACCAGAATAGTGTGCCTTCCTTTGAAGATGTACTTCAGAATGAGAATAGCGACGCTGAAGTCTCGTATCCGAAAATGGATATGCATTTCAATGATTCAATCCCTAAACGTATTCAAAGTCCTGTTAAAGCTACCACTCGAAAAACTAGAGCTTCTACCGAAAAGGAAGAGGCCGCTAGAGAGGCTAGAGAGGCCAAAGAAGCCAAAGAAGCGCAAAAGATGAATGATCAATTAGAGAAGGCACGCATGAAGGTCAAAGAGGACGCACGTGTTTATCATCAAGAGCAAGAGCGAGCCGCAGCCATGCAGAGGGAAGTAATCTCCCGGAAAGAACAAGAGAAATTGGCCAAGGCAAGTCAAGTTGAAGTGCCAAAAGCAACTCGAGGTAGTCCACGAAGAACGAAAGCTCAATTGGAAGCAGAGGCCATAGCAACCACAGCTTCATCCGCCAATACGTCTTACGGTAAGGATACCGATATGACCGATGCACCAGCATCAATGCCACCGCCTTCTATTCCAAGACCAAAGTCTCAGATTGGGCGACCGCAGGCTAAACGGCCATTAAGACCAGTGAAAGACACTGCTCCTAAAGCCAAGGCACCAGCGACTGTAATACGTGTCGACACTGGCTCCTCGCGCGGTCAGCAATATCATCCATCTAATGCAACACTTGCAGCAACCTTGGAACAGTCCTTACAATCTTCACAAAGCGGACACCTACGAAACAAAGCTAGTTCTAGCTCGTTACAGAGCAAATCTTCGAATAACAGCTTCAAGGCTCAAGCCAATAAAGCCCTAGAAGCAGCTGCACGAAAGAAGGAGGCGGATGAACTTGCTGCTCAACAAAGAAGGGATGCGAAGTTGGAAATGGAACGCCAGCGAGCCGCTACAAAGGAAGAGCAAAGGCGACAGAATGAGCTAACTGTCAAACGTGACCAAGAGCGTCAACGGGAGCAGCAGAAGGAAATCAGTCTTAGCGAGGCTAATAAAAGGGCCATCGAAAGGGCGAAGCAGAAGAGAGCTCCTCCACCAGCTATTCGACCTCAACAAAATACCGATCAATGGCTTGAGAAGTCACTGCCACCAGTTCCACTTCAAAGAAACGACCTAGGTGGGCAAGCAAAAGCTACCCGTATGAACACCGCCAAAGCACCGCCAAAGAGACCTTTGCTAGAGAACAATGAAGAGATTGCTCGTCCACCAGTTCATCGAAATGCCCCTTCAATTCACGGTGACCCCCGCACCAAACGCCAAAGGACCAACGAGTATCTTGATGAAGAAGATGAATTGACAGAGTCTCATCCCAAAATGACTGCTCCCCCAATTCGTCAATCCAGTATTCGTCCAAAGGTAAGCCTATATTCATAATCAGTTCAATTTGTCATACTAACTAAAGATAGGAGATGCCCACAAAGTCGTTGTTTGCAAGCGGATATGCTCATGCTCCACCGCCTGCTAATCTACAAAGGTCTACTATTGTTTCACAACACCAGAATAAAATTGGCAATCCCATGGATATGACTCAGGTTTCTAAGGGAGCCATTCCATTTGCATCAAGCTCAAATGGACAGTCATACAAAACACCCGCACGTAATGTAAGCCATGCCTCAGCAAAGGCGGCAAAATCTGCAGCAAAATCATCACCACGATACGAGAATGGAGAGAACATCGTTCTTCCCGAAATACCGAGTGATAGCGAAGACGAAGATGATGAAGATGATGAGAAAGAGAAGAAAGCGTTCCAAGGGCTCGGCTGGACAGATTCTCCTGAGATTCGCAAACAATTGGCACTCCAAGAGACTATTGATCCCTCCAAGATTTTCGGACGACCCCAGGCCTTGAACATGGAAGAAGTGTTCGATAAAAGCAAGGATCGATTCCACAAGTTTAGAGCTAGGACATCCAGTGCGAATTGGAGTGGATCTGATCGCCTTACGGAAGAGGAGGTGCGCAAGGATTTGGAAGGGAGAGATCGTGTGCGAAGGCAAGGTGGATGGAGTTATGATCCCTCATTTTAAGCTGCGCATCTCAGTAAGAAAACTCTGGGTCTCAGCTATTGCTCAAGATATTCATGGCAGAAGGGGATGGATCTTTCCACGTATGGCGAATTATGCAGGAAATGTTATGGTTTCTGAATATTTGAATTCTGGATGACAGAATTCTGTTACTTGATTATGTTAGAGTCATGACAAGGCTTATCATGGATTGGCGATGGAGTATGATTTTGATTTAACAGGAGTTTGGGGGGAACAATAATAAATGAAGCGAAAATTAATCGTTCTCGCAAAGGATTGGAGTAACTTGTACCGAAGTACACATAACATAAACAAAGGAATATGAACAAGTCAAATTTACAATCATATGTAGATATTATTGCTCTGGTGATTTACATGTGTGATGATGTGGTTTATGTCTTTGAGGTTCTTTCTTTCTATGATGGCTTGTGACTAGTAGTTAGTAATATATGAACTTTATCCCGTCTGATGGGCTTCTCTCAAAGAGAACATGTAGCAGGACCTCGGGCACATATAGGTATAAAGATTGAGGCTATTCGGATTTTTGTGTATTTATCGTGCCTTATGATAACCTTGGAACTCATCAAACAATGTCTCGTTCCTACCTACCGACCAAAGATCCTCAGCTGACAGATCCATAGACTGACCGCCTTCTATATTTGATCATCGATCATCGAGCAAAAGTAGTTGTAAGAAGAAAGGTTGAAATTGATATCCATGCGAATAGAAATCTAGGTTGTACCAGAAATTAGCAGTTAATGAAGCAAGGAACATACGCGGAGAGATGAAGAACTGGAGAGACGATCTCAATGGTATCATTTGTTTCGGAAATTTGTTTTGATTCCATGAATCTCAATATACTTCCTTTACCACTGGACCTAGGTTCCACGAGATCTGCATCTGCATCTGCATCCGT
Source organism: Botrytis deweyae (assembly GCF_014898535.1). Lineage (NCBI taxonomy): Eukaryota > Fungi > Ascomycota > Leotiomycetes > Helotiales > Sclerotiniaceae > Botrytis > Botrytis deweyae. The sequence continues at coordinate 892,601 of NW_024066215.1, forward strand.
ATGGCTGCTACTGCAGTTCAGAATGGTCACTGCTTTCATGCTTCCCATATGGATCATCGGTGGTGACATCTTTCTCGTATGTATGTATGTATCTTGTTCTAGATGCTGTCTCTACGTCATTTTTGTGGTGCGTCTGTAACGTCAAGATTGAAGTGGGATTTTGTTGTGTTGTGTTCATTGGATGGATGTGTACCAGTCAGTATATTTCCTAAATAGCGTGCGCATTGGAATCTTTGATCTGATGTGATACGGCGTGAAAGTAGGAAATGTCGTTTTGTATTCCAAGGGGAGAAGAAGCTCATCCGGTAGAGTTGAATATACTTCCATACCGCTGCCGTATCTCTTGTCTCTTGATCAATGAGATGCTTATTAGTAGGGCGATGTAAAGTACCTGGTAATCATCTGATCTCTACCTGTGACCAAACAAAGCTCAAATGATATACTACCTAGGTAGGTAATTTAATCAGGTAAATGTATATATTCACCAGCCTTGATAACCTTGAAAATACCTAGGTAGGTATGTGTACATACATGTATGTAAATACTATGTATAAATATACTATTGAATGGTTGTGAATTGTTCGGATCAATTGAAATCCAGAAATGATATGATATGATATGATATGATATGATATCTGAGGTTATGACAGGTAAAAGAAATACAATTAATTACTTATCCACCTGGTAGTACCATACCTACGAAAGGAATCACTGTTTTCAGGGTCTTGGTCCGTGGATCATCGGCGATTATTTAGCCGCTTCCCTCCACCTTTTATTACCTTTTACCTGTAAACAAATCCCACCTAGTGCTTTTAACTATCACCTGTACCTCTACCTCTACCTCTCCCTCTCTACCTTTACCTCAAAATAGATATCACAAGCCAAAGAAAGTCCCTCTTACTACTGTTTTGCTGCCAATTTCGACGGAGTGATACATACGCCCGTCCCTTCCTTTCATTTAAACTTCAACATCACCTGGATATCCAACCATACTTCCTTATCTACTGAACCGTATTGCAGGATAAGTTGCGCACGAATTTATACATACAGCCCACCTCGAGATTTATTAGGTCCTGGCCAATTTAAATAAGCAGGGTAGCTGGGCCAACACAGGATCTTTTCCACTTCCTTTCGCTATCACAACCAAAACTCCAGAAGTCTTCTCAAATTCTAAGCCCCAATTTCCGAATGGAATATTCAGTGTAACCAATAAATCATTGTCTCCCACCAGGTCCAATAATCCAGTTCGTTGTTTCGACTTGGAAAACACCAGAAACTTTTCCATATACGTTTTGAGCTTCCCAACTGAATCTGGTCCGAACCGCCCCTTCAAATATGGTGAAGGCAGATTTCGATCGGGATTACTATGCTGATCTCGAGATTGATTCAAATGCTTCGATAAATGAGATTAAGAAACAATTTAGGAAACTTGGTACACAACCCTCACCTTAGCCTTCCCCGCGTTCAAAGCTAACCATTTTCTCTTGATAGCTCTCGTGTACCATCCAGATAGAAATTTAGGAAAGGAAAGCGACATTACTGCCAAATTTCAAGCCATTCAATCCGCACACGAAGTTCTCACAGATCCGTCAGAGCGACAAAGATACGACGATGCTCGATCGAGGTTTAGATATACATCAGCTTCAGCTTTCAGATCTACGAAAGGAAATCCTTATTCAAATTATGGCTCCGAATTCCCTCGTCCGCCCAAACCACCGCCATATCGACCTAATAGAAATCCTCCCCCACAATCTGCTGGTGCTGCGAGATATTCGACGTTCACAACACCGAAACAATCAGCCAGCGCGGCGGCACAAGAAGGGCCCGAGGCGAGGAAAAGCACGTTCAATGCATGGGAGAGCATGAAGGGTCACCAGAAGACACCATCATCCGGTTACAGAACTGGTTCAGGTCCGACATGGAATACACCAAAAGCAGCACCCAAAGAGTACGCTTCTCAGCCAAGTCGCGAAGAGAGCAGCTTCAGGGGCTTTAATGCACCTCCAAGAGCCAAGCCAGGATTCGACGAATATATGTCTGACCCTCCACGAAAACCAAGTAATCCTCCACCTCCTACACCAAAAAGAAATGGGTTCATGCCTAGCAATCCGGGAGCGGATGAGCCATCTGCAGGAAAGGGCAATTACTCTACTTCCCGCGTCAATAGAAACATGCCACCGCCACCGCCACCAAGAGACTCTCCATCATTCGAGCGGGAACGTGAGAAGGAGGATACTCCACCTGATGCTCCACCGGTCAATCATAATACCCGTCCATCGGCGAAGACGAATGATCCTTTGCGACAATTCAGGACCGAAGAAGAGTCACCATACGAGCCTCGCATCAGTACACCGTATGCCAGTGCCGGAGGAGAGAAGTTTGATCCATTTGACGCAGCCAATATAGGAAGGTCGAAGAGTACTCGAGAGAATGTTGCTGAACCAAAAAGTAGAAAGCCTGTCCCACGTGCTGGATCCGATTCAAATTTACCTTCCCCACGTCCAAATGGCACTCCAAAGACTAGCCCTCCCAAGACGACCCATGCATTCGCATCCTCCCCTGATTCCTCGGATTCCGGTAATGGCCCAGAGATCAATCCCCAGAAACCACGGGTATTTGCCAAGCCTAGGAAACCTGCACCCGCTCAAGAGCAAAAACAGCCAGATGCTGCTCCCCCAGGAACATCGAATCAAAGTGAGTGTGATTCTGAGGCTTTCAATAAAGATGAACGATCAGTCTATAATGACCCTCGTTTGCTAACTACGTTGCAGGTGAAACTCCAGCCCAGGAAGAGCCTAAACCACAACCTTCAATGTATGACACATCTTCTAAGTACACTGCTTCTGACTCCAAGGAGCCGCTCCATCATATCAAGCATGCATCATTCCCTGGAACCCCTTTGCGTCCACCCCATTTCAACTTTAAAAGCATGCAGGATGCATACAAAGAAAAGTACCCTGGTTCTTTTACTACTCCAAGAGAGCGTCCCACTGCATCACCTCTTAGTGGAGGTTCTTCTCGTCCTTTAGAAGGGTCTCAACCTGGAGATAAAGACAGATTGCATCGCAACAGCGATGGGTCTGCGAACAGACTGAATTCTTTTGAGGCTGCTCAACACAATCTCGTCGACCGATTGGTAACCAACAAGGAACGGGCTCAGAATTCTCGTCAAAATGGTCATGTAAAGCCAACCAAGAGTATTAACCACCAGGTTCACAATGACAAGGCCACATATTCGTTCAAGTCGACGCCAGCTGAGACGAGTAACTTTTCCAAGAGGCCAAGTTTTGTCACTAAATCTCAATCTGCATTTTCAGTTGGCGATTCGCGTTTGAATTCTTTGTTGTTGGATAAATTGAATGCCCATGCTAATCGTAATTCTCATGATAGCTTCTCTATGAAACTGGATGATGAAACATTCTCTCCAACTCGGCCAAAGATTAATACTACATTTTCCTCCGAAGAGTGGCATGGAAAGTTTGAAGCTGGTGGTGATTATTTTGTACCAGAACGTAAGAGTACTCAGATCCCGGTTTCCTCCCATGTCCGTGCTCAGTCAGCAAGCCGGCCACCAAGAGGTCGATCTCCCGTTAAAAGCCGCTCAGCGGATTCGAAACCTTTCCCGGCATCAAGAGTCAATTCGGATACACCAATCGAATCCCCTGGCGGTACTAAGTTCTCTCCAGAGGACTGGGCAGAAAAATTCAAGCCTCAAACATTCGCTCCTCCGTCAATTCCATCGCCTACTAAGCCGACTGTTCCTACACGAATTGGGTCTCGGAGACCAAGAGTGCCTATCGCTAAGCCCACTGTTGGTTCTGCTGCGGTAGTTATTGAAGATGACAGCGCAGACGACAAGCCGCTCTTCACTGGTAGAAACCCAAAGCCCCCAAAGCCCCCTGCTAGTCCAGATGCAATGGATGTCGATTCTCCTCCCCCAGCTACACCAGCTCCTCCACCACAAGTTGTACCACCACCAGCTGCACCGCCAGCAGCCCAGTCAACACAGACTTCGCCACCAAGGGCTAATGTTGGACTGAAGATCAACACCGATCAACTCAAGAGATCTGCAGCCCCATCACAATCTCCAATTGACGCAGAAAGCCTGGGAGTCGAATTTCATGACATGAACCTTCAAGATCTTCTTTCTTCCCTTAATTTACCAAAGCCACCCGCTGCCCCGAAGTATACTCACGAATCGAGCACATCATTGTCTCAAGGTATATATTTATCGTCATTTACAGCTTATATGGGTGACTGGGATGTATTTGCCAAGCGCATGTTGCTACATCTCCTCGCACGCAAGAATCAAAATGATGGGCTAGGATCAAATCGTTGGGAAAATCCCCAGGGTCTCGACATCTACAGACGTGGTCTCAAGGAAGATGGAGCAGTTATGAGTCACTGGGTTGCGGCGATGGCAAGTCATGATCAAGCTATGAAAGAATTTGCTATTCACAAGGAGCGTTTCAACATAGCAGAGGGTCAAGAGAGGGAGAGGCCAAGAAAGAAGACACATTAATTTAAATTTCGTGGGCACTTGTTTAATAGTATTACTATTCTGGTGATAGTACACTCCGACTTTTTGTTATTTGCTGAGTATTATTTTTCTAGAGATACATTAGGAGAAATGACGTGGATGTGATGGGGAAGGTTCAATAAATAAGATGAAAGAAATATGATTGGAGAGGATTCTGGTGATTAAATGGAGTGGTTGCATTGGTGCGTGGACATGATTTGGAACAAATAAAAGGAATTCATTTGGTAGCATGGTCTGGAAGTTTTGGTTCTGGTTCGACTTCATTATTCACGTTGGTTTTATTAATTTGATTGATTGGCTTTTGAATGGCTTCGTTTCCAGATACCCCTTGGGATAAGGATGGATGAATGAATGGATTGGCATACATATTAGGGTTATATTTTTCATTGAACTGCCGAATAGGGCGAGAAGAAAGATATGATAGGCGAATTCGAGGATGTTTCATGGAATGGATCAATGGATGAATGATTGGGATGAATGAATGAAATGAGCATATTGCATATTGCATACCTCGTACATACATACATATGAGGCACGCCTTAGAACAAATAATCTTGTAAATTTAGTTTTTTACCTTTTTTTTTCTAAGATTTCTTTCGAGATTTATTTGATGATTTTGGTGGTGGTGTGTGGGTGGGTGAGAGTATGGATTGATGTGATGATGTGATGATATTAGTTTGAGTAAATGATGGTATGATGGGTAGTTACGGTGCGAAGATTTAGTACCCTGTAGGTGGGAAGAAAGATTTGCTGATCTAGTTGATCTAGCTGATCTGGCTGGTTGTCTAGTAAAGTAAAGTGTGAGAGAGGGGGGGGAGGGAGTGTGATATAAGTACCATGGATTTAAAGGAAGGAAGAGGAAATTTGGGAGGTTGAGAGGAGGTTGAGAGGAGATGGAAAGGAGATGGAGAGGGAATGGAAAGGGAATGGAAAGGGAATGGAGAGGGAGGTGGAGAGGAGATGGAGAGGGAATGGAGAGGGAATGGAGAGGGAGGTGGTTGTGTGTATATTTATATATTTATATACAGGTAGGTAGGATCTTTCTCTGGATAGGGAGGGGGAAATGGGGAGGGGGGAAGTGAGAGGAAGAGGAAGAGGAAGAGGAAGAGGAAGAGGAAGAGGAAGAGGAAGAGGAAGAGGAAGAGGAAGAGGAAGAGGAAGAGGAAGAGGAAGAGGAAGAGGAAGAGGAAGAGGAAGAGGAAGAGGAAGAGGAAGAGGAAGAGGAAGAGGAAGAGGAAGAGGAAGAGGAAGAGGAAGAGGAAGAGGAAGAGGAAGAGGAAGAGGAAGAGGAAGAGGAAGAGGAAGAGGAAGAGGAAGAGGAAGAGGAAGAGGAAGAGGAAGAGGATTGATGGATGTATGGTAGAGAATGAGTTGGAGACGATAGGGTGGCATGTGGGATGTGGGAGGGCTTTAGTAAGGGGTTTGCTTTGAGCGGGGAGAGGAGGGGAGGCGGAGGATTCATAAAGGTGGAATAATGGGTATATATATATGTACAGATTATAGATAATAGAACTAGATAATCAACTAGGGAAATATATTTCTGTATTTATATATTGAGTGAGAATGAACTCGAAAATATCGGAATGATAATGTTGAGATGAAGAACTAGAATTAAATAAAGAAAAATTGAAATTGAAATTGAAATTGAAATTGAAATTGAAAGAGGATACTTACTGGCTTACTGGCTCATATAATAATTTGAAGTAAAATACTCCTGGAGGATCAGGGTCGAGGAGAGGAGAGGAAATCTATTGAGTAGAATCATTAGATTAAAGTGAAGTGATGGATTATGGGAAGAGGAGAAGTTTTTTCATATTGGGGATGTTGTGATGGAAGGGATGTGTGAGTGGGGGCTGTGTGAGTAGGGGGTGGAGTTGTGTGTTTGGGGATAGGGATGGGGATGGGGATGGGGATGGGGATGGGGATGGGGAGATGGATGGGGAGATGGATGGATGTGGGTGGACTTGAATTGTTGAGCTTGAGCTTGAGCTTGAGCTTGAGGGGATGGGATGGGAATGGAGATGGGGATGGGGATGGGGAGATGGGAAAGGGCTTGAGGATGGAATGGAATGGAGAGGAATGAGTACTGGGATATAGATATATAATTTGTGTGACTGTATATATCTATGTATGAATCCACGAAACAGAGGAATATAAAGGTAAAGATGCTGAAATGGAATGGAATATAATAATACAGTTTTAGCAAAAGTTGTTAAATTATCCAAAAGTTGATAATTATTGGAGAAACATAAAACTGTGTAGAAGTCTAGAGAATCATCTGATTGTATCTGATCTGATATAATATGGGAATTCCATTGAGACTTCATTCTCAAGGACGGTGTTCGCAATGGGTAGGTACTAGGTAGATTTCATACTTTCTTCTTCACATTTCAAGAATCAATTTAACTTGCTTGCTAGTCCAAAGAAAGCTATCGAGTTACAACTCACTCATAATCCGGTTCATGGAATTATAATTCTTTGAGAAATTATCTACCTATTCATCAAAACCGATCCGCATATTTGAACGAAATTAGAAATGTAAATTTATGAGTTTAGGAAATATATATTTCGATAGGAATATTTATATGGCCATGTCAGAATCTAGCAATCACGGATTATTCTTTTTACAATTCCTAGCTCAACCTATCATAATTCTTGGTTTATGATTTCAGGCTGTGTGATGCAATCCAATCCACTTAATGAGAGGACTGTCAGAGGGCCAAGTATAAGATAAGTGACATTCTTTCTGCACTGAGATACTGGGAAACACTCGATGTGTTTTGCATTACTATGTATGGGATAGAAAGAATATGTGCCCAGGTTTGCATGGTGTGATTATTATGTCCTGGTACAGTGACACGGTGATTGTAGAGACAAATACTACAAACTTGAATCGGCTATAGCTATAGCTATCACTCCTCCACCCGTGATTCCTCACTCCTTACTCTTTTGTCTCCTCTCCTCTCCTCTTATGCAACGTTTCCCCCGCTCATTCACATACCGGTCTTCTCAAACCACCATATAACTCTCAACAATCCAACTCGACACCCCTCTTCAAAAATCCCCCTGCCTGACTTTATGAAGCGTAACCTTCCAGCCAGCAGCGAGATGAGATATCATTCGCACACTTGTACTCACAATATCATATCAACGATCTCTCACACCTCTCTTGATCACATATTCGACAGTCTATGAAAGGTAATCAATCTCTGGAATATCTCACATCCTCACCAACCATAAAGTTTCCACTTCAGTGTCGACTCTGGTGTTGAAAAACCTCTCTCGTATGCAAATACATTCCTGCGAGATGTTTTTTGATGGGTTTTCCGAGCTAAGATTCTGTAGGAAATTTCAATACGTAATCATGTGTGCGTAATGTAATGTAGTCGCTGTGATTCCGCGACTGGAAGCTAGTGAGATGTATCTAAATCGTAGACTTGGTGGGAATTTGAGAATTCTGCAGAGTATCCTCGTGTTGGTTAGTATACACCACGGTTTACTTATTTATTTATTTACTCACTTGCCATCTTGAATCCTCTACTAGATAAATTTCTACTCGTCTTGTGTAGCACAAAATTCGATGAAACGTTGTAAGATACTTCGTACTGTGAAATGTAGGAAATAAATCTCGATTCTTATTTGCTTGATCCAGAAACACCCCGAGTACCTTGTATATATCTATATCTCTCAAATCGATAGATAGCTCGAGAATGATTACATGCCTAAAACAGAGCCCACACGACTTTTATCCCCTTCCTCTTTTCCTTCTGCAAAAATGTAATCTCGTATATAAATCTCGAAAAAACCTCACGAGAAGTGAACAGTACTTGAGCGCCTCGCGTTACTGGCATATCTGCCAATGTTATAATTCTGATATGATGATATGTATCGAGTCGAAGCTCGAACTAACTCGCACCGTGCGGCGGAATGTATCTCATCCCTCTCATTTGCGTGTCCATTCGAAGAAGCAGTTGGTTCGTCTTGGTAAATAGAAGAGGTATGTATGTGAGAGGGATAAACTCGCAAGTATACCGACAGCTGCTGGAACATATGTAATAACTTGATCATGGTATATATATGTATGAAGTTTAGATTTCGAAATCTCGGAAGATCGTACTGGGGAGCGGGTTTCATATTAACATTTTATTTTAAAACCTTTGTGTCTAGTGTAGAAATGGAAGTGTAGATACAAAAGGGGAAACCTTGTCACAATGCGTATTATCCAATAACTCTTACCCTTGTAATACCATACGAGTATTGAACCTAACTATATGATCTAGTTCAGCATAGAAAAAACATATCTTCCCGCCCCATACAATAAAAGACCGTCAAGAAACTCAGTACGATGATTTTCTCGCAGACGCCAAAATATTTGCATAATTGTGATTCTTGTCATCTTGAAGAGTGTCACGAATCTCTACACCCACCCATTATTGATTTTAGCCTCAAAACCTCGGTTCGAGATACACACTAAATCTCCTCTAGGAATTGCGCAAAAGCATCAAGCAGTTACGAATAAATAAAAGAGCAACCCATCAAATTAAACCATGTTATCGCGGAAGTACATAGTTATCTGACCGTCGACATTCTCGAGGGGCACTTTGCTTTTATTGGTCAATACGCGAGAAGTTGTTAGCGAATTTGGAGTCCAAGAGTATGATATTCACCTTCAAACATTAATGATTTTCAAGGTTATCAGAATGATAAATCCGCCACAAATGAATTCTACAGAATTGGAGAGTGAAACTGAATCTTATTTTCGGCTTAAGTAATCTTGCGTATCGAAATGTCGTTGGTAATTATTAAAGCCTGATATTTAGGACAATACGGGAATAACAAATGAGCACAGGACGTCTCACTGCGCACCCGTATTTTGTCATTTTATGCGGGGCCCCGCGTATAATTTTCCGATGCGGGGGTTAAACGACATGCCAATATCGATATAATTTATATGTACCATTTTAATCGACTGAGATGATTTATTGTTATAGTCATTATAAATTAAAATCAAGGAGCAAGTATAGTGTTTGGCTGTGTTGATTGGGGCTTGGAAAGTGTAAATGTAATAATTGTAATCAGAGATGGTTGACTTTCGGAACACTACCTACGTATATCTGTGGATAGACCCTCGCAAAGAATTTCATGATAGTTTATGCCCAATGAACTGAGGAAAAAGCTGACTCGTTATGAGAATTGTAAATATCGTATGCGAAGAGATATTTCGATAGTATATGCGTTGTAATCGAAAATAAAGATATGCGCTCTCAGTATAATTACAACCTTTAGTTTATAATAAGTCTCTACATAACCCTATATTCTCGTAGTACACTTGCTTCCGGTATAGAATATAGAGCAATCCAGTTCTAAGCTGCGAGTCTTGCTCAGTTCGTCTCGAGGAAGAGGAAGAGGAAGAGGAATGGGTAGGAAGGGATTGAGATTCGATATTAATAAAATCCTTGCTATTAAAGAAAAGGGATTAGCATGTTTGAGAATTAGAAAAGAATGTTCCATATGCTGGCTTTGTCGCGGAGCTTGACTGAAAGATTGAATTGCAGAAGAGATATCAGAGAACCCAACTTATCTTGGACTTTATTCTTGCGCCCCAATTCTGTGCCAGTGGGTAGAACTTGTAATTGATATAATGATTGATTGTAGAAACGAACAGATGATCGAGAGTGGTACTTGGTGTCGGGAAAGCTCTGCAGGAAGATAGGGAGCGGCCAAGTCTGGAGATATAGGGTGTGAAATCTTGTCGCCATTACACCCATCAGCAGTATTTGAGGTATTCGAGGCGAACACAATAATTTTTTTTTAAAAAAGTTAAGCGTTCCAATCTTTGAAACGCATAAATGTTGTACTTATGATACTGGCACAAATACTCAAGAGATGGAATGAGTTTGTGGACAAGAATAAATGGAAGAGGAAGGAAGGAAGGGCGGAAATGTACAGGGCGCATGGTTAGAGAAGGCACCCAGATGGAGAGACTTTACTGAAAAACGAAAACACGGAAACATATCTATCTCAATATATAATGAAGAATGAAGAATGAAGAATCAATGTCAAACTGCGTATTGAATTTGATGTGTGTTCTCCGAATTTTCTATTTCTGTTTCCATTCGAATTTGTGGTATGGGCATAGTTATATTGACAAGTTGAATACATGAAGGCTATTTATTTAAGACTTACTTACAAGAGCAGATGATATATAGTAGAAAGAGATCGGCATCCAAAGTAAAGGACAATAAACTGAGATTCTATCACATATGTCTACTTTCATATCTGTTCTTTGACTTTGTATTTGGGTTAGAATCGTCCTGATGAACATTGTCAATGAGGAATGTGCATCTAGATGGTGCTTGCAATTTAAATTACAGAGAAGGAGACATATATCCCATGTCAGGGGTGAAATTGAGAGATCAGTGTTACACATTCGTCTCAAAACCGTCTTTTTGATTGGATGGCTACCTAGATATCTTCAAGTTCCTCTTTTGGTATGAGCTCAGTCTTCTTCAATCAAATGTGGTGTGATGTGGTGTGGTAAGTGTGATTGATCCTGTAGATGATTGCTCTTCCCCATGCTGTTATCTCGTACAGTAATTTACCAATGTTAATTCACCACCAGTTGAACATCTGAACGTTCGGACGAGTTACCAATAATACGGGCTCGAGAGGTTTCTGTGCAGTTCCACCACGGTACCACCAGCTGCCTTATTATCTCTTCATTCCCGATTGAAATTCCCTCGAGAACTATTCTGGTACGGCAGTTCAAATCTCCTTGTGGTGCGAGACCTCTATTGGGTAGATTTGCCCGCCCTAGACAGTCTAGTCTAGGTCTACTCTGACGATTAATAAGCGGGCCACACTTCCACTTTCTATGTTCATAAAATTTTACCCTTTACTATTTCCCCTCTTGAAACTAAAAGTCTCTTCTACACACAACACAACACAACACAATCGCCGCAACTCCAAGAAAGTTTCATCAAAATATTCATCATAACAATTCGACACAGTGACTCCCAATACCAATTAATTCAGAAACTGTATATTATATATCTCTTTTCATCACAATGTCTGGCCATGATCCAAAAGATATCAGCTCCAAGGGCAAACATCGAGGAGGTTTTGAAGCTATCAAAAGATCCCGCAAGAGAGCACCAACAAGCTCTGGAGTGTCATCTCCGCCTGTTCCTCTTGTCGATCCACAGCCTCAAGTCCCATTGCTTGATTTTCAAGGTTTGCCTGGAGGAGATCAGTTCCCTGACTATCATCCGAACAATGGCGGATCCACTGTCAACCAGCAAATACCTGCTCATCATTATGTTGATGGAACTCTCATCAACCATGATCAAGTACCTCAATGGCCCTTGAATAGCAATCAACATCAGGCTCAAGATCCATCCTATACTTTCAGGCAACAGCAGACTCAAATCCAGGGCAACTATCCAAGTAATATAGACCATGTCATCGCTCAACAACCATTCATCGATCTTCCATTTCCAGTTCCTCCGATCGAGATGGATCAACGATTTTCAACGCCTGTTTATGCCACACATAGTAATGGACACGAAATTAGCCAGCAAATACCTGCTCAATTCCAACATGGAGAAGCTCCTGCTCATTGCAATCAACAATCTCAAATGCCCATCAATCAGAATAACTTCAATGGTGTTAACAATAACCAACAAGAATACATTGATTTTTCATTTCAAATTGCTCCGATCGATCTTGAACGATTATTTCAGATGCCTTTTGATGATAACGGACACAACATTAGCCAGCAAATACCTGCTCAATCCCAACTTGAAGAAGCTCCTGCTTATTGCGGTCAACAACATCAACCGCCCGTCAATCAGACCAACTTCAATGGTGTCAACAACAACCAACAAGCATACCAAGGAATGGATACCACCGCCGCATCATCATTCGCTAATCTATCGGCGCAAGAACAGGAAGCCGAATTTCAACACTTTGTTCAACAACGTCTCGCCCTTGGAGATACGCAAATGATCCAGTTCAAAATATTCCAGGCCTGGTATATAGGCAGGCAGTTGAATGGAATCATCACACCAACACTTGCATATGGAGTTATTCCTCTCCATCCAGCTCTTAGCTTTAATAACAATGTACCAATTCAACAGCCCATGATGCCGCTGAATAATCAAGGATACATGCAACCGCCTAACATGATCTATCAGAATACGGGTGAAGAATTAACTACTGGCTTTCAGCACACGATGGGCCCTTCAACAACTTTTAATGGACAAGCTATGCAACCGAACAACGAGCAGCATCTTCAAAACCCTCAAAAAAGCATCAAACCTGATACGCGAACAAGAAGAACTTCGTTGGCTGTTGTATCCGGGGGCCAATCCATTTTGCCGGGCTCCTCACGATCTATGGCACGGCCAGTCCTTTCAATAATTACGACAATGCCCGCTCCTTCATCATCAACAAGGGCTCAAGCTTCCTCATCAACTACAAGACCTCAAGCCCCTCCATTGACCACGACAATGACAAGAGCTCAAGCTCCCCCATCGAACACGGCCCTGCCAGCGGTCACCAGAAGAAATCGAAAACAACAAATTGGTATGTCTCAAAGAAAACTTACTTCAGGATGCCATGACTAACAATACATAGGTCATCCAGAACAAATGGGGAACAAAACTTGCGCCACAGGGAAAAAGACTTCGCGAGAGCAAGAAACTGAGGTTACTCCAGCAAACCAGCCAATGTACATCTCGATTGATCGAATCCTTGGTGCTGCTCCTGGCAAATACACTGTTTCCTTTTCGAAATTGCCAGAAGTGGGTTCGTATGCTGACGATTTCGATAACCATATTTACCACTACTTTGATGCTGAAATCGAAGCTCTTGATGCGAAGAAAGCGGAGTCAGAGAAAGTAAAAGTGTACATGCTCAGGAATGAAGAAAGTTTGGCTATGTTGAGGACGGTCTTGGGAGAAATGCTCCAACAGTTCATCGCTCTGTCACTGGACACTTCCTCGGACGCACGACAAAGCCTCGAAAACTATGCAAAGACCAAACAGATTCGCCATTCCTCCATGAAGTCGTTAGAATTCGCCCCAAAATCGCAATTTACTGAAGAGAAAGTCAAAGTTGCACGCGAAACAGAGCAAACAGCCCAATCGACCAAGGATGATGTCCCAGCGTGCGCCACGCATAATTTAATGTGTGCTACAAACGAGAGTGATCTCAATGGAACAACGGTGGAAGGAAGTTGGTCGTTGTTTACGAAAACAACCTTCATTGATGAAAGTACTCCCTTGAAGTACGCAATCGGGCTCGAAATAGAGGTTGAAAAGATTGGTGATAGATACGCTAGAGACAACCTGCTCATTTATGAAAGATCTCTGCCATCGAATATTGCAGGGGAGCCTCTTTGGGCTGATATAACCGACCTTTTCGCACTGCAAGCTGCGGAGTGGGGTATAACCGCCAGTATTCAAGATCCACCTACGCCTGAGCCACGTACAGTTCGTGGAGAGAAGCGCAAGCGCCAACAACAACCAGAGCTTCATGCTTCTCCGGTCATTCTTGCGTCAAGCTCCGAGGCCTCCAATTCTTCAAGCGATCAAGGAAACAGTCCAACCTCTAACACGTCTACTGATAGGACCAGTGTTTCCCCAAAACCAGTAGTAGGGGCACCTCGATTATCAGACAATTCAAGGCCTATCAAACGATCAAGAAATGTACATGAGATGGGCTTGCTAGAGGCAGGAACCGGTATGAGGGAATCTTCGCCTTTGGGAGTGCAAGCTCGCTTGCCATCAAGTATGCAACCACCCATGGGCCGGATCTCTCAGAATGACCACATGCATCCTGCACGTTCTCCTTCCGAAATTGTGCGATCGCCATCTACAACTGAGACTCAGAATCGTATGCCTGTGCAGGTGAGAGCTGAAGCTGATGAATCGTCCTTTGATGCACCAATAACTCTTTATAGGCAGGGAGTGCTACTCGTCAACAATGAGAGACCTTATCAATACCCTATTTCAGAACTCATACAACCGTCACGCACATTTTCAGCTCAGAGTAATATGCCGCCACCAGTGCAAATTCGACTTTCGAGACAACCCACAGAGGTAGAACTGGCTCCTTGTGAAGAATTTGTGAATAGCAGGTGGGTGAGATCTTTTCCAGCTGAAAAGAAATCGTCATAGAGTCAGCGAATGTGCACATTCAATGACTGGATTTGACTTGAGCTAGGATTTCGTATTTTACTTTCGTTGTTTCAGGTATAATATACCGGGGATACACGGTTTTGTAATATAGCTCCCTGTGACAAACATCGGTAGATTTTGATTATATTCCTAGAATTTGGATGGATGCGGGAACGAGGAAAGGGGAAAGGAGTTTATGTTATTGTTATATAAGCAGAGTAGTATCACAAATTGAAGACTCACAACTAGAGTTAAAGTTCACGTTGGTGACAGTGAGGTTTCATGTGAATAAATTCCAAATTTAACTTATAGGAGGTGTTCTGTCAAATAAGCGAAGCTGAATTAGGTATGTTGAATTTGTGAAAGGGGGGTCGGCGTATCTGAATGACATTTTGAGATTCATTCCCATGGGGTTCTGTGCGGGTGTATAGTTCCGAGGATATAGGTGCTAACGAGGTTCGAGAGAAGAGAAAAAGGAAGAGTTTATTGACAAGGTACAGCACTTTTCACAATTCGTGTGGGGAATCTATTTACTTATACTCCAACTCACTGTTACGGGGATTCCAATCGAGATGTCTCACATCGCTTAGGCATTCTCTTGGGCGCATCATTAGGCACCACTGCTTTGGAAAAATGGATATGTCTCAATTAGAGTTGGTAATATTATTTTGTTTTTGGTCTAGTATGAAGGATTGAGAGGGGGGATGTCACATTGTTGGATGTTAATGCATGTATGATGGTGTTTGGGGCTGAAATTAGCATGAAGGCTTTCGGAGAGCCAGGAAAATATTTGAATATGGTGGTACGAAAATCGATTTGGAAATTGGAGAGGTTGGGGCTCTAGGGTTCGGACTATGTAATTAAAAAGTTTCTTTCGGGTGTTGGTTTTTTAGAGCATGTGCTAGAGTGATTTTAGGCTCAGAGAGTCGTTCTCGATGAAGTACCATTGCTTTGACGTAATAGCAAGCGCGAATATTAGCTTTATTTTCTTTAGTGACAAAATTACATTGATCGTCACGTGCTTTTGCGTGCTTCGGTGGAAGCGCTAATTGTTGCATGCCTTAGGAAATTCATTAGACTAGTTATTGTGACAATCATAGCCAAGCTCATTTCTAAGCTAACTAATGACGTAGATCGGTCGGAATCTGTGGTTTTAAAGCGTGATCTTGACTACAAAAAGGGCTTTCTCCCCACAAACTTTTCATTTCATATATCATCAAAAATAATTGACGCGCAAATTGAAAACTTTTCACGACGGTTTGGATTTTTTGAAATGATGGATGGGCCTCTTATATTGACTCACTTTGTTGTACATTTTAATGTAATTTGACTCATTTTTCGATTCCAGACCTCATTTTTCCTTCGATGAGAATAACAAGAATGGTTAGCCAGGCAATAATGAGGAGTTTATCTCTCTTAGCTGTGGAAATACTCGATAGTTCGCGACTACATCAGTACTAAAAATCACAGATCAAGATATAACGAACACAGAAAACCAAGAAAGAAAAAGGAATCATGGAAAAGCAAGCCCCTAGATCAACAGACACGTTTGAGACAAGCAGACGACGATATGAGGACACGTCATTCTACGACGAATGGCAATCCCGCCTCAATATACTCAAAACGAAGGTGCAAACGTTAAACAGGAGGAAGGGAAGACTTTAGAGCAAAAGAGACCACTCGAGAAGTGTCAGCACAACAAGCGGGTGATCATCGATTCTTCGGCGAACGACAGAAATGTTCGCACGAATACACAGTACCAAAAATCACGCTAGAAACGCCAGCTTTGCTTCAAATGACCGGATAGATGTGCCTAGACTATACAGTGGAGATACGAAATCTCATGCGTGAAGTGATTCAAAGAATCTGCCAAAACCAGCCGACGGCTAGCATATTCTGGAAATTACGCTTCTCCTCTGGAAACGAGAATGTAGAGGAAGTCGACGGAACTTGAAATTGGTAAGCTCGGAGACATGGAGTATGGAATGGCAGACGCTACAAAAAGCTGGCAAGCAGAGATATAATGCCATATAGCCTACAAGATAGCAGCAGTACTAGAAAAACTAGCCATGAAACTTCTAGTTTGCAGCAAAGGCTAGCGTTTTCATCTTCTTCTTCCTCTTCTTCTTCTTCTCCACGTGACTTCTTCTCCGAGTGACTCTTTCTCGTGGCCCTCCATTATCACAGAACTGCATGCAGTTCCGAAGAACTAATCACTTCAACGAAACCGCAGAACTACTGGTATGAGGCTATCTCGCGCATCACTGCTGCAGCTTCGTTGATGGCTTGACTCGTATGTTACAGTCTAATCGCATGGCAATATGTGCTGAGAGACTAGACTCTAGACTTTGTTCATAGTATGAAAAGAATTTGATATATACTTTGATAGGTGTATACTTTAATAGGTATATACTTTGATAGGTATATACTTTGATTGACATATACTTTGATTGACATATACTTTGATAGGTATATACTTTGATTAGCATATACTTTGATTAGCATATACTTTTAACATGTACTTTGATAGATATGTATTTCGATAGACATACACTTCGAAAACCACATAAATGACAGCTATAAAACCAACTCTACGAGGAAACTCGAAACTGTGCCAGATTCCCACTAAACTTGAAAGTGAGCATACAGTACAGTCCGTGTGGAGCATTAAGCGAAAATAAGCGAAAAGCCACAGGAAAATGGCTGACTCATTATAAAGAAGTATGAATCAGGTTTAGACTTGTATTGCCTGCGTATTCCAAGGTTCCTTTCATTGAAAATTTTGCTGACGCTTCTGTGCTCGATAGACTTAAACTTTAGGAGCGTACATTGAAATTGAAAGGTAGTGCTTGGGGCAAAGATACATGTCCTGAGGAAAGCAGGTACGTCATTGGAAGACACTGATATACTAATTCATTGTGACTTGACAGCGCCTTGACAGAAGCAAAGCAACGCGAGGCAAAGGATATAAAAGAAGGCGGAAGGGAACGCGGTACATCGATATCTACAAAATGTGTATGGCACATATACATGAATGAAATTGGTTATTATTCATCCTCCGATTATTGATCGGTTTGGTATCATTGGCCATCATCCAAAAACGCCCCATATCTAGATCTGCGAATGCGACTAGAATCATCGGAAGGCGTGAACCCGCAGCCTCATATACCAGAACTATCATAAAGCTTCGCAGAAATTGACTATCGCATGTCAATGCTGCTGTATGTTTTCGCTCACAGATGGTTGGCTACCTTCTATAAAAACCCACGGTAAACCACTAAAATACACGCTGACATCATGCCTTGTCTATGCAATTGTAAGTCATGTATGTGGTATTCACAACATTGCCTTAAAGGACATAGGGTCATCAGATCCTCCCGCAATATCAAAATCTCCGACGTCATCGCCAACTACGCTGCCAATACCTTCCTTGCCTTCACCTTCCACGGCATTACCCATTTCATAGGTGATTCTTTTCCAACCACTCTTTTCCGAAGGGTCTTTAATCCACTCTGTAGTTGGGAAATAGTGATCATTTTTCTTCATTGTGATGACCCATGGGACGTTATCAAAGGTTACTACCTTGATGCGGAAATCTTCAGAACAATATTAGTAATTTGTCAATGTGGGAGAGAAAAAAAAGCGGAAACGTACATGTGTTATCAGGAATCTCGATAACAACTTTCAAGAATGATTCCAAATCTGGTGTTTGTTTCCCATTGACATGGGTCACAAAGTTTGTTGGGGTGAGGTTGTACTGGTAGGATGGAGATCCTCTTGTTCTCGCCGCAACATAAACCTCACTATGGAGTTTAGAAATTTGTTGGCGAACAGCATGATGAGGGCGATGTAAAATAGCTCCACAGAAGGAAACCGCTCGATCAGTTTCGAGATCATCTGCTGAAACAGTGTCAAGCTTAATGTGCATTTCCTTACAATCGCGGACAATTACTGCATCGAGAACGTCATGGTCGTACATTACATCAAGTTCATTGACCCGAGTAATGATCTTACCATTGAGAGATAGAATGATGTCTCCTTCCAAAAGAGCACCTGACTCACTATTTCTCTCAAAGGTGCGCTTTCGTACCATGAAAAGTTGATGGCGAGATCGATTGTCTTCAGCAACCTTACGAATCCATTCTTCAGAGACACCCATGACACGAGCTTGAGCCATTTGGATGGTATTGAATTCAACGCTCAACATGCGTAACTTGGGCTTCTCGTCATTTTGTATTTTTTTAATGACAGGTAAAAGTGTAGGAGTTGCAAGACCAAGATAATATTCGACATCCTTTGAGCTGGATGGAGATCTCTCTCCCAAGTAAGTCAACCACAAGGCTTGGACAATGCCGTCTTCACCGATAAGCACACCACTTCCACATTGACCACTCAGGCTTGTGTCAACAGTGATTGCATCGATATTGATGGCCCGATATCTTGGAGATGCAGCATTTGCAGGGATGGCAACAGCAGTAATTTCAGTGATTGTGGTTTTAGCAACGACAATTCGCATGTTAGTGTTGAAACCAATGAAGTATGTTGAAGCTCCTTGGGAAGGCTGCTTATTGCTCAATCTCGCGCTTTGCACAGGGGCAAGAACCAGCGACGGGTCGTATTGGATGATGGCATAATTTTGTAGAGGGTGCAGGAATACTACCTTTCCTTCCACAATGATGGAATCGGCAATTGTGATCGAAATGTCACATAGATCATATGGAACGACGGCTCTAGAGATAACAACCAATCCTTTCTCAGCATCGATAACAACGCCCATACCCCACTTGCGGTTCCGGGGGTAGCCGTCTAGTTTGACAGGCATGTGACATAGCACTCGAACGAAGCTGCGAACAATATCCGCTACCGCTGGATGCTGTGAATTCTCCAGTTGTATGAAATTTGCAGACCTAGCTACAGGTGTTGTGGGTGGAAGAGCGTCGGCTAAATCCGAAAAGTCCCAAAGACCAGTGATGTCATTTCTGACGGCCAATCTCATCTTACTTGACCAATGGCGGTCAATCTGGAGAATGCCGGTATTTAGAGTGTGGAGATCTCGGAGATGTTTGTATGTTACTACAACCCTTTCTCGGTCCGGAATTTTCTTCATGACTTCAATGAAGCTTTTCAAATCAGGCGTCTTCTTATGATCAATGGTTTGAATCATCCAGCCATTATCAGTGCCTTCGAACCGAAATGATCCACTGGCTTCACACATGAAGACACCTTTACAGGCAACACCATACAGACGTGCTTGCTGATACGACAAATCATGAAAGCTGCCTCCTGCGACAGAGACAAAACGGTCTGGTGTAATCATATGAAGATCTCCAACAGCAACCGCAACTTCGATATTTTCTCCGCCACGCTGTATAAGGAAGCTTACCGTCTCACCAACACTGGAATCAAGGATATCATCCAGACGAATGAATTGTGTCAATAATTCGCCGTTGACTTTAAGTAACAGATCTCCTTCTTCAATCAATTTGTGTGACGGTCCTTCTGGAAGAACAATTTCTGCGACGAGCATACCGGTCTCCTTGGGAAATGCTTTTCGGACAATGCCTTCCCAATCGGGTGTTAAACCAAGTCTCCGGCATTCATCAAAAGGCTTGATTAACCATTGACATTGAATTGTTCCCCTGGTAATGGGCTTACCCGCCTGAACGCATTGAAGAGCTCTTAGAGGTCGATCGAGTGGCAAGAAATAATCAGTTGCGGCACCATCACTTCTTCCACCCGCTTGTAGGGCAACGGCGTATCCATCAATCTAGCGGCACATCAGTATTTGAAGGGTAATAAATTGGGAGATATGAATGTTCGAACGTACATTAACGACTGGACTTCCAGAACTTCCGCCACTCGCTGCAGCTGCTGCTTGTATATAATTGGTATTGAAATCGCAGTATCCGTCACCGTATTCGGGGGCATTTCTGTCGAGTCTACTGATGACTCCGGATAAAATACTAAGCTTCTCTCCAGCATCGTTACCAACCACCCTAATCTCCGATCCTACCTTGGCAAGATCTGGTCGCAATCCCAGAGCGGTAACAGGCATGTATTTGATAGCTTTAGGGTCGAATCGTAATATGCCAAAATCGTGAACGGGGTCGCGGTAAACCGGGTAGGCATCAACTTCTTCGTGATTATCGAAAACGCAATATCCCCAGAAAGGACCTGATCCAACAACATGGCGATTGGTCAAGATATATCTGCAGACACGTTAATAAAGCTTAAAAGACAAACGGCACGTCCGTCTGACCAGGAAAAACTAACCCCCTTTCTGCATCTACCACAAAGCCAGTAGCTTCGCTGGTTAATGCAGGGTCTGTGTCAAAAGAACAAGTCTGGCAGAATCTGATCGACACTACATTTCGCACCACCCGCTCAATAGTGGCCTGCCATTCAGCTGTATCTGGTGATGCATTTGATGGTAATAACTGTGGTCCATCAATGTCGTAATCATCGTCGGAAAGGTCGATTTCTGGGGTATTAACACCCGTTGACTCTTTTCCGTTCAAGGCTCGGAGTTGCTTCTGAGGTCTCTCGGGCCCCGTTGGATGTGACTTTCTCTTCGAACGCGTTGCAACGCCATTGGTGCCGATCATATTGATTGGTTTGTTCTTCCTCAAACAATGAAATATATGCGTGGTTGAAAGCGCAGATGGAATCAATGAAGGAGAGTTCCGAGTATAGCGCAGAAGTAATTGTCGAATCAGTAAACGGTTTCTCGTCGCAAGGCTTATTGGAAAGTATTTATGTGCAACGAAATGGGAGAAGCCGTGTCTTGATCGCATAGACAATAACACGCAATGTGAACGGCCTTGGAATTGGTCGAATCGAATGAATGTGCGAAGAATTGATTTTGAGGTGTTTTACAGTTGGCGTTGTTTGTAGTACTTGGTGGTACTGAGACTAAGGAGCAGGATCAAATAAGGGACGGCGCCAAAAATGAAGGAAATAAGTAATATCACAAGGAGAGAAAGATTTCCAACGGCGAGTAAGATGATACAAAGTGAGCTTTTGTATGCGCCGTAGGATGTGAGAGGACGAAGCGGGCGTTCCTAGGATGTGATTTGGTGGAGGTGAATCAATAATTATAACAATGGCAGTACTCGGGCGTACAAGACCTTTTTATTTCTCCAAGGCTGAATTAAACAAGGCTGATGCTGCCGCCACTTAACCCAAATCCGTTAGTGCATTCTATTCGCCACACCGCTTTACCGTTCTACATTGGCAGAATTATTCGTTTGTTGCACCACTTTCTTAACCAGCCTCGCAAGTGACACGAAAAATGGCACACATATTCTTTTAACCTCAATTCATATCAATTACTACAATTTCAAAATTAATTATTAAATTATAATATAATAATATCAATTTACTGTAATTATTATAAAAATAAAATGTATCCCCAATAATATAATAAAACTTTTATTAAAGCTAAAACCCAAATTATACTTGATGGAATAACTAATAGAATTGTTATTATTTTCAAAACTTGAGTATTCAGGATCTATAATATTATACCTCATACTGAATATCAATATTAGTATAATTGCAATTTAAGGTATCTATATAATTCTATAATATATAAAGAGATTAAAAAAACAAAAAAAACCCTTATTCCTTGTAATATATATACTATAGAGATTATAATCCAAACAAAGGGTTTTGAGGTTAAATTCTTCAATTGGAAGTAATTGGGAAAGACATATGAATTAAATCAATCCGAAAGAATTATTATATAAGCTATAGAATCTATAGAATATCGAAAATATATAGTTTATTACAAGGAATAGGTTATATAAAGAATAACTACTACTAGACTCCAATTTGCCTGTGATATACTAGTTAAATATCCTAATCTAAAGGATTAAAGAAAAATTAGGTTTTCTAATAAATATTATTGGGATTTTAAATCTAAGAAAAAGTATAGGATTATTAGAAAATTAGGCTAAAGACTCTATCCTAAGTATATTCAGTTTAGAGGGATAGAAAAGAAGGAATACTATAATAAACAATACTATTAGACAATAATAAACTATAACTTTAAGAACAATCTTATATATTATAATATTCCTGAAAACCGAAATAACAAATTGTTTTATAAGATTTATATTAATATTATATTAGATAAGAAGATAAAGCAATAATTAATTATATTAAAAGATTTTATACTCAAAAAAGATAGTGATTCAGGATATGTTAGAGTAGATAATAGTAATGAATCAACTAGGTGTAATATAGTATAAAGACTTTTCATTAATCCTTCTAAACTATGAAAATTCTATAATTTATAATTATACACGGGTTAGTATTAGCTCAAAGTAGCCCTATAGAGGCTATTCACATGCCCTTACTAGTTTTTATATGGATTAATTATAATAAAGCCTCCCATATTATATATTATATTCCAAAATATATATATTTATCTTTCAAATTTGGCTTGTGTAACACAAGAAAATGGGATGTCGAGTGATTGTGTTCATACTGTATACCAAAAAGAAATAAAAACACTATAAAGCTACAAATAATTAATAAACAATATTCCAATGTATTTATTGCTTTTACTAGCAGATTACCAAAGGCTTTATAAGTTTCCTTCAATTTCCTGAGTTTGTTTCTTTTTCTAGTAGATTATTCTTTACTATCTTTTCATTAGTCCTTATCTTATTATGACTGCCCTTAATCTATTAGTCCCTAGGCAATTATGGTTTGGTCTATAGTAGGTTTTATTAGTTTGATTATTCTTATATATTTTTATTACTCCAAGCATATTATATCCTCTACCCCTAAAGATTTCTATTATTATGATAAGAATCCTTATGTTAAATATAGCTATTATTGTGTTCAGAAAAAGGTTTGCTAATTAATGTTTTTTTGATATATTCCCAATATTAATTTGCTATATCAAACCCAAGCTTTTTAACAAGCTATTCCTGTTGATAATTAAGAGGAAAAGAATACCGAGATTGTAATAATATATCGAAATAAGTATTATGTTAGGAGTATAAAGATCTTTTTGTAAAAGGAGGATAAACAGGGTAATATTAAAAAGCTAGAGTTATTTAAGGTATTATTTCTATTTGTTATAAAGAAGTTAGATCGAATAGATGATTTTATAGAATACCTTATGGATTCTTATTAAGCTATTATCAATTATCTTTTATTTTCTTATAATAATATTCAGCTAACTTCTTTAAATTCTAGAATAATTTGCTTACACTAAATATTGCTATTTTAGGCTTTATTATAAGATTGGTAGTTGTAATAGATTTGAATAATAAAAGTGATTTTATAGCTCTGGTTGTTCATTCTTATACTATCAATATCCTTACTCTATCCTTTACTCCTTCAGGAGGTAAGGTTCTGGGTGCTGTAAATATACTAGCTAATTCGAAGGGCTATATTCCTTCTCGTATCAATATTCAATTGTTGTTTTACTTCTGTTCTTATATTTGTTCTTTTATATCCAAAAAGGATTATCTTAAGTATTCTGATAAATCTCTTTCTAATTTTAATAATAATAAAAAGGACAATCCTTTTCTTTATTAGATTATTAGTATCTCTTAATATTCTGATATTCTTTATATTTCTAAAGGTAATATTAGTATTATTATTCTTTAGATGAAAAAATATGCTATTAGAAATTTGATAGCTTCTACCCATTGATCTGCTACTGGAAGCTCAATTATCCAAGTTATTCTTTCTTTTTGTAAAGTTTTTTGTATAGTTTCAAAATAAAAGGTAGTATTAGTTACTGTTAGTTTTCTTTTTAATTCTTGATATTGGGATATTAATATTTTGTTAAAGACTAAGGCTTCTTGTATGAATTATTCTGTTTATACTGGAGAGTTTGATATTGTTGTAAATTCTTCTGAAAGTATTTGATTTCGCAAATGTCTGTAGATTGCTGATAATCTGTTAATAGAGATTCGAAAGTTTAATGAGGCTTTTATGAAAATGGAGGAGAAGGAAAGTGTGGATAAGGATGAAGTGGATATATTTTTAGTGAATAAGAGTAAGTAAAGTAATAATGATATAGATAATACTATTTTTAGGATTCTCCTTTTTATATCAGATCTTTTTGATATATAGGATAGAAGAATTAATTTTTGTTATAAAACTCTCTTAATATGCTAATATAGTAATGCCTTTATAATAATATTCTTATGTTAATTAAAGGTATATTTTTATTAGAAATAAGGTTTTATAAAAGGAATGGCAACAATCTCATTAGTCAAATATCAACAAAAATTCAGATAATATCGATTCTGATATTTATAAATTAAAGTCTAAAGTATTTCAGAGATATCAGAATAAGTTGATGCATTTGGTAGTAGTATATAATATACTAGTAAGTAAAGAATTATATTCTTATTCTTATCAGAATAAAAAGGAATAAAAGGAGAAACATTATAAATAGCTTTGTATTACTAATAATTCGTTTGTGGGTATACAACAGAATTTTATTGTTTTATAGCTTTTTTCTTTTTTTCTTTTAAACTATATATTAGTAATTCTCTTTTTTTATTATATTCTTTCAATATTTCTTTTGTATTATCAAGATTACAAGGGGCTTTCTATATATCTTCCACTAATTAGTAGTTTTTCTATTAAATTAGATATTAAATATCTTTGTTTCTTTTTCTATATACTATAATCTTCTCCACTTCGTATTCCAAGTAATCATCTATTTTCTCTAATAGCAGTAGGTTAGTGGTACCCTGTTATTCATACTATAGTTCTAATAAAGAAATATAAAAGATATTATAAATCTTATAGATAAATAATAGCTTAAGTTTATATACTTAATTATTAGTTTTTATACCTATTACTTAAAAAAGGCTTATAAATCTATTCGAAAACTTCTTTTTAAATCAAAATTATTTAATATTTTGAATACTTAGTATTATTTTGTTTTCGATATTATATTATTAGATTATCGTACCATCTATATCCTTTAACTTTCAATTTATAACTACTTATTACAATTTTTTTAATTTTTTCCTTTCTTTATTAAGGGAGGCGATTTGCTTATATACTATTGATGCTCTTTTTGTAATATCAGTATTCTCGCTGATATAATGGAATATTGATAGAAATCTGTATATCGCTTGGAATAGGCTTGTGTTTATTATATTATGCTATATAGTATTATAAATAAACTCTGCAAATAATAATAATAAAAATTAATTGTTTTATCAATAATTAGAGTAATAACTAATATAATAAATCAGATTCTGGTTTTGTTGTTCTATTTGCCTATTAATCTAAAAATGGAATACAATAGACAATTTGTATTATATTTATAGATAAAAAAGAAAACTATTTCAAAACTTACTTACAAACTATAGTCCCCTATCTAATACAATACCTTTCGATATCCCGAAATCCTTAAATATACTTTGTATTAGTGTTTGAGTGAGTTTTAATAAAATGATTATTTTATTAATGGATATATATCAGGCAAGTTTTGTGAATCTATTGATAATCATTAAAACTATATCATATATATACTTACTCAATTTCGATAGGGGTAGATTTATAATGAAATCTATAGTTATCTCTTTTCAAAGTCTATAAGGAATAGGGAGAGTCTGTAACTTGCTATAGGGCTCATGCCTTTTGATAGCGGTATATTGACATACTGCGTATATTTTAATATGCGTTTTTACATCCTTCCTCATTGAAGGCCAGAAATATTTAGATCTTAAGATTTCTAAAGTTTTAGAGATATTTTAATATCCACCCGTAAGATCATTGTGATAGGCTTCCAAGATCTCTATTTTCAAAGCAGAGTTTAGCGGTACATAGACATTCCCATTATATCTAAAAAGCCTATCGGCACCCACCTACCAAGATGAGGCGACTCCAGCGGAATGCAGTTTTTGATTCAGGTACTCTTTATTCTTTATAAAATCGTTATCCACTTGGAGATGCAATAAAGTATTTCTTATCGTTTCTGATACTGGCTCGAATACTGTTTTATCTCCTACTAAAATACAAGCTATCCGACATAATATCAACTATTTACAACCAGTTTCAATTAATAAACACTTGAATTCACAGAATAATAGGCTACACCCTTCCCTTTGTAAAAGGCCTATAACATTACACAAAGACTCTATCTTTTTAACAGAAAAACTTTGAAACAGATTTATAATTATCAACCTATTCTTCAGTTTATTCTAAAAGATCAGAAATATATCATTTATACTATTCATATCGATAGCGTAATCAGAACAGTGCGATAGCCTATCTACAGAATTCAATCTTCCGGTTCTATATACTATCTCGAAATCATATACAGTCAAAACCTCCACCCACCTTGCTTACCGACCATTCAGGCTTTTCTTTATTATAAAGTACTAAAGGCTATTATAATTCGATTTAACTACAACAGTATATCGACTCCCTATTGCATAATAGTGTTACTATACAAAAGCAATATATATTGCTAGTAATTCTTAATCATAAATAAAATATTATTACTCCACTAAACTTAGTTTTCTCGAATAGAATGTGATAGGATGCTACTATTGAATCGGTATCTCTTTAGTTCTTTTCGAAAAGAGCTATAACAACATATAATCCAAAGTAAAGATTGATGTATCAGTTTTAATTATTATATGGAATAAAAGGTTGAAATGCTAGAGAATAGATATTGATATAAAGGTTTTTTTTAATACTTTGAATGCCTTTTGTGTTTTGTTAGTTTACTTGAATTTAATTATTATCTCTCCTTTCTTTGTTTTTTTCAATAATACAATTATACCATAAACTACCGCTAAATAGGTTCTGATAAACTATTAATAAAAGTTTACAAAACTAAAAAACACTTATACATCTTTAAAGCTATTGGATATTAGTTATTTCATTATGGTCTGAATACAGCCTGGTTTTATAATAATGCCTACAGGCAAAACGATATATCTCAGAAATTCCATTTTATTGGTATAAAAGATATATTTCTTTAGTTTTGCGTAGAGTTTGTATTCGATAAGTTGTGTAAAAACCTTTTGAATATTCATTATATATATAACTCTATCTTTTAAATAAATTAGAATATTATTAAAATATACCATATAAATGCTATCCATTAAGCTGGATAAAGCTTAATTAATATATATCTGAAATATCACAAGAATATTAGTAAGGCTAAAAGGTATTACCCTATACTCATATTAGCCATATCACATATAAAACGCAGTTTTTCACTCATCCCCCGCTTTTATACAGATTCGATAATAAGCATCCTATAAGTTTAGCTTAATAAATATAATACCTTATCAAAATCGATCTAGAAATTCACTAATAAGAGATAGAAGGGTTCAATTCTTTTTAGTAATCCGGTTAAGCTCTCAATAATTGATATATAGTCAATAGCCTCCTCTCTTCTTTGAAACAAATATAATAAATACTCTTATCAAACTGATAGATCTTTTTATTTACTCTTTTCTTTAATATTCATCTAAATACTTTTATAATATTACTAATTCTTTCTTTGATAAGAAATAAATCAAGCCTCAAGAAGGGGTCAAACTGAATTCGAGATTAATACAATACTCTATCAGATAATATTCAAATAAAAGGCTACTTTCGTTTTCCAAAAAAGCCTTTTTATATTTCTGAAATTCTTTTAATATTTTATATAAAGTTAATATAAATATTAGGCAGCTTTTTTTTATTTTTGATTATAAAACTATTTTGTTTAAAAAGATTATAAAGACTACTTTACCTTCCTTTATTTTCCAATAAAATTCTTTTATAAAAATGATTTTGAGATTACTCAAAATAAAATAATATTGAAATAATGTTGACTTTCAATTGATATTAGGATTAACTGTTTGTAATTATAAGAGATCTAGGATAATGTTTATTCATAATAGGTTCAATACTGCTGATATAAAGTTATAAGTATGGATTCTTTTTTCCCCTTTTTCATTTTTTATTTCAATAAAGAATTTATAATCCCTATATAATATAATTGCAATACCATTTGCTGATATAAGAGGAGTGCTTTTCTTGATAGGAGTCTAGTTCTATTCAATATACTTGCTTTATTATATAATATTAACTTATACTCCCGAGTTGATAAAGTATTAAAACATTATCGGCTTGCTATTATTATTAAAGATCATTATAATTATAAAAATTGTTTATTCTTCTTTATATAAACCTAATATTAATAAAATACTTATTATAATTACTGGGTCTAGATATTTCTTATATAAATAGCCTTAGAAGGATTATTTTGGCATTTGTTTTCTTTATACCTTCCTTTACAATATTTATACATAAAATTATTCCAATAATTTAAAGCGATATGCCCTTTCTATTAGTATTTATAGTATATAGTAGTCCGTATATGTTTTGTATATGATATATTAATAGGGTGTCTTAATATCTTGAAGAATTCCTTTCAAAAAGATTGATTTGATTCTTAAACCTCTATTTTAATAGTTAGGATCGAATTGTTTTCTAGATAAAAGTGTTTAGATGGATTTCGATATTGAAAAAGTGATTGGTTATATTTACAGAATCAATATAAATCCTTTGTATCTTTTCTTTAAAATAATTTCTTTATACTTTCTAGTTTATAAATTTATTTTATAAGCTTATTATATGATTCAGATTATTATAAGGATTTTGATATTTTTCTAGTTATACTGGGTAATAAATTTATTAAAAGTCTTTCAACCTGAATACTCTCTATCTTCTACTTGATATTCTCTTTAAGGCCTTCTAGGTAGATTACAAATATATTTACAGTTTCTTCTTTTTTTTGCTTTATATATATAATCTTTTGGATTGCTTATTGTTATCTAATCCTTTTATTTATAATAGTGTTATATATATATTCCCTGAAATTTTTCTAATTCATTTCTTTATAACTTAACTTGCTTATATATTAATGCTAAATTGCTAGGGATATCGTTTCGAAATATGATTTTTATTTAGAAAAAAAAGTTTTTAGTTTTTTCAATATTCTTTTCTTTATATTGTTTCAATCTCTATAATTTCAATAGTTTTCTTTAATTAAGGTTGGTATCTTGATGGGTTATATTCAATACAACTACAGATCGGTTATACTCAATCAGAGTGATTGTATATAAGATATAATCTATAGCCACCCTATAAGCCTTTCTTATAACTACTATTTCTTTTTTTATTTCTTTAAGTTGTTAGATCAATAATATATCCTTATTATTACCAGAAAAATACAATTAGATCGAATAAGCATCGCTACCAATACTCTACAGGAATTGATCAATAGTTTCACCGAATTAATCTTAAATCGCACTATAGATATTCCGCTCTCCCCTTGGGATAGATGTTCTTTTTATTGAAATTATAGTGATATCGATAATTGTTTAATTAAGAAATAGTTAATAGATTGTTTTATATAAGGGAATGAAAAGAATTGTTAAAATAGATAATAACAATAAATCAATTAGGTGTAATATAGTACAAAGACTTTTTATTAATCCTTTTAAACTATAAAAATTCTATAATTTATAATTATACACGGGTTGGCATCGGCCCGAAGTAGCCCCGCAGGGGCTATTCACATGCCCTCACTAGCCCTTATACGGATTGATTGTAACAGGATATAGCTATAGGAGTAAGAAGGATAATATAATAAAGAAATAAAAGAAAAATTATAATTTAAAAATCTATCAAAATTATTATAATAATTCTAATCTCTCAATTATCGAAAATATCTAGCAAATCCTAAAACAAATTATTTAAAAATATACCCATTAGAACGATATAACCATATGGAAGTTTATAAATAAAAATTAGAAGCAAGTTATTATTGAATATATCAATAAACTAATAGATACTATATCTCAAAGGCTTAGGAATATTATTAAAATAAAAGGACAGTTTACTAAATAATAAAAAGGTAATCAAAAGGATGGTTTTTAAAGTAGTTTTCTCTTCAAAATAATTCACTTTTAGAGGGAATTAAATTACAATATTATCTTATATCAATTATATAATTATATTACTTAAAACAATATCCTATATAGTATTGATATTAATTTTTTTATTTTATACTGAATCTTAAAGCTCTAAATATAACGAATTTAAAAGTTTCTATCAATAAAAGCGAATCGATTTTTTATAATGAATTATTCTACAAATATTGTATTTAGAATTATAAAACTTATATAGAATTAATTTCTGATATCGAATTAATAAAATTATCATATTATTTTTATTATAAATATAAAAAGTAATGATATTAAATTAATTGAAAAAGAAGTGTTGTTTTATTGAATAAGAATTACGAATTTGTGTATGCCATTTTTCCTATTACCCGCGAGCCAGCCAGCATGTAGACGTATCATGCTTTTCAAGAAACCTCTATGGTGATCTTAAATTTGGATTGGAAGGTCCCTCGCATCACTCTGAAATCCTTATTGTGATGCAAGGAGGAGATGGGGGTTTTCAAAATTACATAGGACCCCGGTACATCATCTCGCAATCTATATGACCGATCCATCGATATCCCATGGTAGAATAAACCTCTTACCTCTCTTACTTCTCCTCACTCTGCATCGCAATACCGAGAGATAGGGACATAATTCTGATTGCATCCAGGATGCTAGGTATCATCAAGATACATTCCGATACAAAGCTCTGTGTAGGTCATTCATGAGGTCTTAAACTTCAGAAGCCCCGAGGCTTCATATTTCAATACAATGTGCCGCTCAGATTTAGAGAGTCTAGAAATACAAAGCTAATGGACGAATGCGCCTCTACAATGCTGTCCTCGCTTAGTATTTCTTCCGCTCTTTTACTATATCTGATTAAACACGAGGTGAGTTGTGGTAGACTGCATAACGGCATACCTAGGTACATCTCAACTTCCATATGGTATAAAAATGGATCATCTGTCCCTCGGCGCTCCGCTGTTATTTTGAGCATCTCTTCCATTCCGGTCACCACAAACTTATAAAAGTAAGCCTAAAACATAAGCGACGATCTGAACAAGTTTATCATGCATTCGATTGGAAGTGCAATGAAGCTTCAATTCTTGTTGTCAAGAGAAGATTGGAATGAATCTATTTTCTCATCACTCCAGCTGGCAGGCATTATTTTAGTATGCCCAGCGAAGCATGTGTATCTTTGCTGTTGAGAAAAACTTAGTGATTTGACTATCGACTCACGCTGTCATGTCAGTTCATATCGATCAACTCATCTTCTCGAGCCTCTCACTTGGAGATGCAGAGTCTTACACCAGAACCAACATCTTTGTCCACAGACCAGACAGAACTTCTTTGAAATTGAAGCCTAAGCTCACATCTTTCAACCACATCCCTTCAGGATTGAAGGCTATCTGTACATCGCTCAGTGAACAATCATAAGCATCCCATATAGAACCTTGATTGATAACCCTGGATCCTCAATAATTGGCATCCATGCCATAAGACCGACAAAAAGTCTTTCAGTAGAGATCTCAGGTTGTAGAATATGAGCCATCGTGTCTCAGAATTCGCTGGGAATCTACTTTGACACAAAATTAGTCACATTTTATCTATTGGGTATTCGAAACAAGACGTTTGATGATGTTAGTTGACAAGTGACCCTAGATTGCTATTATCTAGTACCTATCTCCTTGACGATGGATGAGATTACATCAAAAATTCACATTGAATTGAAGTTTGATGAAAGATATCCTCATATGATTAGATGAGGCTGTCCGATTTCAGGATCTCTTTGTACATTTAGACGTGTATTAGCTAAAGCAAATGCTTATCGTAATCTAATTACATGCACAACGTGCCGATATTGTAGTGAATTTCATTCATTCAGCTGAAGTATTCCAAGGGATGCTTCAACTAATTGCTGGAAGTGGCAAGGAAGAAACCCTTCTACCATGTAAATATACCCCACAACCTTGAATATCCTCCATTTTGCCTTAGAGAGCCTCCACTTCTATAACGGGCTCTTGATTTAATCATCGAAGTCAAACTTTCCACTTGACTGATCTGCCGAATCAATGCCACCGTCGTCATAGTCGTCATAGTCGTCAGAAAAAACTGCATTGCCGCTAACGTCCTCCTCGGTCTTAAATTCGGAGGTGGTCTTCTTATCTACCTTGTTCTTCTTCTTAGCAACACCTAGAAAGCCAATTCTTAGTATGTTAATGATGCAGCGCTAGGATTAGATGGTCACATGCCTTCGTCTTTACCCTCAAGCTCTGCCTTGCGCTTCTTTAAACTACCCTTAGCGACGCCTTCACCCTTCGCTAAAGATACTTATTAGTGATCTAATCATGATTTACGAGCTGGGGATGAGCTAAACGTACCATTTCCCTTCTTAACACTGGCATGAGACTTCTTGAGTGCTTCCCAAATGTGTCTGACAGCCTTTTCGGTGCGGCCCGGAGCCTCAATGGTCTTGAAGTTAGGAACAAAGCTCTTGCCAGCAGCTTGAAAGAGAATCTGGACTACAATTGCATCCTGTGTTTCAATTAGTCGTTTCGCCAGATGCTAGGAAAGCGATCGTACTTTTTCGGCTTGGGTCCATTGTTTGCCGGAAGAAATCCTGTTGCTGGAAGCCTTGACCTTCTTATTGGCCTTTCCCTTAGCGGTGGGGGCAGCTGGTGCAGCTTCAGCAGCTAGTTGGGGAGTCTCATTGACGGCGGACATTGTTTCAATTGGAATTGGTGCTTGTTATGATTTGATTGTAGAAGTAGTAGCTAGAGATTATTAGCAAAGTAATGTATGACAAGGAGTTGTACATTATTAGGCTTTAAATGTATGTGGAGACCTAAATATACAAGAGGCTCTTGTAAATTCATAACACTTGAATGTACACAAAGCTGTTGTACATTGTATTGATTTGCATGTTTCTAAAGCTTCTGTATATTTCCAAGACTTGAATGTCTGAAATTATGAGAATGTACAATAGACTGTTGGAGAATAGAGGTACTTAAATGAGAAATGAGATGCAGGGAACTGGTGTGATTTGTCCGATTTAAATCACAAGACAAGGCCGTGATAGCAACGACTTGATCACACACAAGCTCTTGTACATTTTAATGACCTGACTGTGCAAGTAAAATCATTGTAAACGAAAATACTTGCCACGTCGAGGAAGATGTTATAGATTGTTATATAGGAATGAGATGGGATGGATCAGTGTTGATCAACTTCGACCGAAGCAGACCGAGATCAACCTGCCAAATGGTAAAAGTAACATCAAGTAAGGTAAATCTTTCGCGCTCTAGCAATGAAGGACTTTTTTTTTTTTAAATAAAGACATGCAAAAGGGATATGGCTTACCAAGGTA